>NC_036454.1:6078818-6739131 GCF_002775205.1 Xiphophorus maculatus | reverse complement strand
CCGTGAATGCAGCACCCCTGGTAGTTTCTGCAGCAGCGGTCCAGTCAGCGCCGTCTGAAAACAGAATATTACAGGGAAAATGCCCGTGGATCTGAGCCAGTGGTCCGGGTCTCTCGCCTTGCAGGAGGTGGAGGAAAAGCCAGCGAAGCCTTTGATTGTTAAATATGGCTCTCTGGAGATCGACGAGCTCGGCAAAGTTCTCACTCCAACGCAGGTTAGTGAGCTAAATGATGTTAAGCTAACAGGCAGTGGAGCTGGGTTATAAAACACAGTCTTAGGCCAGTTCCTACAAATAGTTTTTCTTTGAACATTATTAGACATTTTTTGCATCTATGTGTGCGTTTGTTTGGTCACAATAAATTGGGTTACATAATACATTCCGCATGTGTGAAGATGAAAGGCTCAATAGCGCCCCCCAATGGATGTCACAGTAACTTTGTTTTGAAAAGCTTTTTTTTTTTTTTTTTAACTTACTCTAAAAGCGAAATAAAATAGAAAAGAAACAGGTAAAAAGTTGGCCATTGCCTTATTATGCAATTCTGCTCTATTCATATCTCGGCTTTCTGCCATTCACTTACATTCCTCTGGTAGAATTTCTACTGCGCAAGTTGTGAAAGATGGCACACTTTTTCAGTAAAAATCTGTGAGAAATTAAATTAGAGATTCTTGTTCTGTGCAAGTAAATAAAAAATATGAAGTAATGGGAACTCTAACTTTACTGCAATTTCCATTACAAACAGGTGCAGAGTCGACCCACCTCTATTGAGTGGGAAGGATGTGACCCCAGTAAACTGTACACTTTGGCCCTAACCGATCCAGACGCTCCCAGCAGGAAAAACCCCAAATTTAGGTGAGATTAAAAGGATTTTGGACCAAGTTTTCATCCTTCTTCTTCTTTGACTCAGCAAGTCTTACAGTTGTCTACCAGCGTGAAGTCAAGAATTAACAAAATTTCTTGAATTAACTTTGTTTTTAACCTTTTTTGTTAAAGAGAGTGGCACCACTTTCTGGTGGTCAACATGAAGGGGAATGATGTGTCCTCTGGCTGTGTCATGTCTGACTATGTGGGCTCTGGTCCTCCCAAGGGCACAGGTAAGAAAGTAAATGACAAATTGTGGCACAAAAGTGATTGCTGCTTCACTAATCACCACAGTTAGTTAAAAAACGTTTAGAAAATATCTGTAAAGTCTTTTCAGTATTACAATTAAATGTAAGGAAATCCCTCAGCAATCTTCTTGTCTTGTTTTGACTCCAATTTCCAACACCAACAGAATCATTAGCCAAACTCTTTCCTCCATATGTAACATTTAAATGCTGCTGTAATGTTTTCCCTCAGGTCTGCACAGGTATGTGTGGCTGGTGTATGAGCAGCCGGGCAGCCTGTCGTGCTCCGAGGCCGTCCTTACCAATCGTTCTGGAGACGGCCGCGGCAAATTCAAGCTGCAAACTTTTAGAAAGAAGTACAAGCTGGGAGCCCCGGCGGCGGGTACCTGCTACCAGGCAGAGTGGGACAGTTATGTGCCTAAACTTTACGAGCAGCTGGCTGGAAAATAAGCAAGCAAAGACGCCAAGCAAGTGTGTTTAGTAGTAGAAAAATCCCATGGTGTTCCTCCACTGGAAATGCTCTATTCATTTAAGAGAGAAAGCACAGTTTTGTGCCACAGTGACATGTTTTTTTATTTGTTTATCGCTGTTACAAGAATGACTACTTCTCAAAATGAAATGACCTGTTCTCACCTGCAATAAACCGTTGAATCAGCATTTTCCACTTTTTCTTGACATTTAGCCAATTTCAAATTCTCTAGAAATACAGAAAATGATTCTCTATAACTGTTTCTCAAATGTTTTAGAAAGAGGCGTTTGAGTGTTAACAGATTAAAAAGAAATTTGTGGTTGTAGTTTTCATACAGAGAAAAAAGATGTCAGGTTTGGTTTTGTTGCACACTTCATTTTAAACCAAATGTCAATCTTTTGATAGTCCAAATTAAAAAAGTAAAGTTGAAAACTTCAGATAGGAAAAGTTTTGGGGCTATAAAATAATCTCAACCTCAAAATCCATCTAAAATTCTTTTATGGCTGCAGCAATAAACTACATAACATAAGACAAGAATACTAGTTGTGTCTTCAAATTGCCCTTAGCCTGCTCACTAAACATGATTTACCAAAGTGCAATACATTTGACTTGCAACAAAAGTAACAATCCGTTGGGTTTGATGAAATTTCTAGATAATAGTTCTTGCTCTAGAGGCTCACTTTCATGTGCTGAAGTTCACATTTTTGGGAGAAAATCAATGCGCTTCTGTTTTTAGTAGTTTCTGTTTTACTTGAGCAAAGTTATACTTATTACATGTGTAATAATTTTGACTTAAAAAATACATTTTGAGGACTGCTAAGGGCAAGGTATTAGAAAATGCCACATATTTTCACACTTATCTAGAACAATAAGTTCTCCACCGTCTGCTTCAGGTTGTCCTGGGAGCTTTTAAAATCTTTTTTTCTGCACATATTGTTTGAGATGTTTCTGATGAGACAAAGAATAAGATTCAACAGATCCTCTTTGATTGCCGGAGATTAGAAGCTTCTTTGTAATTGCATTGTAAAACTGGGAGCTTAAATCTCCAAGTATCAGTCTGAGAATCATGGCTCTGGAACAACAGAAAATTCTACAATAGAAACAAATATTTTGCAAATTTATCCAACTTAAATGTATTATATAATTTGTAAATTATACAAAAAAAATACTGATGTAACTCCAGGACAAAATAGTAAAAATAAATGTAACCAATTCAAAGACTGATGGTGTGAATAATAATCTTACACTTTTAAATTGCTGTTTGTTTTAATTTGAAGAATTTTAAAAAAGATTTCTTTACAGTTTTTCTAACTAAAGAAATACATTTTAATGTTTTATCTAAAATTTATCGCCATGGTCATTTGAAACTGGTTCCATCGCTTAGAGGATTAACCTTTACACTTCTTTACTTTGTGTGATGAGCACTTTATTTACAAATATAATTAAAAGCTCTGACAGATTCATGCTTTCTTTAGACCTGAAAAAAAAAACATAAAGTGCATGCATTAATAAAGCATCATACTGGTCTGGTTTATAAAAAAATACACAGCTTGAGAGTTGTGTAAAGCAAAAAGGAAAAGAAAAAAAAAGAAGCTTCCATTAATAAATGACGGGACTTGAAATACTATCTGTAAAAGACGGGGCAGAAGAAAAAAAAAAAGAAGAAAGCGTTTTTAAAAAATTCTTTTTGGATTTGTGTGACAGTTAAAATACAATATGAAAATAAGTAAAAGCTTTCCATAAATCCATCTATACACAAGATACAAGACAGCCCTGCCCTCCCATTGAAGCCCTTTGTACTAGCTGGGAGTATACAGGTCACATGTATTTCTCTGTATTTCACATTGGCTGCCAGTGCAGTAAAATCACTAGGATACACACGGTGAGTACCATAATCCAGCCTTCCTTCAGCAATCAAATTCACCTGAAGGAATAACATGTATGTTCTGTGCACCTGTTTGTACACCATGATAATCGTCTCTCCAAGTATCAAATTACTCAAAATTTGTCCTAAAAATGTCCTGATGAATAATTACCAAAAAGTGTTCAAAGAAGCAGCAAAGACGACGCGCTGCGGAAGGATCAGTCGTTTCATTTATCGATTTAAGAGATTTTTCTTTTCCTTATTTTGCACAGCTTTAGAGAAGAAAATCATTTTTGCATAAATGCATGTTTGTGGAGCGATTTCGCTCATTGAACTACCCTCATTTTTCTCTCCCTCCTTCTCTTGACTTCCACTTTTAGGTCACACCAAAAGTGCCATCATTGCACAAGGAACAAGAAACACTGACTATGTTATTATCATTACAAAAACGTGACAACTACAAGAATTTATCTATCTTTTTCTGTCATCTTGTGACACCACAAGAGGCAAGGAGGGGGAGGAAGTTTCGGTGGGACTTGGGCATCTAAAACCTGCCGTCGACTCCGTTTGACCGGCCATGAAACACACACTGGCTCACAGAATCTAGAGCTTTTTTTTCTCCCCCATCAAAAATCCTCTGTGTGTTTTTGATGAGGATGTCAGCAGCAGAAAAAACCCTGCACTGTCAGGCCAGGTCAGGTAAAAGGAGAGGACGGTTGATCTGAGGCAGAAGGACGTCGAGGGCAGCACACGACAGCAACCTTTCCCCCCCTCATCTGTAGTCGTCCTTGGGAAAGTCTAAGGTACCGAGGTTGCCAAAGCCCTGCCGCATGCTCTCCATGTCGAAGCTGTCGATCTCCCGCTCCTGACGATCCAGCAGGTGCTTAATGCGGTCAGTTCGCTCCTTCTGAAGGGAACCCAGCTCCTCTTCGATCTGGAAGGTTATAAAGAGGAAGAAATCTAATTCAGGCTGTCGTTTTTAGCTGTTTGGGAGTTTCTTCGCTGAAAAGCTAAAACAGTTTCCATGAATTTTATAATCTGCATGATAGAACACCAAAAAGTAGTGTATAATTGTGAAGTAAAACTTATATGGTACGTGCCTTTTAAAATCTGAAAGGTGTGGCGAGCATTTGTGCTCAGTTTCCCAACACTTTTGAAAAAAAACAAAACACTTTTTACTGCAGTTACAGCTGGGGTGTCTCTACCAGCTTTACACATTTAGATACTAAACGTTTTACTCAAACTCACTTGGCCCAGGTGGAAAAGATCTGACCTTCACCGCAAAAACAAAAATCTTACCAAGTATTTTTTGTATAATTTCTACTGCAAATATCTTAGTACACTTGAAAAAATACTAAATTAACTTAAAAAGTAACTTTTCAGCAAGATATAAGTTTATTTTAGGTCAATAATTTTTCAATATAGGTAAAATACAAGCAGATGTTTTTCACTTCTAAGACATTAGTACTTTTAAGAATTACAGACTTAAAATAAGCTTATAAATCTTACTGAAAATTTACTTTTAAGTTATTTTGTCTTAACTGAAGTGAATTAAAATATTTCCACTAGAAACTATACAAAAATTCTTGGGAAGATTTTGTGGCTTTGCAGTACTGAAATCTTGCCACAACTTCTCAATAGGATTTGACTGGGCCAATCTGACACATTTGAACTGATCTGATGTAGCGCTGGCTTTATGTTTAGGGCTATTCTGCTGCTGGAAGGAGAACCTACACACCAGTAGAAAGTATTTTGTAGTCTCTAAAAGCACAGTAACATATTTATCCTCTCAACTTTAACTAGATTCATGCAAAACAGTGTATTGCATACAAGTCAAAAAGTTACATTTTTGTCTCTTATTTTTGTGATTGTGAATAAGTTTGGGGGTATTAATACTTTTTCAGCGCACTGCGGGTCTTTATTTAACATCGTAACATTTTGATTGCCGCTTTTTCCTTTTGCAGGTCTCCCAACTTACTGCAGTGCTCACTGCAGTCCTAAAATGCAGAGCCAATGCTAATCCAAAACATAAATAAAAAAGTGATTAAAATATGATGTATTTATTGTAGCAACATTGTGTTGATTACACCACAGTGTTGTGTAATCATTGTGGTGTTATCTACTGAATAGTATTCACCTGGAAAGATGATGACTGTAAATACCTGCAGACTTTGCTCTAAAGTTGTAGAAATGCCGTAGTGGAGCACACACATCTGCTCAACACACACATCCATCCACAGGTGCAGACAAACACACTGCCTGGTGCAATACGGCAATCTGACGAACTACTGAGCATGCACAGAGAACTCCAGACTCTGACCGTGAACCGAACCGGAGCACAATAGTGCTTCAAAAATCATGACATCATCTTCGTACCGGTTTGCAAATCTGGCTGTCACCAGCAGATGGCAATAAGCAACCGCAGGCGGCGCAGCCCACGTTGGACCCAACAGAACTGGATGAAGGCGGCATTTCAAAGGTCCCTTCCTTTGTTGTCGGAGTGCTGTCTACTAGACTGCTGCGATGACGTAGGTCAGTTTGAAAGGATGAGTACTCTGCTGCCGTTTCATCTCATGTCACTGATTTACATGACAGTCACATTAAAGATGACCGATGTACCTGGGAGGATCTCATAACCACTTTATGGGACAAATACTGATAAAAATGTCAAATCAGAACAAATATATAACAGCCTACAACTGTACAGCGGCAGGAGTTTCTGTAACATAAGGTGACAAAAACAGTAAACATCGTGTGGCGTGACTTCAGGGTTTGAATTACACATTTTGAAAAAGTTGCAATTAAAAAAAAGTGATAAATGGGGACACAATGGGGTTGATTTGAGATTCTGCACAGCAGCTAGGACTGTAAGGAGAGAATGGTTGTCTGCACCCAGCAGGAAGTCATGCCACTGTCATTGCCACCTGCGGTGAAGGAAAGCTGTCTGTGTGAGAGTCTCTGCAAACATGCGAATATCTTTCTGGGTCACATTTTCAGGTTCACACCGGCTGCTGATGTGAATCCGGATGTTCACAGCTGTGAATTAAACAACGGCCTTGCAAAAGTTTTCATATCCCTTTAGCCTTTTTTTCACATTCATTACAACACCAAACATAGTGCGTAATTGTGAAACAAAAGCGATATAGTTTTCAAAATGGATGGAAAATTTAAAAGTGTAGCATGCATGTGAATGCAGCCACTAACAGGTTTTCTCCTTGTATTACATTATTTTAAGCCTCATTTGTCTTTTCAACAACTATTACCAGTTAAAAAATTACTCACATATGGACTCTATTTCTTAATTTGGTGACTTCCAAAGAAAAACAAGATTGAGCATGAAACCCTTTTATTATTAGCAAATAAATAAATAAATAAATGAAGAGATAAAAAGATTGAACACCATCTTTCAACTTCAAAATTATACCATACTTTGTTTTTTTTACATAAAGTACAGTGATGTTTTTGGTTGAAATTCACAGTAGAAGAGACTTTCCTCAGATGCAATCGCCTTCAACTGACTCACTCAATAATTAAACTATTCATTTACATGTAAACTTTACTTCTTAACTACAGAAGTTAAGTTTACACTTAAGGCCTTCTGCAAAATAAAGCACATCTTTGCACATACACACCACAAAGTAAGTTTGTGCAATCACAACAAATAGTCTCCACTCGCAAGGAGCCTTATGGGCTCCCTGACGACAAACTGTGGCTCTCAAGAAAACCCAATGGAGATCGAGAAATGGGAGGTGCAGCTGCAGCTTCAGCAGCATCTGTTTTATAACTCCAGTCAAATAGCATTTTCCCTTTGAGATCTTGTGTTTAGTCTTACATAATAAGTAAGCAGTAAGTATTTCCATCTTGGAGATTTCATTTGCTTAATTTAATGTGACCACAAATAAATACGTTGAATGTTAAAATCTTGTCTCATGTAAGGCAGCTTTAAGTGACTAAAGTATTTCCTATAGCACACCTTTTGTTCCAAGTGCGCCCGGCGCAGCGACACCTTCTGCTCGAGCTTCTGCTGCTCGCGCTCGTGCTGCGCTTCGGTCTGCATCTTGATCTTGCTCTGGTAGGCATTGAGCAGCTCCATCTCCTGCTGCAGCTGCTGCCTCAGGGCCTGGCACTCAGCTTCCTGGGCTTCGTCCAGACGCAGCTGACAGGGCCGACCGCGGACCGCAAGGAGAGAGAGGGACAAAGGGACAGAAAGAGGTGGAGAAACGGGATGAAGAAACCAAGAGAGGGATGAAAAAGGGGTGACAGGGAAAGTCAGGACATAATACGGGCAGAGAGGGGAGAAAATAAATAAGGTGCCAACCAAATATTTCCTCATCACTTAAAGGACCAAAAGCCTTTAGAAACCTCTGGCCTTACCGCCTGCGAGGCCATCATCTCGTTGATGCTCTGCTCGTACTGCTCCGCCAGGATGGCCAACTTGCGAGTCTGCTCATCCTTCAGGGCCTTGAGCACCGTCTTGTGCTCCGCCTTGGGCGTAACCTCCATCTGGTGGTGGCGCAGGGCCTTGTACTGCTTGGTCTGGACCTTACATGTGTCCTGGAACTGCTTCTTGATCTGAAGCTCCAACACCTGGTGGACAGTTCAGAGTCAGGCAGAGAAACAAACACTATAGAAAGAGGGGTGAACGTAGAATGATAGTCTATCAGGGTCGGTAGGGTGCTTGAAATCCTTGAAAATGCTTGAATTTTAAATAGGTGTTTTCAAAGTTTGAAAAGTGCTTGATTTTGGTATGAAGTACTTGAAATTCAAATTTCACAGTTTAGTGATAAAGTGCAACCTAATGTTTGATTCAAGGCCCATTGCAAAATGTTACTGAATCCAGATATTTTCATGCACCTTAAAACATTGACATGTTTTTCTCTCTGTCTGAAGTTGAACCTTTCATGTCAGTGAAACTACTTAGCAAGAACAGTTTTAGATATATTTTTGTAACCTTACTTGTATATTGTGTTTTAAGCATCTAATTTGATTAGATGTTTGGATTGTTTCATATTTATGAATATTTATTATTCCTAATGGCACAATAACTTATTTATAACTTTATTTTAATTAAAGTAACTAAAATAAAGTGTGACTTATATTTATACACAATATTATTGACTTTTTTGTTAAATTGGTGTTTTGTTCTCAGACTAGTCAGGTGTACAGGGTGTGTGTGACAGAGATATTTCATACAAAACAACATTTTGTTATATTTTTGTTTAACCTTGTTCCTGATGTAGAATGTAAAATACTATCACAAGACATTATTACTGACAGTAATAAATTCCGTTACATAATAATGAATTGAAACTATTTTTTAGCTTTTTTATCTCCAGTGTGGTGCTGGAAAAGTTTGAAAACTTACCTTGAAAGTGCTTGAAAAGTGTTTGAATTTTACTGCGGGAAAAGTCTGTGAATCCTGTCTTTAGGTTTATCCATTATGCACTGAATTGCGAGAAACACTGTTGCTCTCTAAATCAAACGAAAATATAACAAACTTCTAAAGTGTTCTAGCACCATTTGCCCATTTTAATTCATTACATTTAAGTTGCATCACTGCCTATTCAGAAATGAAGGAGAGAAAAAAAAGATATTGCTTCTAACTTGCGCCATCTTGGAGGTGAAACCCAGTTCCCTTAAATCCCTGTTCTCCACCAGACAATATCCAGCACACTGATGACTGCAAACATGTTTTCCCCTGTGATGACTCACTTTGAGGTTCTTGGGCTGCTGTCGGAGCTCCAACACATGTTTGCGGTGGAGCTCTCGCTCTCGTCTGTTGTTGTACTCAATCTGGTTCTCCAGTTCCGTCTGGTGCTGCAGGCGGATCAGGTCCATCCGCAGCTTCTGCAGCGTCTTCAGCTGCCGCTGCTCCAGCTCCTGGGTGGACTCATCGTGGCGGATCAGCATGGCGTGCTCCATCTCCTTTTGAGTCTTCTTCTTGTTTAACTCCTGTTTTGGGGATAAAAAACACAAGTGACCACTTTTAACTGAGCTGAATTTAAAAAAAAAAAAGGTGTTATGGCAAATCTTGTTATCACAGTTTGTTCGAGCACCCGCTGTGGAACGAAAGGATCTCCTGTTGCAGTCTGTGTTGCAGCAGTTCTTAAAGCTTTTTTGACTTTTCAGCTAAAGCCTAAATAGATGCAGAGGCACCCTTCAATCCACCCTTCTCATATTACAATAAAAGTAGGGCTAAAATAATTAATCGGACTAATTGTGGCAAATCGATTATTGAAATAATTGTCAACAAATATAGGAATTGATAAATTGTTAACTGGAGAAAAACATATGAAGAGCAGTTATCAAGCCAATATTGGAAAACTGTACAAAAAATATATCTACATTTTGCAAAAAACATCTATATCTGCAAATCTTGCCTTCTACCAAAAATGTTTCAAATTGTAAAAAGAAAATCTCCTCTTAAGCACCTTTTCTTATCCAATTATTAATCAGTTAATTGAAACATAACCAGCAGATCGATGTATTGACTTTAAGTCAACCAGAAAGGGCTGAGCTTTATGTATTAATGATACAAGTTTTTTTTTTTAACTGCATAAATGATTAAGCATTCACTAATGGAATGCTATGTTGTTGCAATTTAGGCAATGAAATGTTTATTTTCTTGTACAAAAAATATTTAATTGTTTGTTTATTTGCATCTTTTAACGTATTTCCAATATTGTATAAAAATACTTAAGTGGTTAAATTAAAAATCTGCAAAATGTGCACATTTGTATACAATTAATCGATTAATACTTGATTAATCTATTAATGCATTTTGATTTTGTGTGTGTGTTTTAAGGTATTTTATGGATTTTTTTTTGTAATGTTTGTAAAAGCATGATTTTATTGTAACATTTGTGGAAGGAAGAATACTCTCTGCTATGGTAGAGACTAATGGGGATCTTTAAATAAACAAATTGTCAGAATAATTATTTACTAACAGTTAGTTACAGCCATATATAAAAGCAAAATGACAACACAGTAAGAAATGACCTCAAAAGCAAAAATGATGTGGGATGAAATATAGGATTTAGAGACCTGGGACTTTAAAATCCATAAATTGACCTCTGAAAGACAGCTACATCCACATTAAATCTGGTCCTTATTTCAATTTAAAGTCTTTGTGAGTCTGTGTATTTTCCCACAGGGAGCTTTTGGCTGTTAAAACTCATCTCTGGATTTTAAGTGCCGGTCAGCTTTCTAGATTATGACATAGTTGGCAAGCTTTGCTCAGTAATAATCTACTTATTAAACAATGAGTGTTTTCAGCAGAAACACGCTGTTTTACGTTAAACCTTCACCAACCACTTTAGAAAACAACAACACAACACAACTAAGGTCATGTGTGATGAATGTTTTAACAGCTTTGCAGATGATATTTAGGAAGTACAGCTTCCACACCTCACGGATCTGTTCCTGCTCCACGTCGTGCCTTTTAATCATGACTTTGCGCTTGAAGGCGCGGCAGTTCCTATCATAGAAAACCCGCTGCGATGTCAGAAGATGGGCCTCCTCTTCGGCCTGGGAATGTTGCATGTTCTCTTTGTGCTTGGACAGACGCTCCTGCTTCTCCTTCTTGGGTGTACTGTGGTCCTCATTCATCTCCTGAGAAAAAGAGGAGAAACAGAGTGGCGACTGTTGACTGCTGCAAATCTGCTTTCTAATTTGGAGCTTAAAAGGATATGTGAAAAGCAAATGTAGTCTAAAGAAACTGGGCTTTACAAAAGAATGCTTTGAGCTCATATTAATATTTGTTAGTAGACTGCTTATTGCAAACTCCAGGTAACTTCTTATTTTGGCAGAAAACACTTCATTTTCCTTATTTTTTGGGCTGTGATGTAATCTACAACAAACACTAATGCACTCAACACTGAAGCCTGATCCCCTCTCTCTGGAGTGTCTAATACTGTTGTAGCCCTCAGTTTGTCGAAAATATCTTCTCCTGCCAGCGATGCTTTCCTTTAACAGTGCTGACCTAATTTTGGTCACTTATCTCCTAACTGAAAACACAACGCGTCACACTCCCAGCTCATAGGAACACTTTCTGGACTTCATTTCGGGGTTGTGGAGGGATAAGAATTCTCCGGCGTAAATATGGATTTGTACTTCTCCCAGTTTGTGTGCATATAAATGTGTAGGTACATAGCAAGTAGGCTGAGTGACTCAACATAACTTCCACTTCAGAGGTTTTGAATGTGCATGTTTTCGTGTAGGAGGCTTGACTCAACAGTAAACAGTAAATAGGACGGTGTGTCACACCGGAGAGAGGCGTACAACGGAGGAAAACAAGCAGAGCAAACCTCCTTAATCTTCTCCTTGCAGAGCTTGTACTGCTTCTTCTGATTATCCAGAAAAGTGGTCAACTCTTTCTTCTGCTGTGCCACGATCTGCTGCTGGAACTTCTTCTCATCTGCGAGTGCCGTCTTCATCTGGAAGAAAAATTAGGCATTTAAATGTCTGTCTTAAATCAATAGGTTGTAGATGTAGAACCTTGTACACAAGGAAAAAAATTAATTTTGACATAACATAGTATGTTATGCCAAAAAATAACATTTGACATAAAATTCAGGTATTTTACTCAAATATTTGAGTTTTAAATCAACATCAAGAAAAAAAATAGAAATGATTCTGTATTAATTTGGAAATAGAATGAAAAATAACCATTTATTTATGCTTCTATAAATAATCATAAACAAAAAGGTAAAAACTGTAAACAAATATCCTAAAGTTGGACTTCTTGTCTACTGTTAAAGTTTGGATAAAAACACAATTTAAAAAAGTTTTTTGTCCTAAAAACCATATTGCCAACCACAGGAGGGCTGCTTCTTGTGATAAACTACGTTGGGGTAGTTTGTGCGGCTTCCACCCCTGTTTATATGAAAAGATTATACTATCTCTTTGCTGGTTGGACACGCTGTGTGCTAATCATAAAGATATGCAGCTTGTTTTTCAGGGAGCAAAATAATGTGACCCATTTCTGCTCTTGCACTTCATCGTATGCGTCATTAGGAGGCAGTAGTGAGATGAGTTCTTACAATTTTCTTCTAAAAGATGAAATGTTGGTCCAAAGTACCAATAGTTTCTTTCAGTAGCTTTGGAACAATAATTAAAATTTAAAAAACATGTCTTTGTTGATCACCTTTTCCCTGAAACATATAAAGAAGCATAACTGAGAGTGCAATAAATGTGAATTAGTGTACTCTTGCCCACCTCCTTCTCAGTGTGCACTACGTGGCGTTTGGCCAGCTTCTCCAGCTCGATGTAGGCATTGTTGGCCTGCGTCTCCACCTCTTTCTGCAGCTTGAGCCGGTGCTCGTCCATCTCGGCCTTCAGCTTGTTCTCCAGGGCGATCAGCTGCTTCTGGTGCTGCCTCCGCATTCGCTTGTAGCCTGACATCTGCTCCCGCAGTTCACTCTCCTGCTCATGCTCGTGGATCTGTTTGGTCACCTGTAGGTAAAGATGTTGGTGAATATGAACTGTGATACATTTGCTACAAAAACCCACCACATCTTACCAAGTATTTCCAATACAATAATGTTAGTACACTTGACATAAGACAAACTAAAATTCCAAGTAACTTTCCAGCAAGATATAGGTCCTTGTTTTAAGTAAATAATCCCTTAATATTGACAAAAAAGTACTAGGTTCATTGGTACATTATTTAACAAAACATTTTCCCATGTCATAAATGTAAAAAATTGCTAGTGTAATTAGTACTAAAGTTTGTTTTGTCTTATTTATAGTGTACTAAAATATTTGCACTAGAAACGAATCAAATACTCGGTAAGATTTGATGTCTTTATAGTTTATTCCACATAAACAAAACAAGATAAAGCTATAAAAGTATTAAGACTCATATCGACAAGAACATTTGATGATAACTAAAATTTTTAGCTACTGCCATTTGTGTAGCTAATGCCATTTGTTAATCTGTTAAATTAACAAATTAGAGACAAATTTACTAGTAGAGCTCCAAAACTGCTCTTTCACACAGCTAGTATTTTTGTCTAGATTCTGGTCTTATTTTAAGCGTAATATCATATTACACTTAAAATATGACAAAACTTGCTTACAAGTACCCTTTTTGCAAGACATAGCAGCTTGTTTTAAGTTGATGATTCTTTAATTTTGATGAAAAAGTACTAGTTCCACCAGCAAATTTTTTCACTTATGGAAAAAATGTCGTTTTAAGTGAAATAATCTGCCAGTGAAACTAGTATTTTTTAATGAATTCACTTAAAACAAGGTCTTTTACCTTGCAGGAAAGTTACTTGTATGTTAGTGTCGTAATTCAAGAAACTAAACAAAAATTACTTGGTAGGATTTGGTGATTTTGCAGTGCATTTGCAGCACAGATTAGGCAACCTCAAAAAAGTTCAAATGTCCAAAACAGCTGCCTCCAAATCTACCGTCCACTGTTTTTCACATACAACCATAAACATCCTTGATTTTCAAACCAAAACTACCTAACCCACAAACCTGAGGACAAAAAGGGTTCTCCGTATCTAGGTAGTATTCGCTCCGCATCTTCTCATAACTTCCACCCGAACTCTTCCGGCCAAACATGATGGCGATTTTAGCCAAGTGCACCAGCATCCAGGAACCTTGTGCGGCATCCTATGACCGACACAACCTTGCCTGAGCTCCGATGCTTCCCGGAGACCCCCACCCTTTCGCCCTTTCCCAACCTTTACAGGACGATGAAGCCCCCTCCCCTTCTTTGGTTTGTGCCCTGGGCATGCAGTGGCCAAAGCAGACGTGTGAACTGTGAATGAGGCAGACCGACTCCGTGGGCCAACAAGAGGACAGAGCGGCTTTTTAGTACGGCTAACGCTAAGCGGCGGACAGCAGGTGGGTCACATGAATACCTCATTTAGAAAGTGTGAGAGAAGTTAGAGGAGGGGGGTTCAGAAGAGAGTAGGCTGAGTGATGAGGGAGGGACGTTGTCAAGAAAAAAGCAAATAGAAAATAATCAAAACTGGAAAAGAAGAAAAGAACAAAACCGGAAAAAGAAAAAATATATACCTTAGTAGTATAATGAGCACAAACATGGTGAGAAAACAAGAGGGAAGGATTGGGGAAAAGGTGGACTCTGAGCTCTCCTCCTTAATCTGTGTTGAATCAATACCCCTACTGTAATAGAGCCACCCAAATCCTGGTCACTTGCTTCAATGCCACAAAGGGCCAAGTCACGGCATGTGGTGGCCTCTTTCACACAAGGCTGTGGGTCTAAAAAGAAGATCATACTCAGGGTTGGGGGCCAGCGGGTTGGAGTGATCAGTGGGAATCCAGAAGCTACACTTTGCTGATTCTGCAATGCAAGGTGCTCTGGAACGTTGTTTTTAATGCTAAGTGCCTGATTAGTTTAAAAGATAGTGGTTGTCCAGCTATACGTATTCTCGAAACATTTTTATTTGGAGCAGAAATCAAGTTTGAGCTTTGTGTTTACAGGGTGTCAAATTTGCTACAACAAAGATTCTCTTTTTGGATGAGCTATGGCAGGAAAATATCCAAAGGTTACTTCAGATGCATAGTGACATATGGTGAAGTCATCTTGTTGAATAGAGGAAGCAAAAGGCCTCTACAGACCACAGCTTAGCGTCCAGTTTTCCTGCAGAAATCACTGATGTAAAAAGCTTGTAGTTTGTGTATTTACATCTCCTAACATAATACATTTGAAACAAACAAGTCTTTTAATTACTACTTTAACTATATTTTAATGGGAGAGCCTTGCCTTTACACCTTAAACAGTTCCTTTCTAAAGTGGACAGAAAAATTATTTGGTTGTACAAATAACATTTTAGATTTCTGACAGACCGAAATCTAAAAAGTATGACATGCATATGTATTTTGTAACTCTTGAGTCCAAACTTCTTACTGAAAAGTTTTCAGAACTAGCAACGAGAACTGTGAGGATTTTGGGTTTTCTCTACCAGCTCTGCGCATTTAGAGACTGAACATTCCTTCCTTTGTTCTTCTTTTTTCTGAACAGCAATTTTTAAATTCTGTCATAGATTCTTAATTGGGTTTCACATCTGGACTTTGGGAAGGCCATTCTAACATGAATGTGCATTAATCTAAACTATTGCATCCATTGTAGCTGTATGTTTATGGTTACTTTCCTGTTGTCCAGGCTTAAGTGTCTTGCAACCTTTAACAGGTGTTCTTCCAGAATTTCCACTCATCAATGGACACCAACGTATTTACAACATGTGGAACATCTGAAGGCAGTTAGTTTATTTAGGGTTGGAGGGGGGCTACAAATACATGACACACTTTTCAGATTTTGTTTTTTCACAGTTTGCACAACTTACAATACAAATATTTTGTTACTGGAACATGACAGAATGTGAAAAGGAATGATTTTATAAGGCACTGCATACTACAAGATTGCTGTAGTAAAGATTCCTACTCAGCTTCAAGTTCTAGGTTTTACCAGTTGGCATGAGGACCTAGCAGGAATGATTGATGTTACATTTTACTGTAATCAGCCAGAGGCACCCAGGCTGTCAGGCCACAACCTGCATCTGACGGTGAGGAGTGAAATATTTTACAACAATGCTGTTTCTTAAATCATCTTCAATCTGTTAACTCAGGATAAGAGTTTGAGCTGCAATCAAACTCTTATCCTGCTTTTCTGTTTGCACTTGTACCACTCTTCACTTTGCAATGATCTTTTTTGCAGTTTCTTATTCTTCACATTTCTGTAAGATTGTTCTTTTCTTTCATTTTTCCTGAAACCGATCTCTACATTTAGTATCAAAATAACAGATTGGTGTTTGTTTGTCTGTTCTTTGCTAATAATTCAATCAGTGATGCTCTTTTGTCTCACCTGCTTATCTCCCCTCCTCACCTCAATGACAATCTCCCATCTGCGTCTTCCCGGTGTTCAGCTGCTATGGACATGATGTATTTTCATTTTACTCACCCTTTCATTTATCAAACATTTGTCACTTTTGACAAGTGGATTTAAAAAATGCTAATCTGCTCTTACATTTTTCTGAATGTATATTATTATCACATTTTTTATGTTTTCACACATCTAGTTCCTTTTTGGCAATCTGTTTAGTACCATATGGACCCCTTATTAGACTCTCGCTGCTTCTCTTTGTCTACCTGCTCCCAGTCTCGGCGAGTCGAGGCCAATCCGAGGACGTCTGTGCTCGGCAGAAAAAGGATGATGTCATTTCTTTCAGCGCCGGCGGGCAGCACCGGCGCTGTAGCGCTACAATGGTGCTGAGCTTTTCGGGATGCAGGCTCATTTCAAAACAGACTGCTTCAATCACACAGAGCCAGACACCGGAGGTGTAAACACCAAAACTTTAATCCACCTCACTGCTGAACAGGCCAAAATATTTTAAACTGCTTTAGCAGATTTGGATAGTTTGTGGGGTTTTTTCAATTATACAAATGCAGACGTTTTTGTTAAATCTTGCATAAACAGAAATGCAACTACTTGCCTTTGTCTTTCTGACGATACAGACATAGCATGTCAACTAAGGCTGAAACAATTAATTGGATTAATCATGATTAATTGATTACTGAAATAATATTTATCTAATTTAGTAAGTGATTAATTGTTAACTGGACAATACAAACACAAAAAGGGCATTTGGTGTATATTCAGAGCAGTAATTATGCCAAAACTATATATTTTTTTCATTTAAGATAAAAATACCTTTGTCTGTAAATGTGTTATAGCTTCACTTAGTTCTGCTTTACAAAATGAATCCAAGAAAATTTGTATTTTCTTATTTAAAAAATATGTACATATTTGCATCTTTTAAAGTGTTTCTATTGTATAAAAATCGATAGGTGGTTAAATGAAAAATGTGTAGAATGTGACATTTTTTTAGCCAATTAATCGTTTGAATAATCAATTATTAAATGTCAACACAAAAGGTCTTCCTTTAAACCGTATCTGTTCAATGTCTCTGTTTTAGGCAAAAATCTTTTCCTTTTATTGCAATTACTTTGGTCTCGGTTCCCAAACTTTATGTAAGACTTGTAGATGAATTCCTATCGATCCCAAAAGTATTGATGTCAATACAAAAAAACGTGAAACGCAAAAATAACATTTGAAAACGGTGCTTGGCAAACAACACAATCAGTGCTTGGCCCAGGTCTGTTGTTGGCTTGTGGACTTTGGTCAAGGACAATCTGAGGACAGCGAACACACACGCTGCCTTATTTTTCTGTCAGATGTCTGATTTAAGACCGGACAGCAGAATTAAAACCAGTGGGTCAGGGATGGGAGAGCGCACACACTGTCACACATTTTCACACAACTATTACTATCTAGTTACTAGAGCTGGTTTCCATGACAACAGACAGGGAGGGTGAAGGAGAGAGAATGAAAGAGGGACATAGAAGGAAAGAAAGAGAGCACTCCCCCCTCCTCACACACCTTAATAACAGAATATTGAGTCACATCTGAGAATGATGCATTAACAAATGAAGGAGGGCAAGAAATGAGAAAAGTGGGGAGGGAGGTGATAATTTGAGGTGTTGCACAAGCAGAAAAAACAAAGCAAGCAGATAAAGAAAGACGCTAAACATGTGGAAGGTAAAAAGCATTCAAAGAAAAACCGATGGCTGAAAACAGAGTTATGACCTGATCGGCTGCTTAAACATAAGATTGTTCAAGCATGTGTGGAGAAGTCACGCCCAGACGCAGCTGTTCGCTCCGCACATCCACAGACAGGTCTTAACAGAGACAAACAAAAGAATGCCCCTCTGTGCCTTGCTATGCAGCTGCATACGTACAACACTCTGAAATTTTGTCTTGTGCCAGGAGAAAAAAGTCCCATTTATGTTTTTGTTTTCAAAGTAACCCAGCGTTCAAGGTGAACCCTCTAGAAATGATTGATTCTTAAACCCTGAAGCAAATGGAAAACTTTTGTGGAATCTCAGAAAAGAAAAGATAGAAAACATCTAAAAGGGGGAAGATTTTGATTTCTTCTTACAAGTGAAGCAGACTTGATGGTGGCAAAGCCAGCTCTGTTTTTATAGTTGGAGGCCTGGCTGCTTTTGTCAGAGGAGGCATGCATTGGCTCTGGCCGGTGATCTCTGTGGATCCCATCATCCCAGTTATATTGATGGTCCTGTGAAAAAGCACAAAAACAAAATGAGACAGATTGCTTTCATCAGCGCCAAGTGCACCCAGAACTCAAAAACAGTGCTATCGCAGTATCTTGCAACATTTTCTTCCTTTTTTTGTCTAGGTGCAGACACTAAGGAGAACCTCCACTGAAAACACATAATCTCTACTTCCACAGCTGGAAACATGCAATATTTAATGTCAGCAATTAAGATTTTCATATTTCTTGCGTTTCATTTTTATCAATTATTTTTATGTGTAAATGTAAAACATAAACATGCACAACAATCTAAATAAAAATAAACATTTCAAATTGGTCATTTCAAGCCGTTGTACCCCAATTGTGGAAATCTCTCCAGTTGATTTTACACTGTGTCGATTCCTTTGCTTAATTTAAAACCGCAGCTAAAAACCTATTTATACAGAAAGGATTTTTCTTCACTTTGATGCTATGTTTGATATGCATTTCCTATGTGTTTTATGAAGCATATTTGTGATTTTATTTGTGTTATACAAACTAAATTTTACTTACTTCTTTGTAACTTCTGTGCTCTTTATGAGTTTTCTATTGATTTGCATTGAGCAGTTATAAAAATGTTTATTAATTGCCAATATAATAGTCTAACAAACAACAACATTAGGAGTTTCACATGATATACATATTATCATGTAACTCCTCCAAGAGCTACATCTGTGAAAAAAACTTTCGGAACAAATAAAACAAGAGTAAAAGGTAAAAATCGCCTTGATTAAGCACTGGTAATAGCTTTATATTTTGAAGCAAAAACACATGCAGTTGGATAAATTCAAATGTGTGATGTAAACAGATTAAATCCCTGCTGATTTCAATCAAAAAACTTCTAAATTTCAAAAGGAATCTTCGCCTAAGCTAACTTGAGTAAAGCCTTATGAAACACGGTGAAATATTAACACCCCCGCTTTTTAAACTCGGTTTCACAGGGCCTGGGGACCATGGAACGGAGTCATGTGAGGAGCGAACTTCATCAACATCTGAAAGACAATGTGTGTCACTTTCAAGTCTTCTCTGCTCAGCCCCCTGAACTTACAACAACACGCTGGCTGTCTGCCTGTTAAGTGACAACCTTATTCATGTACCGTCTCACCACAAAAGAGAAACTGAAGGAGGAGAGTGACAGAAGTGACGGCCCTCTGCTTGGTGCTTTTTAAAAAACAGTGTGTATTCATTAAGAATGGCTGACATTGTGTTGACCTGTGTGAACTCTGGTAGCGTGCAAAAAGACGGTTGAATGGGGGTTAAAGCAGTGGATGTGTAGCTTACTGGAATGCACAGGCTTTGTTCTCTGAGTGTTAATGATGTCAGCGATGAAGTTGAAGAAATTGTAAACAGTGACTGTGTGTCGATGGTTGCCATGGTTTTGGGGGGAGGGGACTATGCATACTTGTGAAAAGAAGTCAGAAACTAGAGGATGTAGAGCATCATTTCCTCTTTAATAAAAAAGTGTAAAGTTGTCATCTCAGAACTAACATTTTTCATTTCAAACATTGATAATTGTGCTCTTTATTGCACTATATTATGAGAAACAAACTACTTGTGGTCAAGTTAATGTTCTGCGTCTTTATGGTGACACACTACTATCATGTCTTCAGCGGTTTTGAGAATTTTTCTTTTCTAGTCCCAAACACTCACACACATCCCCTCTTCAGCCTTGACCTTTACCTTTTTGGTGTGTGCAGAGGACTCCAGCGTGCTGCTGTAGTCCTGGGGGTGCATCATGGTCATGTCGGAGCAGCCGTCGTCCAGCACCTCCTGGATGCTGTTGACGCTGCTGCTCTGGCTACCGGTGCTGACGGAGGTGCTGGGGATGGAGTGGTTGCTGCCCAGACTGTTCATCTTGCAGCTTGGTGCCTCGCTGTCCTGCTGGGACCACAAATGTTCAGAAACACACGCATGCACACACAGACGATGAGTGACATCGCTAAACCACGTTAATATTGACCCATTTAACCACTTTGTATGTTAAATAAATTAAGTTTCACAGGTTTCTTTTCCTATTTTCTTATTCAGATTAGAAGTCTATGAAGTATGCAAATCATAGACAAAGATAATAAACTTCTATAGCTGCTTTGCAATAACAGGAAAAGTCCCAAAATATCTTTGAAGTAAAAAAAATGTTCTAATTCCATTTAATTCTCATTTAAAACATAGACTAAGATATTTCCTGAATGCCTCAATTAGCACAATCAAAAAATGTAAACTTAAAAAAAGGAATGTAAAAAAATTTAAATAATTTAGTTTGAAACCGTTTTAGGCAAGTTATGAAATCCAACTTTGATAACTTTCATAACATCAAAGATGTTATTGATCTCTTTATTATCCACTTCTGACCTTTTCTTTGTGTAGTTTCCACAAAGAGATTTGCTAATTTAAGAGATTATAAACTCAACTGAATAATTTGTGTAACTCAGACTAAATACAGACACACAAAATGTTTTGTGAGTAAAAGTAAAGTTATTTTTGTACAAATATTCTTTACTCTGATTGTATTTCAGTCACACTGCATTACTTCCTCAAATTTGATTCAGTTCTCCTCACCTCCTCCTCTTCTTGGCTTTCTCCCAAGGGCCCGTTGTGTTTCTCCTGATAGAGAATCTTCTTCATCTTGCGGTACTGCAAGTTGTCCAGCTCCCGCACTGCATCCTTGGTCCTCTGGATGAGGTCAATGAGAATGCGCGGCGAGCGTTCCCGGCGCACAAACTCATGCTGAGCGAGGCGAACAAAAGTGGGAGAGAAGGAGTTAGTAAGTGAATTACTTGAACCGGACATCAACTTTGATCTTTAGATCTTCTTTCTTTAAACGTCTGAATAGTTTTGAATTGCTTGAATTAGTCCTCTAGATTTCAAACTTTGCAAGTGTGCTGGACTGGCCAACAAACTTGCCTGTCTATTTCTACATTTAGTTGATTTATAGGTCAACTAAAAAACTGCAAATCCATTTATTGGAAAATATTTAGTGAGAAATATACACACACATATATATATTTCTTATTTATAAGCAATAATCTGAAACAAACATCTGAAATGCATCACTATGTGAAGTTTTTCAAATGTTTCAGTATAAATGTTATATTTCTAATGTATTAATGTCTACCTGTGTATATTGTATATACAGCAGCATAACCTTAAAACTTATAGATAAATACTTAAAAAAATAAAAAATAAAAAACCTTAGTTTTAAGGCTTTGGGAGAGCATGTCAAAGTGCATGTAAGATTATAACTTGCATCACTTTATTCTCTAGTTCAATGCGATGTACAAGTGTTTCTATCACTAGAGGGCGCCTGTAGGTTGTTTATCTTGGGAGTCTCAGCACCCCATTTTCTCCACTACCCCTATTATATGAAATCCTAATATTTCCCTATACATTGATTTTCATAAACACTCTTAAGCCTTTTTACTTCAACTGAACTCTAAAATAGTTTTGCCTTGCAGACAAGTTAATGACAACTGGTAAATTATATCAAGTAAAACAAAAGTTGACTATCAAGCTGAGAAAGCTTTCGATTATAATTGTTTTTTTGTTGTTGTTTTTTTTTGTTTGTTGTTTTTTTAAGAAATTACAATCCAAAAGGCAAATAATTCTGAAATATTATGAGGTAAATAGTTTTGAATTTTGCTTATAAATGGTATGATATTTCTCACAACAGTTGTGCATGCTAATAAATATACAAGTTCTCAAAATATCTTCTTAGTTAATAAAAATTGATTTTCGTTAATGTTTAAATTTTTTTAAAATGTAGTTTTCACAAATTTGAGGTCACATTAACAAGCTGTTTATGTAAAAACTAATCGAAGTGTAACGTGCTGCAAGTTGGGATGTTTTGCATGTATATGATAATTACGTGCATCTCCCGCTATTGATTGGTCATAGTAGATGGATGAATGAGAAAGAGGATTTGAGATTTTATTTTTCTGTAGCACTATTTTTAGCACTTCACATTACAGTAACCAAAAAACAAGAACAAAAAAAGGAAAGAATTTCTACCTCCAACACATCCTCCCACCACACCACATATTCACAGATTCACACACTGAGTCACTGTCATTCATAAAATATTGAAAGCTTTAATGGATGAATTGTATGCAATATACGCTACCAAAAAGAGTACAATTTTAGATCTATTTGTAGCCTTTCTTCTCCTTCTGTACACCCTCCTCTCCACGTGACAGATGCTGGTGTAATGGGTTAGCCAGGACACAAGGGAGTGACATCACACTCTGAAAATAGCGATGCGTGATTGTCCCGTTTTTTGATGGACCTACAGTAGATCAAAATGTGGGTGGTTGGCCGACCCTGCCCCACCGAACAGCTAAGACTCCTAACGATTATCACCAAAGAGTTCATGTGAGAAAATGTGACAGCCCTCCTACAGCTCCTTCTCCAAATATAAAGGGGCTTGCTGTAAAGTGCCATCCTTAAAGATTTACCATGTTGAGCATCACATATTTATGAGGATAAAAGCATTCCAACCCTTTAGCTTTTTGATGCATCGTACTGGTTGACCAGTAGTCATTTTAGTTTAAAAGAAATTATTTCTGAGTAATGTGAATGAACCTTTAGTGCCAAAATACAAGTCTCAACCCAGTGCTAAGGGTAATAGCTGTACAGCTTACCAGTTAATGCATTTTTCATCAACACAAAATGTTAAAATGTTTTAAGTTGGACTTTGTATTTTTTTTCCTCTCTCTTTGATAAGGACAGGTTTGCTATGCTAAGCTATATCAGGTAAAAGGTTCATTTAATGCTCAGCTACTTTGTACATACATAAAACATATGTAAAGTTGTTATCTCAATTTTTAATGTAGTGATTTGACTATATTTTATGGAAAAGATTGCAAATACAACCGACAATATTGTATTTCCTTCTAACAGAGGGATAGTGAGTAATATTTCCTAATTAATAATATTAATACCACTTGTAATAAGGAACATAGGGAGAGAATGCAATTAATCTGAAGCCAGAACATGTAGACCTAAAAGGCATGCGACTTCTGACCTGATTTTTCCTTTTAAAGAGCTTGGAGGAGAATATACCAACGCATGAGTGTACTGTTAGAAGAACAGCTTGCACATTAATGTCTGAGAAGACAAAATATGTTATTAATAACTAAATAATAGCTCACTCCTGTATTATTTTCCACTAAACCAAGCTGAAACAAAATCCATAAGATAATTCCTTAATGTTTTGATTTGCAATTGGGATTTAGTTAGGGATATGAGGAAGAGTAAAGTAATGTCTAATAGGGTTAAGGTTTTGACAACAGTTCACAGCTCCTGATGTGACTGCTGCATAACCTCACACCATTCCTTCACCATCTGAAGAGATGGAGGTGTCGTAAGTCTGGGTACGGCTCTGTGTGGCTGAGCATGATCATCAAGAACATAAAGCTCTTAGCGGCCCAATAGGATTACCTGTTGGTCGCACAAACAAGATAAAGTCTGCAACACGAAAATTCAACCAACCTTCATGATTTACCCAAAGATAGGCTCACTGTGATAACACCTAATAAATAGAATAACCTGCAGATAAACTGCATGCTTTATGAAATATTTCCTTTCATGGACAGTTTAGGTCTCTTTTTGCCCTCTTTTTCTTAGTGCATAATACTCAGTGCAATAACTTCACATTGAAACATTTGAACCAGGTAAGAAAATTACAACATGCTTTGTTTTGGATACAATTTCAAACTTTTGAATGAAAAATTATTATGCATCAATCTAGAAATCAATGAGATGGCACACAATCCTTAAGCTGCAACGAGGTGCTGAACATTGAGCTTATTTTGTTATTAGTCACACCTTAGTCCTTTAAATGTTAAGTCTATAAACACATACACATGTATATAAATAGGTTTTTTTTTCTTACACATGCTGATGAAAACAGTTCAATTTATTATATACTGCCTATTCACAGAAATTTTTTTCTTTACAAAAAAAATGCAAAACACACGACTATATTTATACTTCTACCCAACTGAGGATTTTGTATCGACTTTCACTCATTTTTGTACCTGTCTAGTGTCCAGACATTTTCCCCAATCTTAACTATTACTAGTACTAACCAAAACTTAATTCACACCACACATCTAAACCTAACTAGTAGAACGCATTCCAATTGAGAAAACAGTGAGGATTTTCCACAAATGATCTCCCTTTGTTGGTGAAAATGGTTGTAATGGTCCTCTATATGTCTTATATAGAGGACCATTACACATACACATGCATGGGGTTCAAATAGTATGCAGTCATATCACAGGAATGTATAGATAGCAAAGACATAAACCTGCTCTGAAAGACATAACTGCAAGGCATAAAAGAGGAAGCAAAGCTGACAAAAAAGACGTAAAGAAATAACAAGCAACTCTCAGCAGGATGCCCTATTCCTGCACTTGAAGACATTGTATGTGTGTGTGTGCTTGCGTATTGGGGAGCCGTGGGTGGATGGGAATGACTCATCCTCGAGGCTCAGGGACCGACTAAGGCAGGAAGTGAGGTCACAGTTGGCAGAGTAAGAGAGGAAGCCCACTCACTCGTAGCAGCTCCCCTGACGAGGGTCTGTCCTGAGGAATTTTCAGTAGGCAGAAGTCAACAAAGTTCCGGAAAGCATCCGACCTGCAAGGCAGGGATATAGGTCAATAATTCTCCTCACATCAAACATTAATTACTGGGAATATTAAACAAAAATAGCAATGACAATAAACAAATATGTTATTCACTTGGACAAGAAGAAATACATGAGCCATATATATATTATATAAATATGTAGAGCAATGAAAATACAGGCCACTAGAGATGTGGAACTCTGATCTAAAAATATGCTTTAAAGCGCATTACAGAATAAAACATCATGGTAATGGGGTGTTGAGATAAAGTAGCCCCCGATGGCTGTGGAGATTTTAATGAAATTAATATGCAAATCCAGGGTCAAATGCGGGTCAGAACATGCGCAAGCACCGCATTTCCAAACGCCTCGCCTCCCTTTACCTAAACTTGTAGCGCTTTTCCCATCTGAGGCCAACACAGGTCCACAAGTACACGTGTGATGTGCCAATGTGTGCACACAGTGTGGCCTTGTGTTTTGGTACAGAACACTATTGAGCTAATGTCTCTACTGGTTTTATCTGGCTGGATGTTGCTAATGCCCTGGGCAGCTGGAGCTCCTCCAAAAATACCACAAACCATGTGCAGTCCCACACAATCAGTCACTTCAGCACAGCGCTGGAAAGCAAAACTAATTTTACAACAGGTGTTAACTGAGAATTCAAGAAAGAAAACTCTTTTTGAATATTTAGTTAAACCTCGCCTTCAAGACAAAGATTACTTGCAGTTGCCCAAATTGGATAGTATTTGCAGAAAACATGAATAGATATCTATGTGTTGCTAAAATGCCTATTAAGCTGTTTATGCAGTGCCTTGCAAAAGTATTCAGACTCCCTTGAACTTTGTGTCATGTTTCTTCCACAAACCTCTACGTGTTTTACTCATTTGGATTCTTCTATCTTGAGTCAGTAATGAGCAGAACCACATTTTACTGCAGGAGCACCTTCAAGTCTGTAGAGGTATGTCTCTGAAATGTTTACACATCCAGCTCAAACTAAGTGTGAGGGCATAAAGAGTGTCTTAACAGCAAATTTCTAGTCTTAAAACAGATTCTCAACTAGACATAGATTTTGACTGGGCCATTCTAACAATATGCTTTGTAGTGACTTAAGAGTTTAGATCGGTGATTCAACGTGCTCTGGACCAAGCACATAGGCATTGTGTCTGAACCAGGACTGAGCCAGTAAACCAGACATATTTTAATTACAATTTTTACTGTTTTTTTTTTTATATCACCATTGAAGTAAATAGTGTAACTTCTCCCGTTTTTAGCTTTTCCTTAATGTTTTCCAGCTCCATCTTGTTGCTTGTTGGATTGCAATATGAGTAAAGAGCAAATCTTCTGGGATGTGTGATTGATAGGAGCGGAGCAGGGTGGAGTCGCATGCACATGAAATGAACTGTGTTTGGTGATTAGCTTCAGCACCAAATGTGCTTTCTTCCTCAACAGGTAAAACTATCTATTCCTCTAGGTAGACTACAATAAGTAGATAACATAAAAATATGTTGTGAATTCTCGTTTGGTTTTCTCTGCATGTAATACAGGCTTATTAAATGCACAAGCACGACCATCAAGCAAATAATCCTGGCCCGGCCCAGCCTGAATCAAGTCGGGTTCAGGTTGGTTCGAGGACCTTCCTCTTCTTTAACATGTCTATGTGTCCTTGGGAAAGGCTTTCAACCCAAAGTTTCCAACTGATATTGGTGCAGAAATGTGTGCATATTTGTAAGAGTGACTGGGTGAATTTGTTTATGGTTTATTAAACCACAAACATCTTTTGACGGCTTTATGTATAAAATGTTATCCTTCTAACACTTTTCAATAAAAGACAGATATATTAAGTAAATGACAAATAGCTAAATGTGAGAACATCTGACTGCAACTGGGTAAATGGGGTGAATTTATATACTATTTTTCCAGCCATACCAGCCACTCAAAGTACTTTACACACCAGACCCACATTCAGACATTTGCACTCACTAACACAGACACATTATGAGCCTTACCCAGGGGCACATTCATATGTGACAGAAGGAAGCTGAAATTAAACCCACAACTTTAAGAATGCAAGATGCCTACTATTTCCACTGTGCCAGTGTCACCTAATGACAGAATGTGAGCTTAATGTAAAGCATTTTGAGTAATCAGCTTTGAAAAGAACTATATAGATGGAGTCCATTTAACATTTAATGCTCACTTTACCCAGCATGACACTTGGGTAGGTTTAAAGTTTTTCTATGCTATCCAGATCTCAGATTTCGACTGATAGATGATATCAAATGCTTCATCCCTGAGCTATCTGCTGTGGTCCTTGGTTTTCACAATTCTTTATGTTCATTAATGTTTTCCAACAAGCCTCTGAGTACTCCATAAAATATTTTACGTCTTGTTTTTATTTGCATTTGTCCCCCAACTACAAATTAACATATCTTAATTTCTTTATTAAGGCACACATTTTAACATCATTCAATCACTTATATTAGGGTACACCAAATGTATTCTTAGTGACAAGAAACAATGTACAGAATGAACACACAAGGTTTCTTCATTTACGAGATGAATCAGGCATAAAAATGTCAAACAGTATGATAGCATCTGGTAGCACTGCAGGCTATAGCTAAAGAAAACAGAGCTTTTTCTCTCCGTGCTAGATGAGATGGGGTTGCACAGAGATAGCAAGAGGCTGTTTAAAAACTGTTGGTCTAAATTAAATCTCCAAGAAATAAATAAATAAAACAATTGATGTCTGGAAGGATTGTCCCAAGAGAATCTATTAACATTCACAGTCAGGAGCTGTGAGGTTCAAAGCTCCAGCAAAATGCATGAAGGGAGCCATTTTACTCAGTAAAACAGCAACTAATGTGTGCCTGGATGAACATTGTATTTAAACCAGACAAAAGAAAAGAAGTTAATTTAAACCACAGGAATATTTTTGAATAATCCAGACTGCTTTGTAATGATGTTGCCTTTTATTATAGCCTGGTGGTCAGGATGTAAATAAACAGAATTTTATTGGTCAGGGCCTCCTCCTTGCATTCAAAACAACTCGGAGAGTGACTTTGCACAAGGCTTGTCACAGGGCTCTAAAGCCACAGGGGAGTTTTAGCCTGACTGTGAAGTGCAAATAATGTTTTTCACTTTTGCTTTATGTTTCTGTTTCAGCTGGTCAAATGAGCTGATTGGTGGTGTTATAGGGACATTTGAAAATATAGTTTTTTCCTTCATAGACAAAAATCTAGATGATAAACCTTTCCTTTTTTGTCATTTTACATGAGAACTGTTCAGTTCACTATCTGACCACATGCCATGTAATAGACACAGCAAACATGGTCAGATGAGTCCAAATAGAAAATATGTTTATGTTGGAATATGATGGAATTACTAAAACTCACCACTCATTTGACTGCAGCGTGGGAGAGTCGTTCTGTGCGATGTGATATAAGGCACTCATGGCATTCATGTTGAACAAGGGAGGTTTACGCTCCGCTAAAACAGGAACAGATGGGAGAGTGAAAGACACGGTTTTATTCTTGTGTCAAAGTTTTAAAAAGGACCAATCAGGATCACAAAGACTGAAAAACAAATGCAGATTTCGACTAATTGTTTTGCACATTAATTTATAATAATGTAGTCAAAGCTTTTATTTAAACCACTTGGAAAGTATTTGCTTACCCAGTTCAATACAGGTGATCCCCAGCGACCAGATGTCCACTTTACCTTCATATTGGCCCTCATCCATGGCTAAAATCACTTCTGGGGCCATCCTGTGGACAGAGATAGGCACATGCAAACACCCCCACAGATACACACAGATACTCTATTAAGTACGAGGGGGAGAAAAACCCATGAAAATGTTATAATCTGCTAAGCTTCTCAAAGCTTTTTAAGACTCTGGTATGCTGTGATAGCAGCTCGGTTTTGGAAAGTGTTCCTATAAACGAGTGTGTCACAGTTTTTGTGCATAAGACAACTTGTCCAGCTGTTTCAAAGTTGATTTCACTTACAATCAAATATGAACAATGTGTGAATTTTTTTTATATTGATGTGGAAAATAGATTAACATATTTTAGTTCACAGTTATTATTACATGTAAAAAAAGATTCTCTGATTAATAACTTGAAATCCCATCTAGAGATTAAAAATGACAAAAACCGATAATGTGGTCTCAATTTACGGATTTATTTCTTTACAAGCTGGATCCATGGCGACAAGAATGCAGACAATTTTTTATGATCAAGACAAAAATATATGAATATATGTATATTTACTAAGCAGTACCAGCACCTGGAATTTTATATTAAATGTTAAATCGGTTTTTAATATTAAAAACTATTTTTAGAAATTTAATTGTGACATTCCAGCTCATAAGAGAAATTAAAATGAAAAAAAAGAAAGATTGTACCCATTATCTTCATTGGAAAATAATCAAAAAAGTTATTGTTAGTCTTATAAAATTAAAGTCCTTTTTAAATAGAATCATGTTATATTCTCTATGTTGTGTTTTTCTCTTTCAAATGTTGTATTTGTGTTCGTGGTTAAAACTGCTTTTTCAGGAAAACATATTCTCATAAAGTATTATTTGACTTCTTAGAAAATTTTATTCTGTTGGGTTTTATTGTGTTGTGTATACTGACCAGTAAGGTGTTCCAACAAAGGAGTTGGCAGGTGAGGCAATGGAGGCAGAGCCAAAGTCAGCCAGTTTGACTTGACCCAGCTCAGTCAGCAGGATATTACCAGCTTTCACATCTCTGGGTGAGGTCATGGCATGAGGGAAGAGAGAAAAGGTGACATTATGTGGGTTAATCAAAAAAAGCAAACTAACAAAAAAAAAACAAGCCAGTTCCAGGTACAAATTTATTGACACCTTTCAGGGAAAAAAATATATAAAAGCCATATGACAATATCTTTGAAGATTGCACAAGGAATTAACCTGTTCATAAAAATATATTTTATTTTGAGAACGTGAAAAGATTTGTGTTATAATGTGATAATTATCTATTGTAAGTACAGTGAATAACAAGAACCCATATTTGTACAAACATGGAAAAAGTTTTCACATTATAAAGTGATACAGTTGTATTTTGGTTAGCTAGGGTGACAGCTTTATATTTCCACAAAGGTGAGTCAGTGAAGATAAACATCCTTATTGCACTTGTTCCTGACATGCTCACTTACAGATACAATATTCATCTCAGTCTGATATCATCTGAATATAACAGTAATTAAAAGAGGCCATGTGACACAGACATCACTCCTGTCATAGCTTTCTGGCAAAAAGGTAATATTACGGACAAGTTAAAGAAAATATTTACTTTACATCCTTCCTGTACTTTTTTGAGAATGATTGCAGACATGAGTGTTTTACAGTTTGATAAAACAGTGGAAAAACAGGAGTGTCATTACTAATCTTACATTATTGGACTTATTCACTGAAGGTTCCTAACGGAAAATGTATTAAGCAAGCAAGTTAACTAACTCACCTGTGAATCATATTATGGGAATGTAGGTAAGCCAGTCCTAGCAAGGCACCGTGGGTAATGGCAGCAATTTCCATCTCTTGCAGTGGTTTCTTATGAACTTCAGAGAAAATACAGAAATTAAAGTTAAACAAATCTAATGACATCACACAGAGAAAATGTTCCTTATGGGTGGTTAGTAAAAACAGCATGGTTATGTGCCAATGTAAAAAATTAATTTAATTTTGACTGAGAAGTTTTATGATGGCTAAAGACTACAGAGACCAAATCTTTACTTGTTTGAAGATGGTTTGATTTGCAAAAGGACAAAGATCAAATAAACAACAAATAGCACAAATAAACAACAAAATCCTCCTGTTTGAACCCTCTGTTCTTGAACACAGGCTTGGGACAGTTACCAGCACAACGTTTTTTTAAAAGTTACGTCTTCAAATTCACTGAACCTTCAAATTACTCCATGTTTAGGGCCTAAAATCTTGGTGACCAGAGGTTTTTCTGGTTGCATGAAGCTTAGAGTAACACAGTGCTGCTTCCCCTATTGATGTGCTCTACAGGCTCATAAATCTTTCAGTCTTTTACAAGACACATTCAAGTGTTTGGAAAAAAAGACAGTTGCAAAAAACACGTAGTGTCATGATGTGGAAACTAACCGTAGCGGTTAGTGGAAATGAGCAGTGTGATCATAGTCAACAAACTATGATCAGCGTCTGTTAGAAAACTAAAAACAGGCTGACTACAAGAGCACATAGCCTGACTAAAAACTTTCATCAGCTTGTTATCATAAGCATAGTTTGTGTTTAAATCTATAACTCTATAAGAATGAGAGTTAATCTCAGAATTACAGTAACAAACTTACTTTTTTTTTAAGGGAAAAACTTTTGCAACAGGGTTAGATGAATTTAGTACATGGAAAACAAACCCAAATGTTTTTCTCCCATAGTGGTACAATCAGACAACCCTTCATTAATTTATGAAGACTAAGCAGAAACATAGAGCAACAGGAGTGCTTTTTTACACACATCAGGCTTGTATTTGAAATTCAGCTGAACAGACAACAGCGTTGTTTACTCCACCAGCTTTCATTTTAGTTCTGTAATATCAATGTCGCCTTCTAAGTGACAGATCAGCAGAAGGTCCATTCAAAGCCACAATCACCCACTTCAATAAGGACACATGCATGAAAAGGTATGCAACTTCATTTGCTTACCCTCTAATAAATCTGATGCGGAGCCCAGGCAATACTCCATCACCAGCTGAAACAGAAAAATAAACAAACAGCTCATATGGTTTTGCCACCTAGGATACAGAGCATTTGGTCAAATTTGTTTAAACTTTTGTTGCAAATGTGTCATAGGCTGAAATTAACACTACATGCAGATAAAGAGTAATCTGAAGGAAAACACAATTTAAATAAAGACAAAAACAACAGAGAGACACAAAAAAGGAGTGCTTGAAGAAGGGCCCACTAACCCAGGCAGTGTTGTCTTTCAAGTAGCAGCCTTTGTACTCAATGGTGTTTGGGTGTCGCAGCTGTCCCAAAAACTTAACTTCTTTAATGATGTCCTGCCACTTCTGCAAAAAAAAAAAAAAAGTTTATTCACGCAAATATTAAGGTACATTTTCTATAAATTGATGGTGCTGCACCAGGACAAACAAAAATAAAGAATAAAGGTCTGGCTGGGGTTGAAAAGCTTCTTAAAACATCAGGCAACCGCTCTGAAACAATCCCATCATTATCATACATTTATAAAATAAGAAAGTTTCCAAAACCACTGAATAAGGGTTTAAGTTCAACTGGAGTGCAAGCTGTCATCACAAGCTGTAAATACGGGTTCCTAAACAGAACATGGAAAGAAAAAAGTAGACACTTTCACTTTATTTAGTTCTTTCAAAGTAACTAACTGAAGCAGGAGGTGTTTTATAACAGACAATTTATCATGTCATGTTCAATCAGAATACAGATTGGGAATCTTATGCAACTCCAAACTCTATGTCACAAAGAAAGGTTAGCTGATGTTTGTCATAAAATGTCCCCTTCAAACTTCAGCTTTTTGCAACATGTTGGAAAAATAAAACCACTAAACTGCAGCAGAGCATTCAAAAGTTACATGTTTTGACTTTGTGAATATTTTCTTACTTCAGTGGTCTGTTTTCCATTATAGGACATCTTTTTGATGGCCACCACTTCATTGGAGTAGGAGTTACGGGCCTGAAAGGAAAAACGAGCAGATTACAGATTTGAGAGAAAACAAAGGAGTACAGGCAGCAAGATATCCGAGAACCTCTTGAATTTTCATTTATTTTTTGCTCGTCTTGGCATTTGTGTTGAACTACTTAACTTTCTGTGAAGACCCTAGAGTTTGCCATGGACAAAGCCATTGAAAATGCTACAGCTGTAAATAGTTATATCTATTCTTTTTACAACTGGCTTAGCAAATCTCTTTCTAGCTGCGTTTCTTCCTAGATGATGCCACTAACTGTGACCATAGCGTTGCTGGACTAGCTTTGTTGTGGTTTTGTGGATATGCTTTATTTTCTCAAACCCCAGCAGACTAAGCCTCTTACTTCCTGTTAAACAGGAATTATTCCTTTCCACTATCACCACATGCGTTCTCAGGAAGTATTGTTGCAAAATCAGTAACTTAATACAATAAGTGGGGCTTCCTAAAATACATAATTTTGTAACATCTAGCTTTATATGCCAAGTATGACTGGAATGTATGTAACGCAATTTGTCAAACTGACTGCTTCTTATGAGCTTGTTATGGATAATATAACAATATTTTAATTGTAAAAGCATCTAATAAACCTATATATAGCATATAATGATGTGAAGCAGTCATTTTATGACGCGAAGGAGTTAACAATAGTAAAAATAAATTTTAAAAAGGCAGCTAAATCTAAGCTGGTATGAATAATTTGGTTATATTCAAGACATTTTGAAGCCTAATATTGAGAATAAGAAATGTAAGATTTTTTAAAGACTGAAGAACACCGGTAAAAGTTTAAATCAATCATATTAATGTAAACATCAACTGTATACAGCTGGATATGCACAAGCATTAGATTAAAATTAGAGTAAAACCCTGAACATTAACTTTGTGTATTGGTGTGGGGAGTTACATAGGATGACCAGATAAATTTCATCCATAAAAAGTATCATAGAGCATACACAATATCAACTTTCTTCCACAAAATGGAAGCTTTGTAAATCAGGGAAACCTGCAGGTGCATGCCACATGGTTTCTCTGTAGCTACTGTAAAGTGTGTGAGCTGTCAGCCCAGATCAACATGACTACCTTAACCCTGTGGTGTTAAACTTGGAAGCATCTGGCCCAAGGGAGAGCTAAGTCTGAATCCCAATCTCAGCTTCAGTTCAGTAACAAATAAATCAGTCTTTTCTTGTGATTCAAATGACAGCGGATAACAGATACTTTCAGCTGTTATGTTTTTTAAATGTCATCCCTACGATTGACCGTCAGTTTATGTATGCTCAAAAAATGATGTGAAACTGAAATGAAAGTTAATGTTTTCATAAAGGCTGTTATCCCAGAATGTAGGGAGAAGATGTGGGGTTCAGTTAGTCATTAATAACGGTTTAATCTCCTCACTGTACACCCAAGTGGTCTGGATATAAAACCGTTTTCCTCAATAATAGAGTTTATCTTTGATTCTATGCACAGAAAATATAGACATCCGTTGTCGTGGATGCATTTTCCTAAAAAAAACAGAGAAAATGCACGTACATATAGGAACTTGTGCTTCCCCACTGTCATTAACCTACAGAAATCCCAGCACATTATTAGTGCTCCAGGTTTTCCAGCTGCCACATGGCTCCCATGTTTACAGATGGCCTGTATTTCATTCAGCAGTGGATTTTCAGCAAGGACATTATTTCCACAGGAGATTTATTTTAGAAACAGACTTTGATTTTCATATTAAAATCTCTTTGTCCTATGACTATGCAGATGCTAAAATATTAATGAGAGAAGTTCTGATCTGTCTAAAATACAGATTATCATTATAATTATCTCTATTAAGGTTAATGAGTGGCTGCAAATAACTGCACATTTCTGTCTATAAATTACAGACATACCCTTTCTTTTGAAAAAAGGTTATCAGGATTTGTAGCAGGAAATACACACTTTGAAATAAAATAATAATTAAAAAAATATATAGAAGATCGATGTTTTATTTGAAGTAAACAATCTAGAGAGCTGTAAGAATGTAATGGTGCCCAACATGTTTCCTCTATTCAGGCTTAAATTCTTCAGATCATCACACAGCGAAGCTCTCAAACAGAAAATCCCAAAGCAAAATGTCTGGCCTTCAGTTTGTCACATTAACCACACCTGGACAAGACCCCAAAGCAGACCAGGCATAGTCAAAATTCTGGACCTAAGTCCAAATGAGTTGCTATAATATAACCGCACACAAACAGTTCAAGCTTGAAAAGTAGCTTAATTAAAGCAATTCTGCAAAGAAGAATACAAGCAAGCATGAAAAATAAGAAATTACAGAAGAAATCTGTAGCATTGTAACTGAGGTTGTAAACCTCAATTTTGATTAGTATTTGTTTCCCATTGCTAACTGTTTCTGTTTCTTTTTACTATTGTTTACTGATCTGTGATAATTATGATTACTGACGATCACCTCAACTTTTTTAAACTGGAAGAAAATTAAAGTGAACACAGCACTGGACATTATTTGTCTAACATTTGATGTATTGTGGTCATTTGTACATGTTTGCGACTGACAGTGGAAAGAAAAAGATGGCAAAGCCATAGCAGTAAGGAAAATGAAACCCCTTCATCGACTTCACTTATTCCATGTAAAGAGGACAGCTGTTTACCATACGGGGGGGCTAATCGCCCCAGCTCTACATCTGAGGTTGAAGTGTGGGATGGAGTGCGGAAAAAAGATCCGTAAGAGGAGAAGAAAGAGCGAAGATGCAACATTCTCTCATCTCGCCTCCATGCAGCTTTAAAATCAAAGGCCTGATGAGTAGTTAGTGAAGATTAAAATTAAAGGCATCATATAATGTGCTGAGAGGGGATGACTTTACACCTTAAGAGTCATTATAGATTAATTAAATCCATATATTAACAATAAATAAGACTAACTAAACTAGATATTTTAACGGTATAACTGTGAATTAATGCTCCATCATGTGGTAAAGAGTTTAAACCTAGTTGTATATTACGCTAAGCTTTAAAAAGTTATATCAGCAACCTATTATTTTTAAACTGCATTATTGCCAAAACTTTAAGCTACAAAACTCTCAAGGTTTTTTAGATAGACAACAGGGATTAAATCAGAAATAACATTAAGAAGCAACATTTCCATTTATACTGGCATTTGATCAGTTAAGAACTTAAACAAATGTTTAATTTCTTGTTTTTGCTGATAAACTTTTAGGACAGCACTCACAAAGTAGACAGCTCCAAAGCTGCCATGCCCGATTTCATGTAGGTCACAGAAGACCTCCTCCGGGTCATCTTTGAAGAAGAGGTCGGCCAGCTCGGGATCCTTCGGGACTCCTTTCCGTGTGGATGACGGCATCATGGGCTGGACATGGGCTAGGCGCCGGTGACCGCAATCGCATACACACTGCCGCTGCTGCTACCGCCACCAGATGTCCACGACGGGCCCGGCATTGGCCAGCTAGACCTGGGAACACAGTTCAAAACAACGTCATCAACTTTTCAGGTTTTCATTATTCCATGCAAGTTTTGGGGAAAAAAAATGCTAAACTCAACAAATGTCTCGGTTCCTTTAATATGCCTGTATGTGTCTGTACATTAAGTGTTTTTATTAGTGACTCCAGGCAGTTGGTAGGTGATTTTAAAAAAGGAGACATTCATGATGATGAAGCTTTGTGGTGCTGCACAGACATACACACAAACACGCACAAGCTTGACAGCTGAAGTTGAGTCACGGATTCATCACATCCGCACATGCACAGTGTGTAACAGTTGTACATGTGCATGCATTCGCTTACAGCAACACAGAGAGTTGCGTTTTACAAGGCTGCAGCCAGGCCGTCAAGCGTGTATGCGTCCTGGACAAACTGCTCCAGTTAGCTCCAATGCACATGCAACACACACATGTGCGCAGTCGCACGACATCTCTGATTCCAGTGTCTCTCGTTCTTTTTCTGTCTACCATGAAATCTTTCTGCACATCAGCCAGATGCAGCAAGTAAATCTGGCTCCAAAGGATGGCCCCACACAGAGGAAGCTGACAAGACACACAGGCAAAGACACTAAGCATCAGCATCATTCTAATCCTCTGGCCTTAAAGGGATATAAGCCATCACACTCATCCCAGAAATATCAGTCTTAAAGGCAAGGTTTGGTGCAGTCTGCCTCAGTGGCACCAGATGCACAAAGATGACCGTCCTGAGGTTCTGAATGGGAAAAAGTTTCTTTTAATCTGATTTTGTGGCCAATTTCCTATCACCGTTTTTGTGCAGCTCAACCTGCTGATACTAATCTCAGCTCATTTCTGTAATAAACCAAAAATGTTCAACTTGCTGTTGAATTAAATGCCCATGGTAAAACAATGATCTTCTCAAAAACTGCCCGAAGTTAGGGAGCTGTCTCTTTACGTCAATGAAAATGACAAAAGAAATTTATTAATAAAACTTTTTTATAGTCATTCAGTTATGGGATTTTAACAAATAAAACACATCTAAAAGAATTACAGCACATCTCTTTCACTCTTTTATAAGACAGGTTATGGGTAACATTAATGTCCTACTTAACATTAAAGAAGCTTTAATGTAATGATATGTTTAGACTTTGATGTCATTCTAAATAGCTTAAAGTTGTAAACTTTAAACTGTTTAGTTTATAGTTTAACTAAATAGTTTAACTAATTAAGCTATTTAACTAAATAGTTACATACCTTTATCTTTGTAAAGGTATCAAATAATGATATCATCATTTAGTTTCAACATTTACAATTACTAAACAAGAGTTCTCAACAAATGTAATGTCAATTGCTGACATTAAATTTGTGTGTGTGTTTGCGAGTGAGAGCAGATGGAGTTACACAGCTCTGCAGTTAAACAGGCTTATTATTTCAAAATGAACAAAATGATAGATCCGACATGTAAACTTTCTTTAGCATTTTGACTCAACATGAGTTTACCACAATTAATGATTAGCATAGCTAACATCAATCTTTAAATATTCCCTGTAGAGATATTAAGCTCCAACTTAGATTTCTAGCAGAAATCTAATAATCCAGAATGACCAAAGACAGATAGAATTCAACTGTTCCAAAATATAAGAATAGGAGCACATTTTTTGCAGTAGGTAGTACACTACCCAATGCATGCTAACATCTCACTCTTGAAATAAGAGTAAAAATAGCAACTTGCAGGAATGACTGACATTAAAATATTCTTACACTTTTTGTGATTTCCTTTGCTTAATTTTTTAACATCTCACTAATTCTGCATGTTCTTGCCCAAGTAAGTGACAGATTAGAGTAAAATAGTAAAGTTGTAAAGACATCAAAGAATGATACCATCATTTAGTTTCAATATTTACAATTGGAACTTTTTAAAAATACTGTGTTATTAGAAAAATCATAATTTTTTAATCATACAAAAGATGCTGAGAACCTTATGAAAACAGATTCCATTCCATGCTTACCATTTAGATGACGTGAAAATCCCATTGACAAGTTTACAAGTTACCAACATTAAAGGCAAATACAGATTTTATTTTTGTCTCACTAGCATCAGACTAAGCCCAGGATGAATGTTTGGTAAATTACAAAAAACTTTATACAATTAAGATCCTTGATAAAAAAATAAATAAATAAAGGCCTATCAAGTATTTTTAAAGGTTTGTGTGGTTCAGGTACTTAAGAAATCTTATTTAGCAGACAAGAAAGTTGTAAACTACCCAACAGAGCTTTGATGTGTTCTCGGTGAATTAGTAAAAAATAAAATATCCAAAAGGAAAAAAAAAAAACTGCTTAAAGCTGGTAAAACAGTGACTGAAGAAATGTGAAAACCACAAACGTGGACCTTCCTTCAAGCAAAAAAGAACCACACTTCTATTTCTAATGCTTGCATCTTTTTCTGAATGGTATTTATTTCACAATGTGTACAAATGTATTGTCTATTTGCTGACCTGAGGAACGAAGCAATGTGTCTGTTTGTGTTACTTTGTATTTGTCTGTCTTCTGGTTGCATCAGCCCCTCTTCCTCTCATCTCTTCTTTTTGAGTTCTCCAGATAGTAACTGGCTCAACATCAATTTCAACTCTCTCCTCATGAAACACACACCCACTGCACAACTGAACACATGAATACACACAAATAGTAATTTCACAAATAGTGAAATTACTATTTGTGATAAATTTTTGTTCAGATTTCTTAACACAGAATGTAAAAATGTGAGGACATAATAAAACTAAAGAAAAAAAGTAAAGTTTGATAAAGACAGACACACAACACAGAAGCAGCTTCATCACATTATGTGATCATTAGAAGCTGCATTCCACCTGCTAATGCTCCATTCTACTGCCCTCTCCTTTCCTCTGATAAGTGATGCAACTTGGCAACAACAGGTTGTAACACAGGGGTCTTGGTAAAGCTCTTACAAGTCCAGTAAAAAATGTCGCTTTGTGTGTGTGCACGTGTCTGAATCTATGAAGAGTATTGTTCTAAAAGAGCTGATTAGGCAAATAGCTTAGGCAGATTAAATCTGTGCTCTGTGATTTATTTACTACATGTGTACTACTGCACAACTGTATGAACTGCTCACAAAATACCAGTGGGGATAGGCATTATTGTATTATCTCTATTGTCAGGATAAAGATTTCCCATGATCAAGATTGTACTATGACAATGGCAATCTCCTAAAAATTACAGTGTTGTGTGGAATCCATTTTATTATTTTACTCAGTGTCAAAGGGGAAGTAACATTTTCTAACAGTTTATTATGTTGGTGACTGTATAGCAGTGGTGTCTTTTTGTCACGTGGGTCAAAATAATCTAGTATAACAATATATAATACAAAAGTATTTGCAAAAAAATAAAATTTAATAAAAATTTAAAACTAAACAACTATATGATGATTTTTTTTAGCTACCCAACATTAAACTAAGAATGCAATACTTAAGTCTTACAAATAAAGTAGTCAGAATCTTTGTAGGAAAGTTATGTGCAAATCATTGTGGGGTTTTGTACGTCTGCCATCTATAAGAAGAAAAAAAATATTTTGGGCTTGACTGAAATAAATATAAAGAATTTTAGCTTATTCTCAGCAATGAGAACAAGATTTGAGTCAATCTTTTTAGATTTTTTAAATCAAGTTTTATGCAAAAATGCAAACAGTGTGGCTATTAAAAGATGAAAGCTTTGTGTTGTACCTAACACTTTCCAATGTAACAAGATTTTAACTTGTTGGCAATAACTGTGCCCCAACTAAAGATAAAAAGTCCCCGTCTGCGTCATCCACCATTCTTAAATTGCAGTCAGGGGCCTCACAAAATTTGTGCCCAGGCACACTTAGGCACCCTTTCTCTAGAGTGACAGATGTGTAGCCAGAAACTGTGGATTTGTGGAATAAATACAAAAAAAACCCATCAATAAAAGTTAAGTCCACATTACTCATCTTCATTTGGTTTGTATGTGCATGATTACTGCAGTCTCTGCAATGATGCATTACAGACGATGCAACATATAAACTTTAATCTGTAAAGAGGAGATTATAGAATTTATGCCAAAATGGCCTGATATTTCGCATATACCAAACACACATCCAAAACTGTATTTTTATGATGCAACTCAAAAATAATTCATGAACTTGATGCTCCTCTCAAACTTTAGATGAGTGAAAAAAAATCATTTTCAACCGTTATGTTAGATGCATGCACAACATAAAAGGGCCAAAGATTAACTTCAGCCTCATTCCAGTAATTATACATGTATGCATGTACATGAAAGCATCCATGTGTTAAATGTGGGTCAACATGCTCACATAAGAAATGCATAAACATGACCTAACATACAGATATTTCCTCCTTTCTAAGCCTCTTGTGCTTTACTAATTGATATGCCAGATTGTCATTAAAAGACCAGGTTTATTGTGGGCATTAACTGAAGTTTCTGTTTTTAGCTCTGGCAACCAAATCTCGTACTTTACACTTACAGCTTTCAGTTATATTGCTTCAAATACAGTATAAAGTAAGTCACACAAAAGGTATTAATGGGTTTAGGTCACCTGATGAAATCAAAACCTTGTAAATGTAAACTTTTTTATGATGAAGTTGATTAAAAATAACCAACAATAACATTTAGATTTTATTTCCCACAAAAACAGGCTTTAAATTTCTCTTGACAGGGCTGCTTGCTGCAACTACATCAAGGATTTTGTAGTTTTCTCCAGGCATAATTATGTCTTAAGTTTTCAATGAATGAATAAAGGAAGGATTTGATTAAGAGTAAATAATACTTTTCAAACATTCAAAGTTAAAAGGTAAAAAAAAAATTAATGTTGAATTTTGTAAATTCTGATCTATTGCTGCCAAATTTAGAATTAAACTAATAACCAGAAGCATTTATTTTGTTTTAAAATGCCTTTCATTGCAAGCAAAGCACATACAAGTTCCTAATTAGTAACACAATCGCATACCGAAACAAAAAGGAGGAAACTATCTGATAACAATGTGTGCATTTGAATACATTGATAACTTGGATGCATAAAAGGCTTCTTTAAAACTCCATCTTATCCTGCTGGTCTCGGAGCTTCATCAGTTCTTTCATGTCTCTTTGCTAAGATTTCCCCTTTAATCTTCCTTTTTCTTAAACAAGAAAAAGAAAGTCTTTGATAAAGAAAATGTTTTTCTTCCTTCATCATTCATTTAATTCATTCCTCCTTCTGATGTTCTGTTTGACAGTGACTGTATGTGATCACAAAGTATTAATGCACATAGAAGCATGAACATTAATATCAACACATTTCAATGTACAAAGTGGAAAGAAATACATTAGCACAGATACAGCTGAGATATATAGAGAGAACACACAAGCATCCATATGTGTGTCTGTTTGTGTGCCGCGCGCGTGTGGGTGGGTTTGCATGGCCAGGGGGTTTATCAGCTTAGGCCAACCCCCTCCCAGCTTTAGACACAAACAGGAATTAGACAGACTGTGGGAATTCTTACTGGGATTCAAATTGCCAGACCTAATCAGTAATGGTGGGGGAAAAGAACTGTGCTGATGAAGTTTATGAGACTTATGTGTGTCAAAGTGAAAGCATAAGAATTACGTAATAATCCAGCTCCCTTAACTCCTACCATGGCATTATAAAGAGCAAGCTTAGGACTTTAAGTTTTTTCTGTGTGCTGGTCGATGAGTGGTTGGATCAAACACACTCTTAATAATAATAATGTGCACTTTAATAATTCTGTATCATAAATACAGATAAAACATACTGTGAGCAGACAGAGCCTCTCATCTCAGAAGAAATCAAAGTCCTCAGAGTGCACTGCGTGTGTGTGTGACGTATGCTTGTGTATGAATGTGTGTGCCTTCTGCGTTACAGTAAGTGGGTCAGCCTCGTTACTGTATGAATAATAAAAAAAGTTTATTTTAAGCACAATACCAGCTTGCTAACGAAGAGGAAATTTAAACGTAGTACATGTGAAACAGCTGTTTCAGTATGAATTGTGAAGTTGGTTTATTCTGAGAATTTTCACAAATACAAACTATCTGACACGTGTGGAATTGGCACAGTCATTTTATTCAAATCTCATTGCTGTGCTGCGACAGCAGAAACTCAGTTATCTTTCTCGTGCTGTACAATATATCAAAATCACAGTCATTGTTACAGTTTCTGTGTGTACAAAAGGGATTTCATTGGTGTAAAAAGAACTTTTAAAATGTAAAAATCAGATTTTTAGATATTACCTAAGAAAACTCCCAAATTAGGATAACAGCAAGGAGGTTTTCCTCACATCAAATGTGATATGATGTAAGAGAAAGGATCATAAAATCATATTAAACCAAAAAGGAGACATGCTAGTGTTAGCACAGAACTAACTTAAAGTTCAACACATGGAGCATCAGCAGGAACAAGAGAGTTTCACTGCAGTTTGACTGCAGCTGTATGTGATGAGTCAGATATGCATCCATTTAAGAAGTGATGCATGGTTTGGTTCATATGCAGCACTGATTGCAATGCCTTTATTAAAGGATGGGACTAGAACTTTGCAAATGCCTGAATCAAGGCACTTTTATGAATTTTATTATGTTGATATAAAACCAATAAATACGTATAACAGAGCCCTAGGCATATGAACCCTTACCAGAATTATCTTAGAAATGTATTGTATGTTACTTTTCTCTATGAAGTCAAAAGTTCAGCTCATGATAGCCTTTGTTATATCACCAAAATTTTCAGAGGATAATTATTCAACTCTAGTACTATCTGACTTTGAACTAACAGGTCATCTGCTAAGAAAAAAAACAATACACCTGAAAACAAACTTTTATGCCTGCTGAGTTATTTTACAAGTCAATTTATTTGTCCAACCACAGTCTATCTCTCTAACCTTTATTTACTAACCAGCATGTGATTCAGCAGAGCAGGGAGGGTTGCCAACAGCCCTGCACACGCACACACACGCCCCCACGCACACACACAAACACGCACTTGACTTTTGGTCAAATTATAACGATTGCTGAAGGTTCTCAGTGCAGCAAAGACAGATTTATGTTACTGTTCAAATCAAAAAGATCTCGAAAACAACGGATCAACCTCAGGCTTTCATCACTTACTACAATATGGAGTTGATTTAGTAAAACTACACCTAAAGAAAAACAAAGTATTGAATTCTGACTTTAAAGTATCATCAAAAGTCTTTTAAGATCACATAATTATATTCAATAAACTACATTTATTTGACAAATAGAAATGAGTGACGTGGTTTTGCAAAATAGAAATTTGGGACACAATTAAGAAAATGTGCTGTAAAAGTCAGAAGAAAAGATTAACCCTGTTATTTGTTTGCACATTAGAGAGCCAGCAGAGCATTGAGCTTTCAACACAAGGCAAACCAGGACCTAGTATAAGGGTGGCTCATAGCTGTCATGTTTGTTTATGTAACTGTGCAAAGAAGAGCATTTCTATGTGAGCATGCCCTGGTACAAAAACCTTGGTTGGTAAAATGTTTGCTTACAGTGGTGAAAAGTAGGTGACATGATGAGTATAACAAAGAAAATGAGTAAAAGCAACAGAGAGTGAGGTGTGTGATGACTTACCAGTAAGAAACGTGTGACAGAATGTGTTAGCCTATCCTCAGTCTTCCTCTCTTTTCCACTCTCCTCAGAATAAACCCAGAACTGCAGTTTTGTCAGCTTCCCTCATGATTGGAATAACACTGTTCCTGAGGTTTAATGGGGAAGAAAGAAAAAAAAGGAGCTAGTTAGATTGCTCTTTATTATGTACAGGAAAGTAAATGTTGAATGTGGACTTTAAATATTTGTCAAACCAACATTAACCAGGAAAACAAATTGGCAGAAGATCTAAGACACCAGTAGAGTTACGCATAATCACTTTTTTTTTTAAAGTATGTATCGACTTTAGTAATGTTGGTGATTTTATGTAAAAATCTTTTAGGATTTTGTAAACATTTTCTTTACAGAGACATTTCCTTGAGACTTGCGATTTCTCCAGCTGAATTTTATATATATATATATATATATATATATATATATATATATATATATATATATAGTTTGGTGTTTACAACATACTGAATATTCTGACTCTAACTTAAACAACACTGTGTTAAGTTTTTATTGGAGGAGTCACTTTTTTGTTGAGTGAAGTAAATGACAAATATAACTAAAATTACTTGTGACTTTCTGAAGAAATTATTTTTTAGACTAATTGATCAAAAAAAAATAGTTGATAGTGAAAATAGGTTGTTAGTGGCAGCCTTGCTCTATAGTTTATCCAGTGAGACTGCCAGGAGATTCTATGAGCTCATGGAAATGTTTTCAAATATGCCACACACCAAACTGATGTTTACTTTCTATTCATTCTTATCAGGGCTGCATTTAGCTTTTTGTGTAAAACGTTCCTTATGTTGAATGGCTAATAAAACAAGAGATAAGAGTGATAAAAGTGATACTCGCCCTGTGCAAACACATGTAAAGCTTTCATATGACTACAGAAGGAGCATACTGTGTAATGACTCAACTGGCATTAAACATCTCCTTGGTATTTGTCAGTGGTTATTATCCCAACAGTATCAGCTTTTAGGCAATAATAGACTTCAGGAATTATATTTTATCTGGGATTTTTTCTACTTGTTTTTGCTCTTATTTATGCTGTGGATCATAAAGATCAGTGCTTCCACCAGGTGGACGACCATTTTACACAGCGGAGGGATGGAGGGGATTTGACCTCTGTGTGCTGCTGAACAAGTTCTTCATGAACCTCCTATTAATGTTCAATGACAGATCACAACAATCTGGACAAACACAACCTTTCAGTTGTTCACCCACCAGCAAGCACAAACAATATTTCTCCTTCACCCACACAGACGCATGCAATGTATTCATAAAGACGCATCAAATCTGAGCGAGTTGTCCTGACAGAAGAGCGCTGTCAGCTACTGCGCCGTTTTTGTCCTGACAAGCAGGTGGTGAAGCATTCAGTGTTACCAGCGAACACGAGCTGACCTTTCCGCAACACATACTGGCCTAAAAACAGAAACAAACTCTCTACAAGTAGCCCTACAGTCTTGAAGCTTATCCATTATTCAGCTCTGTAATGATCCTGTGACTTTTCTTTGAACTCTGAATAAATTAGATGTTTTTTTTCCTCCTTTTCACCTAAAAAATAAATTGTAACCCTTTTCTTTTGAGCTCTTAGTTAATCCTCCAACCTCTTGTTGATTCTGATGGAGCCATGTGGCAGACTGTGTGCTCAAAGGAACTGTATTCAATAATAAAACAGGGTGATAGGATGGAGGGATGAGAGAGCAGGGATAAAAATGTATTGTGCCCCTTCTGAGAGACTCTGAATGATTTATAACACAAACTGACGCTTGCATGAGCCTCTGGGAAAGTTGAGGCTGCACTTCTCCTTTCCCTCACACGCTCCTCCCCGCTTGGCATTTATGACCAGTCAGTTATGGAAAGGTATATTCATGGACTATCCATTGAAATTTTTTTTTTTTATTAATCTTCAAAAAGTTATAGGTTTATTACTTTAAAGCTCCAAAATTAATGATAATTATTTTGAACTAAAGATGATTCATTATAATTTATCTAAAGATGATCGATTGCAGTCCATGCTACTTAAAAACAGCCAAGCAAAATGTACTGAAAAGAAAAAGGTAACATTATCAAGGAATTTGTAAGCAGCTTAACGTAAGTTTAATTTTAGTCTGGATGACTATTAGTTTTTTAGATTTTAAATAATAATTAGGAATCTTAAAATAAAAGTTCTTGTCTAACGCGTTACATTTTTGGGGCATTTTTCTGTGATGCTTTGACACAAAAAGTTTAAAGTTTTCTGTCTTTCAAATGTGAAATTAGCCAAACAAAGTCATGCCATCTACAGCTGTGTAGTTGCTTTGTGAGATACTTTCTTTAAACAGGAAATATTGACATCTAGGACTTGCAACACAAGCTCCTGTTAACTTTTCTCCAGTAACAGACATTATTCATTATGTGTCTAATTCGTGGATTGCCAAACAGTACAGAAGAACACAATACAACATTAGTAGTATAAATGCCTTAACTTTATTCTCAAAAACTTTACCGACCCTCATCAAGTTACCAATGTTAAGCTATTTAGGCCAATTTTTACACCCTCTAAGAAAATTGAATTACAATCAAATGTGGATTCTGACTATAATTGCAAATGTAAAATTTTGACATGTGATAACAATTACTTAGTAAGTGACAGCTTTATCGAATTCTTATCAACAACCTTTACTTTCCATTCCTTTGGGTGCATAACACACTGACCACTATGAATCATAATTCATGAATCATGGGCCATAATTTCTGAGTTGCTAACTGGCCATGAAAACCATGTCAACTGCCCTGAATTGTATTTGTGTTCAAGGGCAAAATATCTTACAGCTTTTAGGATGAGGCCAAATGAGTCGATGTTGGATGGAGTGTTGGATAGAAAACAGACTCCAGCCAAGTTTAGAGCTATTCTGGTTCCAGATTCATCTTGTTCTCTTATTAGTGTTTTTTAAACATGGCTCCACATGATGCACACAGTATTTATGGTTGCTTGGAAAGAAAACTTGGAAATTATTTAATGAGACTGCAAAAACAATGATGCTCAAAATTGTTTTATCTATTTTAATTAGAATATGATTTTATTCAGTACTTCAGACTCAGTATCCAAATGTTTAACTCCCAGCAGATCCTTTGATGACTGACATGGGACTCTGATGACTCATACTTGAGGCAGGTGGACTTGCACATCAAAGTTAAATATTGCTTAATATAAAACAAAAGCAGAATAATGTGTTTACAATATATAAATTCCCTCTGGACGTAAAAAAACGGAAGAAAATAATATTTTCTGATACAATGAAGTGAAATATTATGTCCTGATTATCCTACCAGGGCGGCATGGTGTTGATTTTTATAGCAGTGACTCATTTACACAGAGTGAGCTCATAAACAGTTTACATCAAACAGGATTTTTACACTCTGGGGTCTGGTGTAATCTCACAGGTTTATGAACTCTGATAAAATGTATGCGATTCTTCCATGCATTCAAATATGCAAACACATGCACTAAAAGGTTTACTGTTTAGATTAAGGTCAGATGTAAGATAACTGTGATCATAGGTGGACTGAATGGTAATGGTGAAAACTATAGTACTAGGTGGCCCATCCAGAAATACATCTTTAATTGCTAGTGTGGTTTAACTTCAAAGTTAAGACTTTAAGTTATTAAATACAAATAGAAACTCTTCTTAAGCTGCATTGTTTAAGAAACAAAGTGTTGTCCCATTTGAACTACTGTATAGCAATCTGACAAATATTTGTCCACAACAAAAAAAGAATACATTAAATTCAGAATTAATGGGGCAGCCTTTAAATAAAGTGAAGTCGTTCTGATTGCCGAAATGCTTCATTTCTACAGACTTTAATTGTTTTCACCTTAATACATGGCATGTCCTTCAAAACAACAGATAGTAAAGCTCAGATATGATGGATTTTCTATGATGATTTATGCTAATAAGCCAACGTTAGCCTGTCTTCAGTTGCAGCAAAAGCTTAAAGGATTGCTGAATGTTTTTTCCAAGTTGTTCTCAATTTCTATTATTTTAACAAGATTTGAAAATGTTTTGTATTGTAATGCTACCAATATGAACAAGCAGGAAAACATGGATGGTGCTGAAGCCTTCTCTGCTGCAAACATGTCCATTAAAGTAGATAAGCTCTCCATACTGCTGAGCCTCATCTTCCTGACTTGTGACTGAGCAGAGACCCATTTTTTCCCCTTACAGCTAAGTTGAATATCAATCCTAATCCCCTTATTAATGTAAAAAAAAAAAGCTATTTGCAATGATACAGACTTGTGAGGTGTTATATAACAACAGAATAAGCACGCTCTCTGCACTGAAAAGCCTTTGCACGTGAGAAGGATTTTTACACCACCGTCTTACTCTCACATGTGTCCATATAAAGGACCTCAGACTACAGCAGTATTAAGCTAGCTTTGGACGGTGTGTTCGCGAATATCCAGAAGTAATGAAAGCAAAGACTATTTAAGGGGTCAGGTCTGTCACTATGTGAACTTTTAAGAAAAAAAGCTTGCAAATTTAACTCCTAAAGAAAACATTTTTGGTTTGGTGTAGATTATTAAGTTGCACAAAAACAACAATACCACAACTGACATCATAATTACCAGATGAATGCTACTGTCTAGTGAATTATTTCCCAAATCATTCATAATGAGTGTGAACAACAAAAAGTGATTTCAGTATGTACTCATCAGAGACAAGCCTTACAAGCCTGAAAAGAGGTGGGAAGATGCAGATAAATTCACACATTCAGATAACTAGTTACATACTTTGTGCTTCAACAAAGCTGACTCTTTATTTGGGATGAAAGTTCCCCCCCACGGAGAAATCCCTTGAATCCAGATGAGTCGTTATGTATGTCCACTGCCTATCCCTCTGGAATAAAGCCTGGAGTTTTCTCTATTAAAGCCATTTATCCTCTTTGGCAACAATCAGGGTTTGTGTCTCTGAGACTTATTTCCCCATCCAACCAGGTCAATAGTATGCGTGGTCTGCTGCTTTGCTTTTACCAAGTCCTGCAGTGTTTTCGTCAAACACGCATAATCAATTTCTATCCTTCTTTTTCACAGATACCTCCAACCCATAACACAAGCTAGACAAATAAAGCACACGGTGTGGCAGAGCAAGAGGCTCTTACATTATTCAGTAGTTCCTCTTAGAATTTTACACATCAGAGAAAGTACGGGATGAAGTGGAGGCTATTCATGGTTACCACTATGACCGTGAATAGCTACCGTTGTGTCCTATTCACGTTCAATACAATTAAACCAAGAGATAAAAATGCTATTTTTTTGAAGTGAGAAAGAGATGATTTTTTGTTTGTTTTACAGCAACTGTTAGTATACATTCACTGTATTGTTTGAGTTTAATGTTAATTACAATGTGGAATAATTAATAGCCAAGTTTCAAAGTGTTTTTGGCAACTGACTACATCCCCTCATCTTTCTCAATTATACAAAATGTACAAAATATTTAGAAACATGAACTGTTCTTGAAGATGTTTTCACTCTACATTGGCTGTTTTTACTGTGTAGTTTTAATCTTTTAAGTAAGATCTGCCTTCCACTATGTCAGTATATTTATTTGCATAAACACGAGAGAGGTTGTAAAAGCCTTTAACCTGCAAGTTAAACAATTTTCCTGCAAAACTGTCGTGATTAGGTTGTGTGCTTATATTTACTCAGCATTTCAGAAAAAGCAGCTCTGAGTAAAGAATAACTTATAATGAAGATTAAAGATTAAAAGAAACAGTACACATCATCAATTTTTTTTAGCAAACCTGACAAACAAGCGAAAGCACTTAAGGGCAAGTTAGCTTACTGAAGTTTGATCTGGGATCAAATAATTCAAATATGACTTTCTGATGTATAAAGTGGCCTAATCTTATTATCTTTTAAATCAGAATAGTACCGAGGACTGTGTGACTGTGCAGGGGATTGCCAAAAAATATCACCTTCACTTGGTTTGATTCACTTTCCCACTGGACTTTTAGAAATGGACTGAATGGGCTGGATAACATGCAAAAGCTGCTTGTTTGGGGCACTATCACGACACACTGCCCATTATGAGCAGCAGGAAAGGCAGTGAGCTATCCACCACATTGCCTTTCATGCAAGGGACAGACGCAGTAGCAGCGAAAACGATGACAGAAAGTGAGAGACTGAAGTACTGCTGTGGTTACAGAAACAGACCAAAGAACTGCTTGGAAAATCACATGCGACTTCTTCCCCGCAGTTCATTTTCTCTTTATAGTTGGCTGAAGTCTTAAACCTTAAATGTTTAAGAAATTGTATTATAAAATACCAGAGCTAGCAGTGAACATTTCAAATTGTAGTTCTATTTTATCTTTATTTCCATCACAGTCTGTAAATGCTGTAAAACATGAAAATGTGGGAGTTTGAGGTTTATGTAACATCTTCTCTCATGGGTAATCATTTTGGCCATTTTTTTCTGAAACCCATGTATCACATGCAGCGTCCCAGTTCATTATTTTAAAATCACGACTCCACCAGTGCCACCTCCTCTAAGCTGACTCACTGAACAAACACAAACATGCACATGTTGGTTATGATGCAAATTGTGTTAGAAATACCCATCAAGTAATGTGAAGAGACTGGCAGAGAGCGCTCCAACAGACTCACTTTAGTTGCCGACCACAGAAGACTCGCGACAACCCAAGACCCTAAAGATCGGAACTCGTCTTCCTATTGTGATTAAAACAGTTTTGTTTGGTTGACTTCTGACGGCATGTCAAAAGATTAATCTGCAGTAGAAGAATGTTTTGCATTTTAAAAAAGAAATGCATATTTTAATAGTAATAATGAAAACCCACAAGATAGTTGCAATGGGAGAACTAATAGACAAGAAACAGAGAAAGAATTTTACAGTTGAATAAATTATTATATTATAAACTGTATAGAGAAATATTTTTCCAGTCACAATGACTTTCTGGTAGAAAAAGGGAGAAAGACTTTTTGACCTAGTTTCAACTCAGATTTACACTGAGCAAGTTTACACACCAAAACGTTTAAACAAATTGGCAATTTGGGGAGTCATGACTTTGAAAATCCATATCATTTGACACAACTGGAAACCCATATGTAGATGACCTGTAATTTTTTTTTTCTTATCTAACACCCTAAGCAGACTGGATCGTTGTGTGACATCATGGCAAGATATCAGGAAGAGGATTGTGGACCTGAACAAGTCTGCTTTATGTTTCATGTGAAATTTCTAGACACCTGAAATTGACATGTTCATCTTTTCAGAGACTTTTGTGTTATTCCTGGATTATCAATGTCATATGATCTGGTATACTCTCACAGTGTTTGTACCCGAATCCTGTGAGCTGTCTTTACCTTTGGAATATTTTTCAGCCACAATTATAATTGATACAGTTGAGAATTGATACTATCATAAGACAGCCCGGGGTTGTTGCCCAATCAATATGACCTCAGTTCCATCTGAGCTCGGTCATGTTACACACACTGATGGTGACACCAACACTAATCGAAGGGCTGGTGTTTTGCTTTCATACCAGTTTAGCTCCAGAAGCAGTCAGCCTTAACAATGTGACCCCCAAAGGTCAGGACCTCAGATAGCTATCCTAATTGATATTTAACCCTGTTTGTCCACAATGCCTTTATTTTTTCCTCTAGGGACATTTAAAAATTGTACAGTTTAGTTTTAATATGTTTTAATCTATGTGAATAACATTTAAAGATCAAGATTATGCACAAATTGAAACTTTTAGACTTATGCAGAGACCAAGAACAGTCCCAGACAGCACAGTAACCATCTAATGCATCACCCAGCTGCTCTCCCAAAAGGCCACGTAAAAGAACTAAGGTGTTGAACAATGGTAGCAAATCTTCACACTTGGTATATGTTCTGATCAACACACCACACAGTAATTATTACACAGGAAGATACGGTCATTCATTCAGCAGTTTAGATTCCCACAGAAACAGCAGTACCTTCAACCTGTGTGGAAGCACCAACCAGCTGATGTAGTTTTAACTCCAAGCTTGTGTGTGCGTTTGAACAAGTGGGCACCAGAGAGCAGAGTGTAGTTCTCTAAAGCCCAACAGGGTTTTTCAATCCAAAGCAGCAGAAAGACTAACATAGGCCTACTTCATGGCTACATAATGACAGCAGGGAAGAAGGAAAATGATTACAGACTACAACATGCTACTGCTTCTTGCAGAGTTTTATTCACAATAAAATATTTAAAAGACAAAAATTTAATGGAGAAGTTGAGCAACCATTAGTAGAGACGGGCGCTTCACTGCCATAAATGGCAGAGTTGAGTAACTACTAAGCCTTACATGTGTCCATCTTTCTCTGACATGGTGGATGATCAAGGCTTTTTAACATTCCATAATCTGATGCAACTGATTTAGAAAAAAGGTACAGAATCACAGCTTTTTCTCTCACCTTTTTCCTTGCATAGTAACCAAGGTTTGCTGAAGTCAGAAAATTTCTAGAACCACTCTGGATGAAGCTAGGAGAATGAACATGAGCTAAGCCTCCCAACTCAAGGGACAGCTTACAGAGGAGACATCTATGCAGAGATGTGAGGAAAATTTAACTTGTCGTCACAATATTCAATATTAATATCCCAATTAAAACAATTTCCTGATGATGTAGGCCTGACAGAGATCATTTTATGTGATTACTCGTAGAATTTGGGAGCTAAACAAAAGTACAATTGCAAAGTAGAATGTTACAAAATGAAATTTTATTGATTTTACTATTAGCAAATTTACCCAATTTAAACATGAGTGAAGGTGTTTGAATGCACCTGTAGTGTAATTTGACCATAAAAATAAAAAAACAAAATGGGTCTATTGAAAGTTTCACAAAGTATGCACAGTATGCTACAATGAATGAAACCATTTAAATCTGACCTTTGTTTGTGGCTGGTTGCTTCAAAGTAAATGAAGTAATGCAGCTGCTGATCATTTATTTACCTGCTTGACTTCAAAAGATGCAGCACAATGAGAGAAGCCAAAGCATGCTAAGCTGTATCCTATCTTCACATTTTCTTTCTTTGTCAAATGAAAACAGAATGATCATACAAACTGAAAGATAAAAGACACAGAGAGGGGAAATGTAAGAGAGGAAACCCCAAAAAAAGAAAAGAAATGCACATCTGGTCCACTGAGTCATTTCCCGTGCGCTTTGTCACTTAGTCTTTTTTTTATATACGTATATATATATATATATATATATATATAGACTCACAATATAAATTATGTATACCATCATCATCATTACGGTTTACACAGTGTAGCAGAGGGCCCATGGGTTGTTAGCTTCAAGATTTCAGTTTTATGTAGTCAGCCAGCCATTAGCTCGGGAATTCATTTAGTGTTAGAACGTAGCTACCCTCTTCCTCTTTTAGATCTCAAGGATTCACCAAATCTGTTTAATTCTCTGAAGAAAAAAAAATATATATATATATAAAATACCCTTTCTCAAAAAGTTTGAGGGATGCTTTTTAATTTTTTTCTCTGGATGAGTGACGTCCAAAATGTATGACTTCATTAGATCAGTGAGGTGTTGATTAAGAAGAATTCCAGACTGGTGAGCTGAGCTGAGAATTACTCACACCAAAATGGGAAACAAAACTTTCAAGAAATCCTGCCAGACATACTAGGTTTGGGTAAAAAGGTAAACATAAGAAAAGCAGTCAGTGGTCATGTTGGAGTGACTAATTTTAGTCCACAAAATTTTAGTTATACAGCATTGGTAAAAAAAAAATATCAGCAATCAAGTTGTTTTAGATCTTCTGATTGTATTACTACTAATTAAATTAGTCATGTTATTGATCAATTACTACACAAAGGCTGGATAATTTGGAACCTACAACTACTACTTGGCAAATGTTCACATATGCACAGTAACTGTGCATTAGTTTTGTTTAAAACTATGAAATCTGAGGAAGATTTTAGCAATAAATCAAAGCTAAGTCCAACAAAGTATTGCAATGTCATGTTTCATTCCTGGCCATTATTTTTGCACCAGTGCTGCTCTCGTTCCGAATGTTACTTGAACGTTGCATTTGGTTTTAGAGATGGGGGTGAAAAAGGTCATTATGTTCAAAATGATAAAGCCAACTATCATAAAAATTTAGTCTTTGGGCTTTTAGAGTCAAGTTAACAAGTTTTAAATGCCAATATTGTCTTGAGTATGAATAAGAAGCACTTAGACATAATATATTGCGATGCTTGACTTTACAGGAGCTGCAGCTGCATGCTTCTGGATGTTACCCACACAGAATCTGGGTTGAGAAATGTTATGTAATTTAATTTATGACACTGACAAAGAGTCAGCCAAATACTATACAATTATTTGCTGTTTTATGATTATATTCTGAATAAGCATCTAAATTTTTAAATCTAAGATAGCAGCAGCACTAATTGAATCATGTCCCTTTTCTCTGCATAGCATTTGCAAGAGACCCTATGCCCTATCTGATGGATGCCCAGAGTCCTACCAAGAAATAATAGCTGAATTACAATCAGAAGTTAGAAATAAAAAAAAATGTAAGACTTAACAGCTGGTATCCACATGTTGTTCTGCCATCAGCTAATGTTCGCTTGTTCCAGACATTATAGACATTATAGTCAATGTCTATAAAAATAAGCGATAGTATCTGCATGCATTGGTCTCTTTGATGGCTTGATAATTTCACTACTTCCTTATAACTCTTTTGGGATGTTGGCAGAACTGCAAATATCCTAACGTTTGAGGCCTTCTGGTTTTGCACTTCTGACATATGTGTGTTTCCGTATGATGAACACTTTTATGTCTGTTGGTGAGAGAGGACATAAGAAAGAGTGAGGGACACAGTGCAGTGGGGTTGGATGATTTGACTGGCATAGCTTCCTCCAAGTCACAGTTTAATTGGACAATTGCTTAGTTTAACTTCAGGCTTTTTAGGATGAGAAAGCCATGCAAAACTGTTCTACAATGTACTTCTAATTGGGGTGGCAAAAATCCTCACTCTGGACTGCTCTAAAGCTTATTTCCCTCAAGAGAATCTCCTATTATATTATTCTCTCTTGTCAATAAATAAAACACAGGAGAAAATGTACATTCTTTGTTGCAAAATTGTACTCTCCCGTCTCCCCATGAGTAAATTAAACAAACCGTAGTGCTACCAGATCAGGGTAACAACACTTTGTGGTCTGCAAGAAAAAAATCTCAAGTTTGATATTTTAAAAGCCATTAAAGTGATTAAAAATGAAATCAGAGAAAGCAGAAAGATGTGAGATGCCACCAGAGTTTCTCTATTGTACTGATTTTGTGCTTTCAACCTTTGCCCATCATGGAACATGCTGAATTTCGAAATGTTGGCAGTCTTCTGGAAATCTCAAAGGTCAAGTAAAGCTTGGCATACACTGCACGATATTTTCAGTTGTATTCAGCTCCAGCTCTATCTTTACAATTACATCGCAAGGTTCTGTGATTTATGGAGAAAAAGAAGAAAAAAACGAAAGTGAGGAGACACTCACCAAGACTAAAAATGCTCAACAGAAACAAACATGCTTCCTTTGCATTACTTGCTGTTCTCCATCCATCCATTTTCCAACACCCTTGTCCCTATAGTGGGTCGAGAGGGTTGCTTCAGCTAACGTTTCAGGCGAGAGGCGGGCTCACCCTGGACAGGTCGCCAGTCCATCACAGTAGTAGATGTTCTATGCAGAGAAACTTCAACTTCACTACATTTAACTGCATACGTTTACTGAAGTTGTATATTTCAGCTATGAGAGAGATAAGTGAACTTAAATCAAATATAGAGATAGAAATGCTTAAGGAAAAAATATTCTCTTTCATATGACTTTGAAGATTATGAAAGTTCATAAACTCCAGTATTCAAAATTCTGCCTGTGTTTTTTCCAACACTTCTACTTTCAAGCAAGCAAAATTTAATTATAATAATAATACATCATATTGCTTGCTATACTAATTATAATAAGCCAAATTACTTTTATACTTTCTTAAGAAACATTCCAGTGAAAAAATATATTATATATATATATATATATATATATATATATATATATATATATATATATATATATATATATATATATATATATACATATACACAGTTGCATGACTGGAAAACCACCTGAAAATGGGCCAAAACCAGTCTATGTCCTACAGGCACAAAATGTAAATTTTAATAACGCTAACTTGCCTAAGAAATTTAACATAAAATGTTAAATATAGTTTACAAACTGAACTCCCAAGTCTCTTCATTTTAAAAAAGTGAAATCCTCTAATACAATGTGTGCTCCCTCACTTTCTGCACTATCTGCATTTGCTTCCAATGTACTAAACGATTATTGAAGCTTTATGTCAAGAAAACTTACAAGTGGACTAATATCTGTATCAGAAAGTCAAACCTTAAAAACCTGATAGATCAGCAATTGGCCACAAATCTCTGGTACATTTCCAGCAAACATCTAGTCTAAGAAATCAGAGGTATGCAGATAAGAAACTGATAAGACAAGACATGTTCCTGATATTCAACTTTTTGCCCTCAAGCTGTTGCATTTTGTTTCAAATCTGTGATCTTGTGCCAAAGACAGAATCATTTTTCCCCCAATTATTCAAACTTGTATTTATCCTGACACACTGGTGGTTGGTGAGAGCATTACAAAATCTCCCCTAGATTCCGAAGCAAATCTCCACTTGACCCAATGAAGGCTGTCCAGTTACAGCATTAGAGCCGCACAGAGCTTGGGCTGAGGCCTACATTCTCTTGGGACTGGGGGGATGGGGGTGGGTTTGGCGCACACTGTAGTAGCCTGACAGAAAAAGAGTTTTCAAGCCTTTGCTTCAGAGTTGGCCGATAGCGCCAGGCCAAAAAAAATTTATAAATAAAAAAAATCATCCTCAAAACCCAGAATCATTTGTAAATGATCAACAGTCATTGGATAATGCCCCCACTGAATAAAATAACGACCTCAACAAACCCTAGGTCTGACCTGAAAATTCAGTTGGCCAATAAAACAAGTTGTTTTTTTTTACTTTCTAACTTCAAGGTTGCTGAGTAAAACTGACTTTTTATAGCTATGAGACAAAGAAGCATTTGAGTAAGTCAAAGGTTGCTTCCAAATTAGAGCAGTGTGGTACAGCACATTACCTCATCCCCACTCACATTAGCAGACGTGTCCATCATAAGCATGCATCCTAAGCCTTGCTGACATGCCAAGCTCTGCTAAGCTAGTGTTGCACACTGGAATTCTCCCTGAAGGATGCAACCGAAAGTCAGCAGAACAAACAAATTGTAGGGCTATGACATGACACTTTGAATTTTTTATTTTTTTAAAGAGCCCTATTACCACATATTTCTAAAAATACTCGTGTCTGAGCCTTTTCCTTCTCTCTGCCGAGCTAAAATAAGTCCTAGATCCGGAGGAGTGGTGGAGGGCAGATATAACACAAATCAGCAGTCGCCAATGGTGATGTACGTTTGGCTGATGGGAATAGCTGCTAATAATTCCTCAGCATGTCGAGCTAGCCTAGTCATGAAGGAAAAGATAAAGGTTTAGAGATTTCACAACAGCGCTGGAGAGGAGGCAAATGCAGCCAAACATGATGAGGATTCAAAAGAGACAACATCGGAGAGGAGAGAGGTGCGGGGTGGGGGGGACCTCATGGCCACAGCTGCAACTTGGCCCAGGGGATTCGAGACATTCTTGTAATATAGGGCTGTAATGAAGTCACTCATCCCAACTTTCCACACCCACTGCAACCAACTTTCCAAAATGCCTCTTTTATAACAAATTCTGAAGAAAGAAAAAACAATGGAGAACAGAATGCTCAAGAAGTATAGAGCTCAAGAGGTGTGTTTACCAGGCTGATTTCTATTATTGTATAAAATGACAATAAATTGTGTGTTTAAGTCAGTTTAAGCCAGATGCGCTAGAGGAGAGCTTGTAAAACGTGATAAAACCCAAAGGGTCACTACAGGTGATCATATGCCCCCAGATAGGCTTTCATGAAATATACTGCAATGAATTCCTTTTCATGTACACATTTTCATTAGAATAAACTTCAAAGGATGACAGCTTGATCTTCCAGCTGACCAAAGATCTAAAGCAACTGCTCAGTATAGACGGTTTGTCATCATTACAAGGTGTTGACTGAACAGCAGAGCTGGAACAGTCACTTTAAAACTATTTGATCAGGGTGCATCTGTTGCATCACAGTTTCTTTCCCTCTGAGACAACATTTAGAGAACCAAGACTGTGACTCAGGTACACATCAGCTGCTGTGTCATGACTGAACCCATTCTACATGTTTCCGATGAGTGGGATTACATTCAGTGGTGCAAATACACTGATTCCATTAAATTCAGGAATACCATACAGAAGAAATTGGCTCTAATTATGCATTAAAGTGGCAGTGTTAGGTGTTTTCCAGATATGTGGTGCCATTTTATAGCACAGTCAAGTATATTACCTACAGTTGTTATAAAAAAATTATATATATATATATTGCTCTGCGACAGACTGGTGACCTGTCCAGGGTGTACCCCGCCTCTCGCCCGGAAAGTAGCTGGAGATAGGCACCAGCACCTCCCGATCCCACTAGGGACAAGGGTGAACAGAAAATATATATGAAATATATATTTTCATATATATATATATATATATATATATATATATATATATATATATATATCTTTAAGAAAATCTTATCTTTCTGCAACTCCACCCTCAGGAAGTCATCACAACATCTCTCTTCTATTAACCCTTTAATGCTTTTACCAGCGTTGCACTGAGATGCTCAGCTGAGCTCAGTTGATGCGCTCAGGTGATGCGCAGTTCAACCAGGAATGGGCTAATTTCTGCTGGCTAGTCTGAAGGAACTGAGTGGGGAAACGCGGGAAAGAGGTGGTCTGTAGTGCTGCAGCTCAGAAACTTGGAAACTGCAGTTCCAAAAAGGAGCTTCGTCTTCGAAGGCGATGCTCTGTCCCATCCAGGTGTTTTGCACAACTGAATGGTTGCCACAGGACATTAAAGGACTTCTCAAACATAAATTAAAGAACCAAGGCAACACTCTAGGTTTGTTTTTGATGAAAGACTAACATTACAACAAGATGTAAAGCTCAAAAAAGTCAATTTTACATAATACTGTTCCTTTAAACTCAAGAGCATTTGCAGTCATAAAACAATATATTAATTAAATAAATGCACTTATTGTAGAATGAATAAAAGACCTTAAATCTATGAGACGATCAATCAAATCAATTACAGCCATCTTTAGGATGACTTAATATTGCTCTTAAAAGTTATATTACAATAAAAGGTGCCATTATAGCTGTTGATTAATCCAGTTACCAAATATATACACTGGTTCTCCTCCTGCTGACTTCACAAGACCAACATAGTGTAGCAGTGCAGAGTTTTGCTGTCTTTTGAAATCATCATTAAAAGCAGTACGCATGAGCACATCTGCAAGTCCAAGAGAAATTGGGGGTAGGGAGAGCAACATTTTCCTCGTCATCTAAAACAGCATGTCTATGTTAAACATGCTAAATCATATCACTGCAGAACATTAAGCCTGAAAGCATCACTTTAATATTGATAGACTCTGGTCCTATAGCATAGTTAACCAACACTACTAATACTGACTTTGAAAAAATGGAACAAATCATTGTTTTTTAAGGGCTTAGCCCCTAGAAATATTAGTATAATTTATTATAGAATTTGTATTATAGATAGAAACAAGTGCATTGTTTTCCGTTCAAGTGAAAAACATTACAGCATGATGTTTTTTGATTGTTTATATTTAGAAAGTTAATTAAAATTTGTATCAGACGTGTTACAAATTATTAGGTAGAAAAAGAAAGAAAATATTTCCTCTAAAGTTATAGTAATATTTAAACTCTTCCATAATCTCCCGTTTCATTCATGGGGGAATTTGATCCATAAAAATAAAATACCCAAAGATTGCTAATAATGGTAGTTAACAGCAAATTTCTTTCTATTTCAGCAAAATAGAAAGAAATCCATTGGAATGTCTTCTGAAGTTGAAATTTTGACCAAGAATTCAGATTTGACATGCCATCTGTTTGTATACTATTAAACTCATGGTTCACACAGAACTCTACAAGCTTTGATTTTTAGTATGTTCCTCTATGTTTTCAATGCTTAGAACAGAGAAAAACATTTCATCAGCTTATTCCCAAGCACAATAATGAGCAAATCCTATTGGTTTTCATCCATCCCAGATCCAAACTAACTTCTGAGACAAGTCAAAAATAGCACAGGACGAACAATTTTAAATAATCTAAGAATATCCCGTCTTTCCACATGCTTTTTTTTAAAGTTACATAAATCTTTGCAGTGTCCCTATGCTTTAAGAAAGTTATAATAAAACTTCTAGACTTCAAGAGCTCAAATTGTTTTCTACCGAATACCACCAATGCACAAAAAACATGTTTTTTTTATCTTGTTACTCATCCATTTGTGGTGTTTGTCTATGCAAAGTATGAATGTCAAAGCCACAGGCTGCAGTAACCTTACATGAGCAATTTTGGTTTTAGGCTTGCTCAATTTTGTGTTAGCCAGTAGGGAAACATTCCATTTTTTTTAAATTAAAAGATACTGCGATATGGCTGCGAAGGCAACTGAAACTCAACAGCCAACCGTCTCACAACATGAGCTTAGATAAGCAACACCTGAAATAAAGAGACTGTGAGTAAGATGCTAACAATGGGGGTGCTGTCTGTGACACCCCAGCTTTGACCCTATTCACAAAAGGGGCTCTCTGGCACCCTCCATTGATAGCTCTGAGGTGGCTCAATTTGAACCTCTCATGAAGCCTCACTAATTCGTTCACATCAACTGAGACACCTACTTCAGGATGAATTTCTGTCTTCAAAGTGTGTTATAAAAGAGTTTCTTCTTGTTGTAGCTTCCTGTCATTAGGAAGTGATAGATACAAACAAGGTATTTTTAAACTGGGCATCAAACAGTAACAAAGTAGCAATAACACCTTATTGCTTAGTAACTGTGTTCTCATCACAGCTCATCAAAGCAAAAACATTCTAGTTGCTACTTAATATCCTGGGACACAAGAGATAGTTACATTAAAAACATGACTGCGAGTACAAATCATTTGGTGGCTCGGTTCAAACAACATCATGGAGTTTGTGGAATTATATATGGAAGCCCAAAATTATTCATACTTTTGACAAATAGTGAAAATCATGTTGCTAGAAAATGCTAATGAAATTAAAAGATTATTTAATCCCAAATCTGGTGACTAAAATACTGATAAATCAACTCAAATTTAAGATGTCATAAGACCTTTTTAAGACCACTATGAATACAATTTAAGGCCCTTATCTCCACAGAAATGTACAAACTTTGTTCAGCCAACAAGAAACAAATTTACACTAATCCAGGAAGGCTGCATAAAGCTAGCTAGCTAGCAAAGGTATATTAAAACACAGTGCAGATGTCTGCGTTCAACTCAAACTTTTGACAGAGAAAAGTCTCACGAGAAAAATAAAAAGAAAGTTCTACAAGAATAACTGTCACACTAATACAAAAGACCTGTATTTGCATTTAAGGCCAGCTTACCTTTTTTATATATATATAAATTTAAGATATTTAATTTTGGATACATGAAGTTAAGACTTTTTAAAGGATGGACAAACACCCTGTAATAATGTTTCTCAGTACCACCCACTCCCAACCCCCCAAAAAATATTTGACCAACCTCACAAGGGTCACTGATATGCACACATTTCTTTTTTATGGTCAGTAAATACACCAAAACATATGCAAACAACAAGACTATTCAGTGTATAAATTATTTTTGTGTAAAGAATACAGATATTCTGAATATCATTGAGACGGTTAAAGGAAGGACAAAATATGTTAAAAATCTTTTAGAAATTGAAGAATATTTTCAATTAAGGGATGTTGGCTGTTCATTCAGCTACAATTAGTAGATCATCAGATAACAGAAAGGTGAACATATGACAAAAACATTGCTCGGTTTCCTCTGTTAAGAAGCAAATTCTGTCTGGATTAAGAAATCTCAAAAGAAAGTTTAAACTTTTCTACAGGAAATACACATAGAAGCTGCTTTTAATAACACTAACTTTGCTAATATCTGGGGGCAAAGATGCTTTGAAATATCAACTCAATAATCAAGTCTTTGTCTTAAAGTAGTAAAATTCTGTTTAACATTTACGCTGTGTAAATCTTCTTGCTCTCTCACACAAACAGCGTGATGTTGCCTCTGGTTGTAATATAACAAATCACTGATCACAACAACACAAGGGCTCGTGTACTGAGGCAACACATGAAATTAACAGTAAAATGGATAAGAATATAAAACTTTGTTTTACATAATCTTGTAGGAAAATGTACAAAACAGTATTTGTAGATATTCAGGTATGCAGAAATAGACAGGTTTTTTTATGTTTGGACATTTTAATAGAAATTATCTTTTTGTTTTGCTATACCTATTCTGAGAAGACACACACATTCAATTTTGCAACAAAGTAAAATAAAAGACTGACATTTATCGTTCAAAATCTGAATCAATAACTTTACTAAATCGGTGATAGAAATATCAGGCTCAGAATCTCTATATTTGCTGTTCTGCACTATATAATCTGTAGGCCAGTACACTGTCAAAAATCAGAACGAGCAACATTTATTTGCAAATTAGACGGTCAAGTTAGGATCATAAACAGTGAATTGTCCTGCATATCACAAGGAAGTGTGTCACTTTCTGTTCCGACTAGAGCATAAAGATAACTAAGACATATGAAAGGACCCACATAGCTGTGCTTTGAAACCTGCTAGGAAAATCAGAAACCTCAAGAGGAAGAAAAAAAACATACAATTTCCTGTATGTGCTTAGGTAGAGCAGCATCCTTTCCAGCCTACTGTGCACCAGCCTATTATGCAAAGGAAGTAAATTGAGTTTACATTTGTTTTCAACTACTGCAATCCTGTTAAGCTAAAAGCTGGAAACAAAATGTCTAAAAATACCGTAAATCAATCTGAATGACATGTAGTTGCAATGTCATAGTGAAGGATTATAGTTCTTTCTGTTGATTCCTGTCTTTAACTCCATGGGCAGGCTTCTTAAAATAAATCTTTACAAATGACACAGTTTAGCTCTGTAACGCGGCTCCTGCTGCCTCTCGCTCACTCACTCATGAGCTCTACACACACAAGAGATGACATCATGTTGGGTCAGATTGGGTTTTAGTGCTCAGCTTGCTATCTACATCTGCCATTTCCACAGCGTCGAGCATTCCTAACGTTTTGCCAAAGCTGTAAATTTAAGCAAGCATAAGTCTGTCTGCAGGTGACGACATGAGAAAATGATTTCAAGTACGAAATAACAAATGACGTGCGGTTTTTATTATTATTGTCGCAGACAACGAATGAAACATTCCCTTAAAATTAAGTGCATAAAAATACTATGCTAAATATTGATAAACGAGCGCAGACATATGAACCAAAATGAGGTTGGGGGTCATGTTGTGGCGGACGTTGCTGTCTCAATATCCATTGTGACTACGCACTGATAGTAAAATCTCACTCGCAACAACGCAGACTACAATGGAAGGTACCACAGTCATTTCTGATGTTACACACTGAAAGGCACTGCATGACAGTGCTAAATTTCACACAGGACAAGTTCCCACAACATCCAGTCGCATTGTCGTCTTACAACCCCCCCTCAGCTTTACACTTCCACTACAACCTGTCACCCGTTGGCTCCGCGTACTCACCCCCTCCAAAAGGAGCAAACCAAACACCAAAGCTTATTCCCTCGTCAGTTCCAGGTGTAAAACATGCACATTTCGGCGTAGCGTTTTTCCTTATATATACATAAATACATGTATGAGCAGGTGCAGAGAAGCGAGAATGAACACTTCGTTATGACCATTAAAAAGACAAACCTACGCACTTTAAACCCAGCGATGCTGGTGTCTGTGTGTTACCTACTCACCACCTCTGAGTGGACTGGCGTTCAGACAACAAGCCGAAGCAAAACCAAAACGACGGTGACCATCTCCAACTCCAATGTACTCAATAAAACGCACTTTTTTTTGTACCCTCTGACATTTAGCTACAGTAGCTTAGCCGCTGACACGAGAGGAAGTGTCAGTTCAGTTTGAGAGCGCGAGGCTTCAGCGCGAGCTGTTAACTGACAAACGGTGGCAACATCAAAGGGGGAAAAGTCGCTCACCTTTTGTGAAAGTCGTCCAGGTTAAAAGAGAGAAAAAAGATCATGCGTACTTCAGAAAGTGTTTAGTCCGACTTTGAAGAGGTCGGTGCGACTTCGCGAAGTCAGTTGGTCTAGACTTCCTGAATGACGGAGCCGCGGGAGAGCAGAACAACCCCTCGCTCGTGTTTGACAGTGACTTTGACAGGCAGGCGGAAATAAAGTTGCCTGCTGAGGGGACCGCTGGAGGATGCGCGCTGCAGGCTTCGGGTTTCTTTGTTAAGTTTTTTTCCCTAATATATTCATACATTATTGAGATGGGCTGTGCTCGTTTAACAAGATCACATGCACATATTTTAGCGTTGGAGTAAAGTTGCTTTAACGAAAACAAAACTATCCCTCCCATAAAAATAAACGATCAGAAATTTTGCACCTTATTTTCTTTGCAAATTATTAAAGATGCATGACCTGAGTCATACCCGATTCTGTTGCAACTTCAGGAAAGAAAAAATATATACTCGATGCAATGCTGCCATCTGCTGTTGCAAGTTAAGTTTTTTTTCTTTTGTCCTCAACGAAGAACTGTGGGTATAGCATTACTTCAAGTAAATATAGTTATCCAAGAAATAACTCAAGTAAGAGTAAAAAGTATTTTGTCAAAAGGCCACTCAATTAATTTGTATTATCCACCCATCTATTTTCTAACACCCTTGTCCCTAGTGGGGTTGACAGGGGTGCTGGTGCCTATCTCCAGCTAAGGTGCAGGTGTTATGCCGAGAATTGCATGCCCTGTCGCGGATTCCGTGGGAGAAGGCGCTGTGGAACACTGTGATGAAAAAGCCTGTTTTGAATTACTATTTTCTGCTATTTGAAAGCAGGAGCGTTAAAAGTGCCTTCAGATCAGCTGTTGTCTGGCTGTTATTCCCCCCAAGACACAACGCAGAATCAACTACGCTACACCGGAGTACCCGGAGAGAACCCACCATGCACCGGGAGAACATGCAAACTCCATGCAGAAAAACCTCAGACTGGGAATCGAACCCAGGACCTTCTTGCCGCAAGGCAACAGTGCTACCAACTGCGCTTATGTTTGATCTACTATGTGAATTCTTAGGTGGGTCTCAATAACTTCAAATATGTTTGAAAAGTTTCTATTTTAGTAATTTGATTGAAAAGCTGAAACTCTTGAGATTTACCACATACCTTTTGTGTTAGTCTTATGTTAAATTGTATTTCTGAAAATAAATGTTCTTTTTTTTATGTATTTTGCTCTTTAACCCTTTGAACACTGAATTGAAAATAGGCAATTGCTTTAGATTCATGCACAGTCTTAGTGCAAGAAATGCGAGCCTAGCTCAACCATAAGAGAGAAATTATTAAAATATAAATATTTTTTTGTATTTGAAATGTAAAGTAAAAAATACTACTTTGTTTTTGGGATAGAGCAAACTGTGTGATATGGATGGAGATCAAGGAAGTCGGTGTTGAGCGCTGTGTAACTTATTTGGTTTAAAGAGGATTTTTTTTTTTTTTTACTGTGTTTTATAATCAACCAAGTCTTTTTGGAGTTTTCCTGAGCAGAATGTATATGATTAGTATAGTAATTACATTTGCTCTTCCTTATTATTTATGCCAATTTGTTTTTGTACAGTTTATACTTCCTTTTATTAAGATCACTGCAAGTTTCTAAACCCTACTGATCACAGTTTGTTTTTATGTTTAACAGAATTTAGTATCCCTTTAGTAAACCAGGTGTTTTGTTTATATTTTCTGCTAGTCAGTCCTTTCTGGAATAGTTATGCTGACAGCTTCAGATAATTCATGAATCAAATTATTACTGTATGTGCAGAATCAGGATCACATGGATTAAAACCACTGGTCCAAGCTTTGGTTTCAATGCTTACACCAAGCTGTAGCAGAGTCCTTTCATTCAGCACCTTATCTCAAAATGTAGAGGTGCAGATTTATGTACATAATTAAATCACAGCAGGAAAATGGTCTGATTTATCAGACCATTCCCACTCTCCAGCTTAGTAGTTTGGATATTCTTAACAATATTGTCAGTGATAGATCTTGAGGAGTGTGTTACTCTAGTGAAAGTATTTATGGTCACATAAAAGTAAGTGGATGCTATAAAATTCATTTGTAATTGCATCGTCCTCAAAGCTATCAATATTAAAATCACCAACAAGGATACAATTTATATTTTTTCCGATTAAAAGAATATAGGGTTACATCCAATTTGTTCATGAAGATAGTAGGATTTGAATCTGGTGGACAATAAATTTCTCCAATGATGAGATTCTTGCCCGTGTTTATTTTGACAGACAGACAGATATTTGTGATTCCATCAGATGAGCCCATGTCAAAGCAATAACAGGGGTGTGGAGCGACACAAGTACCCACTGAAATAGGATGGAGCGACATACACACTCCAGGATGGGTGAATGAAGAAGAAATTACCAAAACTGATCATTTTTAAGATAATTTAATAAAATAATTATGTTGTAGTTCACAAATGTTCCCCTCTGTGCACCACCCAGGTCTGTTACCCAGTTACAGGACTCAACCAAAACTCCTCAGTGTTATTCATTGAGAGCGTCAGCTCCGGCAGTGTATACAGCGCTCCGACGACCTGTTCAGGCCTGCTACCAACTGCGCCACTGTGCAGTCCTTAATTTGTATTAAAAATTTTAAAAAATGTGTATTCAAATTAACAAAACCATTACGTTTTCTGCATATGCGTATTTTAAAGCCTGCAATTTAAAAAAGAAAGAAAAAAAAATCAGTATTTAAAAAATTACTATAAACTATAACACATCTTAAAATAAGGAGAGTCAAAATAACATCCAGGCACAATCTGAAGCTGATGTCTTCTTTTTTTAACCACACCAAACTTGACATTGATCTAGCCATATTAAGTTTATTAAAAATGTGCTAATAGTAACCGAGCCATGTGAGCTTGCCAACTCTTTGAATGAACGATGTGACCCAGTTTTTCACCTGAAAGCATTATTTTTCGTTAACAAATGTAGGTAAATTCTGTAAACAATAGGTGTGCTGCATCGCTAAGTAAAAGCCAACTGGAAGTGACAAAATACTCTCACTTAAACTATATATTTCCACCTGTTAGCTATGGTAACAGTTGTGATGTGTGCCTTGTACAATTAAATACAGAAATATGACCTTCATAATCAAAACTAGTAGCAATATCAGGTAATGAATCGTTTGAGAACCAACACAGTTAGTTTCTGTTGGTAGCTGAGCAAAACTATTTGGATCTCAAAAATGAAACGGAGTTCCCATTTTCTAATCGGGATTCTGGTCGTTCACATAGATTCCAGTACCCTTGGAACAATTAATAAAAATATTATTTTTGTCAAGCGTACGTTGTTATGAAATACAGTTTGTCTTTTCTTAAGTTAAATTATTAAATACAATCAATGTAACCCTATAAGTTTATAATTTTATTTTATTTTTTTTTAACATAAATTGTGTACAGGCATATACGTGGACAGCATGGCATACAGAGGTCCTGCCAGTTGTAGGCGCAGTTTCAAGAAGCCTGCAAAACACAAATCGATTGTTTATTTCATGTTTGTTTACATCCACACGGATAAATGGCTTCCACTTTGATTTCTCCTATGGTGGATTATTACAACGACGAAGAGGAGCTCGATAGCGTGGATGACGATGATGACCGGAGTTTCAGGGGAAGAGACTCAGAAGAAGGTAATGTTTAAAGGAATCCTCAGCAACACATTAACTGTCGGGCTCCGTCTAGTCTTTGGAAAAGAAACGGAAATGAGCGGTTCTTGCAGAAATATAGCTATAAGCATCTCAACCCAGGCGTTTCAAAAGACTACTTTTGCTAATAGGTGTTTTAACTTACGATGTGTGATTTGCTTTAGGGTACATTTTGCCTTTAGTTCCCATAGCTAGTGACATCAACAACAATTTGTTTGTACAGCAACTCGCTAGCGTGCCCTTTCAAACTATAGACTCCACCCAGATGATTATTAGCAACAAAAAAGTGGGTGGTTTCCATGCTTGAGACAGTTTTCCTTCAACCACATGTTTTGTGCTCGACAGGAAGAACGGAAAACCCATTCAGGGAATTTAGACGATAAGCATTTAGATAGTGTGCAAGTTTATTAAGGTTATTTATAGTAAAGACATGTTTAGCGCAAATGTATTTCACTGTTGAGAGATTGGACTGAAAATATTTAATTAAACATAAAATATCAGGGAAAATATGTATTTATTTTCGTTAGAATAATGTGAATTTTTCGTATAGTAAAGATTTAAATCCAATAAATACTGATCAGAAAATATGATGAATGCTTACGGACCAGAAACCTGACTTTTCAATCTTGTTGCATTTTAATAAAGAGGGGGAAAAACATATCCTTCAGTATTTTATTTGGTGAACACAGAGAGATTAACTTCAGTTAGGTTGGTGTTTAATTAATAATCGGTATTTATTAGATATACAAGCTTTTTTTCCCCGACTGAGTTTGAGGTCTCCGTCAGATACCTTTTCTCCCTAAAGAGCTGTAATACATAAGAGGACAATGAAAGAAAATGTATTGCAACGTTTTTATAGAGGCATGTGTCCTGAACCAGTAGCAGATTTTTGTTTAACTCGTAAAAGTGTGTATGGGGAATTAAATGTTGTTGGTTTATAAACTGAAAATGTTGGGAGTTGCTAGTTTTGTTGCATCAATCAATAGCATAAAGCTATTGTGCAGGATTCATAGCATATTAATGAAAAAAATACTTTCTGATCTCGTGCTGAACGATTGGTGTATCTTTAATGTATTCATAGGAAAATAAAAAAATAATAATAACGTTGTAACTACTGTATCGCCCCGTATGAAACCAATCTATCAATCTATGTAATAAGAAGCAGTATTCAAGATGGGGAATTTTACGGGATAACTTTTTTCATTCATTGCCATATCTGTGATCATTTATTTTTTTCCCCCTCCCCAGTAGTGTTTGCTCATGATAAGCACTGATAATTAGGCAGCCACTGAGCTCGGTGACGTTAGCTATAAGCGCTGACAGGTTGGCCCTGCCTGCTGTGTCCACTGCTGTGCCCTTTTCACACTCCTCACTCAGACCAGACGGATTGCGGTGGATCTCTATTAAAGCAAGGCAAGAAACAAAACGAGGCGATGACAACACTACAAGGTTCGCTAGTCTTCCGACACTGACCTCCAGACGAACAGCTTGGTTTATTTTATGTAGTTTTGCTCCTTCTGGTGTGTTTCTGATGCCCTTGTGAGCTACAGCCGGGTTACTCTTCTAACAGCGGACGGAGCTAACTTCAGCTAGCACACAAATGCTAACTGAAAATGAAACTTGCTGTGTCAGCTTATCTTGGCCTTTTCCTTTCTTTTCTTTCTGTCTTTTGAGATAAAAACTAACCGATTCTATTCGCCTCTTGACTGTAAACTTTGCTTCTGAGTTTGACACGACGTTTAGCATCGGTGAAAAACGTTAGCGTCCTTTTTTTTTTGAGTTACCGGTGGACTGACAGCACCACCACTAAAATGAGCTGACAATCATCCGACTCGGAAAATGTTAAAAGTTTTAAATAACATGGAATGTTATTGATAATGTCGGTTGATTAAACTCACTGAAATTTATCCATCGTCATTGTTTAGCCGAACTTTTTCTCGTGTTGTTTCACAAATGTGGACGTGATCTCCCATTCAAACACGTCCGAGGGCATCCTAAGAAAGGGTGTTCACCATTACCTCACTAGTGCCACGCACGTTCTTTGATCTGCCTAAGATAATCATAGCGAACACACAAAACTCCTGAAATATGTGTGTTAACGTTTAATTTAGAGTTCAGTTTTTTTTAATTCAGTTCCTGTCATTCTTGCTTCCAGACACAGAAGATGCAAGTGAGACAGATCTTGCCAAACATGATGAGGAGGACTATGTGGAAATCAAGGAACAGTAAGAGGATTACCCTTTCTTGCTATAAATTTAGATTAAAAGTTTCTTTTTCTATGATTATGACCTGTATTGTTCATTTCTTTGCAGAATGTACCAGGATAAGCTGGCCTCATTAAAAAGACAGCTGCAACAGCTGCAGGAAGGTAGCAAATAAAGTTTTGATTTGATTTGATACAGTAAATGTCAGAAAGCAAGTGCATTCTATGTACATTTAGTTTGATGACAATTATAATAACCCAGACACAATGTCGACCAAAAGAAAGCATCAAAGAAGTGCTCCTTCTTGGTCAAAAACTGAAAAAGAAACCAACAGCTAAATACAAGAAATGATAATGTAGTCTGCCTTTTGTTTATGAATACTCACTGTTTCTGAGTTGCTGACAGTGCTGTTTACAGTTCTGTAGCCACACCAGCTGCTCTCACAGAGTGCTTTGAGTTCAGACTGAAACTGTTGTTGAATGTGTTATGCTTTTTTGTTGCTTTTTGAAAGTCCAAGGTTCAGTCTTCCACAGAATGAATTTAAACAGCCAGTAATGTGAGGGATAACACAGAAAGACAGAGTTAAAAAATTTTTTTTGTCCTTGCAGGTAGTCTGCAGGAATATCAGAAAAGGATGAAGAAGTTGGACCAGCAATACAAAGAGAGACTTCGAAATGCAGGCAAGAACACGATGCTTTTTGATGCTGGTGCATCCTACAGCAACATAAATTCATTTTGGTTTTCAGTAGTTTTTAGTTCATGAATTGCTTTTGATCCAAAATATTCTATATTCTCTTTGATGGAAACATAATTAATATTTCACAACACAACAAGGAAACTATCTATATCGATCCCTAGAGTTTTGATCTTGATCACATACTGTAGATTGAAATTGAGCATGATCTTTTTTTCCCTTTTTTTCTTTATAGAGTTGTTTCTTCACCTTGAGGTAAGTAGATTTGATGGGCAAAAAGGCTCTGTATTTTTATTTTTCCCTTCAGTTGAAAGGCAGACGTGGTTACTGTCTGTTTAATTTCTGCAGACAGAACAGGTGGAGAGGAACTACATAAAAGAAAAGAAGGCAGCAGTGAAGGAGTTTGATGATAAAAAAGTTGAACTGAAAGAAAACCTAATCGCAGAGCTGGAGGAAAAGAAAAAGATGATTGAAAATGAGAAGTTAACAATGGAGCTAACAGGTGGTAAGGAGACATGAATATGTTTGTTAATTAAGGATCGAAATACCTTTTTAAATAAAATCCATATTTAGAGTGAGTTTAGACTATAATGTCTAGTTATCAGGCAAAAGTAACAAACTTGGAAAATACAAATTTCTGTTTTGCTTACAGTTCTCTCAAATACTTCTCAATGTCAGCATTTTTCTTGCATTAAAACTTTAAACTCCTGCGCTAAATGAAAAGACAGCTAGAAAAACTGATTTTTTTACTCATTTGTTAGGATTTTCGATTAATTGAAACAAGAAGTGATCTTTATAGTACATTTAAATTATTTTACTGTAAAAAAAAAAAAGATGCTAGGTAATTGTTAACACTGCATGAAGAAAGTAATTTTCAGAAACTGACAGCAGGTTTTTTTTCTTTTCTACACCTCTGAGACTCCTGCAAATCTGACTTTTGATGTTCCTTTTCCTGGTCTTGACATGGCAGTTGGTAATTTGGTTTTGCAGGAGGCATATTTCAGTTTTCTTCACTTTGACCATTTCGATGAAACTTGACAGCTTGTACTTTAGAGTGCCACTGGTTATCTCGGAGTACAGCAGCAGTAAGATAAATGAGTTTCTGATAGCATCACATTCAGCATTTTTTATCCTGTTTCATCACATCTTGACTTAAATGAGATGGTTCCATATCACCCAGAATACATTACTATCATAGGAACTCAAATCTCTATAGACCATTAAGGAAGTCAGATGAATGCAATCACAGCTGGCATTGGTTAGAACAAGTCATGGTTGAAAATTTATAATGATAATAATATTATAGCATCCTGTTTCCTGTCATTAACAGACTCGATGGAGGTGAAACCCATCATGACGAGGAAGCTGAGGAGGCGACCCAATGATCCAGTCCCAATCCCAGACAAGCGAAGAAAACCTGCACCAGATATCCTTCCCATGAACTCTGTACAATTAGCTACATATAAATATAGGTCCATACATTAAAATGCAAGAAGTGTCTACCTTGACTCTTCAAACCTCAGCTAAATTATTTATTAACAGATGAGCAGATAATGGAAGACCTAAGAACACTTAATAAGGTTTGTACTTCTGTTTTCACAGAAGTTCTAACATTAATTTTATATTTTATGTGTTCACAAAATTGATTTCAAATACCTTCATCACTTTTTTTGGTTTATTTTACAGCTAAAGTCACCGAAACGACCAGGTACGTCAGAGCTCATCTTCAATGGCTAATATTATTTTTAAAAGCTTTAATTTAAGGGAATTGCTTGATATCCATTGTAGTACAAAACATTTTTCATCTCCATTTCTTCTAATTTTTCTTTCTTGTCACAGATCCATGTCAAACATTTTTTAAATTAAAACAAGTTAAATCTGAATAAAGAAAAACTTCAGTTTCAAAATGTTTTATTATCAATTACAGAATGGTTTTAATTCAGCCACATTGGAATTTCAATGATTAATATGGGTTATGTTAAAATTATGTCCCTCCATGTCAACAATAGCTTATTTTGGGTTTCAACTATACCACTCTAAAACCTTCATTATGCAGCATATACTGCCAATGTCTGGTGGGAAAAGGAGAGACTTTCAACTTGGTTGGGTTTTATGTATTCCAACATATGAAATGGAAGAAGTGAATGTGCAAGACACAGGTACAAAATAAGGATTTTTATTCCCATAGTACCATATTAAGGGTCAAGCAAAGCATACTCCTGATTAAGTTAAGTTCATTGTTGGCCTGACTAAAATTTATTCAATTTGGAACAATCTAAAAGAAAAATTGTTATGGCTTTTCTTAACTGGCTTCACATCCAGTTAAGAAACTGAAGCCCCTCAACAAAACCAGATATACAAACCTGCTGTTTATATAACTGATTTTCTGTGTGTTTGTAATGTTTCTGATTGTGTCAACATGTCCAGTCTCTCCTTCGTCTCCTGAGCATGTTCCCTCCACTCCCGTGGAGAACCCCTCCCAGCGTTACGAGGCCCGCATTGAGGAAGGGAAACTTTACTACGATAAAAGATGGTGAGATTTTATCTCTGTTATCAGAGAAAGCATGACTCTGTGTTTTTTTAGGATGTAATTTAAGTTGCTCACGTGTTACATCTGCCACCACTAGATGGCCCCATTGCTACGTGTTTGGTCTTCACCGCACATTTTCAAGCTGCTGAAAACTGTATCAGTTTTTACTGAATGTATACCAATGCTTGAATCAAATATAAACATGAAAAACCTCCTCTTGGGTAATGTGTCTGCATAGCAACCGGTGTTGCACTCTCCTTTGATTTATATGCAAAGATAATAAGAATCCTTGACCAGACTCAGCCCTGACACACTTCTGTTTGAGAGTGGAGGTCTGAATCAGAAATGTCAGAACATCTATTCCTTTCAAAGGCGAAGAAGATAATAGAATTCTGCCCTATTAGCTGCTGCCGTAGCCAGGGAAAGTTGAGAGGAGCAAGTTGTGAGGTGCGAGCTGTATCCCTTTGAAGGCGAAGTCTCATTTATTCGCGGCTGAAGAAGACGTCGACGACAGAAAGCTGTCTCAAAGCGCCACAGGGAGATACATGCATCATTATTGTTCAGTAGGCTCTTAATGATCAAATATTTTCAGCACCAATCTGTTCCTCTTGCTCAGCTTTGTCCGTTGACAGTTTGGAACCTTTTGGAAAAATATCCAGACTTTTTGTTTGGATGTTTTAATCCAATTATCTAATTGGTGCTTTCTCAGGATAAATGTAGTTTGTTTAGGTTGATGAAACTACTTTTGCAACATTTTGCTGTCTCCTTCCTTGACTATGACTGAGTCAAATTGATATATACATATATATATATATATATATATATTATTTTTTTTTACTGGGACAGGTACCATAAGAGTCAAGCCATTTACCTGGAATCAAAGGATAACACAAAGATTAGCTGTGTCATCAGCTCAGTTGGGACCAATGAGGTAAGTTAAATTTATTAATGTTATTAGTGCACTTAACTCTTTGATTAAGTTGCATTTACTTTGTGATTAGGCCTGTTATGGTAACAAATTTTGCTGAGCGATTAATTGTCTCAAAAATTATTGCGATAAACGATAACATTGTTTGAAGACCTTTTTACACTGATTTAATGGAAATTATGTAATAATGCATATGATTTCTTGCCAAAAATAGATACACTTTATTTTCAAAAGAACACTTAATGCTGGAACTGAGAAACAAAATAAACAAAACAACCAAAAACAAAAATAAAATGGATTCTCGGTCTCCATTAACAAAAAATTTACTTGAATAAAAACTAAACAACATAAAGCCAAAGTGGAAATAAATACTGCATTCAACCAAAAGAATGCAGATTATGAAGTCTGTATATTATATTGCCCTTCAGTAATAATTAGATTTAAGTAGAGAAAATGGGCACATCGACTACCTGATGCAATAATTCACACTACACGATTTTTGCCCCGATTTTCCCCTTAAGACAATCTTAGAACGTTGGGAGTTTGTTACGGTAGATCATTGTGGCCGCTCTCATCAGGGGTTTTCCCTGACTGGGGGCTTTAACGCAGCCTGTTGAATGTGACAGGTAGCCAATCAGAAAGCGTGAATTCCCCTCCGTGCTTTCTGAGGGGAAATTACGGAGGGGAATCCAGCGGACAATGGAGATATGTGGAAACAACATTAATGTTTATTCAACATTTCGTGCGAAGAATATAGAAATGACAAGGGGAGGAGTTGGAGCGAAATTGCTACCGCAGTTGATAAACCCGGTAACTTTTCAGCTGTTCTTCGTTAACGTGACATAAATAGGATATAATGATTTTTATTCAGTCGGGACTTTACGCTGACACTAGCCACATGCATTGCAAGCAGATTGTAGTAAAGCATTGAGTAAAGCCTGGTTTTAAAATTAGTTAACTGGACTTGTAGCCATTATTTTGTGCCCATTGTTGGACACCACACGGCAGGAACGAACCCGATCGAACCGTTATACCTAGGATTTCTGTCGGCTAATGTGTGGTCTGTCAGGTTTTGAAAATGGGCCGACAACTCTAAGATCGTGTAGTGTGCGCTGGGCTTTACACTAAGGAAATGAGGAAGGGAGGAGTCAGTGGAGAGCACCGGAGTTGAGCCCTTTTTTATTCGGTGTCATCAACAGAAAGAGACAAAGACTGGAAGAAACTATAAAGCCGATAATTAAAATGAGGTCGATAGTTTTAATTTATTGTTCAATTAATTGATTTATTGTTTATCGCGACAGGCCTATTTGTGATCATTAAAACCTTTTTAGTACAAGAATGACTAATTGACTTTAGTGTTGCATGTACAAGTCAGTACGATCTACTTGATTAGCCCTGTTCACCCAGTGTTTTATTTGTAATTTAGGTCAAATGCTAATGCAAATTATTAATCTTGTTATTTGGCAGCTCCTATGTCTTTAACAGCTGATGAAATACTCTGTTCTTTATGACTAACTGAAGCTGTAGGTTTTAAATGAACAAGGACAATTTCAAATCTAGGGCAGCCTTTATAGCTGAGATGTAAAGCGTTGACAGTGATTTGATTGTAATTTACTTAATTTCTTGGCTGATTAGTTGAATTAGTTGCATCCTTTAAACTTGCAGGTGTTGGTAGTTAAAAAGCAACTCTGCTCCACGGTTTTGTTATGTATTTACAAAAAGTATTTTTTTTGTGTGTGAAGGCAATTTGCTCCAAAAATGTACTTTCCAATAAGTTCATAAAATTAGAAATGAGCCTAAGTTTATGCATTTTATTCGTCATCACCTACATTACACCCATATCAATTTCTATGATTTTACATAAAGTAACATAGTAAATGAATTTAGTTCATTTACTATGAAAATTATTTCAGGCTAATCTCAAGTGAATACAAATACCCACCAGAAATGACACTAAGATGAATCCAAAATGGAAAGGCTTTGTTTGCTCACCATGACTCAGCTTGTTGAACCACCTTTAGCAGCAGCATCAGTCTCTCCTATTGTTCTGGTGGCCTTTTGGCCTTTCTACTTTACTTTTCTTTTGAAGAATCTTTACAACAACATTTAATTTCCAATTGGGATCATTAAGTATTTGTAATTGAAATCATCACCCCTCCAACACAGAGCTTGCTGTGTCGTTCTGTGTCTTATAGTCAAGCAACTTTCTTTTGGTGTCTCCTCTCTACTTGCAAATTAATGTCATGCTATCATATCCTACTTGAAGAGAACAGGCTTTTTAAGTGAAGCTTGTCGGGTCTTTGTTATTATTATCATAAGCTTTAACATTGAACATGCTAAACTTCTTCTTTGGCAATTTCTCTGAACTGTGCACTCTGACCTTGAGAAGGATTTGCCAGATCCTTTGCTCTTGGGAGGATTGGCAACTACCTTTTCTGAGGTCTTCTTTTTTAAAACTGTTACCTTTAACCCACAGCTGTTTTCTACATACCAACACGCAGCCAAATCAGATGCTTTTACAGTTGTGGTTGCTCTCAGTGATGATTGATAAAACAGTGGCATTTGATGATCAGCATCCAGCCAATACTTTTTCTTTTCAATTCTACGGAAGCAACAAAAGTGAACTTGGTTTTCCCATGACTGTACAAATTATTTTTATTTTAGCTTTGTGATATATTTAATAACCAATACAATTGTGGGATCAGTTTTTGTAATCTTGAGATTAAATCTTGAGTCAAGATCAGGCTTTTTTATTTTATTATATAAAACCCAACTGGAATGTGGGTTAGTCCTACTTTACCTTGACCACAAACCAGCACTGTTAAGAATGTAACACTAAAACTAGGAAATGTAACTTATTTGTAGTTGTATGCCTGAACAAAACATGATGTACAGATATTGTCCACAATCACTACATCCTTTCATGACATTGATAAATGACAAGTCTTCCTCTCCTTCTGTGTTCGCTGTGTAGATTTGGGTGAGGAAGACGAGCGACAGTACAAAGATGAGGATCTACCTAGGACAGCTGCAGAGAGGAACATTTGTCATCCGTCGACGGTCTGCTGCGTGAAATGTTCCCCGGCTCCGCCCCACCCAACCCCATCTGTTCATTTATTTGTCCTGCCGTTTAACCACCAACTCACTCAATCATCCACTCTCTCCCTCGTTGGTGCATTTTCAGTTTTACCATGTGGCTCTTATTTGTACCTAATATTTTTTCATATACACTACCCCAATTTTCTTAATAAAACATGAATGCAGAGTTTCAGAACTTTTTTTTTTTGTTGTCTTTTAAAACGCTTACTGGTTTCCAGTATTGTGACTATGTACCATGTTTTTGGAACAATATTGAGTTTATTTTTGCTTTTTATGCAAAGCAGTTAAAACACATTTTCCAAAATTGGCAACTGTTTGCCAACTGAATCTGCTGTGTTAATTTTAACAGAGAAAATTGTGAAGAATTACTGCTTGTTTGGTATGACCCGCCCACCTAAATTAGTCGTTTTCAAGAATATCCCTGTTGGAATGGTAAACAAAAGCTGCTTGTTGTACAAATACCTACAGTATAAGTAACTTGTTACATTTCCAAGTGGATGAGAAGAGGGAAATCTGGGCCTCTCTGCTTAGGCTGCTGTCTCCTCGACTCAACACTGGATAAGGAGAATATAACTGATGGATTCTATGTATACTGAACCTGTTTTTTGTCTCTTGTAAAAAAAAAATGTATTTTGTCATTTCATGTCACCTCCATATGTAAACAGTCTGGAATAACTCAGATGTGTTGGCATGTGGTTTTCAGGTGATTCACTTATTTTTTGTTTTATTAAAATGATTTAGCTTTTTAATAATTTCTAGAAGGGTCTCTGATTTAATGATGGTGTAATCCTTCAGGTCACTGTGAAGTATTTTGTGCCAAGAGTAAATGAGACGCCTTAAGTAGTTTTAGTTACCGTTTAATGATTTTAGATGTGTTTCCATTATATAACTAAGTAATTTGACATTTCGGAAATAAATTTGATTAAGAAACATGCCATTTCGGAAAAAAACATAAAACAACTCCTTTTCGTTAAAGTTTTGGCGCTAGGATGAGGTGGTTTTTTGGCCTTAAAGAAATTGCAAAACTGCAACACTTTATCAGCGTCACGCAAATCACATGACTATTTTGTTAAAATAATTTATAAATTAGCCAATTGCAAACTAAAGCTACAATCAGGCACTGGCTGATTGAAAAAAGGCTGTCTACATTTTTAGCTGCAACTGTCAGATGGTAGGGTAAAAATTTGGGGTGAATAACTTGAAAGTGTATCCATCCTGTATTTCACCAACATGCCAGGCTTGTGTTGATTATATAATTTTGTGTGGGCTATTTTATTGGCTTATTTTTGGTCTCTTGGTGCCAACTGGGTATAGTCTAAACAGCACTTGCAACCTGAATATAGCTGCAGACAACTTCCATGCCTTTATGAACACAGTATACCCATTTTCCAATGAGAATAATGCACCATATCATAAAGCTCAAATACTCTGCTGCTGGTTTCTTGAACATTTCAGCGAGTTCTTTGTACTCCCGTGGCTTCCAAAGTCCCCACATCTCAATCCGGTCAAAAACTGTTTGGATGTTTCTGAACAGTATATTCACATCATGGATGTGTGAAATCTGCAGAAACAGTGTGATGCTGTTATGTATGTATATATTAACTAAAATCTCAGGAATGTGTTCAGTTGATCACTTTCTCATCAATAAACTATTCTGGATGTACGGAGGTGACAGGTGAAACACACTGAAGATGTAATTCTAAATCCTCTACTACAGTTAGGCTTGTAATCATTGAACAGCTTAATTAACTTAAATTTGTTGCAAGTGCAAAGAATAAACTACCGTTATGTGGTGGGGTCAGAATGTAAAGCGAAGGTCATCACAAACCTTGGCTGTGTAATGCAGGACTGTTTTTACAATCAACTAAATTTACCACAGGTGGACTCAATCTAACTGTTAATGAATTATCAGTAGAAGCTCAGTTTTGAACGCTATTGCAGAGGCTGTGAATATTTATTATGTAAATGTGATTTCTTGGTTTTCTATTTTTAATACTAAAAATTGATATTTGTTTTTAATTTGCAAAAATCTCAAAAACATTATTTCTACATTGTTGTATTTTTGTGTGTAGAATTTTGGGCAAAGGGTTTAATTTAATACATTTGGAATTAGAATAACAAAATGAGGAAAAAATGAAGCACTGTGAATATTTTAAATAGGTTCTTTGGTCTGAGGTCCCTTTTCTGTCCTTAAATATTATATAGCATCTTGAAAAGCTCCTTTTTTGTGTCAAGGACAAGCATTTGAATATATCCTTCTGGCTTTGTAGAGAGGGAATATTTTATTGGACATCACGTGGACTTGACAGCATCTCCATATAATCAATGTGACCCAGTGAGCTCACAGCTCCTGTCCAGTCATACAGCCTCTTTCAGCCATCTCTCCACTTGGTAAACAGCTGAAATGTTTGGCATTCAGCGCAGGTCTTTGCCAGCTGAACAGCCTGCCATTTCCTTCCTGTGTGTCCTATCATTTTAACCGGATGGCATGTCTCACTATTCCTCTGACTTAATGACGCTGCCGCTTGGCAAGAAGGGCAATTATTTTCCACACCACACAAAATGTGAGGCTCACGTGAAAAGGCTCGCTGTCTGGAAGCCACAAGGTGTGATTGCTCAGTCTTTGGTGATGATATGAATTGAGCTGATAGTCAATGTGATGCCTGTCTGCTTTCTTTATTGCATCACCTGCCTCACCCTTGGTTAAGGGCACAGTAAAATTCACAGTAAAATTCACTGATACGAATAATGTGATGTATCAGTTTTTAGTTTCTTGTTTTCTTGTTTTTAGTCATTTTAGGCAGCACATTTCAGTAGATTTAGGATTAGGAGCTGTGACATAGGGAAGACACAATATGATCTCCTCATTTCAGACTCAATGTCTATTTCCAATTTTTGAGCAAAATATTTTGATGTTTAAATATTGAAAATGTTGTTATTCTTTAAATGTTTCTAATAAAGAAATATTTACCTTTACGTACCAAAAAAGCAAGCACATCAAAAATAGCACACATGATCAGCATAAATATTACAATTAATGACCATGATAGTAATACACAACAGTAATACATAAAATCACCTTTTTGGAGCTTTACATCATATTTTAATGTTATTCCCTTATTAAAAACATACCTAGTGTTGTCTTGATTATTTCATGCATGTTTGAGAATTCCTTTAATCTCTTGTGGCAACCATTCAGCTGCAGTGTCCAAGCTTCCCAGGTTACAGACAGTCCTCCCCCAGGATTCTCTTACTCAGCTCCTTCAGACTAGTTGTCAGCAATTAGCAAACACCTGGTGGAACTGTGCATCTGCTGAGCTCATTATACAAGCTGCTTCTCAGTGCAATTCTGGTGAAAACATTGCTGAAGGTTTAATAGAAGAGCCATGTTGTGATGACTTCCTGAAGGCAGAGTTTCAGAAAGAGCAAGAGTTTCTTAAAGAATGCATTAAATTACAAAGTCAAATTTCTTTTAAGTCATATTTGATTTGAATAACATTTTTATAACAACTGAAATTATCATAGTTACTTGATTGTACTATAACATGGCACCATATGGCTGGAAAATACATAATACTGCCACTTTAAGGTGTAGACTTCAAATATATCAACAGGTGCATCTATTCTATTCAAATGTTGTGAATTAACCTTTTTAAGGAATATAACGCCATGACTTTTTTATACAGGCCTTTGAAAATAACTTGGACAGTAATTTTAGTGGATACAAACTTCAGAATTTGAAGAAAGTAATAAAAAATGCTTTCTAGACCTCTCAGGTCTTCCGGTTCTGGTCTGCTCTGCATCCCCAGAACCAGAACCAAACGAGGAGAAGCAGCTTTTACCATCTATGCACCACAAATTTGGAACAAACTTCCAGAAAACTGTAAAACAGCTGAAACACTGACTTCTTTTAAATCTCAACTGAAAACCCACCTGTTTAGAATTGTATCTGAAACGTAATCAATTACAAATTTAACCTGACTTAATGCTGTGTTTTGATTATTGATTCTATGCTGCATTGTGTTTCTGTGTTTGTAATGATGTAAAGCACTTTGAAATGCCTTGCTGCTGAAATGTGCTATACAAATAAAATTTGATTTGATTTGATTTTGATTTAAACAGCAGAAGCAGTTACATACTAAAAGTTACATTTAAAACCAAAAGGAACCATGAAACTACCTAATGGTATTACTGAGGCTCAGTTGCAAAATTATCTGTATCTTTACCATAAAGCCTATGAGCCGATGGTAAGATAAGGTTTACTCAGAGTTCTCCAACTTGACCAATTTTGCTGTCTTACTATGTTCACACTTAATAAACTGCAGGACTGATTACTGTCCAAATCCACGCCTTTTAAATGAGCCATCTCTTGCTCTCTGGCAGTGTATAACACCCAAGCTTTTACTTCAGGTAGGTGTATATGCTGCTAGAATCAATATGCTGAGTAAGCAGGAGAGACAGGAGGATCAGTTAAGCATGTAGGCAGTCCTCTGGTGATGAATCCATTTTTCTCTCACACACTATCTGTTCAACAGAGTGTGTAAAACTCCAGCTGACACTTGCCATGTGCAAAACAAAAAAGGGATTTCTCCGGTCCTCAGTGATGAGAAGTCATTACAAAGCCTCAACTGTGGTTTTAGGTGTGTTGGTAAACCTCACAGGAGCTGTTACTCTTAGCCAGCTATTGCTTATGTGCTGTAAAAAGTCACCAGGGGCATCAATAGAAAAATCCTCTTCAAAATCTCCCACCGACTCCAGCTCCAGTAGCTAACTCCCTCTTTTATCTCTTTCCTCCTGTTTTGAGCATTCGGTGCACTGCATGTTAGCACAGTGATACATGGCTGCAGGAAGGAGAGCTGCATCTCCCCCTGTATTATCTGCTGGAAAACGAGTTGGACCCAGGCAGATTTTGATTTGCCTCCGGTGAGCAGAATTAAATTGATGCCATGTTGGTCCTTGGGAGTTGTTTGAGCATTTGTGTGCACATGCAAGTTCTTGTTCGCACAGTTTATCACCCTCCTGCAGGTCTGCAGTGGGAGAGGAATTCATTTAGAATGCAAGATCCTCATCTGAGTGTTGATATTTGACCTGAGGTTACGGAGAAGAGCTAAAGCCACACTGAATCATTTGGTAACTGAAGCCAGAATTGTTTTCACCTTGTAGTCTGGGGAATGTAGCTATTGGATTTTCATACTCAATCAGAAACGTTACGTCTTTTCATCTGGAATCCTGGAGTTAAATTGATAAAGTAAAATAGCAGCAGTACTGCTAATTAGCAACAACTTTAAGTTCCTCATGCAACTTTTAAAGGTCGGAAATCTAACTTTTATTTAAAAAATAGTTTATTTACATATTTGTTAAAATTGTACCTATGTTGTGACAGTCTAATATGAGTCAATCTGTGAAAAGATCACTTTCCTGCCAGTACTACAATTTCCATCTGGGGGTTAACGCTAATTTGGTTTGAAACACCCAATATTGTACAGCTTCTGTTTTTTAGACCTGTTCCCATTTTTTCTTTTCGAAAGTAAACTTCATCTTCTTCTAGCTGATCTAATCCCATCACAATGTTGTGATCATTTCAAACATAAAGTTGTCAAGAAGCTTCTGCTCATTTCAGATTCAGGTCAATGAATAAATTCTTCATACGCTCATAAAGTATTTGTTTTTTGTCGTTTGATGTTGTGCAACAAAGTGTGCATCAGAATTAAATAATCCATTTTGGAAACTGCCATGGGAGCCACTGATGAGAGTAAGAAGTATTAGTATTTGCTAGATTTGCCCCCAAAACTGCTCTGCTTCTAGTTTGGTCCTCCACTTTTTGAAGTCAAAACAAAACAAAGAAACAAATTTAAAAGAACTGATTTCAACTTCAATTGGAGAAGCTTTAACTACTGTATAGCTGTGATGTGTATTTTTTCAGTATGGTTGAGATTGGTATTGTCCAAATTAAATTTTGTATTTTATTTCCCTGCAGCCTTTTGTTTACTTAAAGAGAATTGGCTAATGATGATGGTGTCATTTTAAGCTCCTGTTTGTTGATCAGTTTTAGCACAAAGGACCTTCTGAAAAGCCTTCTCTTCATGGTTTTAAAGATGGCCGCATTATCAAACCAAGCCCTCTAATGCGAACACCGAGTCCTGATTCGGCTGAGCTCATCACTTACAAACAGTAGTGCAATTACTGATCTTGGCATATGAAAATATTGACTCCTGGTAGCATTTACTCACAGCAAACACAGTTGACAAAAAATACCTATAAATGACTGTTTAAATTCAAGGAAAACTTTTTTGTTGACAATATAAAAGTGAACCTTTTTCATGAAAATAAACACTATTTCACTCTGGCCACTTCAGGAGTCTCACAGTTCACCTCTCATATACTTAGCTGATCAGTTGCTATGTCAGCAATGAAAATAATAATAATAAAAAAACAAGCATAAATCCCCTGTCCATATTGAAAAACCATCCTGCATATAATTTTGAGAAGGCATGCATAAAATAGGAGCAACAACAACAACAACAACAACAGTATTTGCAAAAAATCATCTGGAAGCAACTGTACAGTACAAGTTTATCACACAATTTCTGCATTCACAGGACTCCTCAAGGTGCTCTATCACTTAAAGAGAAGTTCCTACCTTGAAAAGACAAATTATGTCTTGCCTTGTGAGAGCCAGGCAAGCATATGGAGGACGGTGCATACAAACAATTTATCTCCCCTTCAAGCAGTCCTTTATTTTATCACTGCGACCTTTAAAGAACAGAAAACATGTCTTCTCGCTCTCCTGAGCTTCATGAATGTGGACAGGTAAATGTTGATGTGCTCACATGTTTGACAGGTACATTGCTTAACTTGTTTGCCAAAGGCTAGATGAGAAATCTCGTGGACCACTAATAATATAATGCGGTAGTTGTAAACACCAGCAGCCTGTAGTTATCTTGTTTTAATAAGATACCTCAACAAAATCTTGACAGTTTTGCAAACTTACTTCAATAGTATGAAATAAAATTCAGTAAGTAAAGGAAGTTTAGAAAAAAAACTTATACATACAAAATCATTGAATTTGAATTGTTTTGTTCAAAAACAGAATTTAAATGCTTTGTAATGTTTCAGAATACCAGATTTTTCTTGAATTACGTTTTGTACAAGGCTGTTCTGATTTTTGAAAATCTCTGATCTGTCCATATTACAATGAATATACAGTATTTTTACCCTACAAAATAGTCATCAATTGAATATTTTTTAGGCAAGTAGACTCCACCTACTTGCTGCCAAATAGACTTAAACTGTTGAACAACAATTGTAGGAAAGTTACACAGCAACTTAGAACTTTCTTTTTTCTAAATTTCCCTTAGATTAGAATTGAGCATAACAGCTTTCACCTAAAAGCAGTATAATTGGTGCTGTGCTCTAAAACCGATTGATTTGTTAGACATTCGACATGCACTGGGACAAGTAAAGCACCATGGAGCGGAGAGCCATATGCATTGGTCAAAGTTCAGTTTGCACTGTGACACATAATCACACATCCAACAGATACAGGATGTCTGTGAAGTTGTCCTAACTGGACAGAATGTAGCACATCAATGTGGAAAAAGAGCTTCTGCACATTGCTGTTGGGATCATGTGTCATCCCAAATGTTCCCCCTTTCTTCTCTCACTGTAGCAGGATCTGGTTTTAACATGAAAAGGCATTACCATAGCTGTTGATACTGCAGTTTTCACTCTCCTTAGTTACTTTAGGAACTGTTTATTTTGCTCTGTACTCAAAAACAGGTTTCAAAACTGACCTCTATAGTGCATGCTGTCCGGCATTCACTGCCTTACCTAGAGCACAGCTACTAATGAATGGTCAGCTTCTGTTAAGGAAATATGGCTATTTTTGATTGTTTAATATAGTTAAGCTAATGCCATGTGTGTTTAAGTAGATCAACATTCCTATTTGGACAAACTGAGGCAAGCTAAACGATCAGAGATAAACATTCTCCTGGCAGGGTTGTAACTTAGAGCAGCAATAAAACACAAAGCTCTTGAAAGGCTTTAAATTAGTAGGCCATAAAGAATATCTTCCCCGGCTCACAGGTCAGAGGTCAGGGGTTTCCCAGGAGCTCAGAGCTGCATCTGGAGTTGATCACAACTTAGGAATTTTGGGAACACTTAAGGTTTAATTTCTGATATACCTTTTAATATTGGTAGTAATAGTGTGTTAGATTAAAGTATATTACCCAAGCTACAAGTACTAATCTAGTAAATCGAATGTATTTGAAAATGTACTAACTATGACAATATCGGAATCAAAAGAGAATGATTTGAATGTTATGTTTTACAGGTTAAAAAGACTTCTATCTCATTATTGTTTGTGATAAAGCAAAGGGTCAAATCTTTGGAGAAGCTGACTGCAGAGGAGCAAGATAGGTTTTGTGAAAATAACTTATAACTTTAATAACTAAAATGACTCTTGATATTTGTCATTAAAACTCAGGGGAAGGTCTAAGTTTTTTTCCAAGGTCGCTCTTGGTTGGTCAAAACAGAGGTACGCCCTATTTGCATATATTAACAAAGAGAAACGCCTTCCCTAGAAAAAGGGAATGCGCAACAATAAAATTGAGACAACTGTCCTGTTATGCTTTTAAGCAACAGCTGTCTCCAAAGGATCCTTTGTTCTTTTTAATTCTTTTGTCTCAGGTAAAGAATGTATTTTTGTACTCTGAAGTTTTCTTGTTAAATTCATACGGTGTTTTCTATTGAATTAAACTCTGTATCTCTGTGACGTCATCGAGCCTCGCCGTCTGTTTTTTCCAGCCGTGACGGCATCCGCTTGCGATCCGGGCTAACAGGAGGAAAAGAGAGCCATGCTTTTTTCAAAATTTAAGCTAACCTAATAAATTTCTTCCTTAATAATTTGGGGGCTCGTTCGGTTGCGGATTCTGAGCGAGCGGCTCCGTCACGCGCTGGCCCGGTTCGGCTCGAACGCTACAGTCGGGTAAGACTCTTTGATTTGTTTCCGTGTCTGCGACACGTGGACGATCGGTGCTGACTGTTTTGGTGTGTGACTACAGGGATGGAAAACTGCAGATGTATGAAGGTACTTCTAAAAGACTTTGTTGTTAATAGATTTGAATAGACACAGGAACAGAGGACCGTGGCAGGTCCAAGCAGTCGGATTAACGTTACCGCTGTTATAAGGCTAGGTTTTAAGTGAATTTTTCCTGAAGGCTTATTTCTGTCCCTTCGAAAAAATTGGGAAAGTTTGTGTCTGGGTTGAATCACCTTTTCTGTGGTAGAATTAAGGACTAAAAGCAGGTTGAATCACCTTTTCTGTGGTAGAATTAAGGACTAAAAGCAGGTTGAATCACCTTTTCTGTGGTAGAATTAAGGACTAAAAGCAGGTTGAATCACCTTTTCTGTGGTAGAATTAAGGACTGAGTGCACCCGGGTAAAATGATGCATCTTATATTTTTGTAACCGGCGCCGGGTTTATATTTTCTATTTTATTTCCCCCCCTGTTTTTTCTCAAAAACTGTGTTCTGTGTCTATGTGTTTCTCTGTGTTTCTTTGTGTTTCCCTGTGTGTGGCGATCTGTGCTTGTTGCCGCGACACGAGGCCGTTTGACTGTGCAGAGCTCTGCTTGTGTGTCTGTGTGGCCGTGTGTGTGCGCGTGCGCGAGTTCGGGCTGGCTGTGTGTTTGAGCGGAGTGTTAAGTTGTTTGAAAAGCGCTGTGTGTGTGCTGATTTGCGTTGTTCCTGCTGTATTTATTCTAATATAAATATGGCAACGGTGTTGCGGAGAGATGACACTGCTCATTCGTATGGTTTAGGTCCGTGGACGACACTACGGGAACAGATTGCTGACTTCATTAATATTTATGACAAACAACTTGGTCTGGATTCGCTTCATGTGACGGCGGATGAATTGAAAGACAGGTTGGAAAATGCGGTCAGCATGAACAATGAACTCCTAAGTGCTGAAAAGCCGTTAGGTTTAATTTTGAATGCCTGTCTAAATCAGGCTTCAGCTGATAGGGATGCGGTGCGTGGTGAACAGGATGGGGCTACTCTGTTTCGCAGAAAGAAACTAATTAAGAAGTTGGAGAACGTGGAACAGGAGAGACAGTTGTGGGCTAGACTTCTGGTGGGTTGGCAGGGGACGGATCACCTTTATGGAAAGGGTTCGGTTACGAAGGCTTCGGACTCATTACACGCCCCGGTTGATCTTTCGGGGGTTTCCTCTGACCGGCCGAAACAGAAGTTTAATCCATCTGTTGCTTCGCTCCCGCCTCCATATAATGACACTAATCCCTCTTGCACGGGGCTGTATCCAGTGTTGGATGTTCGGAGGGGCACAGCGGAATGGGATCTTCTGAGGGTTCCTCCTCAGAGTTCTTCTGCTCCACTGGCGCGGGAGGATCCCGATTTAATGACGCCATGCCCGGCGTCCCCTCTTGGTGTTCGCTCTGTTTCTGATAGTCTTCCTATGGCGGATCGGGTTCAACGTGAAAAATTTTGTTTTTCTAGATATCCTTTGGCGACTTCTTCAGGTGTGGCTCAGGTTTCACGTCAGTTCAGCAGCCCTGCACCTCCCTTAGTCTCTCCCTCAGATGAGGGGGAGCAGGGGGAGGTTCAGTTGAATGTAGATGTGTCACTGGTTGGCCGTCTGGTTGAGGAGCCCCCACCCATTCGGGGAAACTCAGTGTCTTCTCCTCCTGTTTTGAAAGATGATGTGAAGTTTACCTCCGCACCGATGCAGCTTCGGAGCGGACGTAATCTGTGTGACATGCAGAGAAGGGATGTTAGTCCCTCCCCTCGTGAGATGAGCACACCACGGAGAGGCGGTGCCACCTCTAATGCTGTTGCTTTTCAGGAACGACTTTTAAGTTTAGGCAGGAAATCACAGGGGGGTATGGATGATAGGGACACAGACCTTTCAAATAGATCGGTTCATTCTGAGGCTCTGTCAGCAAGTTCTGACAGTTCTTCCCATTATGCTATGCCTTTAATAGTTTCCCACCAAGGACACAGATACAAGCCGTTTTCTTTTGGAGATTTACAGACCCTTATTGAAAAATTACCATCTTTGGTGGACGGTGCTACTCCTTGGTTACATGCATTAGAATCACTGACAGGGGGGTTGACCTTAGCATTGGGGGATTTCAGGGCAATTTTGAGTCGTTCAACAACGACAACAAATTGCCGTGATGTTGAGCTGTCAGCGGGAACTATGCACTGCCCTGATGAGACGCCTCTTACAGCTGTTCTGACTCCTGTGGGTGCGGCCTTGAGGGATATATTTCCCCCTTTGTCGCTGTCACTTATTCCAAAGTTTTTCTGGGATTCCAAAGAACACCCAAAAGTATTTTTAGATAAAGCCATAGATATCTGGAGGCGACAGTCTGGGGTTCATCCAGCTGTTGCTACATTAATGAGGGAACATTTTCGTCAAGCTGTTTTAAATGGTGTCCCTACTTCTGTCGCTGCTTCAATGGGGACAAACCCGGAGTTGAGATCTTGTGACCATGCGAAGTGGGAATTGCATTTGTTGCATAATATGCAGATTTTTCAGGATAAGGAGAAAGAGAAGGAGAGAGAGCAGGAAGATCTTAAGAATCAATTATTGAAACTTCAAATAGGAGAAGCTAAACAGAAAATTAATCTTGCAAAACAGGAACGACAGGAGGTTAGAGCTATGTTGGCAGCTGTTGCACGGGCTCCTCTTCCGGTGTTTCATACTGGTCCTGGTGTGTCAGCTCCACATTTTCGGTCTGGTCTTCCGGGGTGGCGTGGGGGCAGACGGGGTAGGCCTGCAGTGTCGGTCGCGCGAGGAAGGGGTGGACGCAGAGACAGGTGTTTCTATTGTGGGGAGGAGGGTCACTGGGTTCAACAGTGCCCTCACTATATATCAGATGGTGCGTTGCCGGACCTGACATCACAACAAACTCCGAATGCTGCATTGCTTCCGCAGCGCCCGGGACAGGTTTCTCAGGCTGGACAATATTGACACACCCCGGTGAAGAACCTATGTCAGGGAGCTTTGGCAGATCCCCTGATTGATGTGACAGTGGATGGACAAACATTACCATTTTTGGTGGATACAGGGGCAACATATTCCACCATGAATGCTGTCATACCTTCACATAAACTTTCTGATCAGACAATATCAGTGGTTGGTTTTTCTGGGGTGAAACAGACTCTGCCACTCTCCACGCCTCTGCACACGGCTGTGGGCAGACAGAAAGTGACACATCCTTTTGTATGCTCCCCCTCATCTCCCGTTAATTTAATAGGGAGAGACTTGTTGATTGCTCTGGGGGCAACTATTTTGTGTGGGCCTGATGGATTACTTGTCACTTTTCCTGATGGATCGTCTCACGCCTGTTCTCCGGTTTATACTCATGGACAGTTTTTGCTGCAACAAGCTGAGGAGCAACTGGCTGACATATACTGGGGGCGTATACAGCCGGAAAAGACTGACCATGCTGGAATACTATCTTGTTTTCTGCTTTGGAAGCCCTGGATTCAAGCGCTTGCTCCGTATGGTCCGACCCCTGATCTGCCCCATGTTACTTTGTTTTATGACCGAGACCAGACTGAATGGTTCCAGGAGCAGTTTGAGACACATTTAGCCGGTGTTGACTGGACTGTATTTTCACAGGACATTTATGTGGCACCGGAGGGGGTGGCTGCAGCTGTTAATCTGACTCAAGATCAGTCGTTTTGGTATAAAATGCAAGACGAAGCTGTTCCACATATTTCTTTGGCTCTCCATCCTGGCCATCAGGCCATGGAACTAGGGGGCGTGGTAAAGCGCTCCCTGGCGGTTTCAGACTGGCAGGCAACTGTTAATACAGACCTCTTTTTCTCTCCTTCTACAAACACCTACAGAATAAAGTGTTCTGCTGTAGATACTGTAGTTTTGGAACATCTTCAACTTCCTAGGCATCATGGCAGGGAGTTGACTGATCATCCAACTGCAGCTGCAATGTTGGCTTCTCTGCCTGAATGTCTGTGGGCAACGGGTCCTACGGATGTGGGGCTCGTTGATGTCACACCTGTCACTTTTGATTTGCGACCGGGCCCTCCTATTTGGAGGTCTCAGTATCCTCATAAGCAGGCGGCAGAAGAGGGACTGGCGGAAACAATTGGGGGTCTTCTGGAGGCTGGTGTGTTAGAATCTTCCACCTCTTCCTGGAACACTCCTATTTTACCAGTTGAGAAAAAAGGGACGGGTAAATACCGCATGGCACATGATCTCCGGGCGATTAATTCTGTTTTATTGACCCCTACGGTGCCAGTCCCTAATCCTCATGTTGCATTAACTAACCTTGATCCCTCTCAGACTTGGTTTTCCTGTGTGGACCTTGCTAACGCTTTCTTTTGTCTCCCATTGGCTGAGGAATGTCGGGACGTGTTTTCTTTCACCTACGGGGGTCAGCAGCTGAGATATACACGTTTGCCTCAGGGTTTTGCTCTCTCCCCAGGGCTTTTTAATCAGGTTTTGAAACAGCAGTTAGCAGACTGCTCGTTACCAGACGGTGTGACTCTGATTCAGTATGTGGATGACCTCATGCTTGCAGCACAGTCGTTGGAGTCCTGCATTGAGGCCACGCGACGTTTGCTGTCACACCTTGCTGACAGAGGTTTTAAAGTGAGCAGGTCTAAATTGCAAATTGCACGGAAGCAGGTTTCTTTCTTGGGGCGGTCTATCACTGCGACTGGCACTCAGATGTCTGCCAGTCACAAATCTGCTATTCTTGATCACCCTAAACCACACACGGTGAAAGACATGCTGTCCTTTCTTGGTTTGACTGGATATAGTAGGAACTATGTTCCTAACTATACTGGTTTGACGGACCCTTTACGGGCATTAGTCAGGGAGCATGGGACTCGTAAGCTCAACCAGGTTTTGACTTGGACTGTGGAGGCGGAAGATGCTTTTATCTCTTTGAAACAGCAATTGGCTGCTGCTGCCCAGTTGGCTGTCCCAGATTATGCTTCGCCCTTTTATTTGGATGTTTCTGTTACAGAACTGACGGTTAATGCAGTTCTGTTTCAGAAAAAAGGGGGAGACAGGAGAATCCTCCAATATGTCAGCGCAATGTTGGATCCGATGGAAAAAAGACATCCGACATGTACAAGACATGCAGCAGGTGTGGGAAAAATGATTCAAAAGACAGCACACATTGTGATGGGTCATCCATTACAGGTTATGACATCACACAGCGTGGTGGCATATGTGAATTCACAACATTTCACATTAACTACATTGAGACAACAAAAACTGAGCAAAATTCTGGAATCACCTAATATAACTTTTGTGCATATCGGAGCGAATATGGCTGACAGGATGCAAGATGGACAGCCACACAACTGTGATGAATTAGTACTGAAGGAAGAAAAGATAAGACCGGACCTACAAGCTTCTCCTCTAGAAGGTCAAGATGTGAAAAACTTTTATACAGACGGTTGCTGTTTTAAACATGACACAGACGGTTTGAGAGCAGCATATGCGATAGTGGAAGACTTGGGCAGTGAGTTTCGTGTTTTGAAGGCAGAAAAGCTGCAGGGTGCCCAATCGGCACAGAGGGCAGAAGTAAAAGCAATGGTCGAAGCACTGAAACTGGCTGAGGGAATGAGGGTGAATCTTTACAGTGATTCAGCTTATGTGGCTAGCGCTGTACATGTGGAACTTCCTCAGTGGCTCAGAGCAGGATTTTTGACTGCAACACAGAAGCCCATAAAACATGAAACTGAAATGAAAGAATTGGCGGAGGCATTACTGTTGCCTCAGTCTGTGGCTGTGATTAAATGCAAGGGACATGATCAGAGCAAGACCAGAGTTGCAGTAGGAAACGCAGCCGCGGACGAGGCCGCTAAGAGGGCAGCGGGATACCTGACATCTCTTGTGATGGTGAGTACTGAACTTGAACAGGTCGAACAAAATCACTTTGAAAAAATTATTTCTCATCAGAAAACCGTGTCACCTGAGGAACGATCAGTCTGGAGAGCAAGAGGTGCCGTCTGCAATGAAGGACTCTGGCGGGGACCAAATGGTAAAGTAATTCTTCCTCCAAATATGAGACTCCAGGTTTTCCAGGAAGCTCACGGACTCGGACATGTGGGTATTGCACAGATGCTAAAAAATCTAGAGCACTGGTGGCATCCATTTTTGAGAGACATGGTCAAGGAATATGTGAAAACATGTGAAATTTGTGGACAACACAACGCAAAACCAACTATTAGGCCACCAGTGGGACATTTCCCTTGTACTACACAACCGGGTAAGGAAATAATTATTGATTTCACAGACATGATAACACCCGTCAGAGGATACAGGTATGTATTAATGTGCGTGGATGCATACTCGGGCTGGCCAGAGGCGTGGCCAGCAAAAAAGGAGGACAGCAAAACTGTCATAAAGTGTCTGATCAATCATTACATTCCGACCCATGGATTTCCAGAGAAGGTGAGATCAGATAACGGCACTCATTTTAGGAACCAAGATCTGCAGAGAGTGGAGCAGCTGCTTGGGTTGAAGCATTCTTTCGGTACAGTATATCATCCTGAGTCACAAGGCAAGGTTGAGAGGTTGAACCAAACTATCAAACAAAAATTGGCCAAAGTATGTGCACATACCAAATTAAATTGGGTAGATGCCTTGCCTATTGCTTTGATGTCTGTTCGAATGTCTATTAATCAAACAACAGGGTTCTCTCCATTCGAGCTCCAGACCGGGCGGATTTTTCCAGGACCTGGGAGTCGCGTACCTGGATGGAAAGGTGAACTTGCACATTTATCTCATAAAGATTTCTTTACTGAGTTACAGAGTCTGGCTGCGGAATTTGCAAAATACCAGACGGCACAGGAGCGTCCAGCTTCAGGACCAGTTCCAGGAATCGACTGGGTGCGCCTGAAGGTCATCAAACGGAAGTGGTCTGAACCTCGCTTCACCGGACCACACCGAGTAGTGGAGAGGACGTCCCATGCTGTTCGTCTACAAGGGAAAGGAGACACCTGGTTTCATTGGAGTCAGTGCACAGCAGCCGAGGAGCCACAGCGTGCGCTCCGAGACGTACAAGACGAGCTTCGACTTCAATCTTCGGACGAGGAGCAACGCCAGGCGCTTCCAGGAGGGAGTGTAGCAGGAATTCCTGCCACAACCACTTCAGGTTCCTGAAATTCAAAGTTCAAAAGGCTCGGACGGGCATAATAATCCTGTTCCGATGTCCTTACATTGAGGAAGAAGGAGATTTTATACTCTCCTTAAAAACTCACTGTTATATTGGCATAATAATCCAATTTTCAGTGAGCAACGGCTGTGAAGGTGGAAACTTGAGGTTTCCAACCGAGGAGGATCAGGCTACAAGAAGATCCACATTAACTCATTTTATTGCGAGTTTTCGTTTTTGCGAACTTTAAAAAAAACTTTCGTCTTTGCGCGTAATTTTTATTATTTTTTGAAGAAGATTTCATATTTTGTTTTTTACAGACTATCAAAAAAAAAAAAAAAAAAAGAAGTAAATATTGTATAATTCTTTATCTCTGCATGTTTTTGATTTGTGGCGAGTATTTTTAAGTTTCCAGAACACTCTTTAGTTAGTGTTATATGCATATCTTAGTCTTATTTTTGCATTTTTTACATTTTGGGGTGTTATGTGTACTGTGTTTTTGAGTTGCATTATGATAATTGAGTTTATGATTTTTTCATAATTGTAGAATGATAAGTGCCTTTCATGTTTAATTTTACCGGTGAAACTTTGCGGTTAAAAGGTGAGTATTAAAATTGTTGAATAACGCAGGATTAGATTTGACAGGTTTGCAGGATGGGGTTCATCTTAAGATACATGAACTGGGAGCGGAAGTTTTTGCTGGGTGTGTTTCTTGAACTCAATTTGCTGGGAATGTGGGTTTGCGGAGGATCCACGAGTGGACTCATTTCCTCACAGACACTTAATCTCCGACCGAGTTTTGTCGAGTGCGGAGTGTCTTGCGGAAATGCGACTGTTCGTGTGGAGCGTTCTTTGAGACCTCCTGTTGATAAGTGCCTCACTAAATATCGTGGGATTGAGTTGAACTATACTCTGGGTACTGTAACTAATTATCAAATTGATCTGTGTGAGGTAATTCGTCGCTGCTGGTCGACCCCTCAATCCTGGCAGAAGACGTCTGTGTATTTGTGTGGTGATCTGACCTTCCAGCGACATTGTATTACTCAGGAAACTGGGATTCGACACTTGTGTCCCACTTGGAAATCGGCCTTCAGATGGGTGGGATCAAGTTGGAGTCCACCGTATGCTCATAAATCTGTCACTGAATATGACAAGGTTACCATAAGAAGAGGGACTGTAAGACATTCTCCAGCGACGGGTAAAAATCCTTTGGTGTTAACCATTTCCTCGATGCACGATGTTTTCTTTAAACAGTATCCGGCAGATTCAGCTGTTTATTTGACTCTAGGTGCTTCAGTGGACGATAAAGATCCACTTGGGGTTATTAAAATTAATATGGTCAGACCTGAGGGGGAGGAAGACAGGGATATGGAAATTCCGGATCAGCATGCGGCTAAGATTGACTACACAGCAGTTTCACCATTGGACATCATTCAAACAGCGACTGGGTATAGGGAAAAAAAACTTATGGCTGAATTGGATGGTTCAAACGGCTAAGGAAACTAATATTGGGAACTGCATTGAATGTGCTACAGCTCGACCTCATTTGTTTACTGAGCCTGCCCCATTACACTTGGGAGATAGTTGGGGTTTTAATTGCATGCTGAGGTTAACAACTGAGGCAGATCCCGTAAATTGTGATGCGCTTGCCAAAATATATCCACCTATTAATAACTATACTCAGACGGGAACTTTTCTTCCGGTTAAGGGTAAAGGGTTGTATGTGTGTTTTAATTTTACTCATCTTAAGCCCGATTTCAATCTAGGACAGATTTCTAGTGATTGGTGTAATGTTACTTTGACAGCGGCCGGAATCGGGAGTTGGGCAAGAGCTGGACTTTATTATTTTTGTGGGGGTGATAGATTATATGTGCGTATTCCTCCTAAGACTGTTGGAGTATGTGCCATGACTCGCCTGGCTGTGCCACTTATGGTTGTGGGAGAAAGACTTGATCCTGTAGGACCGGAGCAGGTGCTCACCTTACAGACTCAGAGGCACAAGAGACAGGTGCGTAATACACGTTTTGATACTGCATTTGATTTGACTACTAATTCTCCCACTTATGTAGATGCCATCGGCGTGCCGAGGGGGGTCCCGGATCAATATAAATTGGCGGATCAAATTGCAGCAGGTTTTGAAAATATACCGGTGTTATCAGCTCTTTTTCCTATCACGCCGAATAAAAATGTTGATAGGATAAATTATGTCCATTATAATCTTTTGAGGCTAGCGAATCTAACCAGGGATGCTGTTGGGGGTTTGAAGGAGCAGTTAGCTCCTACTTCTTTAATGACAATTCAAAATCGGATGGCGCTGGACATGCTGTTGGCCGAAAAGGGTGGAGTCTGTTTTATGTTCCAAGAGAGCTGCTGTACTTTCATTCCGAACAATACGGCCCCTGATGGATCTGTCACTCGAGCGTTGGAAGGTTTGAGAATTTTGAGTAACACTATGCATGAACATTCAGGTATTGATGGCGGCTTGGACAGGTGGTTCTCTACTATGTTTGGTAAGTGGAAAGGGATTGTTATGTCATTGTTAGTTTCTGTGGCTACGTTTGTGGCCGTAATAGTCACGTGCGGATGCTGCTGTGTTCCGTGTATACGCTCGCTTATTATTAGGCTTATTGCAGTTTCAATTGAGAAGGGGAGCAGCGGCCCACCACCGCCACCGCCCTATCAGATGCTTTTTAGGGGAGCTGCTGATGGGGGGGTTGTGGAGCTGGGCGGTTCTATTTGACCAGGGGGAATTGGTATTTCATTTAGTATATTACGTAGTTTTAGTTCTTCTATTAGAAGGCATAATCGATTTGTTTGTGAGGTCTGATTCCTATAATTCTCAGACCTCAACAGGGGGAATTGTTAAGGAAATATGGCTATTTTTGATTGTTTAATATAGTTAAGCTAATGCCATGTGTGTTTAAGTAGATCAACATTCCTATTTGGACAAACTGAGGCAAGCTAAACGATCAGAGATAAACATTCTCCTGGCAGGGTTGTAACTTAGAGCAGCAATAAAACACAAAGCTCTTGAAAGGCTTTAAATTAGTAGGCCATAAAGAATATCTTCCCCGGCTCACAGGTCAGAGGTCAGGGGTTTCCCAGGAGCTCAGAGCTGCATCTGGAGTTGATCACAACTTAGGAATTTTGGGAACACTTAAGGTTTAATTTCTGATATACCTTTTAATATTGGTAGTAATAGTGTGTTAGATTAAAGTATATTACCCAAGCTACAAGTACTAATCTAGTAAATCGAATGTATTTGAAAATGTACTAACTATGACAATATCGGAATCAAAAGAGAATGATTTGAATGTTATGTTTTACAGGTTAAAAAGACTTCTATCTCATTATTGTTTGTGATAAAGCAAAGGGTCAAATCTTTGGAGAAGCTGACTGCAGAGGAGCAAGATAGGTTTTGTGAAAATAACTTATAACTTTAATAACTAAAATGACTCTTGATATTTGTCATTAAAACTCAGGGGAAGGTCTAAGTTTTTTTCCAAGGTCGCTCTTGGTTGGTCAAAACAGAGGTACGCCCTATTTGCATATATTAACAAAGAGAAACGCCTTCCCTAGAAAAAGGGAATGCGCAACAATAAAATTCAGACAACTGTCCTGTTATGCTTTTAAGCAACAGCTGTCTCCAAAGGATCCTTTGTTCTTTTTAATTCTTTTGTCTCAGGTAAAGAATGTATTTTTGTACTCTGAAGTTTTCTTGTTAAATTCATACGGTGTTTTCTATTGAATTAAACTCTGTATCTCTGTGACGTCATCGAGCCTCGCCGTCTGTTTTTTCCAGCCGTGACGGCATCCGCTTGCGATCCGGGCTAACAGGAGGAAAAGAGAGCCATGCTTTTTTCAAAATTTAAGCTAACCTAATAAATTTCCTCCTTAATACTTCTCACTATCTTCTTCTAATAATGATAGCATAGATAGCGGTGGCACTGTGAACTTTTGACCCTTTCCTTCCACTAATGCCTTCCACCCACCCGGATGAACATCTTGCTCCATTTCAGCATTATTAGCTCTGATCGAGCTTGGAAGTTTTTTTTTTCTTCTTCTTTTCTATGAAAGTGGGAAAAAAGGAGGGGAACTGGATGTGATTAAAGCCCATTGATTGTGAGATGTCTTCACAAGGCATGGCGGAGTGCTTGCCAATGCCTCATTTGGAGTGGAGAGGAGGGGATAATGGATTCCATCTTGTCGTTCCTTGCTTTTTTTAGCGGTTCGTGACAGAGCTGGGATGTCATCACTTTGATTGCACTGTTGTCGCTTTGTTGCGAATCTCTCCTCAGTCCTGAATTCCTACTGCAGCTTTACAAGCACATTTGCTGACAGCAAAATCTTGCAAATAGGCAACAAAAGACATATACTGCTCCCAGAGATTTAAGCTAATAAGGAGAGAAATTTGCCAGAGCATGATATGATACCTCTTCTTCCATTAGCTTTATTAGGGCTGAGTGTAAAATGACTTCCAATTAGAGTTTCCTAGACAACATACTGGCTCTGCATAGTAATAGTCTTTGCCTCTTGAGTTTCACTTTATTTTTTTGCACTTGTCAGGAAATTGTTTTCCCTCTCCCATGGCCTTTCAGAGGTAATTTTGTGTGCTGCAATGTCTGTGCTATCAAGAAAGGCAATTTGTCTCTTCTGTCTGTAGCCTTGCATGTTGAGAACACAAAAATACTCCATGAAGACTGTATGGACTTGTTTGTACCTACTGTAAGGATATCTTTTTATTCGTACTTTATTATGTCAGTGTAAAGAATAATTGTCATAAATAATGCTGCCATAATGTTCCCATACGAGATTTGGAAATAAAAAGAAGCACAAGGACTTTTTGAGGCAAACATCAGGCAGTCAGCATGCCTTGCTGGAGATGCCATGTCCCATGGAATACCGCATCTGTTTCCATTAGGTCTGATTATAGCACCATCCCATCGCAGAATACATAAACCAAGCTCAGGTCTTACAGGTGTTGCATGCTGATGTCTTCACCTCCATTTGCCACAGTCTGAGTAATAGTGAAGCAAAATGTCCAATTCATTGGAGAGTGAAATGCAATCACAAAATTTCTCTCAACAGAGGCGAAGTGCTCAGACTGAGATATTTCTGGAGATTGCAGTACAGCGGCTCCAACAATGCCGAGTTTTCTTTATAAAGAGAGTTTATTCTCTACAGGAGTCTGACTGTAACTCATACAGAAAATCAGAGGAAATAAAACTCCCCCAAACCCGTTTAAGTGGGAAATGTTATTGAGAGAGGAATTACGTTTTATAAAATCTTTCCTGGAACAGAGTTCTGCTGTCAGTTTGTGTGAGGTTGGAAAGAGGAATGCTCTCATTTTAGTCAGGAAACTTTTGGAAATTAGCAGAAATCACCACCAACAGTCAAATATTGTAGTCAAGTATTTTTTAAATTCAGGATAAAAAAGTATATAGAATTTTATTGCAGTACCTTCTGGATAAGTCTGAAAAAAGAAGTATATGGGACATAATCTTTCTTTCCTTCCTTGAACCCTTACTTTTGTGTCTGTCCTTCTTTGCTCCCTCGGGTCTCTCCATCTTTCCTTCCTTAATTTAATAAGTTAAAATTTTAGTGTTCAATATTTTTTAAGCCCCAGCAAATATTTGATGCAAATATCACCAGAAACACAAAAATGGAACAGGACTATTGATGAATCTACAGTGGATCCCCAGTATTTGTGGCGATTTGGGATCACTGGTGTCCTTAATCTCCTTTAGTCTAAAGTTTACCGACACCAAATATACCTTAAATTGGACCAACATGCACTAAGGCAGGAGCTAATATAAACAATTTTTATCAGACAATTCTGGTCTCCGTTCTTTGGGCTACAGCCAACAAGTGCCAAGGAAAATAAATGTTGCTTCTACACTGGCTGCTTTGCAAACCCTAGCCAACTGCGTGTCACCTAGCATTGTACTTTTGTATTTTAGCTTACCAGGATGCATTTCCTTTCAGATATTTTTGATAAAATCTGTGAACATGAGATTTTTTTTCTTAAATGTCTTTGCAAATTTTGCATGATTCTTGTCTCCCTTCGATGTTCTGTCTGACATTTGTCCCATTGAGCTAGATTTCTTTGGAGGCATTTCATCTGGGCCAATCAGTGATGTTTTTGCTGATTGGCAAAAACATTGAAAGAGGAGTTGTGAACGATAATTTAGAGTTTTTGTACTGTTTTTGAATTGTAGTCTGCCTATGGTTGTAGATAGGACTACCTCCAGCTTTCTTTAACAACCATCTCATTTGGCTCAACATTTTTCTTTTGGCAGTGGGGGATGGTTATTTACAATGCACACAATTTATGGTAAGCTTCATAGCGTAGCTTCTTTCACAATCAAGCTGGTGCATTACATACGTCACAGCCAAACATTAGAGATTGGGTAAAATCAGAACCAATTGTTTAAATCAGAGTCCATACTTCTAATAAGCAATTGTTTCTCAATAGCCGAGAGTCCAGACACTATTCGAAGCAAAGCATAGAACAAGGGGCTCTTTATCTGGTCCGGAGGACTCCAAAACGTTTTATACAATATATTCACTCAGAAGAAAGACTATCATACAATTGGCACCACCGGTCCCTCTGACCACCACCAGCAGGCATGGTAGTGTTTTGTCAAAGGACTCTACAACTGAGATAGATGGCACTGAACAGAGTCAACAATGCTGCAAAAACATTTATTATCAAAAAACAAAAGAGAAAATAAAAAAAAAACATTGCTGTATCCTTTACTTGTCAAGGTTAAACTGCTTTTATACTAACTTTTTTGCAATCACACACTTTGTACTGAAAAGCACAAAATAAATACCACCCAGCTGTGTTTATAACTGTATATAACTAATATTGGCGTATAAAAAATACCCACCATCAGATCCCAGACAGCTGCAGGTTCGACTTTATAACCACTCTGGCATTACAAATGTTTCCCAGAGGCTCTCTCTGGAGGTCTGATTGACTGAGGCAATATTTAATGACGCTGCTGTGTAATGATGGCTGGCATGCAATGCTGCTATATTTATATTCAGCAGAGACAGCTACCTTGTGTTTATGTGATGAAATATCAGTGATTCTCCCCTATTCCAAATTATGTCTGCTGCAGCTTGGCAGGACAAAACAAAGCATAATTTTGCAGTTATAATCCAGTTCGAAACATGGTGTTTTTAATTGAAAACCTCTTTGATTGCTTTTGAAACTTATTTTTTTTCTTCTCTTGTAAAATTTAAAATTAAAATCCATACCTTATCATTTTTCAGGGGCACCACCACCTACAAATTTTCATAGCAATCTGGACTTTTCCCATTTACCGAAGTAAAAGAGCTTTCTTTTGTCAGAAAGCTCTCCTTCCTGACAAAAGAAGAGCCTCTAAATCCAAATAGACACTGCACTAGGCGATGACATATATATGGAGTTATGAGCTTTAGGGACTGTGGTCGTTTATGGCGGCATTGTATTTTTTGAAAATACAGAAAAGAGATTGCGGTGTTGACAATACAGACATTTATAACTGGAACATGCCAACTAAGTGTGTAGTCATGGAAAACAACTGAAAAGCAGACATAGTTTCTTGAGGATTCCAGTTATGCAGGAAAACTGGGTGAGGTTTTTGAAATTGAAATGGGTGACTTTTCTGTAGCTCACAAAAATAAAATTTCTGTTCAGAAATGTTTCATATAAAATTATTATGGAATAAGTCTTTATGTTTAATGGAAGAAAACACAACATTGTGTCAGTGGGACATAGTGCAGCGCCTAACTCAGCTCTCATGGATAACTTTCACAGAGCTGCAAGCCTGACCATCAAAATAACCAAAGGTATCTATGTAGGGAAAAAAATTAAAGTATGAAAATGTATTTTACCATCCATAAATATAAGCTATCCTGCTGCTGCAGCTGCTATCTGGTTGTATATCACTATTTTAACTTCTCTGATACACCATATGTGCAGCATTAGCTTGAGGGAACTTTTTAGAAACGTTTTCTTATGTGAAAACCGTTTAAGAGTTTATGGAATATGGTGGGACATGTTATCTTTAGAGTACAGGCTTTGACAGCTACATCACTGTGCACCAGTTCAGTGCTCTGGAGTAAAACATGGATTGATTCTGTCATAATAACCAGGGAGTGGTTGTTTACCTATGTGTTGTCTCACTCCACTCTCAGCAATCCAGTCCTGGGAATTAAGGATCAATGTTCCTCAACATCAACTGCCTGATTGTTTATTATGGTTATGGTAATCAAGTGTTCCTGTAATCTTTCCCTTATTGATATTTCAAATTATTAATGTGTCGTAGAAAGCCCTGGAGCTATTTTTAATTGTCTTCTGTATGACTCAAGCAGTACAGTTGTTCGCTCAATAAATAAAGGATTTTAGAAAAACATGTATTTTAGCTCAGAAAGGGTTAGAATAATAGTTACTCTTAAGCCCTTTGATTGAAATAACTTTTTGAGACACTTGAAATGTCAACCTGGAGAAATTTTGTCCCACGCCTCACTATTAACAAATCTTTGAAAGGTTTCTTGACTTGACACTGATGTTGATTTTTTAGGAACATATAAAGGCAGAAAACACCTTCTCATTTCTAAAACTATACAATAGTGTGTGTTTAATTTATATGTTTTTTCTTTGATGGCTGGTCATCATGTCTACACCAGCAAAAGTCAGCAGACTTTTTGAAGGCCCTGCTTGTCACAGAAATGAAAGCTTACTTTGAGATATTTAATTATGTGGGAGGAATGAATCAAGGCCTGCTTTTCTTCAATAGTTTTTCAAAGCAACCATGACAAGCAGCCAGTGCACCAGAAGCTTTTAATTATAAGGAGAGAAGAAGTTGACTTTTATATCGAGTTCACACCTGAAGGTTTTTAGATGCGTATCGTTACATAAAAAAAGTCAAAATCAGAATGCCTAGACAAAAGGTACCAGAATACAAACTTTGCAAGGTTTTCTGGTTCACTTTGTTGGTAAAATATAATCTTAATCACAAATCAAAATTTGTAATGTTTTGTTTCATCATGAGAAAAGAATTCAGCCTGTTTATGTATATTACAATACAAGAACTATTTAAATACTTTAGAGTAAGTAGCTTAGTATTGAAATAAATTAAATCTATTAAAAACCTTCAGGGAACCATCAGGAAGAGCACTAACTATTTTACATGATGATGTGTAATCACTATTGGACTGCATCTAATAATATCTTACAACAACCAATAATTAAAAGCTTTGTAATGCACAAAACAGCTTTTGCCCTCGATCTGACCCTAGCCTTAGTGATTATTTAGTTGTGGAGAACTATTGATAAACTATTACATTCTAATTGGTAACATTAGGGAGCAGAGATGGACTTTAAACCGACCCATCACTGCCCAGCCAGGTATATTAGAACGCCCTAACCCTCATAGGGCCTTTAGCATCACAGTATAGTCTTGGTCCGACTGTCCTTCTCCAGATAATAATGTTCTTGTCCAGTCAATAAGAGCTGTTTATTGGATTAAGCTAATTTCCTAGGAGAAAATATTCTCACCAGCTGAATGATGGTTATTGAGCCTGAAAGCCACTCTGAACCTGCTCTTCCTCTTCAGTTTGAACCTGCTGAGAGGAGGCATTTCAGACGGCGTATTAATTCAAAGCCACAAAAGGCTGTCTGGTAGGAAGGACTTCATCAGCGATGGCAGAACGCAAAGTCCGGTCGAGATGCTGCTTATTTGAAAAGATCCCACCGTTCAATATCACAGCAATAAATTCAAACTTTTACCAGCACATCATGAATACTGCATGAAAAAGATAGAGAGCAATAAAACGGTGAGAGCCCCTTTCCAGACACCTTGCTAATAAGATTCACACACTAGATCGTAAACTCATCACAGGCAATGAAATTTAAATGAATGCAACAGTAAACATGCCATCCTTCACCATGAATTATGCATGAGCCTGTTGAGGCCAGTCCACAACATGCATTATCTCATCGATTAGGTTTGTGTTGTGTAAATGAAAGCCTACGAATGTTTCAGAGTTTGTCCTTTCATCATGCTTTCCACCCTGGGTGCAGTCGCAGTTCTGCATGTGTGTACCAACTGTGCATTAAGTGAAAATTGTCTTGAAAATTAAGATGATTAAAGTTGCAATTACATAAAGTCACCAGTAGAGGGAGATTGTTGTAGTTTCTAAAAGAGATCTAATTGTTTTTTCTGCTTTTTCAACCTACATGAATGTACGTAGTCTGAAGAGAAGAATTTTTGATAATTTGGTAGTTTGGTAAGTAGAAAGGAGGACCAGGGAAGTAAATACTGAATACTATTAATAATTAAAGAAGAGTGGCTTACTTCCAGATGGAAGTAGAGAAAATCAATTGGTGTACTATAGGTCTGGCAGATTCAGTGTTGAGTTTGAGGCGGATGACGTGAAAGTGATGAGTAGCTTCCCATATGCAGAATGATGCCCAGATTGATGAAAGGTTTAGCTCTGACATGCAAGTGAATTATAGTGAGCAGTAGAAAGTTATTTAGTGGAGGTGAGTATTCATGAGGAAGATCAAACCAGGAAGTAAGTAAAATATCGTGAACACACTTCAGAGAAGACAAATGTTAGGCTGCAGGTGAGTATTTATTGGACACAGGGAAAAAGAATGCTCTGAGCATTCAAAAAAACATATGAAGGGTTACACTGGATGGACAGACAATCTAGAAAATGCAAACATTATTGCTGGTCTTCATATTGTGAGATGCAGCACTGAAGTAGACAGCTCAGACTCTGGGGGGAGATCAGCAGAACAAAGAACAGGTAGAGAGGGAAAGAGAAATATTCACGGACATAACGCTGAACCACCGTACAGGATTACATCAGGTTTATAGATGCAGAACTTTAGAAGCCAATAAAAAACACACTGCATAACTATCAAACTTATTGTATTGTAAGTTACAAATATACCACTCACCTGCTTTACAGAACAGAGGGAAAATATATTCCAGCAATACATAATGTGATAAATAAGATCAGTAATTTTGATCTTTCTGGGAGTGCTAATAAAAGTATTCTCTAAACCTGCTGTTTTACATTAACAGGCTGATATATAACATTTAAGTCATAAATTTACCATACATGCCCAATTCTTTCAGAAGAAATTTGGGAATCATCCACTTTTTGATAAACTCTTCTGACCATTTCAGTGGTCTTGGATTGCTTAAAAGTGAGTAAGTTGTGCATATATTTTCATTTATTTTTTAACAAAAATGTGCAAAATCACAATTAAACACTATTGTCTTAATAAACTTGCATTATCTGTGGTTGTTCTCTAATAAGGGTACTGAGAAATGACAGTTTAGACAGGTTACATGACGTTTATTCTTATATTAATAATTTAGAAGGTTACAGAATAAAAGATGAAACATCTGATGGAGATTTTTCAAGGCTATGTGGTAAAGTTGCTGGGTTATGCTGGTTCCTGTATGCTCGCACAATCCTTTAGCATTTCCACAAACTGAGCATGCAACAATTTTGGAATATTTCCCAAAACACACAACAGCAAGCCTGATTCCCTATACAAACAAAATTCATTAATAAAAATAATATTTTTATATATTAAAAAAGTCTAGTTAAAAAATAGAAAGGAGGGAGAAATATTTTTGAACTGTATACACATGAACCTTTTTATGGTACATCTAGAGGATTGTGTATGTCAAATGTATATAGGGTACAAAAAACCGAGTGAAAAAAAATGCAGTAGTAGCTACCAGTGCTGCATTAGAATAAAGTCATTTGATGGTGATTTCTCTAAAGAAATGCAAGCAATTCAAAGTAATTTATTCCACTCATATTCTGAATGTATTAAAACTTCAGTCCCAACATTTCCAGCACTGATCATGTGTGTAGATGCAGCTTTCTGAATGCTGGGCTAAATCCCAATGCCAATATTGTAATAAACTGGTATTTCCATTCACAAAATATGAAAATATATTAGACAAAGCATAAATGAAAGTGCTATAATAGTCAACAACAGTTGGGCGATTAGGAATGCTGTTTTCAGGCTTTTTAGTGGGGCCCCCAGAAGGCATGTGAAGGATTAAATGTGTGTATGTGCAATTTCCTTTTTTAGATGTTTTGTTTGAACCTATGAGTGAAATGTTAATTTAACTGAACAGGTCATCCATCTGTCCATTTTCCTTTGCTTATTCCAGCTTAGATCACTGTGAAATTTACTGTTATTGAAAAGAAACTTATCATAATTGGCGGCTAAAAAGCCTCTCCATTGAAAAGATGAAAAATAATGGCACTTCAAAAATTGCTTATCTGGAGAGATATAAAACAGTTTGTGCCAGTCTAATGTGGAACTGCCATGGAGAATTAGTGCCACAACATCAGTTGATAGAAATTCAAATTAGACTATTTCTTATTCTTTCTTCTTGTTGCATATTTTTATGAATTTGCAGTTATAAGTCATAATATATTTATCAAGTGTTTCCAATATGAAGGGAAACAGTTCTTGGTAGTTTAAATGGAAAAGCCTAAAACGCTTTAGTTCATGTTAATGTTGCAGTTCAGGGAAGATCTGTGCATTTGCTGGAACAAAAATAAAACTAAGTTTGGCTTTTGTTCCAAGGTTTCAAGCTGAATGTTTGGAGAAAATGTCTTGCATACTTTCCAGCTTGCAAGCAAAAGTTTTGTGAAGTATGAGAGGTACTTAAAGCATTTCAACAGGAGGAAGAGGAGCACTTCTCCTTCCTTGAGCTGAGGCTCTTTCAGTAATTGCAGCACCTTGGACAGCGACAAGGGTTTGCACTCAGAAACTGTTTGTAATGTATTTCTGCATTGTCTTTTTTCACCATCCTTTCAATGCTGCACATGTTATCAAAGCATAGAGATGTGTTTGAGCTGCTAATCAATAGCACATATTTTTCTTGTTGCAAAAGGTTCTTTTTGTATTGATTGTCTTTATATAATCTTTTATTTTCCTAATTTCTTACAATTTAAGATTAAGAGCATTTCGCTTTAACAGTCAAAAGATCAAGTTTGAGTCTTGTGTTATTGCCCTCATTTCCAGGTCTGGTTTTTACACCGTGTTCCAAATTATTCTGCAAATTGGATTTAAGTGTCATAAAGATTACATTTTTTGTTATGCTATTAAATTTATAGATGGTATTGTGTGTCAGGGCTCTTTGAATCACTATAATTAATTTCAGAGAGCTGGATTAGTTAGTCTGATGAGCTCAATTAAAGGAAATCCACTTAATAAGGATGTTCCACATTATTAAGCAGACCACAGGTTTCAAGCAATAGGGGGAAGAGAAAGGATCTCTGCTGATGAAAATCATCAGATAGTGTAGTGCCGTATGACAAGGTATGAAAACATTGCATACCTTGCAAATTTACCTTAAACTTGGGTGAATGCTAACTTAAGGTTTAATGAAACAAACAGAAATTTGTATTCCAGAGGAACCCATATGAACGTATGTACAACTTTATCAGATCAGACACTGGCATTATCTTTTTTTTTTTTGAATGGGGAGCTCCCTCAGATTTCTGTTTTCATAATGTGAACTAGCACTCCAGAATTGTTGTGCTCAACATTTAAAGCTATAATTTTCAAAAGATATCACCCTGCATCAGTTTTGGAATAATGGTACAAACTTGAAACAGGGAGAATTAACAATTTTTAGAATTACTTCTGATCTTTAGGTGTAATTCTGCTTTCAATGTGAGAAACTGACAGTTTCTAATCCTACTAATGTTTACCTGACATGAATAATTATCTTTTACTGTAAAATCTTTGCCCCCACACTAAATATGTAAAGCTACATCTCGCAACTGTTTTGTGGATGATATATATACATTCAAAATTAATACCTACCTTAAAAACTGTTTGATAAAGCTCTCTGTCTTCATGAATAAGAACTGATTACATGTACAAGAAACTGCAGCAAGGATACTGATAGAGAAAAATAATAGTTTGGCTCTATTCAGAAAATTCAAGCCTATGGCTCTGGCATATTTCATATGATAAGTCAGAATTTGTCTGAAATGTGTATTTTTATTTAAAAATATATATGCATGTTATCTTGTATATTTTTAATATATAAAGACAGGATAGAGTGTTTTAGAAGGCGTTTGTAAACAGGATATTTTCTGCAGCTGGCATTTAGAAAGACATGGTTTCTCATTATAAATTTCTACCTCACACATAATAAAACACGTCTTACCAAGGATAATGGTTTTTTTGGTGCTTTCAGCTCCTACTGAGGATTCTAATAGGAACTTGATTAAGTCAGTAAACCTCCATGGTTCATTGCTTGACCTCTGAAAGGATCTCAGGTTTGTTCATGAGCCAGTCTGACTTAAAATGTCTGATCACAGCACAGCGTTACCTATCATCCTTAATCTACTGCTCAGCTTCCTTTCAACTATTTTACTTCTACTAGAAAAGAACTTAAAACAAAATTAAGTTAACAATAACAGCTTGTTTGCTTTAACTGAAAGCATTCTGTCCACTACATCTCAGACAAAAAGTATTATGAATACTTATCCTTTGAGAGCTTTGTCGTGTTTGTCTGGTCTTATGTTGAGTTGATTAGAGTATTTTTTTTATTTTTTGTCTTCCTGTTGTGATGTATCGTTCTATGATGTGTTTTCCCTCAGTGGTTCTTTGGAGGGATTTTAAATCAGCCTGTGGAAAAAGAAATAGTTTTCGAATATAAAGAAATGAATTATTTCTGCTCAGGAATAAGTACATTTCCCTGTGTAATATTTATATCCTGGCATAATAAATGGTAGCTTTGTATTTGGGTTTTATATGTTGGTTTTGGTTCCGTGTTGAGTGGTATTCTGTGTTTTATTTTTGGTAGTCTGGTGTCTCTGTGTGGTGGAGCTAGTGTGTTAGCTCTGTTATCTTGTATTGAGGCTTTGAGTTAAAATACTGGCCAGGCGTCTTCCTGCTCAGACTAACATTGTGTGAGTTCTCTCTAGGTACTCCAAAAATAATCATGCTTGGTTAATTGTTATTAATTTCGCAACTGGCTTTTGGAGTGAATGTGTGTGTGGTTGTTAGTCCTTTGTGTCCGTGTATGCAACCTCTTATTCAATGACTGCTGTAGATAGACAAGAGCCCCGCACATTCCTGCACAGATACAAAAGATATAAGATGGTTTCTCCTTCCACGCAGCATTTTCTACTTCTTCCCTGAATTACTTTTTGGCCTTGTATTTCTTGTTATTTTGGTGTTTCTTCATGGTACACAGTTGTAACGATCATGGTTCAGTATATCTAATAGTTTCATTTCACTCTGTTCATGTTGGTTTTTAGATATTTTACTATGTTTTAACACACAATACCTCCTGCCTCCATTTGATGCAACACCACCACAACCACTGACATGAATAAGAAAAATACTTCAAATATGAAAATATCTGACTGTTTTTTGAGCAGTTAGTTTTTATGTTTTCCCAGTTCTTCTTTTCAAATCATTATCTATTCAACATAGATTGCATATATTTGCATTTGTGTGTCTCCTTTGCACACTTTCCCTCGATTTTATAGAGCACACTGCATGTGAGGAAGGTAAAAGAAAAGTTGATGTTTAGAGCAGAACAAATGAGCCCTGATTGCCTCCTTCACTTTCAGCTCTTCATTCAAAGGCCAGGGGTTCAGACTGTACTTCCTTGCCATGGAGAGCAAAACCATTTAACATTTCTAGACAAGCAAGCGTTAGATTTTCTTTGACAATGTGCTTTCAGACAAAGGTTGCTGCCATACTGAAGCACAACAGAAAAAGAGTTTGCTTTCCTATCAAACAAAAACATTATTAGATATATTAAAGCTCCACAAAAAGCCCACATACAACAGTTTTCTCTTCCTGATGGGAGTACCTGCATACAGGTAAGTTGCATAACTTTCCCTCAATTTCTGACATTGATTTTCTAAGGTTAATCACTTAAGCACAACACCTTATGGTTGGAAACCTTTTTGGGAGTGTTCTTTGATATTTCCAGTTCCATTTTGTAGACAGTAGATGAAATTTGACTTGATAATTCTGCGTGATTCCAGTAAGGAGTAAAAATATCTTAGGATGTCTTTCTAGTTTTATAACACTTAACAGAAGCAACAATAATCCCTTAACAATAAGTCATTTTTAAGGGATTGTTAAGTCAATCCCTTTGACTTAACAATAATAAAGTCAAATGTCTGGAACATTTGACTTTATTTCCACTCTAAGCATGTTGCAAATCTGGAATGATGAATTCAGAAAGCTTTCATTATTTTCCCTCGCTCTCTGCATGTGTTGACCTCTACATTATTCTGACCTTATTTATGTTGTTGGTTAGATTTAGTTCAGGATTTGTGCAGTGAAAATACAAATTTCTGCTGGTAATCCACGCTCTTATGCTATACACAAAAGCTAGTTCTGGTAAAAGATGAAACTGCACTACATAATCTAAATAAATGTTCTTGACCTCTAAAATTATTTGCCTGGCTGTCACATTATTACATATCGTCTCAACAAGCAAATGATCTGGTTGAAGGATTTGATGCTTTTGGCTTAATTACAACATTTCTCCTGTGCAGTGGCCACTATCACCTCAAATCTGAACCTTTTCACATTTTTTTTTCTTCTGTCCTGCTCGGAAATAATCAAATCTTATAAATGAGAACAGAATAATAATAAAAATGTTATTGCAAAGAATGAAAATGATGCTCCTTGATGTTAGTTTCAACAGAAACTTTTGTATTCGTGCATTTGTGGTAATGCATAAGCAAGATCAGCAACCACACAATGATGGACAACAAAGCATTTAAGTATATTGTTAGTTTGATTAATTGGTGTTCTTTTCTACTCTTTCTTTTTATTAGCTAAGTTACTAGAGCAGAGCTTTTGTTACTTTTGAATTTCTGGTATGCCAGTTATTCTGATGCACAAGTGACATAAACACTGCAGATTTCATGTTATTAATTTTTGTTCCATATGTGACATATTGTATCGATGTATAGGGCAATACATATAAAACTAACACTAGGCCATTGTTTGTGACACAAAAGAAAGATAAGAAGTCTGTAGAGAACATACCAATAAATTGTTTATTCAATCAAGTATTTTGAAATTAAGGGATTTGGTTGATTTAAAAATTGTATCTGCTATGTTTAAAGCTAGAAAGACATTATTGCCATTTAATTGAAGTTTTTGTCTTAAGTTCAAGTGACAGAAATAACCGAAGGAAGTATGATTTCAAAAGTAAAATTGTGGGGACTATACTTTAAAACAAATGTGCATTTCGGTGCATGTAGTCAAATTAAGAAACAGTTTGTAGGAGGATTTGAAAAAAATGTAATACTTTAAACCAATTCAAAATACTTTCTAAGAAAAGAATGATTAAGTCTTAAACACTTTTGAGTTAACAATGAGGAGAACGATATATTGTTTGTAAGTTATATTACTAATTTTACATATGCGGCCATGAAAAGCAAAAGATTTACTTTGTAATTATTGAGAAAGGTGTTTTTATAAGGTTTTTCTTCTTTCTGCTCCTTTTCACTCATGTAGATGAATTGTTATAAGACAACGGTTCTTTTTTTGTTTTTTGCAAAACATATTGTAGCAATCACAGACGTCCCCAATGCTAATGTCAGTGTACACATTATTAAAAAAGTTTTTTTTTTCAAAGAAATTCCATGATTAATCAGGGATTCCTGAAACACTGGATTGGAACTAGACATTTGTTCTGAAATGGCATAATATAAGTAAACAGAATATAAAGTCAACAGCAATATAACTACCATTCATTATAATCTTCAGATTGAGGTAAACTTCTTCATCTTAGAGTTCAGATTTGTTTATTTAATCATATTTTTGTTTTCTTGGCCTTCTTGTCCAACAAACAGCAAATTAAATGAATTTAATGTCATAATCAAGCAATTAAGCAGAGGTTTACATATTTTACTTTGAAGAAAGGAAATACTTTATATTTTACTCATGCTGTCCCAAGATCAACATTTAGCAAGTTCCTCTTAGATGAAAGTCTAATTAAAAGTAAAATTCGATATATATGTTATTATGGTACAGTGTTACAGACATCATTGTTTTCATCCAAAGAAGTACCACACAAAGAGATATCTTAAAAAGGTTTTCCCCTAAGGTAATTTCTTATGAAAGCAATAAACAATTATGTTCTCTTTTAAGTTTTGCCATACATATTCTTTGGACAAAATCAATAAATACAGCTCAGCAGCTGATTTCCCACTGCACACTGTTTATGGGCCCCATGGTACCTTTGTGTCAGCAGTTGGCTTGATTAAGCCCATTGAGTTCTTTCTCATAAAGGATATATTTTTTGTACTTTTCAGTTTTATGCACACATGAAAAGCCTTAATTTGCTTCACATGAATTGGAGGTTTAAAATAGTTTGCTAGAAAGGAGTTTTATTCTCTTAAGTGGTAGCTTTTTGGGTTGAAAACATATCGAGCGAGTTGTGGAAACTTTCAAAACTGCATGAAAAAATCCAACTCTTCCATGCAGAACAGCACTGACATTTTGTCATCTGTCTCATAAAACCTCCGTCACTAACAGGTATACATCAACACTGGCTGTTTCAGAGAAACGGGACAAAAGAAAATGTCAGAGCAGGTTTAGTTGTAATCATAACCAGCGGGCAGCAATGTGCTCTGTATAGTGATAAGACAATCACAAAGGATGAAAATCTGCCACACTCTAAGATCCTAATGAAACAAGTGAGAGAAGAAAATTATTTCAGATATGTGTCAAACACAATAAGGTCACATTATGCTCATAGCCACTTGTGTCATCATCCAGGAATACATGGAACAACCCAATCAAATTACAAGAAAATGACAGCGTTCTGCTTTGCAAAGGAAAAAGGGCAAAGTCTGTCTCCCTGATTTATCGAGAACTAAGAGAAGAGGCCGAAACTGCTGTTTTTTTTTGTTGCTCTCTGTGGTTCATTAAGGTAGAGCGTGATTTGGTTGTTCAGGAGGAACATGAAAGAGGATTTTATTCAGGAGCTGTGACTGATTTTAGCAAGGTTTCTGTTTATATCAAAAATTATATTTGGTGGGTTTAACAGGTGGCTTTGCAGTTTTGTCACTGCATATATACCTGAATGAATTTATATTTAAAGCCAGAGATGATGCACAAATCTTTTGTATACTGGCTGGGCTTATATGGAAAAGATTAAGCTTGCATGGACATCTCCATTTGAGGGTTTTTTTGGGTGCATCTTAGTGGGAGTAGATCCCTGTTTTGTTTGGTTCAACTCATTCTAGTAACCACAAATTCTTTTTGTCCTCTATCAGCACAAAAACACCAAACAAAACCGTAAAAAACCTTTGATATTCTGCTACTGGGGTGCTAGAAAAAGAAAGAAGGCATGAGTTGTGCACAACAGTATTACTTATAAGAATGAAAACACAAATGTGTATCTATTTATCATGATACTTATGCAATTACATACACAATCAAATAGTTTTCAATAAAGAAAGGAAGATATAATTTTATTTGGTGGCTTCAATCGTGGAAATACAAACGACAAAATGAAACTGAAAAAAATGGACAAGAGGCATCATCTTTAAAGATTTAAAGAAAACTAATTGTGGGACAACTAACAAAGAGCTTAACAACACATCATCAGCTACAAAGGAAATAATGCATGTATCAATTTCAGTCTGTTCAGAAGGATGATCTATTTTCTATTAAAGGTTTTGTTAAACTAGATGTCTTCATTTATTAGTGACTGGACAGGAAGAAGGGAAGTCATGAACCTCTGCATATGGTGAAGCAGATTTTTTTTTAAAAATCTGGATTTCCTAAAGTCCCAGTTACAGAGCATCTAGTAGATCGCCCATTCAACCTACCATTAAACACAGCTGCTATTATTAATAGCTATAGTAATTTTAACGACAAAGAATCATGAAATCTAATGGCAAGAAACTAAAAAAAAAAATCCCTTTCATATTAGAGTTCACACTCCATGGAATTGCCTATTTTATTCTATTCTTATTTTAATACAGTTCCCTTCTTTTTTCCACTTCCCCTCATCAGGCTTCATTTCCCCCAAGAAACGCAGTGTAATGCAGGGCTGTTTGTAGTCCCAACACCATGTCATAAAACCAGCAAAGCAATAAACTCCAGAGCAAATAAACAGATAGATGCATGCAACATCTGTGGGGTTGTATTTTTTTTCTATAAGTGGAAAACATTAATGTGTATCTGAAGGTTAACTTCAGATTGAGAAATGCAGAATCATGCAGCTATCTCAGCATGACAGAGATCATACAATACAGCAATTATTTTTCAGTTCTGTATTGTTTCCCTGACACAGGAGATTTTCTTTCATCCTTCAAAGCTCATTGCAGTCAACGACACAGCAGGAGTAAATATATTTCCTTGGTCACGCTCAAGAGTCTGGGAAGCAAAACAGACGTTCAAGAGAAAAGGATTCTTGATCATCCTTCATGACCAAACATCTTCCTTATACACCGTGTTCCAAATTATTATGCAAGTGATATTTTCTCAGATTTTCTTAAATAGTCAATGCAAATGATGGTCAGTATAATTTTTAAGTCATGAACTATTACAGTATAAATCAAATTTCACTGAACAAAGCTCCCCATGAGAACAGTATTTTTTTTTCAAAAATCAAAAACTCAAAATGCACTGTTACAAATTATTATGCACAGCAGATTTTCTAAACATTTTATGGATTATAAAGAACTGCAGACGGTCGTTCTTTGAATGTGCAGAATTAAGTGGTCACATGTACTAAAATCAAAAGCTATTTCGATCAAAAACATCTTAACAGACCAAATTACATGTTAACATAGGACCCCTTCTTTGATATCACAGCACAATTCTTGCATCCATTGAATTTGTGAGTTTGTGGAAAGTTTCTGCTTGAATTTCTTTGCAGGATGTCAGAAATCCTTCCCAGAGCTGCTGGTTTGATATGAACTGCACTCCAGTCAAAATCAGAATTAAGTTGAAATGTACAAAAAAAGTACATTTCAACTTTTTGTACTTTTTTTGTACATTCATTAAAGTTGAATGTACAAAAAAGTTGACTTCAATAAAGTTGATGAGTTTGTTGATGCATTTTCAGTAGAATTGAGGTTAGATTTATTCCAGAAGCTTTATGTTAGTTTACTTTGTATATTCCAAAACTACATTTTATGTGTGCCGAGGATCATTATGTTGTTAGATCACCTAGCTGTGTCCATGTTAAAAGAAACTGTGCATTACATCCAACCAGAGTTAAACCAAATGTGTTAGTTTATACATTTTAATCACAGAAGCAACCCACACTACTTTCACCCCTCCTTTTTCTCAAAAAGATGGTCAAAATTTGACCACATTTAGCAACTGTTAAATGGCATCATGACATTTATTTCACATTTATTCATACTAGCAAACCTAAATATTAACACTTAACTCAAAAAATCCACAATGTTCCATCAGGAATACAATACGTTCTAGAAAAATAGCAACTATATCTGAAACCTAAATCAGCAACGTAATGAAACTGTTTCCTAGCTTTTCTTTTATGCGTCTATATTTTGGTTGTGAAATAATGTTTTTGTTATTCTGTTTTTGTATTTGTATTTGAAGGGATGTCAGCGGTTGTGCAGATTGTTTTGACAGCATTTTGTCATTTACAATTGATTTTAAGCCAACATGCTATGAAAGAACACCTAAAAACTATTAGTTATACCAGTATCACATTCAGAGCTATTTTTCAGAAGCAGCAGCCCTCATGTAACATAATCACAGGCTAAGATTTTCTTTAAAAAAGACAAGATGACCCATGAGGCCAGATTTGGGAGGACATTCTCTTTAAGAGCTAAGCTGTCTCTATGTAATTATAATACTCTCTTGTCCTATATTGCATATTGTTATAATTTCAAATCTAAGGTTTTGTAATGTTTATATTTTGACTATCTCTGAATAAACAAATGCTCCTGCAATTGTTTTGTAATAATGTTGCAGGTCTCTCTTTCTAAGCATTCTGACAATTCTCTCAACAACAAAACAAATCTGACTTTTGATTTTGTTAAGAATGAAAAAATTTGACTTGATTAGATTTAGTTTTATGTAACTTGAACTAGATATAGATAAATATCAGGAAATATTTATTCCTAGAGAAGCATTTTTTGTCAAATTTCAACAAAAAAAACCATATATCAGAAATGCATAGATCACAAAGAAGGCAATGTGATTAAAGGGAATAGTAAAATAGCGGAACTAGCAATACAATACCAAAGTCTATAAATTTGTAGCTCACTTGTCATTTTCACCAAACATAATGAGCAAATTCTAATTCTAAGTTCATCCTCTAAAGAATATCCAACTACAGCATAATAATCCATCTGAGAGGTGAACAGATAGATACAAAAAACCCTGACCAGATTATGTTAAAACAGTAAAACTGCCTTTTAATTTAGCAGCAGCTACGAAGCTGTGAATCAGATACTAACTCAAAAAACATTACCCACTAAGCGCTGCTAAAATATTCTTTTTACAGTGACGGCACTGTGCACAACACAGTGGGATGACTGTTCCCAACTGACTGGACTTGCAAATAAGCTGTAAAACCTCTTTTGGAGCAGAGGTGACAGATAACTTGCTTTTAAGTGCTTGTGATGTTCCCTAGGCTTTCCCACAATGGGTGGCGAGCCAGATTGTCTAAATTAAAAAGAAAAAAACACTTTTGCCCTTAAAATTACATAAGATGTGCCTTTATTGATTCTTGTAGAGGAAGTTCAGGCATTACAGGACAAACATGAGCCAATACTGCTGAAGTAATATAAATAAAATAAAAATAAAACTGAAAATAGTGTGAAACCAACATTTTTCCTCACTTTCAAATAAACTTAATAATCATGGAAATGCTTTCTTTTCTCTAAAATGACCAATAAAACATTTTTTTAGGAGGTTTCTGTTTTGCTAGATACCCTCGCTATGATTCATATTTTGTCATGGTATCAGTCCTCTGTTGCCAGTTTTATTACTGTTGATCTGAAAAGCTGAGCTGGAAATCCTATTTTTCCAAACTGGGGATTTGGATTTGAACAGACCTCAGAAACTATTTCACTGACTGCCATCCCCATGTTTACATCCCAAAGAACAAAAGAAATAACTGTGAATTTCCTGGCAGCCACAAAACTCCCATCCAATGTTAAATTTTTGTCAGACCATATTTCTCTGCTTATCTGCCCTGCTTAGTTCCAGCTGATAAGAAGCTGAATCCTCTGTAAAAAATGTCGAGATGTTACAAATGAAGCTGCAACAGCTTACAGATCTGTCTTGAATCCACAGGATGACGTAAAAAAAAAATGCTCTCACATTAGAATTAATTTGTTCAGTCTACCAAGAAAGACTGATATACATGTTTTGATCATGATAATTAATTTCAACATATGATTGTTCGTCTTTAATGTGTCCCATTTAAATGGAAAAAGAAGAAATGAGAAAGATTTTTTTTTATGGCTAGCTAGCAGTGAAAGCTCCATGTATCAGCCATTTTATTATTATTTTTTTTACTGAAGATTAAAATGATTTATTCAAGGTCTCCAGTCTTAACAATTATTGTACTGCATGTATGGACTCAATTTAAATGGCTATTTTTCTATGGAGGCTTTTGTCAGCTCTGAAGAGAGGAAAGGCTGCATTACTTAAGGTTTCCTTTTAAACAGATTAAACTGATTGCTGAGCGAGGCCATTGCCCGCGTCATCTTCTTCAGTCATTAAAACTATTTTTCTCATTTTCCATTTTGACGTAAACATGTACTTCTGCATCAATTTGGCTACAGAAACCCTCAAACTATAGATTTTTGTTCTGACTATCCTAATCTCAGTTGGAATTGTTTAAATGAAACCTACGCAGAAAACTAGATAAGGTGTTATATGCAGTTCAATTCAACAACAAATGTCGTCTCAAGGCGCTTTACAAAAAGTATACAGAGAAATATCCTGTCAGTTCAATCCAGTAATATGGATAGATTCCTATTTAGCCCTCAGCTGGTAGCAAAACCTATCACATCAAAATGTTATTAACAGCAGTAGCCTCTTTAGTTGCTTTGTGTAGGAGAGAGACAAGGTTAAACAAGATAAACAGGGCCACCTGCATTACCCTCAGAAACAGAACATGAGGTTATTTGCAGCAACAGCTCAGCCAGTGACCTTCTGATCACCTGTTAGATAACAGAATCTTGGTTATGTTACGTATATATTCAGGGAAAGATTTAAATTAAATCTCTTTAATCACAAACATATAATCTGTTCCTCAAACTGAGCCTTAGCAAAAACACTTCTTTCCTTTCCCTTAAAGACCAAAGAAAAATTATTACAACAGTTCCAGTTAATCTAAAAATCACATGTATATTCATTTTATGATTCAACCGATGACGGCGAAACAAAACAAGCAATTCCGACATGTTTTAAGTATCAGAACTCATAAAAGCTTTGACAATATGTTGTGCTTCCTTTTATCACACAAGTATGAGACATACAAAAAGCCTGATTTATTCCAGAACTCCTACAGGAAAGAAAAGAAAAGCATGAATTTAATGTTGTGACGCTAAATGCTCAGCAACACCACAGGGAGGCCATTTCAAAACAGATGGGTAATTCACTAAACTATTCACTGAATTATTGAGAATCATTTTCTCTGCTCAATCTACAGTGAATAGTTCAATATGTTCCCCTTAGTTAAATTGCCTCATGGTATTTAAGATGAGATTTACCCGTGACAAGTAAAAGCCTCTGAATTTTTCACATCTTTCTTTGAACAAACACATTTAATTATTATTTATTGAAAAGAATGTGTTAAAGACACAGATTTCTTGCTATCTTACAAAGCATCCAGGCAGTCAGATGAGACTCTAGAACATATAAAGTCAAACAAACTCTTCAGGTTTAGTTAGATTTTGGGAAAACTCACCCTGTATAGTTATTACAGCTCCTGAATGACTACAAAAACAATCAAAACAAATCACATGTGTTCATGACAATGTGCAATCAGTGACTTGAACCAGAAGACTTGAGTGGTCTGGATGGTTTTATACAACAAAAGAGCCTTAATATATTTTGTTGCTATGCCATCCAGGAATTTCCACGTTAGAATAATTTCAAGTCTATACTCCGAGTTTAGAGACTTTAGAGCTGAGATGATGCGCTCTATTGTTTTAGTGAGAATGTGAGCAGCGTTCTGCATCAGATGCAGCTTTCAGATTTTTGCAGACAAACCTATGAAGACACTGTTGCAGTAATCAACTCAACAAAAGATAAACACATGGATGTGTTTCCCTATTATACCTTGTTGGAACATCAGATCATTTGAACTTAATGTTCTTCATTAGGATGTGATAAAAGGCTGTCTTTGTAATTGTCTTTATGTGTCTGTACAGGTTCAGGTCTGAGTCCAAAGTTCTACCAAACCCGGTTGTATAAAGTAACCACTAAATAAAAAGGCAAAACTAAGGGGAGAAACCAAGAAAATGCTCCTCCTTTGTAGATGGTTAAAAATCTGGTTCCAACTAATGACGGTCTGTCCTATATTCTGAATAAATCAGCTAATAAAAATGTGGCCACTTGGGAGCTGCCTTAATGTGTATGGAGCATTGACCTTTTACCCCCAGATGGTCAAACAAACAATACATTATGAAAAAAAAACTACTTAAAGGTACAGCGACATTACAAGATAATATGAACAACATTTTGCTAAATAAATACACACTCTTTGCCAATGCACAAATATTCTGTAGGTGTGTCAGAACTTGATGTTTTACAAAATGTACTTTGTTTCTTCACATCTTAAAAAATTAACAGTGTGACATCAAGTTTACATTAATATAAGAACTTTTATTAAAAGTTTTACGAACATTGATTTAAAATGATGAAATGTCCCACTTCCTTCTCAACAGCTGGGCAAAAGAATATTATTTTGTCTCAAACTAAGCTACTGCTGCACATATTTAATTTGCCTTTGGGATCAAAAAAGGATTTGAATTGAACAAATACATTATGTATAGTTTTTCCTTTTTACATCTAACATTTTAGAAAGTGACAAAAGGAATACTTTCAGTTGAGCCTCAGTTTAGACTCAATCTAATAAAATATCTGAATTGTTTTTCTTATTCTCTCATATTGTTTATAACACTGCCTCTCACTTGCATTAGCTATCAAACTGATATAAGCTTTCATCAAGTGTCTAAACAGAGAAACTAAAGCTGTGTAGCGGTAATTACAGTCTCCTCAAAGTTGCTACAATAGCTTTGATGATGGAAACTGATTTTAGCTCATTACATTTATCAAATAATGCAACTGCAATAAAAACTGGGAAGCTAACTAAGCTGACAAGGCTGTGTGCAGCTTTCAAACATAAAAAGGTGACTCCAAGATGCTTTCAGCGTGTTTGATCAGGTTACTGCTTTTTCACTCATCTGGATGAATAAACATTAGAAAGTGACAAAGACTCGATCTTTTAGGAGAAAATTGTCCTCTAGATGTATTTTTCCTGTCACGTCTTCAGCAAAAAAGCTGCTGGAAATAATGATAGCGGTTTTGAAAGGTTGACAGTAGTGATTTGAAAAGATGTCAAACCATTAAAAGGGCTTTGAAGTGTGCACCCATTTGCCACCCTTTTCTTTGCTGTATGATTTATTGTGAAACATTAAAGGTGCCTTGTAGGGCTATTTGTCTAGAGTGATGTCTGAACAGCTTGGTTTGTTTGGTTTCACTCTTAAAGTCAACCCAAGACAGCGTTTTGACTTTGATGAATAAAGTGCATTAAAAGATTCCCCATGTAATAATCTTGAATAAACTGAACAAAAGAAGAAAATGATGCAGACAATATGCTTTAAATATAAAGGAGCTTATTTTATGTCGGAGACACGGATTCAGTGACATGAAACACAACTTGCCTGCTTTGTGTTACAGGATTTATGCTTCGGCAATTTTCTTTAACATTGAATGTTTTTGTTTAAACCTTTGGTGACAAATGTTTCATGACTAAACCTCATACAAGACGATGTATCCTTCCTCCTTAAAAAGAGCTTCAATTGGATAAAAAATCTTGCTTCTTCTATAATTTTTAGTTTATAATATAAGCAACGTATGATGGGAAATAAAGCATTAAAAGTAAAAACTGTGTCTACTTTTTTGACTGCTTAAACGACTCTGAAAGATGAAGGTTTTAAGGAAGATTTTGTGTGACATCTTTTTGGCCACAACAGTGCACTGTTTATGGAAGTATTAATGGATACCACCATCTATTAATTGATTTTTTTAGTTCTTGGGCAATGGGGGCTGACATTACCATGATGACAAGCTCATGACAACTTTTTAAAAAAAGTTTAAAAAAATGAAAAAGCTGCTTAGTTCATCCATTGCTTATGTTCAAATTTACTGCGTCTGACTTCTTCTGGTGCAGAACTATGATGTAAACGTCGTATGAAATAATAATATATTCCTTCTTAGCATTGCTTAGTGTGATTTTAATTCTTAGAGACAAATCTCTGTAAGACACCCCAGGATGTGTTAAAATGCTTTGTAGAAAAAGCATTTTTACACTGTAAATACTAATGGCAAAAATCTATAAGGTATTTTTTTTTAAATCTAGAAACAATGCAACCCATCGCTCATGTTACAAAAATATATATTGTTGTTTGTGTAAATGACCGATTATACCTTCGGATTACAATAAAAGAAATGCATAAAATAATCATTTGAGGCAGAAATACACCCATAAGCCTATTTTGTTTCTCAAAGGATTTCAGTTGTGCTTTGTGAGTCATTGCATTATTCAGTTTGATTTGCTGTTTTCAGAATAACGGGTGTTACGCACTGAATTATGGTTTGTTTCGATGTTATTAACGTCCTAAAAGGAGATAATCTCGACTCAAGAGTGCCGAACGCTTGTGTCACGTTAAAGTTTCTTTTCAGCAAAAGAAAGTGTTTCTCTGTCAAACAATGTTTTACACATCAGCGTGCCGACATGTTCTTGGCAGGATATGAAATGTTTGAGAAAGGCTGCAGCGCTAAATCAGGACTAAGAGCACCGTAACCCAGTGGAGTGTAAACGTGTCATAGAAAAGCCCATTCCATGGTCGGAACGATGCCCAACACAAGAGGAAATCTCTACTCTCACTTGCTGCTGCAGCTGACAGCGTTCATCGCCTGGAACGCTGCAAGCAGAGCTTTGAGGCCTCAAACTGAATAAAAACCTCTGTTGTTGTTGCTGTTTCAGGCCAGTGGAGGGAATTTATTTTATTTTTGGATGGGGTGTTCAGGCCTCGGGCACAATGCATTCTGGGGGTTCTGGTGAGTCACGTCTGTGTGGATTTGGTGATAGAGATGAAGAGCAGCTTTCTTAATGTCATCTGTAATACCCATGCAGACATGTAGGGTCTAATCAAGTGTGTCACCTCCCAAAGCACCACATGGAAAAGAAGCCACCAGTTTGTCTTTCAGCATTGTACATTTGCTTAGCATGCCTGGTGTGCCTACAGCCAGGATTAACTGTATCGGCTTTTGTTTTTTCCTAGCTTTGACTGTTTCTTTTTAAAGAGTCACAGAAAAATCATCTTTGCAAACTGAAGACAATATCTTACTGAATACTGACCTCTTCACTATGATTTAGTAGCCCTGGGCAGAACCCTATTCAATATGAGAATCTCAAACCTAGCCAACCATGAAGAAGCTTTTCTGTCCTCAGACATGCTGAGACATTGCTGATTCATGGAGATTCACTTTTCTCCCTTTTCATTTGTAGTTTAAGTATTTGACTCACCACCCAACAGTGAAGACACAAAGAAAAGTTTTTTTATTTCACATCCAAATCCAAGAAGATTTCAGACAACATAAGATGTTTGAGCTGCTCAGTTTCATTCAGTCATTCTGGACTAATACCCTTTGTTATGGTTTTCTTTTTAAGCATAAAACAAAATTAGTTTGGAAATAAATAAAATCCAGTGCCCTAATTTTGACTGTTTTACAATTTGATTTGAAGAAACATAAAACAAACAAACAAACAAACAAACAAACAAACAAACAAAAATCTAATTATATTAACATATGATATATGCATATAATTATAATATATATAATTAATGCCAGTCTACAACCTAAAATTCCTCCAAAATATGTCTGTAATCATCAACAATGTAGTAACCTATTATTTAAGCTCTTAAAGTAACATAAAATACAGTGACTTGAAGTATTTATTTATCTTATGAGGTTAGTATGCACTCTTTTTTGAGATCTTGTAGCATATTTAGTTTAGCTGTAAATACTTTCTATATGCACTGTAGCTCCTGCAGGTCAAAGAGAATGACAATAAAAATAATGATTGTAGGTTAATGTCTTAATCCAATATTAACATGCTATCGTCATTCACTGTGTTACTAAGATGTTATAAAATCCATCTGATTTGTGAAACGGCAACATGGCCCTTTCGTTGGATGCCATCAATAAGATACTACAGGTCTAAAACAATTTCTGTCACTCAGTCATGACAGTTAATTTATAATGTTTGTTGTATATTTTAATCCCCTGCGTGCTTTTCAAAGATCAAAACACTTTGAGTTGTAATTACACTCGAACTGTTGAGATGCTTTTATGGGATTAGCCTGATGTCAAACAAAAGCATGCCGGACACAAAAAAGATTAAACGTAATTACTGCTGGTACACTCTGGACTTGACCAAAGTCTTGTCAATGACCAAACTGTGTTTATGAATGATGTCAAAAGACAGATTATTATTAAAGACTCAGCTTTATTTCCATGAGGTTTCAAATTCAGAAACGTCCCATAAGACACACTGTCACCCTGGCAGCAACAATAATCACATATTGATGATTCCAGAAAAGGAAGTCTTACAGCAATTTGGATTAAAGTTGTTTCCTTAGCCTCAGAGGGGCGTGCATGAAATCTTAATGCTTTGGAGTACTTTACGTCTTGTATTTATTAGAAGATTAAGAGCAGAAGTATAAAATGTGAAGTTTAATATTATGAAGTAGAATTCTGCAGAGTTTCTCTTAATTAATCATGCAGCATATGATCACTTTGAACTGTATAAATTTGTATGTAAAACACAAAACCATTTTATCCAGTCTGCATGTATTTAAAACATAAATTCTTTCCCTCTACCTATTTGTATTTCTCACTTCAAAGGGAATATTTATTTAGCAGCATTTCTCAGGTCTTATTATTTCTTTTGTCTGCTTACTTTGCAGATTTAAGTATTAAAATTACATTTTGTATTTCAAAGTGTTGCCAATGCATAATCTCAGGAAACCACTCAGTATTTGCTGATTGTTCTATGTAAACTCATGTTTTTTTGTTGAGAAAAGTAACCCTGAAGCACAAATGTAAATCAGAAACCAAAGAAAGAGATAAAACTGGTTTACTCATACAACACTTCAGTTTCAGACAGCCTTTTTAAATTAAAATGAAGAAGAATGTGCAAAGAACAGCTTATTTTCATATTCAAACTGGGACAGCTCTCTGCTCTGTCATTTCTCTACTGCTTTAACTGGACAGTTGATGGAGGAAAGGGTTCTGCAATCAGCGGCTCTGTAGACGTTTCACAATAGTTCTTAAAAACTTTGGCCAGATATATTAAAGATTTGAGTAATGTTTTAAATCAGAAATGGTTCTTCATGAACTCTAGTTTTTCCTTTGCATTTCCATGCAATATATGTATAACATTTTTACAAAGGAAATACGTGCAAATGACATGCGTTGTGTCATTTTTTCACTTTCCTTTTTGTATTGTACCATGGAAGAAAAATGCATTAAAATAATATTGCTCTTTCATTGAGAATTTTTGGGTGTAGCAGGCAGATGGATGGATAGATGGTTGGATAGAAATCCAAAACCTCATGAATGGATGGCCCAGTCAATGACAGTTGATGGTAAAAAGGAATAGTGAGCATTTGTTGTGCAAAAAGCTATTTATTTATCTTTTTATTTGCCATACTTTTCCTGTTTGTTTATCTGAAACATTATGTACAACATAAGTACAATGATGACATTGCTATATATTGGAAAACAAAAAAAATCTTACTAAGTATTTTTTTCTAATTTCTGTTTGCATTAGAAAGTAGGCCAAAAATACTTAGTATATTCCCATATTATAAGCTTTAACATATAAAGTAAAATATATAATTCACTTATAACTAGTACCTTTTCATCAACATTAAGGAATTATTGACTTAAAATAAACTCCTACATTGTGCTTTAAAGTTACTTGCAAGTTAATTTTGTCTTATTTCAAGTGTTCTAAGATATTTACACTATAAACTAAGTCAACAATATGTAAAATTTTGTGTTTTTACAGTGTGTTGCCTGAATATCACAATGCACACATTTTTATATCGTTGGTATACCACTCTTTCAATTTGTAGATTATTTTATCAACCAGAAAATACCACCAGTTAGTTTTATGCATTACATACAGGAATTGTTTAAAAGAATACAGATGCACCTATAAAATACATTGCTTTAGAGAGATTTATGTTTTCTGCAGGTGACTTCTAGAATGTCCCTGCTGCTGAATTTACAACAGTACCATATCTGATCACAAGCTGGGGAAGTTCCCTTTGTAGTCTCCTGGATTAAGAGCCGGACAGCTTTAAACAGCCAGCTCCTCATATATATTCAGGTATATTGTATAGGTGTGTTGTAAGTCTTTCTCTTCTCAAGGTCGAGGGGGAAAAAAACGAGTGGAGCACTATGTATGCTGTAAAATGAAATATAACCTCACTCTCACCTTCCAGGGTCAAAGAAAAAGCAACAGCAGACATAAAAAATAGGAAAGAGTAAGATAATATTTTTAAACTACTGTGATAATAAGGGAAAAAAAGTATTTTTGAAGTAAATGGCCAGAAGTGACTTTCCTTTTCAACAGATATGCAAAAATTATATATATAAAAAACAGCAGCACACAAAAACTATGATTTTCCAATGTGAGTGTGTATATATACTTATTATGTATTCGGTCTAATAAGCAAAACTAGCTGTTTGCAATATGACAACATGTGATAACTTTTAGGTGGTGTGAACAGTTTTACAAGATACTGTAAGAGAAAATAGGACTTTAATCATGTCTGTTATTAACTCACTGTAGCAGGTCTTCACTGTCTTTATTTTTTTTTCCAGAAGGAAAAGAAAATTACATATTAACCAAAAGAGGTAAAATTTTACATTAAAACTATATTTATACTCATGTTATACATCCTGATGCTGCTGTTTACCATGACCAGTCAGTCAGACAAATGTATGAGCAACACACCGTTCTCACATATTATCCAGGCAGCCATGAAATGCTTGTTTAGACATCAATCTTTCTATTTCCTTAATGCAGAAATGGAGGTCGCGGCTTCTGACGTAATATGCAGCCTGTCTTCGTCCCCAAGATGGAGGTCTGGCCTGATTTCAAGGTAGGCTGCCTGGCTAAATTTAGGAGCTGTAATTCATTCATCACCCTGTTAGTGAATGCACCAGAGATGGCCATTCTTCTTCCTAGGTGTTAAATCTGTCCTTCAGGGACTTTGCCCATGACTTTGAAATAGTCAGCAAAACAAGATTTTCCTCCACAAATCTATTTGCCACCATCTAATTGTATTATTTTCAGCACAGTTCAGTCAGCAAACTGGATCTGATAAAGAAAATTTAGAATAATCAGAAAAGTGGAATGTTCTTTTTCTCTTCTTTTGTAGTTGTTTCTTGTTTTTGAAGGAATTTGGATCAGAATTTTCTTTTGTGTGGTTCATGAAACTAAAGCAGGATTGTTTCGAAAACCATCTTTATTTGTCAAGATTGTGTGAACAAACAAGGCGCTTGACTTTGATTTTCAAATGATCACAGCATACAGACCTGAAGTGTAAATATATAAACTTTAGAGCAAATAAAATGAGGATGAAAAATCTAAATAAACCTGTAGTTGATGCCATTTTCTATTATTACAAAGGAAAAACAGTACTATGATAGTGCTTAATAATTGCTTATTTTGTTCAGTGGAGCTGACCACTCTGGCTGAAAGGTGTTTATTGAAACTGTCTGGGTGATTGTCGTTATAATATTTTTGACTTATCATAGCCACTGAGAGGAATTACTCATTTACCTTAATATTTGAGTCTGAAAAAAGGAAAAAATACAATGTGGCACAGCATCAAATGCTGCCTAACTAAATCTTTTTTAAATCTTTTTTTCCCCAAGCTATATGATTTAATCCATTTGCTGCTGTTTCTTTACTTGCTAAATGCCAGAAAACTTGGTGAGAGATTTTCTTTGTAACTTTCCTCAAATTCAAAAGTTTACATACATTTGTACTGTATGTACATTTGCTATGGCACCTTTTAATAAAATTTGATTCAGAGACTGTCACCATCCCACATCTTGACGTGCTAATATTTGTGAGAACATCTCATGTCTCATTTGTCATTGAATTTCAACAACATTTTAATTTTGTTCTGTTTAAGGCATTCTTTTGTTGATTTGGCAGTATACTTGAACTAACACCAATGATCAAAAAACATTCATGACTTGACACTTGAAACAGTTCCCTCTGAAGAAAAGTAACCCCAGACCATAATACTGCCACCACCATGGGTTTCACTGTTGCAATTAGTTTCATTCTTCATAACCTGTCAACAATCTATTGATGTAGGATATAAAAATTTTCCAGCAATTGACTGGAAAATTTTACAAGAACAGCTGAAGGTGAGATGTTAACCTTTTAGCCAACAAGACTAAATGTTTAAATGAATCAAAAGGTGGCTCAAACAAAGTATTAGTTTAAAGGTGCGGAGACTTTTGCAACCACATTACTGAAAGTTTTTTTAGTTTCTGTGTTTCCTCCCAAACTAGTCAGTGAAATTGGATTGGGATTTATGCCAAATGAACACCAAGAAATGTTTTTAAATAATTAATCATGGTCTCATTACAAAAGCTGACATTTTAAAAGGGGTGTGTGCATTTTTTAGATCCACAGTATAAACAGAAATAAAAAAATTTAAAAATACATGCAGGGTTTTATTCACCATTTATTAAAGCAGGGATTCCTTATTAAGATTTATGATGAGATCTGAAATCCCAAGTCCCTAATTGCACTGAAAATGAAAGCAGTATGTTTGGGTTTTGTTGGTGTTGCAGCAATCAATTATTGGGTTCTCTCTGAATAGCATTAATTGATGTGGAATTAGCAAGCACGCCTTTAGCTCTCAGCCCATTATCCAGCGATTACGTTGCAGAAAAAAAATCAAGAGTCAATTCATTTGAATGATTTCACACTCCAAAAAACACACTCAGAGATTTGGAAGAGAAAACTGACTAAGTGTGGTGGTGAGTAATGAGACCATCCTCAAGTATTCTGCTAATGAGCCAGTTCATGAAGTTGGTCACTGGATGAACTGTATTTAAACATGTAGTGTGTGTGAGCTTTAAATTCAGGGACTGAGATTAATGGTTGTTTGTTGTTTTTGTCTTGACATGATGTTGAAACAGACTTAAAAAAAAACATGATAATCTCATTTTGTTACATCACACCATCATGATGAAACGGGTCCAGGAAGGACGTTCTTATGCTCACACTGTGCAAAAGTGAACCAGCTCCTGGCAAAGACACAACCGATGGCACATCCTGTTTTCCTCTGTCCACCGGGCACAATCGGCCTAACAAGAGGGTCAGTGGCGAGGACGGAGGAGACAGACAGCGATGGCCCCCGGGGGGTTGCCTTACTCACTGCTTTAATCGGTGCAGTGATAATGATTTGTGGCAGCGACTGCAGGGAGGCAGTTAGGGTCTATTTGCAACTCATTCAAAAACGTGCTTGCTCACAGATTAATGATCTACCACACTGTCCCAGGGAGACTTGGTGGAGAAAATATCATAACTGCCATCTTGTCCTTGATGTCGAGCATGCTGAGTAATACGGCGGCAAGAACCGATTCATTAGTCATCAATTACATTATTAATCAGCGTTTGACAGTCGGGTCAGAAAAGAAGTTTTTACAAAACTTTGTTTCTTCATCTGGCGTTAAGTACTGGAAATATGAAAAAAAATTGTGTACAACAACAAAAATTGCTGTCAGTCAAATTTAATGTTGCACTGTAATAAAAATGCTGAGGATTTTATTGTCTGCTAAATAGCCTCCTTGTTCTTTCCAAGTAATTAATGTAATTGAGCTGTTCATAAATTATATGACTCCTCATTTACATTCAGTGCCAATTCCCCTAAAGCTGCATTTATAGAAGCTTTTGCCAGACAAAAAGAAGAAAATCTTTTATTTACACATCTAAATCTTATCATACTAAACGTTACACACTTCATCTCTGTCAATTAAGAATTTTGACAATATTTCCATTTAGTCCTCACAGTTTTTCAGAATTTTGATCTGAGTTTGGGAACAACAGACATGTCTGCTCAACTGTGTGTATAAAGCTATTTTTAGCACTAAAGCACAGATAACTGATACAGGAAGTTAGAAAAGTGTCACCCGTTGCTTATTGAAATTAGTTAGTTTTGTTGCTGTACATTTTGCTTCATTTTAAATAAATAATGTAGTTTGGGAAAGCTTTCTTGTGTTGAGCAAATATATTAGTCTGAGACTTAAACCAGGAATTGTTCATTGGAAACGCTAATTATTGTCTTCTACATTATAAATCACAGGTAAAAAGAAAAGAAATCTAAACATTTGCTTTATGGGTATTTATGCTGTTTTCCTGTGATACCTTCACTAAACACAACCCACCCATTGCTGCCAACAGAAACTCTTTCTCCTTCCATCCATTACACCTTAACTCAGCTTTCTGACTTTGCATTTTACCACCACACGGTCTTCCAGAGTTTTATTACAAGTCCTCACTTGTCTAACATAAGAAATGACTATATTATTAGTTCTGAAAGCATCTGAAGCTGTTTGCTGAATAAGCAAGTGAATATATCTACATTTAAGCCTACAGCACAACACTTAGCTTTAGTTTTCCTCCAGGCCTTGAATTGCTGTTTTGATGTTTTATGGTTCTTTTTACAGACTCTCAGCAGTGCAGTTTATAAGCAGTGATTCTGGCACATTGGATTTTAAATGAAACAATGTCTATGCGGCATAGTAAGTCTTAAGCTTTTGTAGGTATTGCTTTTCCAGATTTGTCAGATTGGTTTGTCAGTTGTTAAAAAGTGCAACCAAAGGATTTTAAAAGTGAACCCTTTGGCTTAACAATAAAAATCAATTGAGGAAATTGTCTTATTATAAGTTTAGTTGATGCTTATTCACTCTGTGAGACATCCGAAAACACCAGAGTCAGAAAATATTGCCTTTTGGCGAGGGACAGTTTGGATGTGATGACAAATGTGGCGTGTCAGAATGCACAGGGAGCAGTTACATTGTGTCTCAGTCCTGCTCAATCTTGTAATATTAAATCTGTCAAGCGTAATTGGTTTCCTACCAGATTAAAACATAAAACTGTGGGGAAGACACTGTTTTCTCCTTACCACCATCTGTGCTCTGCGATGTGACACTGCAGTAAGAACTGATGAATCATTAGGTCATTAAACATATCCACTGTAACTTGGGGCCAAAAGGAGTTTTTCTGATGCTATTTTTGTCTCTGATGGTAATGTCAGACTTTTAGACACCTTTGTTTAGTTTTATTTAACAATAATCTCTTACTCTTGCTCGGGGAGCTGGTGCCTAGCTCCAGTGGTCATTGGGCTAGAGGCGGGTTACACCCTGTACAGGTCAGCAGTCTATCACAGAGCTTTGTAGGAGATTGTTAGCTTTTTTAAAATTGGGTACTTTTTCCACTTTTTGTCATTTTATTAGCTGAGCAACAAAATCTGTGTTTTTATTAGGGCTGGGACAATAACGCTTTAATTTTGATTGTTTAATCACATAGATTTTAATGTGTTAATTTTTTTAAAGAGCAATTAATTGCATTTTTTTTTAACATACTAAAGTCCCGATTCATAACTTTGTACTATCATTTCTGGTATCCCCGTACTTCTTCCACAAAAGCGACGTCTCCAAACAACAGAAACCACTTCTCTTATCCTACTGGAGGTTAATTTTTGTTTTAAACATAATTTGATGGGACTTGGTGTAGACCACTGTTGTGTGAAAATTTTTTTTACCATTGCAATAAGTCTGTTACTCACCACACTGGAATTAATTAGCTGCAGCAATAACACAGGCAGGCTATAATCCTGTATACTGAGGTATTCAGTATACAGGATTATACTGTATAATCCTGTATAATTAATGGTATTAAAATAGATGTATCCAAACTTCACTATACAATCAAACATTCTACCATTTAAAAGGTTTTTGTAGTGAACATCAAAAATCAACTATGTTGTTTTTTGCAACTTTCCTTTCTGTTGCCTTATATTGACAATGATAATTATAAAATCTAGTGTTACATTTCTTTGCTGCTGATGTTTATGGTATTTATGTTTTTGCAACTTTCCTTTCTGTTGCCTTATATTGACAATGATAATTATAAAATCTAGTGTTACATTTCTTTGCTGCTGATGTTTATGGTATTTATGTTTTCATAGCTGAAATAACTGCAAAAATATGACTGAAATTCATCTTAGTCGCATTAATGTCGAGATAATAAATGTTTGTGTGTATGTTGCTATAGGGGGAAGAAAACCATTCCTAACTAAACTGCAGCTTTCTTTGACAGGAAATGCTGTTCATAGCATAAAATTTAGCATATCAAATTTAATTAATGAGGTAAATAAAATCCTCATCTTAGCCTTTTCTACCTTTGTAGCATTTGCACTACAAATTGCAAAGCTCTGTTAAAAATTGAAAGTTATTGCATGATTTTTTTTATAAGTCATGATGCAGCTATCTGCAACTGTTCAACACAATAGGTAATAAATGTGATCCTTTTAAACATAGAAAGACTGTAATGCTACTTTGAATGGTTAAAACAGTCAAAGTGGATGCTTAAGCTGATTTGGCAACAAACATTATTTTGGTCAACAGTAATTTGACTATAGGAAATACTTATTCAGACCAAAATCCTTAAGAAAGGGTTCATTGGTAAGCTTGTATAGTGATGTTTGGCATTTATCTGTGCGAGATAAATTAGCTTTCAACATCGGTTTCATTCGTGTTTTATTGGAAATTCAAATCTGGAAGACACACAACCCACAAACAAGGTTATAAAGTTTCAAGCTTTGCAGTTTTGATTAATTAAATTACGTAAATGTTGGTGCAGACTCCTGCTTTGTGCTGCTGCTGGTACAGGAAGAGTTGGATGTTGCATGTAAGAGAAAGAGATTCATCAATCTGACAGCAACATGGTCCTAGGAAAAGCACATCTACTTTTATTAGTCAAATTCTAATGTAAATCTCAATAGTTTACAGAATAAATATTCTTTCAAACATAAAATTGTGAATTTATAATTCAGAGGTTATAAAAAATATCACATAGGGATTTTATATAATTAATTCTGAAATTGGGGCACACAGCTCAAATTTTGCAGATAAAGTGCTGAATAGTACTAATTGATTTCTGCAATGCCAATGAAGATCCCCCCCCCCAAGATTTAAGAAGTATATAAATAATTTTTAACAGTTAATGTTTTAATGAGATATAAATTAAAGAAGAAATGCTTCTATTACAATGACAAATGTCTCATTTTCTATCATAAACAAACAGTGGAATAAAATATTGCATATGTTTCAGGTGTATTTTTAACCTTTTCCCTTTAACCTTCCTAGGAAATAATACGATAAATCACCCCTGAAGATTTTTTGAAAGTTTATCTCACTGTCTTCCAACATTCTCAGCTGAGATCTTATAAGTGTTTTTTTTTTTTCTGGGAATGAACTGAGAAGGAGGAAAATAGTCACAAACAATCCAACGAGAACTGCATTGTGAAAACATGGACATGTGTTTTTAGTGTCTCAGTGAGAAATAACATTCTGGCTTAGGCTTCTGGTTTTGTTTTTGAGATTTGATGGCTGGCAGCAAAAACAAAAGCAACACTTGATAAAATAGACAGATAATATTGAAAAGGACAAGCCAAAAAATGACCATGTGCAAAATATATTTTTACCCATCAAACCCTTGGCTAATGTTGTGTTTAGATGACGCTGGCACCCAGAGAGCAGCAGATGCCTCTGATTAGCTGCCATTTCTTCTCAGCGGTACTACAAATATCTCTCTGCTTCCTCCCAAGGTTGATTGTACGTCAAGTGTTATTTTCTGCCAGTGACGTGTCGACTAGCGACGGGGAATGATGAAGGAGATTAAAGACAGAACATGACAATGATGCATGGGAAAGAAATCCGCCTCCTCTCTGTCCAAACAGCCACAGATTCAGGTTGGATCACACAGTCAGGCTGGTCAAGCAGACCAGATTCTTCCAAGACTGGGCTGGAAGATTTGCATAAAACAGCTGGCTTTGACGCAGGTGCTGCTCTGCAGTGACTGGGGAAAGATGCGGAGTATTAGAGTTTTATGTAGAGTGCTTCAAAAGCAACATTATTACATTATTTATGCTTTATGATTAATTATCCTTACTTAAATAAAAAGAAAAAAAAATCATTGTGGAGTAAAAAATGAAACATATTTTTCTTGCAGTCTTACATATAACCATTCTCTCAAAATCAATAAATATTACCACAAAATATTACCATGTAATCAAATTTGAACAAAGTATTCAAAATGTACATTTTCTTATATTTGCCCACATACTGTAAATATAAACAGACATCTGAAAAGCAGAAAATAAAAATTTAAATCTCTAAATCTGATTTTAAAAATTATTAAAAACTAACCACAGGTTACTACAGTTCAACAAAGAAAAAGTGATATTTTTTTTTCAATTACAACTCATCCGTCCACAAAGTTTGTTTTACTGAGTCACAGAAAACTTTCTCATAGGAAAAGAGCATCATCTTTAAAACTCTAATGTCTTATTTCCTGTTATAGCCACAAGGGACGCATATCAAATGCGGCCTGTCTATAGAGGCTATCAGAAGTGATGGTGACAAATTAAAAAAGTATGACATGTTTTTTATGTTTGATAGCAGTTGTATAATGATGACGGCTTTCTGAGTCATATTTCATTGCTGATCCAAGGAGAAAATGTTTGGTACTGTACCAGAGCGTAACAGACTCTGGTTTCTTTCAGTTATTGGAATTTAAAGAGGAAAAAAATGATGATTGACATCATGTTTTGTGGGAGGAAACTGAGTGGAATATTTTCCATGAGTGGTAGCATCATTAGTTTGTTTACTTTGTCATTTATTAAGCACATAATTAGCTCTTCAAAATGACTAAATGCTTCATTTTCATGCACCAAGGATGAACTACTACTTCTGAAATACCATTTCTTGATAAATTCATTCTCTGTCCACGTAGGAAAGTGCATGATTCATCAAAACGTATTTGCTCCAGACACATTTAAAGGATGAAGCTTGGGAGAAAAAGAATCTCTCAGAAACATCTCATAATTGAGTCATGCTTTGGTGGGAAAACTATGTTCTATTGCTGTCTGTATCTTTGTTGTGAAATCAGCATTGATATGAGAGAGAAATCAAGATTGGGAGGTCATAAGCAGGATTTATTCTACATGCAGAGTATTTGCCGTGGCTGATTGAATCACCGCTGCATCAAAGCGGAGCGTCGTCTCTGGCAGAATTAATCACCATTTCTTTGTTAGCGGCGCTTGTTTGTGTGCTCCGTCTCCTCGCTGCTGATGATCTTGAGGGGCATTCAAGTCTGAGAAAATTAAGGCCATCAAAGATGTGCCATGCAGAGTGGCTGATTGCAGAATTCCCACATCAGGGAGCAAAGTCCATTATCATTAGTTATCCACCGATATGTGCTGTGGTGAGTCATGGATGACAGAACGATGGGATACAGAGAGGAAAAAAGGAAGCGGGCAAAAGCAGATGAGCTCTACGGAGGATGGATTTAGGGGACACTGAAAATAGCACAGAGGGATAGACAGGGAAGATGGAGAGAGAAGAAAGTGACAACAAGACGTATTGATAATTACCTCAGCAGCTACTATAACGTACAAAAAAGCACCAGTCAAAATTAAATCTCATCATTTGGGATGAGACTGGTCCCTGACTCAGCTCGTACAAGGGCTACCCCACCTGTCATTTGTCATTGGCTCCAACATTCATCACTGCAAGCCTGGAGTAAAGCTTATCTGAAGTCAGCACATCGAAAAGAAGTTATAATAGGCCGCCATCACACTCCTTGAAGCCGGGGAGAAGCCTTTGAGAGGCAGGTTTCTATGTGCAAAAACTGTCGCTGAAAGCAGTAAAACAGAGTCAAAAGCATTATTGGTTTTAATAGATCAGTTCAGTTTGAAGATAAATCACCTTAACAAAATAAGGTGATGAAAAATAGATTTCTAGTTAATTTACATGCATCTTAATAAAGTTTGATCACTGTATTTACAGAAAAGACACTATAGCAACATGTCACACCCATGAAAAGTGTCCTATAAAGCTTTGATATCGAGAATTACCTCTATTTGCTTCAACACCGTCATTTTGATTTGTTTAAAGCAATCACATGGCCATTCATTTGATGGCAGTTTTATTGAATTATTATCTTTCTTTGTTGGTCTCAATCACAATTATTCCCACAATACAAATGCAACCACAACATTACTGTCAGTTAGTTTTCATTTTTTAAATCAGGCATCTTGAGCTTTATTTTGGCAGAACAAACACAGAAAAAATATTTACAGTCATTCTTATACTAAGGGTTCAGCATCTTTCCAAAATATATACTTTGTATGGCTGGCATCTGAGCCCCAAATTATTTAACTGGAAAACAGTCACTATGTTACTGAGCCTTAAATAAAGAACTTAAAAGGCACTTAAAGTTCACTCAGTTTTGGAATAATTTGTTCTTACTTTATTTACGTTCTACACAATAAGTTTTTGTGTGTTTTTCATATTTTACCTCTGTTTTAATAATTAAAGATCCAATAGCCAACATGTTAATGAAGCTTGTACAAAGAGGACATATTAGAACAAATATTAGGGTGTACATGTCTACAGGTCTTATCAGAAAACTTTAATATATATATATATATATATATATATATATATATATATATTAACTATATAAGTACACCATTTATGTGTTGTTGCCATGTCATTTATCTTTTCACTTTTGCTCTTGAACCAGTTTAATTTGTGTTTTCATTCCGTCATGTTTAAAACACAGAAGCATTTTGGTCCTTTTTGCCATCTCCACACCTAACATGAATGGGTGTCCAGCATTGTGTGAAGAATACACAAAAACCACTGAAGCATAACAGTAAAAGTCTCCTCTAAGGATGCTCCTGTTGAATTTGCTCCGTACAATGCACAGTTTCCAGTCCCACACAAGAAAGACAACAGATGAACCTGCTATAAGCAGAGCAATCGCTTACCAGTAATGTGTGTTTTTCTTGTGTGCACTGACAATCAACATCATTTTTCTTTTTTGCTTGAGTATCTTTTTGCTGCTATCAAGTGTTCTATTGGTCACTTTAGTCAGGAAATCACGTGGTGTGAATAATTCAAACACAAGCCTTTCTTTTGCCCCTTCATGCTGTGAAATGAGGGGTGGAGTTGAGCTGGGATTTCGCTCAAACCTTTAGAGCACAAAATAGTGTTTATACTCCCACCACATCCTCTCGCACTGTGTGTCTGTGTGTGTGTGTGGGCGTGTGCATGTGTGCGTGTGTGCAGCAGCAGCGATCCGCGCTCGCTCGTGTGGCCACGGTTGGGGGGTGTGAGAGGGTGGGGCTCTGGTCAGCCATTGATAAGGAATCCCAGTGACAGGAACCATGTGTCAACTATAGATAAAATTAAAGGACAAAAGAAGGCAGGAGAAACAGAGGGAAGGCTAAGAAACACAGATTTTGTAAGCATGGCGACTCAGCCTCAGCAGAATCAAGGTTACAGCTTGCAAGAGGAGACACATTTCCAGACACTGTAAAAGGATTAGTTTCACCAGATTCTAATGTCGCTCTCTCTGTGTTGCAGTCTGTGCATTTCACTGCAACTGCAAACACAGCCAACACCAAATGCTGCTTTTCACATGCCAACACACGCACACACACCCCCACACTTGATGCTTATATTCCCAAATAATGTTTTAGTGCATCTCCTTTGGTGGTGGATTAGAAATTAAAAGAAAAGTAAGGCATATGGAAGCAGATTTCCTATTAATATTCTGAACCTCACCAGTTTGATTGTTACCTCCTCTGGCTCTGCGTGGAACAATCCTGACCGATGGCAAAGAGCCGAGCACATCTGCAGCATCAGAGCAGATTAGAAAAGTCTGGAAATTAATCATTATGCACCTGGAGGAAAACTAGAGACTTGAATAGTATTTGAGAAATTCTACGTTCCTGCGAAAGTGACTAGTTTCACCCTGGCGTTCGATAATTTATGTGTGTACGTAAATGTGAATGTGGAATGATTTGAAAGTAAAAATGAATGCTGTGATTCCCTTTTCTTTTATCTTTGATATTAAATATTTTCTAGAGTAGATGAGACAAAGCAAAGTAACTAAGCTGAGCTGATCTATTTTGTAAGTCACCAGATCCAAGCAAAGCACCCTCATTACACCTATTCAGGCAAGAAACAGCTGAGGATAAGACTGCCGCTGCACTGACTTCCTGAAACATATTTTCACGGTAAAAGAAAGTGATACAGATCAGATGAAATCCTTTAAAGAAGAGAAGAAACCATGCAAGGTAGTGATTTCCTCTTTCTCCCCAGGTATTTCTGGCCGTCTGCAGGGCTGATTGAGTTTTGAATCTGCTGATATGGAGGCCCTGTTGGGGGAGCGCAAGAGGCCTTATCTCCTGAAGAAGAACTCCTGGTGACAATATGAATAGGTCTGTCCACAGAAAGACAAGATAGATTTTTATTTTTTTCTCCAAAGAGTTTTTACGGCGCTAGTGGCTCATATTTTTTCTACAGTAGGCTGACAGGAAACAGGGAAGGAGACATGCGGTAAAGGTCGTCGGGACCGGGAGTCGAACCCGCGACGTCCGCGTCGAGGACTAAGGCCTCCAAACGTGGGGCGTGCTAACCCCCTGCGCCACCACAGCACGCCCCAAGATAGATTTTTTAAAGCTTTTTTCCACTCCTGAAGTGACCCTTTTCTAAGAAAAAGGTACAATTGATATTTCAGAAACATATATTAGTTTCCTTGTTTTCTCAAATATGATTTTCTTTTAGCGCTTACAGTGCTTGTTAAAGGAACAAAGTAAAATTTTATAAAATCTTTGCAAGAGGAAAATTGAGCTCTGTCAGCACAAAATCAAAACCCAAGAACAACTTCCTTTCTTACTTCAAATTATTTTTTATGCTCATACAATATGGTGTCAGGCCCAGATCTACAGTACATTTGGGTCATGGGTTAGCTTACGATTACAATTCACATGCATGCATGCAACTGGATGTCATTTGCTAAGATAAATTTCCAACAATAAATTTTGAGCTGTTTCAACATTTAGAGATTTAGTGCCACAAGATCTTATTATATTACATCTGTACAGCTACACACGATGATCAAGACTTTAAGACCTTGTCTTAAAGGTCTTAAAGATCTTTGCATTTGTCCTTTATAAAAAAATCTTAATGAAAACTGCATCATTTCATTTCTAGAAGTGTCTGCAATCATACAAAAGAATGTACAAACAATGTTCAAGGGAGTCCTTTATGCAACACAACATCTGTAATACACTAAAAAAGAGGAAGATATGCAGCATGTGGTTAAAACAGATGATGTCTGTCCTTGATGGCACCTTTAGTTTTTAAACGTGTTCTTGTCTTAAACACTTGAATTAAAAGTAAAAGCAAAATTCTTACATTGAACTGTGCAGCTGTTTGGAAAATTCTGATGACTGTCAATGACTGGCAGATGGAAAAGAGGCTTTGAATAATCACCGAAGACTCTGACAATGCAGGACAGACAGGCAGGAAGTGAATAGATCTCTACTGAGATTGACCTGGGATGAAGGGTTAAGACAAAAATAGAAAAGATAAGACAAACTCTGCAAGTTCCAAAGTGAATTAAAATAATGATCTCTTACGCTAAAATTTAAGTGATTCTGGACTGGCATCTTCCTTATTATGAATGGATGGAAAGCAACTGCCAAGTTCAGTCTCTGTTATACTTTAAGACAAATTCTTGCAGTAAGATACCTAGAATCAATCATTTATGATAAAAAGTGTAAAAAGTACATTTTTAAGGGGCATGTAGCTGATTTTATTCAACTGCTGAGTGTCCAATGTAACACCTTTCAATAATATAATTCCCTTTTCCTCTTTGTAGGGGCTCAAATATAACTTGATTATTTTTTCCGGCTACTGAAGTGCATCAAATCATGAGCATACAATGTATTTCTGTGGGGAAAAAACCATCACATTCTTAATATAATACTAGCATAAGAAACCCCAAGAATGAACCCTTTACTGAAGGATATGATTATAAAGAAAGCCTTGGATGAATGCAAATACTATAGTGGTGCAGAGGTAATTGGATAGTAAATGTGTTGTTGTCTGTAACACATAAATGGGAATGTGAATGAAAAATGGGCAAAAGGCTAAATCTAAATGAGATAACATGAGACATAATGCTATACCATGTAATTGCTGTTAATCTGTCAATTGCAGATTCATGATGCATCGTCAACCCATACAGAAGGAATGGTGAAGCATCATATTGTGTTGCTCTTAACACATCATCATTTTGTGCATTTAGAGAAGGTGTGTAAACATACCTTGGTGTAACACCTGGTTATTTTAACTACTGCAATTTCTCCATTTTCTCGTACCACTCTGCCCATTCTCCTCTGACATCAACAAAGCATGTTCTGTGTATGGATTCTGTGGAAAACGTACAGAAGGTTGTGCTTAGAAATAGCAGTTTTTGAAATACTCAGACCAGATCCTCTGATAAAAACAACCATGAATCACTCAAGGTTATCTTATTTTCTTTTCTTACCAGTTTTGATGCTTAATTTGTATTTCAGCAAGTTTTCTTTACCTTGTCTAGAAGTATAAATGTATTGAGCAGCTGCTACGTGATTGGCTAATTTACTATCTGTGTTAATAAACAATAATTACATACGTAGCTGTAGCATATAAAGTAGCTGGTATCTGTATATATTCCTTTATTTAATCAGGTAAACCCCGTTGAGATATAGATCTCATTTTCAAGAGGGACCTGAGCAAAAATTTGCAATACATAGCAACCTGTATAGCAACCTATAAACTACTTAAAAAATTTAGACAGTTATTAGGAACAACAAAAGAGATTTTTTTTGTCAGTTTATTTGCTTCATCTATCAGTTTTTGAGAAATGATGCAGAAAAACCCAAACGTGTAATGGAGTCTGAAGTACCAGTCACTCCAGACCTGTGAAGGACTGCTGCACATATACTTACTTAATGATTTTAATAATTATGAGAGACTGAAGGAGAAGGCCAGACATTTTACCTCTGACAGCAGATCCATTTTCCTTTAGGTGCGATGTCTACGGAGCCGTGCCATCCTGGATCGATCCGTTTGTGCTCTGTGATTGATTAATGCTGACCACTACTGTCAAGTTTGCCCTTCATAGGAAGAAATTAAGCGTGAAGGCACTCAGCTCTTGTATTCCCTCCATACTTCAGGAGAGTGATTGCATTTCAGAGCTTCTGTCATCTCAGTGAAACAGTCCGCTATGAACAACATCATTGGAGAATCAACAATAAACTCTGTCATGACGTTGGACACTAGATCAGGCCAGCATAGAGTTAAACCTGACCACCAACTGAATCAAATACACAAATAATTCAAATTTCTCTGACAGATTTTGTCTGATTAAAAGTGTCGTTTTTATTCTGATTGTCATATGAAAAGAATATATGTGCATTTGGCAGAACCGTATAAAATAGCACAGCAGAAAGTAAAAAGGAGGTGATAAGTAATTTTATCACTGTTTCCCTTATATGTGTATGAATAAATTTATGGAGTACCAATCCTGAATGATTAAATTTGATCATTACTTGTTGATTTTTAAAGTTGTTCAATTATTGATCATTAGAAATGATGTAGGATTAAAAACACATACCCAATAATAGATAAATAATAATAGAAAAAAGTTATTTAGCTGATGCAATGAGTGGCCTCTCATTTCTTAAACGACCATGTTGAAAGACGCATCCAGTAGTCGTGAAAAATATGTTAGTGTGTTTAAAGAGGATCAAATCATTGGCATAAAGCAGAGATCACAGACACTGCCAAAACTGTAGTCTATGGTAACGACTACTTTTAAAACAAAGTGAATTAAAAATGTCCAAAACATCAACGCTTGGCTGGTTTCGCCGCCTCAATTCTAACTCTTGTTTTTCTACACAGAGGCTGAAAATTGAAAGGAAAACATCCTCAGAAAACTGAATGTATTTGAATGTTGATGCTCTGAAGCAACAGGTTTGTTGCCTCCCGGCTTTCTCCCCTGTGCCATTAAACAAAACGTATGAACATGAATACTGCCTACTGTGGACAGATGCTACTTAATCAAGTAAGTTAAGTGAAATAAATTTAACACTGATTTTAAATCTGTGCAGCAGTTGCAATTTGTTTTTATGATGCTGGGTACTTCAACAGCTTTGCAAGATTGCTGTCATTATGAAACAGCAATGGCTTCTGTCAAGTATAAAGGTCAAAGCTATTAACTGAAAAGTTTTCAAAGAGTTGGATAGATTCAAGAGTGTTAGAAACTTGCTGAAGTATTCACCATTAGAACCTTCTATCTTTCTGTTATTTTAATTAGGAGCAAGGTAACATCTTACCCACATTGTAAGTAACAGGAAAGAACAATTTAGCCAAACAAAAACAGAAGCTATTGACTTTATCTATACCCATTAATCCATGCAGAGTAGACGTGGACATTTTGCCAGTTTGCCACCAGACAACAACCATGCATGCACAGACTCTTAGAAACTTAAGGGCAGTTTAGAGAGACCAATTAACCTAAAATTCATGTTTATGGACTGTGGAAGAAAGCAAAACTACTCAGAGAAAACCAAATTGCAGGGAAAATAATCAAACTCCATGCAATCCTAGGCTAGGATTTGAACCCAAGAGCTTCTCGCTTGACGGCAACAGTTAACCATAATGTGCACCTGATTGTTTGGCAAAAATAATCAAATTAAGTATAAGGACAGTATAAAGTCCTATAATTCTTTCTTTTATCTTTTTGTCCAATGACCGCTGAAGGTAGGCTGCAGAACTGCACAGACAATCAGGTCTACAGGATGAATTAAAAGATGAATTACAGTAAATGAGAGTAACTCTACCTTCAGTGACTTAACCTGCCTCTTTTAAAACCAGCATCAGTGTTTCTGTTTCATTCTGCTTTTGGGTTTTTGCAAACATATGAGGAAACATTTATGTTTATGTCATCAATATATAATACAGAATATATAATGATACTTGATGGATAAACCATTCCAACTTTATGAACACAGACACTATTTATCACTTTGAAAAACTCAGTATTACACCAGACAGTATAACATTACTTTATTTGCTGAAACAACAATCTTTTACTTAGAAAAGTCAGGTAAACAGAGCAGTTTTTGCTTTGAGAAATGATTTTAATAACAGTTAAACGATTTCTGCAAACAATTGTGGCAAAATATATCTTTTTATGTCACTGTTAATGAAGTATTCTCTATACAATCAAGTCCCCAAAATTCAACATTGATTTTCCTCTTCAGTAAAAAAAAGTTTGCAACATTTCTAAGAAAAGCAGTCTCACACCGTAGACTGAACACATTTTAACACTCATTCATCCCTCTCTTGTCCAAGTTACGGGTCCATGCAGTGAATTCTGCTTCTAATATAAGATGCACAAGACATTATATGGCTCCTCATATCATCCAATCTTCTCATTTCAGAGAAAAGCTTTACCATGGAGGAGAAATAACAAGGATGGCCCCTGTGGTAATTGCATTCTGAGATTCAGAATTATACACCAGTTGGAGTCTGAATTAAGTTATTTCCAAGCAGCTACTCTGAGAATTACTGGTGAATGCTAAAAAGTAGATTTGAAAATGGGTACACAAAGGTGGTGCCAAGCAGTACCAATGACATGACTTTTTTAGTTTGTGAAATACCCAAAGGGAGGGCATAAGGACACAATTTAAATGACAAAATGGAGACAGAAACTGTAAAACCAGGAGAAATTTAACAGGGACCATTTGGAAGTATAACATTGGTGAGGAATAGACAAAGATTCTTCTGAAAAGTTTGAGTTGTGAAACAGAGGTATAAACGTACATAGAGCTTAGGCAAAGTCTCTGACTTCCATTTACTCAACTGTATTCAGTTGGGCTTCAGTTTTAACTGAACATGAATGTTTTGTGTAATAAATGTAATCAAATGAAAATCTTTTGAAGTTGAACATTTATCTGCTAAAGGAAACTGTTAAAAAAGCAATTTCCACACCTGTGGCACTCCAGTGACCCACAGTGAGAGCCATTTTCCACAAATGGAGAAAATATGGAACAGGGTTGACCCTTCCCAGGAGTCAGTAGGAAACCAAAATGACTCCAGGAGAGCATCAATGATTCATTCAGCTCTGCAGGAAGCACTTGCCTTCATTCAAGTGATTGTTTATGAAATAACAGTAAAAAGGAGAGCAGGCAAAAATAGCGTTTGAGAGAATTCAATGGCAAAAACCACAGATGACCAAAAAACTCAAAAGCTCATCTCACATTTGCCAAAAAAAAAAAAAAAAAAAAAATACCACTTCATGATTCCAAAGACTTTTGGAAAAATATTTCCTGGAAATATTTGGTAGGTGTCAGTATCATTACATCTGGTGTGAAAGTAACACAGCTTTTTAGAGAAAGAAAACAGGCACACTTCATGGTACCATGAATTTCTGTTTCATGGTACCATTGTCATCTGTGGTTTTTGCCATTGAATTCTCTCAAATGCTATTTTTGGATGCTCTCCTTTTCCTGCTTCAGTGTTTTATCAGTGTCGACAAAACACTGATATTTTGTCAGCAAAATTTCTATCACAGCCTTTACCTTGTCTTGTCTTAACTATGCAGATTTTCCAGCTGTCTTGGTAAACATTTGTTTGGGTTGTGTTTACCCACAAGGTAACAGAACACAGTTCCCATGAACGAAGATTAACTTTTTTCTGTATCATAGATTTCCAACTTGGAAAAAGAAAAGAAGCCCAAATCCCTTAGTGTGTTGTTTGAAAACAACAACAACTAAAAAAAGTGATGTAACTGTACAATAGTATGGAGATACTATTATAAACATAATCCTGAAGCTGACTGATAAGATCAAATGGGGTTTATGTTTTGCTTTAGATGACATTTAAAATCTGATTACAGATTAGAAATCCATATAAAACTGGCTTTATTTCTTATGTTCCTCAGTGCCCTCTCATGCCCATGTCAGTAGTGTAGTTAGAATGTCACTTTGAATATGTACTAAAATAATTATAAAAATCCTGCTGATGAAAAACTTCCTGGTTAAAACTTTGCAAAAATGAAATCCTGTATTACAGTGAAACCTGGCATGGTGGATCAATTTAGGACATCAGCTTCTTGTTCTGAGAACAACAGACATACATACTTTATAGATCCTGACCTCAGGATCAGAGATCAATGTAAAACACTGAATCAAATGAATCCCTACACAAGCCCTTGTGTTGGTTTCATGATGTGACAAGGAAATGGACAGTAGATAAACTACGATGATGTAAAGAAATGTTAATTGTTTAAGGTGTGTTTTATGTTTAGTTTTAGAAGATAAGAATATGTTGCATTAATATCTAAAAAGTTTCAAAAACACATTTGACAGGTTTTTGAGTCTCTTGTTGCCTTTATTTTTTAGCAGTAAACTGCTAAAATGGATGACTGGATGAAAGCCCGTGTGCCTCACTGGGATCAGGCTGGGATTTGAATCTGGGTCAGCTGCCCAGTCAAAAAGCTTAGCTCCAGCTGTATTTTATTCTGGGCTAAGCTGTTTTATGCTAGAATATTTAGCCTGAATTGTTGTTGTTTGACGGAATCCGATGGGTATTTGTTTTTAGATTTGGAGAATAAGCCAAGCAATTTGATCTAACACTTGATCAACTTCAGTTTTAAATGCCTGGATGAAGTTTGTCAGACTATTTTTTCCTCTGGTTGGTTTCACTCACAGATAGAATCATTCAAAAAGCAGAAAAAAAAATACTTGAGGACAAGGCAACATGCCACAAATCTCAAACCTCACCAGCTGTTTGCTAATTGTTTTTTTAATTGAGATTAACACCGTAAAGCAGTATACTGTACTGAACAGTATGGCATACAACAGCCATAGATAGATCCTAAACTATCATTAACTGTAATGATTATATAATCCTGTAAAGAAACAAGCAATGAGTTAGCTTGAATGTTTGCCATTGTAAGAAACAACTTTCATAAATATAAGATTTGACAATGTCCTTTCTGCCTCTTACTGCTTAACTATGAGGTTTTACAACACAACCAGCTCAGCTCTTCTGACAGCATAACAAATCAACTGAAATAGTCCAAAGTCTGTGAAAGTGGATTGTTGTTATTACTAATTTACGTCGTAACTTTTCTTTAAAGACAGCAACTTCTTCTTTCATTTTGAGTCACATTTCAGATTGGTTTGTGACAGCAAACCTTTATTTGTTGTTGCCAGGCCATTGATATACGCCCTTTATAGAAGTTTATTGCTGTTTGAATTCAGAGCACATGAAAAGCTGTAAACAACAAAGCTCTCCATCACTGCCTTAAAACTCCAAAACAGCTCAACAGCACTCTGAGCAGAAAGGCAATGTGCAGCTAATTATAATAAGCAGCTTGCACAATGCCATTAAAGGTTTTTCTGTGAAAGCAACTACAGCATATTATTAATTCCATAGCAACTGATACAGTATTCATGTGGAGCTCAGCAGGTTCTCACTTAGTCTTTGAACTGGTCTTTGCACAGCAGTTACAGTACAAATCACTTCATTATGCAACTTCCAAACAGTGTTACAAAAGGTTTATATCAGATGCCTGCAGTACAGGAAAAGTCCTCCCTATTAGCCAAAATAACCTTTAAATTCTCGAGATATATGCCAATCATTTGTGGATTAATGTTATATAAATGAAACTAAACTGAGTTGTATTTTAATTATACTTCATTTTGTGTACAGTGCAACTGGACCTGCATTCAAAGCATTCTTGAGTTCCTTGGAAAGTGGGATTTCATTACAAACAATGAATATAACATCTTGCAGGAATACTGAACAAATCAGTCAGTAAGTGAATATACAGTGTTGAAATGTATTAATAGACTTTTAATGGAATGTTTGTCACCCTTAAAAATGCTTCTGTACTGCACTGCACCAGTGAAGATTCAGAGACAAAGATTTATCTGTATAGAGGATTATTTTGGGAATAATCAAAAAGCTGAAGATAGAAATGGTCAACTTCCAAAGAAACTTTTTGAACACAGCGTCTCTTAATAGGCTTACAGAAAGCACATACGCACACTCAGCTTCTCATATATGACCTCATTACCTACAGCTGCATCTATGTACAGCACAGCCTTTTCCGAAGACAATAACTTCCCATAGCAGTCTGTAGCTCTGAGTGTCTTTAACATGTTCAGATGTTCTTCAACTTATTTGCTCACTTTCAGGTTGAGCAAGCCAAGTAAAACAGCCCTGTTTAGTCGGCTTTAGTCAAATTCTGATTTGTTTGCCTAGAAAGTCCAGTTTGTTTGGGGAGGTGAGTTTGCAAAATTGATCTCTGATATGGACCAAACTCTTCCTAAAAAAACAGGTTTTGGTTCAGTTGAAGTGAACTCTGGCACAGTTGGAATCCATATGTGAATGCAAGTGGGACCACTCCAAAAGCAGGAAGTGGACTATAGTGCAATGCATTCTGGGTAAATACAACCAAAATAAACATGAACGTCTAACAGCAGAAATGGCTCATTGTCTTTCATCAAATATTGAAACTACTAAAATCTCACTCCACTCCATTTTTGCTTACATTTTGTGAAGAAGGAAGTTGCGCTCGGTGTCTTGTTCAGAGATTTTAGTTTTCTTTCCTTCAGTGGTCCTTGGTGCAAGTGAGAGGTGGACAGAAAATTAAAGAGTTTAATTTGTTTGACACAGTTCAGTGTGACAGCGAACTGTATGCGCAATTTTGGTCCCCTTTCGAACTGAGGCTACCAATCTATCAGGTGTGAAAACACCTTCAGTGTAAGGCTCTGGCTTAGAAATATGCTGCTAAGGCATAATGCTGTTCTCATATGCTATCATGCACTGCAGAACATGTTTTATGTATTTCATCTAGTGTGGTAGACAAGAATTTAGCAAATATATTGTTGACAATACACAGTTTAAAACTCCATTTAGTTAGTAACTTTATCTTAAATTATTTACCTTTTACTGCAACAGGCTGGTTAAAGCTTGGCTGGCATGGAATGGTTTCCAGTTGGTGCAGCTTCAATTATATATATGTGAAATAGCTAAATCTAATTGAATCACAAATTATCGGAAAGAAAATGTGTTTTTAATATTCCTAAGGATGTTTTGCCTGTCTTCAAAAAGGCTTTTTTTGGGGTTAAATGGGTTCTTAGGGAGATATTGATAATTTAATAATTTTTCTTTGGGATGAGTTTCGTACCATTTACCAACACATTAAAATTCTTCGCCTACAGGAAAGCTGCGTTTCAGCTAGAGTTCTGTTCAAGATGATGTGAAAATATTGAAGTAATTGAGATTGTTTTAAGTTAAAGGAGACAATTGGAAAATTTAGAATTAATTTGAACATTGTGTTTTTATTTTCTATTAGATAAGAGACATTAAATGGTGGAAATTGCAAAAATAAACAATTTAATAAAACATGGTGAAAAAGCAAGTCATATGTAAACTTTTTCCATGATGTCCAAATACAAATCTTACAGCTTACTTTCCTTTTTTCCTGTTAGTCTGAGTTGCCATTTACTCATCATTGTATATGTTTGTTTGTCTCCCCAAGCAAGTGAATGGAAAATTTAAGTATATCTAATAACATCTGCATGATAATTTTATTCATCTATCCATTATCTGATGCAGACTGGCGCTCATCGTGCAAGAAACGGGTCACGAGTCCATCACAGGTAATTATATTTAACAAGAACTTTAAAAGTGTTTGTGAATCAGAAAGTTTGGTGTTCTTTCATGTTTGTTCCTCCTGCAGTATTGTTGTATATGCAGTAGAGCTACTGCTTAAAGAAAGATTTATATATTTTTTTCAAATTCTATGTCATATTCAGATTTTTTCACAGAGACAAACTTACAAGATTGTCTTTCATGTTGTCATCCTTCGATAGGGCAATCCAGTTCATCTAGTTAATTAGAATTAGCTGTTTGATCTGGTTTAAACAGTTTTTTGTTCCGGTGCCACATATAAAAAGATATAATTTGCTTTATGTTTAGTAATGCTATTTAGGTGGGATAAAACATCTTTAGCTGTCCAACTTTTGCTGTTAAGACTTGAAAAGGTAATGTACTTCCTTGTCCGATGTAACCAGGTTTCACCCTCTGTTGCGGATCTAACAGAAAAATATGTGAAAGTGTTTTTGTATTGTTTTGCTGCAGCATTGCCAACTTGATAACAATTTATCTGCATAAAACTCAATATATAAACAGATATGTATATATCTAACATTTTATGCACAAAAATTTTATATATCTATTTTTTAATTCTTAAAGCTGTTGAATATAACTGTAAATATTGTGAAAAAATTTTTTATTCATTACTGAATGCATATTTTCCTCTGAGCTTAATGAGAGAAAATAAAATAGAACATATAGTAAACATGCCTGTCATTTCTAAACCCAAACTGACGAGCTTGTTTGAGATAACGTGGCTCCAAAGTGGTTGAAAAACAAGAGCTTGATGAATACAGGTAAGAAGAAAAATGTTTGAGGCTTGAAATTTGCTTTTTAATCCTCTTCAGATAAAACCATGTTGCATAAATGTGTGGGTGGAAACTATGACGTTAGCAATTATATTGTGCACCACAGAATAAGTGCTGATGGTTAATCTAGTGGACAACAAAGCTGCAAGACCTTGTAAGAAAGCAGTCATTTAATAGTTTCTCACTATAAAGTGAACAAATCACTGGGAGTGAATGAATTTACTTTAAATTAAGATTTCGAAATTGCAGCAGCTACAAAGCAAAATGCGGATTTTGATCTTTGCTTTGGCTAAATGATAAAAGAATAACTTACAACATAAAACTGGTTTTCTTCCCTTTACAATCCTTTGATGAAGCATTTTACTGTTGTGAAGAACCACAATTTTCACAGTCATGGAAGCACATTTCAGGAAAACAATTTGCATTTCAACCAAGACTGCCATTTTAGTTACTGTGTGATTGCGTTTGTGTGTGCATCCAATACATACGTGGAGCTTGGTTTTTTATTTTGCACACAAATTTGAACTCCTTTTCTTTGTTTCTTTCTTTATTTCTTTATTTCTATCTTCCTTTCTTTCTTCTACCTTTCTTCCTTTCTTTCTTTCTTTTGAAAGAAATCAGAAGAGAAAATGTTCCAGTAATTGAGATTTTTATTTTATTCTTTCTCTTTTTTCCTTTCTTTCTTTCTTTCTTTCTTCCCCTGCCCGGCACAAGTCCCACCTTGTGGAGATTTTTATGCCCTAATGTTGCATGGGAGGTTTTTTTTCTAAGCTATATCAAATATAGGCCTGGAAATAAAAGTTTTTCCCCCCAGTTTACTGAAGTAAATTCTGCCCTTGTTACTATTCTCAAATTCCTTCTGAAATTCATATTTTCGTTAAACAACTCCACTTATTACTGGAAGAGAATGCGAGCTGGTCCTCAATGGGAATCATTCAAGGATATATTGTAGTAATGAATAACTTGATCTCCAGCTGCTAAGCACCTGGTGTTATCTGGCTGACATTAAAGCATAAAGAAACAACACCTTCCATCCCCGCAGCATTTAAATGAGAGAAAGCACAGAGAAGCAATTTGCCTTTAGATGACTTTCTCTACTGTAAGTGTCCTCTCCCACGGAGTTCGCCTGGCATAAAAGCTACATTACAATGATTTAGTCTGCCTAGAATCAGAGTGCACTTTATGAGACGCATGTACACACACTCACATCCTAGCAGATACACCCTCAGGCCAAGGGAATCATCAGTTACAGCCGATTCACTCAAGTCATCACCGTCCCCATTTTCTTTCTCCTCCCTACATGCACAGAAGTGGCACATGATGGACTCAAACCCTCTCAGTACCTCAGATATGGAGCGCTTTGTTTGGAAGGCATGCTATCAAAAATAAACCCAAGGTTCCATCGGGATCTTTGAGCGGCCAGTGTTTTGGGGTTGCTGGTTTTAGTATGCCTGCTGTTAGCTGTCTTGGAAATAAAAACAGTAGATTTCGTCAAAGGAATATATTTAGTTCTGGTTCTGTCAGATGTCATAGGAAGCAGATGGTAGATACACTGCATGCAAACATGACTCCCTGCCCTGAAGTGTCTTTTGCTACCAGCCCTTTTCACTTTTTTTAATGAAAGAAAATCCTATAATTAGGTGCATTTAGAAGTTCTTATCAGTTCATTTGTTTTATTTACAAGCACTAAGAGCAAAATCATTCATAATAAAACATGTAAGCCCTTGTCTACTTTTATTAAGGCAGCAGTTATATATTTCTAAAAAACTATATGTACTTTTTAAACTGACAAACACAATTAGCAGACAGCTTTAATTTTATTGATGGGAAACAATAGATTTGACTTAAACAAGATTGTTTCGCTGTGAATAATGTTCAGCTTTGCTGCTTGTGCTGTTTGAGAACTGTTTGAACTCCCCAAGTGGAAACTGTCAGTACGGTTATATTTTACCTCGGAGAAAGTTTTGTGTCTTTCAGTTTCCACCCAAAAGAGTTCACATAATGAGTGTGAACCATAAAAAAATATATATTTGAACAGTTCTGGTGCTTAATGGCTGATATAAATAATGTCGGCTGGTTTTAAGAAAGCAAAGAAATACAGCCTTGAATATCTGACTATACTGATGATATGCATTGAGAAAACATTTTGTAAGTTGCATTTTTGCTGTAAATTTGTAAAGAGAGATTAAGAATAGAGTAACCACTGTTTCATAACCAGCAACATAATGTAACAATGGCAATTAAATTGTTATCATAATGTGAAATTTGTAGATAAAATGTCAACTGGTGTGCAAACTGGACAGAAAAAAATCAAAAGAAAAGGAACAACATGTTGCTGGATTCATAAAAAGGAGGGGAATTTATGTTTGATTGATTCTATTACTTTGTTATATCAAAGTCTTTTGTAAATTGCATACCAATTTCCATTTTGAGGGTGACAAATTTGTCAAATTTGTAAATCAGGGTTTATTATTAACATTACAACCATGGAAAACTTGGCAAATTATCAGCAAAACCCATATTTTCCAAGTTTTTGTAAGAAGTTTATTTACAGTTTTTGAACTAATATTCTTATTTCCCAAAAATCTTGCTTTATTTTTTTTTATTTCCTCTCTTCTGCTGCATGCACTTATGATATTGTACAAAAGTGAGGCAGTAAGACCACTGAGTGAAGCTCTTTCAGAGCACTGAACCAAAACATATCCCTGCAAAAAGCCTCTTTTGTCTGAGACAGTCTGTGCCCATCCTGAACCTGTTGTGTAAGGCCACTGATGGCTTCCTCTTGCTGCAGGGTCAGAGCGGCAGCCATATTGATTTTGCTGTTTCTAAAGACAGTAGCAAACAGGGCAGGCACTGAATACCAACAGGAGTACGTTGAAAAAAGGCAACGACTCATGGTATTGCTCTGTTTCCCTGCCTTTCCCTGCCTCTCTGTTGGGTTTGAATTCACTTATTTTTTCTTTCATGATCAGTGTCAGTACTTTTTGTCTTGCTAAATACTGTGAGGGACACAAGTCAATATTGATGTATTTCTCAGCTTTTATTGGACCAGAGACTGGAACATGCTCATGCTAAGAGACACTGAGTACTATGATTGTTAAATAAAACTGACATGAAAAGTGTAAAGACATACAGATGTTTTATTACTGCAGCTATAGCACTTTTATACAAACTGCAGCCACAGGGTCATCCAAGTTATTCATAAAAATTCTCTCTCTGATCAACATAAATATAAATGTATTGTTTCTACAATCAGACAAGAACATTTGAGCAATTCCCTGACCTGGGGAAGGATGCAACTTCCCCAAATCTTTCTTACATAATATTCAAAGTTCCATTTGTGGGGACTATATTTTAGAAAGGATAGTATTTATCTTTAAAAATGTTGTTATTTAGAATGTGTTACTACAAAGTACTCCTCTATTACTGCCTAAAAAAAACTTGTATTTTGCACTTCATATTTGTGTGAGTGCTTGAGAAGAAGACACAATAGATCGACAGACTGAAACCAAAACCACTGAGTGCATAGGGGCAGATTTCAGCCTGACTCCACAATGCATTGCAAGCTTAATTATCATGTGCAAAAAGAAGGTCTGCCTACTCTACCTAAAAGTATTTTTAAAAATTCTTAATTTGCAAAGACCTTGACTCTCTTCAAGTAACTTTTGAAGTTTGTGAAGCAAATGTAAAATGTAAAAATGTAAAGTTGATTAATTGTAATTTCTTATGGACGTGTTCACACCTAAACATCTTGGAGTGCTGCTAAGTAGTTCCTCTTAGACCAACTGAAATGATCAAACTCCAAATGAACAGCAGGAAAGTAGCATCACTTACTTAACACATTTTCTTAATTACAAACAGTATTTACTGTACAGCGCTGCCCTCCAGACTCTTATGACTACCCAGGACTCTGTCATGGAGGCCAGAGCTGCACATCATCGCAAGCTGCCAAACTAGTTTCACTGCAAATTCTGCCTTTTGGTGAAGAAAGACAAATAGGCAAATAAACCAGCTAAAATTTTACTTTGTAAGAACTCACTCAGTTAGTTTAGTCAGCGATGCTCCAGAATGCAAGAAATGACCAAAGTAAAAAGCAAATAAAACTCAAACTATAGTTTTTGAAAAGTCTCACAAAATTTTAGTCTGTCTTTGAGACAAACAACCTCATAATTCAGATTAGATTCAAAAACATGCTTGCTGTCCTCTCAGATGACAGCTCATCTTTTTGGTTCTGTAACTTTCCGTTGCCCGGCTTGAAAATCAGCATAAGCATTTCTGTGTAACCTCTAGGCACAGAGCAGAAGCAGATCTGCTCCGTCATCCTGTAACCCCGTGGTTTATTTGCCCTGATGGAGACTTCTGATTTAATTAGTTAAGATGTTGTCCTCTCATCTTTGCCCTGTGTGGGTCAGATTGTCCTTACCATCACCACGCTGGCCATCTACTTACTTACTTGCCAAACTATGCTAAGTCCCTAAGGGGAAACTTTGTCAGTGTGCATGTCTCCTGAAAGGTGTAATGCGACAGGGAAGAAGTTTCAAACTTGGTGTTTTTATCTATTTTCTTTGATCCAGGCTTAAAATATGTTGATTTTCAATTCATTTGAGGTCAAAATAAATATTTCAGCTATTTATTTCAGAGTTTATTTTAGCAGCAGAGCGCCACTTGAATTTCATCACATCATGTCTCATAGCAAACAGACATGAATATTTTTCATCTATTTCTTTCTGATAGACCAACTCAAAGCAGAACATAATTGTGAATGGGTAGAAAAAATATTTTAGATTTTCAGGGGGTTTTTTTATCTGAAAAGTGTGATACTTTGAGCCTCTTTTGCTGCATTGTATCTCCTACTAGTCTTTTGGATATCTCCACCAACTCTGCACACCTGAAAACTGAAATTGCTAGCTGTGACTGTGTGTTTACCATCATTACTGCACTAGAATTTCAAACCAAGTTTTACAGCCTCTAATATTTTACTATTTAACCAGTTTCATGCTTACTTTTTTGTTTTGTTAATTTAATAATTTATCTTGGTTTATTGAAATATAGGTTAGACCCAAATACAAATATCTTATTTAAAAAATGTCAGTTTACTAGTTAATATTTAAATGTTTTGTCTTCCATCTATTGTTGCCCTTTATCTTTTTGTATCTTTATTATGTCCCATCTCTATGTTTTTGTGAGAGAACATAAAAAGTATTATGTGGTAAAACTTTCACCTGACCTCCCCAGACTCTTTGCTTTCCTGCCCACCGTAGCTGGTCACATAGATTTTAGGATTTAGTCAAAACAAACCCTTAGTCTGGCCACTTTTTGAAAATAAAAAGCCTGTTCTTCAAAATAATGAAGGTTTTGCTGACCTTCCAAACTATTGTTGTTCTGTTTTACTTCTATAAAACTCACAGTTGTTCTGACCGGGGTCAGAGGACACTTTGCACAGACTGTGTGTCTCAGATACTGTAAAGAAACTGAGGGGAGAGGAAAACAATCCAGGCTTCAAGTTTATGGAAAAGAATTACAAGAATGATTTGTTTTGGTTACATCACCTAACCTACCTGTAAGAATTAACAAGTTATGAAGGTGAATTTATTTTAAAAGAGCTACTATTTACTACATTAAGTGAAATTTAGAGAACTGGAAATAAACAGATCACCAGTCTGCTGCATTTCTGCCAATGTGTGTAAATGCGACATTTTCCAAGAAATGTTGAATATATGCGAGAAGTTTTTTATTACCGTTATTTCTTATGGAAGGACAGTTTTGTTCATTTAAAGAATCGTAAGAACCCTTGATGTTCAGAGCAGCTCTTATCTTCTCACATATATTTTCTCAGAAATTATTAAAATATTTCCTGCTCTGAATTTTTGTAGTCTTGAGCATTTTTTATGATTATTTGATGCGCAGACTGTATCGTGGTAATTGCTGATATTGACATTTCTATAAACTTTTACAGTGGCTGCAGTGTCACATTTTCAAACACATTGACTAGAGAAACAATTGATCAGCATCTTGAACAAATAAAGTTCAGAAACTACTGATTTAGAGAAAAATACTCTCAGACTGGGAGTGCAGACTGACTGGAAATGTATTTTTCTTTTTCTAATTTAGCAAAAACTGAAATAAAACACTTTGTCATCTTTATAACAAGAAAAAAAGTAAGTCAGTTTCTGCATGTCATAGCACCTCTTTTTTCCCTTTTACTTCAGACATATGTGAGCCAGGCTCTACATAGAAATGTTGGTTGTTGCCATAGCAACCACAAGTTCCTCCATTTTCAGGCTAATTAAAAATACTATATTGATTTCTCTGCATTAGAATCAAAAAATTAAAATGCGGATTTAAAACCTGGAAAAGCGAAAACAAATCAGTCCAAACCACTAGGATTTGTTGATAACACTGACAATTATTAAATCATAAGAATGTACAAAATCACAATTTTTCATTATGTTAATGTATTATTCTTTGCCGAGGATGAGCATGCTGTTGCTTCCTAAACTGTTGCAGTCATTATGCTGGAATGTCAAACTATAATATAATTTTCTTTATTCATGCCTTGTTATTCAATAGATCTCCTTCCCAAACCTTAACCCTCATTTCCAAATTACACTGCAGTTAAAGGCCACAACTCTTTGCTCTCAGGTACATGGAGAGATGATCAAAATATAATTTTGAAGAAAATCACTGCTACTGCCTGAAAATCAAACAATCAGGTTTGCGTAGCCTGGGGCAAAGCACCTAGAGTTCACAGCTTACAATTTATCAAAGAGATTCAGAAGAAACCATCCTACCAAATGAAGTCAGTCTCTGTCCTCCAAATCAGTATTAGTGAGCTTTGCTTTCCTTCTCTAGTCCTTCTTTCAAAAGAGATTTTTGTGATAAAAAACCCCTCAAAGTTTTGCTCCAGGAAAATTCACTTAAAACCTTTTTTTTTGTGTGTAAATTGTTGTACACAGTTAAATAGAGCAGCAAATAGCTGCTTGACGGCTCCGATTTCACAAAATAATAACTTATGCAACATACAGTATATTTCCAACTGTTTGTTGTCAAAGTAAATAAACAGTAACTGTTTCAGCCAATTAGACAAATAAATAATGACAGCATAAGCAGAGTCAGTGATTGTTATGATGTTTCCAGCGAGAACTGTAGCTCTTACAACAATTACAGTCATTAGTATTTATATTTTAAATGTAGTTAGATCCAAGACATGATGTTCCACAGAAAATGATCAAAAATGTAGATTTTTGATCATTTTGGTCTATGAAAAAAAAGGTTTTCTTTATTATACTAATGTTTAAAAATAGGTTTAAAGAATAAACAGTAGGTCTATTTTGTAAAATAGATGTAAACAGATTGTGTTTTAATGCATATTTTAGGTTGATTCTGAATTTAAAGTTGTTTTCTTGTCTTATTTGAGATTCCCCTATCTAAGGTTTTTTCCAGTTTTCTTCTATAATGGATGGATAATTTTCTAGACCAATGATTTTCCTTAAACTTGTATAGCAACTAGAGTTGGTCAATTGTTTATAAAAAGTACACAATTTATTCATCTGTACAGTATGGTCTGCATTGGGTCTTATTTTTTGTCAAATCATTACAAATTTGTAAATGATTTGATTTGACAGATAAGTTTTGTTTTCTCTAAAATTAGAAAACAAAACTTAGTTTGTTTTCTGGATCACAGTGTCTGACTTAAAATCACACAATAACTCCACAAGTATTGGAAAAAAGTTGATTTTTCTTATGGCACCACATGCCCTGAAAACTGTCCTGAAAAGGAAGATTTGTCTGCACTGAATGCGGTGGTGACAGCTCATCCACAGACAATAGCAGCCGTGGATTCCTGTTAGAAACGTGGAGGTGTGCTCGCTGAAATGAAAACGAATTTACAGCTCTGGGCTTTGACAGCAGGTTGAAGGTTTGCTTTCCAGTGTTTTAAACCATGCATCAGATGAAGAATTGACAACAAAAAAAACATATTGGCTCTTGCTGATAAGGAGAGAGAAAAAAAGTTACATTTCGCAGTAATTGCAGACCCTCTTTTTGTTGAAAATAATAATAAAAAAAATCCATTAAGAGAAATTCATCTGCTCCAACAAAAGCAATTACTGTCAGCAGGAGATCTGAGCACACAAAGTCATGCAGCTTCACCACACACGAAAAAGTCTGCATCCATTCCCCCATATTTCCCTCGGCTATTTTTAAAAGTCTGCTTAATTTCTTGTTTACCTTCAGTGGAGGCTCTTCACGCTGCGTCCTGTCAGCCAGTACAAATATGAAAGACGACTCCTTCATGAATAATTGGGCTTTAGACTGTTTTCAGAGCAGAAATGCACACAATAAATGTCAGCCACTAATTATTGCAACATTTTCTATCATATTAATGCATTTTCAATGACAATATCAACAGCCAATTAGGATCAAGAGTCCACAGCTTTCGAAATCTGTTTGCATTAAACATTTTAGCAGCTTTTACTAATTGCTTTTCCACTTATCAAAACTTCTCTCATCTCCACACAAATTAACATTTTCAATAACAGCCCATGTCCTTCAACTAAGCGCTTTATTTAAAATCTATACAAGCAAAAGCTCTTCATAAAAAAAAAAAATCTGTCTTGCAGAAGCCCGACCCGCTGCCCTCGGCAACACCCTCCGATATTTAACGCGACGGCACCGACGCTTATTTAATATTCCCAACGACGATGAAAACATTTCCCTTCTTGTTTGTGCTCCCTGGTTTGATTGGAGAGCACCTCAGTTTCATCTTTATGCAAAGCACACTGATGAAGCAGCCACTTATCATCAAGCGAGTGGTGGTGTTATACATCAAGGTTTCAAGTTATCAACTAATACATGCATTATTAGTCCCGATGAGGCATGAAGCAGTTTCATTATGCATACATATTAGAGGAAAGATATTCCCACCTCCACCTATGACTTTGTAAGTGTAATTTACCTCCTAGTAATGAAAAAAAAAGAGTTAAAACTCTTGTTCTTTATGTCTTGCATTCACTGACAATGACGTAACATTCAGGTATTTTAATTTTACCCACGTGGAAATAAAATAGATCTTCGCCTGATTTTATTTGGTTTTCCTGAAATTCGTAAACCAAATAAGTTCAAAACAGACAGGGTTGTGGATGTGTCTGTGAGTTTTAAGGATAAATAAAAAACACTTTAAATTTAATCTCAACGCAGCTCAAATTAGCTGACTGAAACAAAACCCAGAAAATATTAATAAATCTTTATTTTTTTCTTATATAAGGAATAACAGATATACAGATGAAATTATAACAATGATATTTTTTGCATTTTATTACTAAATCTGAGAATGCTTTTGAGCCAACACTGAAAAAACTGAATGTCTCTTTAAAACCATTAAGGCATTTGGACTTCCCTCCCTTCCAGACAACTGCTTCTGTTGAAGTTTTCTCTATGGCCAGTGGCAACATTTCAGTTAAATTTAAACAGTTTGATGTTTGGTGAATAATCAACGCGCTTTAGCCTTAAAATTTCCACAATGGCTTCTAGAACAGATTATAAATACACTATCTAGATTGAGTAGACTGTTATTTTTCAACCTGGGTCGTCATGTTTTAGATATGTCTCAGCTGCAGCACACCTGATTGGATAACATCGCCAGCATGTCAAATGTGTCTGAAGCTTGTAATTCTCCCATTAAGTTAAGTCAGGTGTGTTTGAGAAGGTAAACATCTATAACACCTGAAAATGCAGTTTGAGAAACATTGTACAGGATTGACGCTATAGATTAACTCTGAAATACCAACTAAAATGTATCTAAAAGAAATATTCAGCTCTTGTGAAGCCTGTTCACTATATATACTGAGAAACAACAACTCAATCCGTTTTGTTTTATCGCTGGTGGTCATGGTTTCACAGCTTACGGCTGAGTTGCACACCCTGAGGAAACAGATTTAATCAACTAATCTTTTAGACAAAACAAGGTGTCTTGAATTTATTTGCCGCTAAAGTCTGCACTAAGTCTATTCTGTGTTGTTTAATTTACAGCCACAAATAATGTAGGCTTATAATATTCAACTGTGAAATGAGAGTTTCTGTCAGGAAGTTGGTACATCATTGTTAGTTTCTAATTCTTTGCACATAAACAGATGCAGTAATTTGCGCACATGTGCCTGTAAACAATTATGAGACTTCTTACATCTTCGTCTGCATTACAGAAAGTCATGGTATCCTTCTATTGGTGTCAACATCAAAATGTAGGGTTTGGGCAGAGAATGAGTGGAAAGTTTTGTAGAAATAACTTATTCTGAGCATGTGGTAACAGTAGAAAAGATTGACTCCTTTAAAAAAAAACTCTGAAAGAAGCAGGCCCAGCATGAGCCACCATCTGCTGCAGCAGAGAGGCTTTTCCAAGATTGAGCAGACACAACAACAAAAGAAGCACTGGATCATAAGTACGTTATATAAAGAAAAAGTAAACAGTTATTTTCAGCAGTAGCTCCTTGCGTGTCTTCATCCAGGAGAGAGATAAAGTTAAACCGGGGTGGGGGCATTCTGCACGATCAACTTTTTTGAGCTTGGTATAATTTTATAATGTTATTCTCCCATCAAAGTATACTTTGAGTGTTGCTTTGATTCATTCATGCATGTTTTGGAAATCCTTGAATCTCCTGTGGAAACCTTTTGGGCTCCTGTTCTCTCACTCATAAAAAGCTCCTCCTATTTCCCCAAATCTCCATCTTGGAGCTTTAGTCCATTAAAGAGCACCACTCCCCCACACAGCTCCACCAAACTGTTAAACTACTGAGAAATGTCGGCTGAAATTATCATTCAAAATACAGCACTTTTAACAGCATCAATGGAGAACAGGGAGAAACATTTCTCCCTGTTCTATGATTCTATGAATCATAACATCTATGATTCAAAGTCATTTATGTTTTGAGTTGTTTTTTTTTTTACATGTAAAGTATTTTCATAATAACTGCAGGTAAAACAATTATTTTACTGTGCTATAAAACGGCACTAGGTCACTTTATCCACCCCAAAATCATATCCAAAGCAGTTAATATGTTTCAGAATTAGCAGTAGCAAAGAGGTTTTAAAATATGAAAAAATGTTCATGCACATTTTGGTTGAGAGTTTAAAACCTCATTCATTGAATTAACAGAACTGTAACAGGCAGTGTGGAAAACTGAATACTAATCTGCGGTATGTTTTAAAAGTACTCTTAGCAATAAAAAAGATTTGTAGGTTGATCAACTGATAGTAGCTTAAAAGTGAACTCAAACTTAAAAAAAACATGAGATGCATAAGAATATTTCTGTTATAATTCTGCTACATCCGATACAACTTAACTTTAAATTTTTGTGAAAGTTACACATTTAACATAAATATTAACAACAATAAAAAGAATGAAGCAAACCTACAGATCTGTGTGATCCAATCAGACTAGAGAGCAAACAGATGAATCCGACAGTTGGAGAAAAATGCAGGGAGGTTTGGATCAGGCTCATGCCCTGACCGGCCCTCACTAAGCTGGGCCTTTTGTTATGCTGATTTACTCCAGCCTTTTGTCTAAGCAACATGAAGTGTGAGCTTCCAAGAGAGTAGGACAAAGAAATTCAACAGCTACTGACACAGACACAGAGCAGGCTGTATTCAAATTTGAAACCTTAATCACACGTAAAATAGAGAACGTAACACTAGCAAGCAGAATGATTCAGTTCTGTGCAAACTTTTATTTTAAAAAATGCATGTGCATGTTTTATCAAAACTGAACAAGTAAAAGAATTAAAGAGGGGAAAAATGATATTAAACATAATGGTTCTTTCACCATTATTTTTAGCCATTGTTTACATCTGGATTTACAGCATTCGGCTTCTGCTGGGGAAGAATTATGCTGCACCATCATCAGAATTCATCATAAAAGCTGGATGAACTGCAACATGACCATTCAGACTGCAGATATTGTCAAAATTATGCATCTGATGTAGTATAGAAAGTTGCACAAATTGAGGTTTTTATTGGGGTGAAAATATTAGAACTGGAAAGTTTACACTGCTTTGAAAAAGTCTGATATGAATCATATATGGGAAAAAAAACATGCTGTGCTTAAGTTTTGCTTAATCTGTATAAAAAACAAACAAAAAGAAAACAATACATTTATTTTAATATGCAGTAAATCCTCATTATATTTTGAACTATGAACTATATATGAACTATGAACTCATTATATTTTGTTACTATGAACTCTTCAGCATTGTCTTGATTGTGGGAAACCATTTTGGCAACAGAACATCAGCAACAATATTCGATTCATATTAAACTAACAGAGCAAGTGTGACAATTGTATTCTCACTAGATGGTGTAGAGTGGTGGGACGTGGTTTGTGGTTATTTCTCGGACTTTGTTGTAATTTTAGAGATTCTGTTGAATTTATTTCTGTCTTCTTGTGGTATTCATGGTTTTATGTGATCTGATATAAGCACTCTTTTATTAAACATTGATTTAGAGTTTTTTAAATAAGAGGAAGAAGTAAGAAGGAGGAGAAGGAGAAGACAATTAAAGAAACAGACAGGGATGCATGGAAGTAAGGATGAGCGGTAACCCTAATTCCAAAACTAACAGACAAGAACAACACACCCACATTACACACAGAGGTGTCCCTCTACCCCAGAGTCCAGCCCCCCTTTTGACGTCACCAGTGCAGAGATACAAAACAAGCTTTTTCACAGTTCAGCTCCTCACTCAGCTCTCATTCACGCACCCGCTCACACACTCTTCAAACTCACACACAGACCTTCCTACAGACACGCTTGCCTCAAACCTGCTCAGCTGCTGTGGGTGGGAGTACAATCAAAACACAGCTTCTGACCAAGAAAACTCCTGTCTCCTTCTGACTGAGCCACGCTCCTCCATCTGTAGGACGGGAGTGCTTCACACTGTGTAAAGCTTCCGACAGTGGCAATAGAAAGAAGGAAGCTCCCCGGACTCCCCGAACCGGACCCTATCCCAAATAGAGCAGCAGATGTGACTGAGAAGGAGAGGCGGAGAGAGAAACACAATCTGCCCCCCACCCCGTCCCGTCTTCAAGAACAATACCCTGCCTTCAGCTGGAGAGGGTCAGCTTTTGTCCTTCTCCCCAGGCTGCAGCTCAACTGAAGAGCAGACAGACGCGCTGACACGTTGACCCGCTGCAGCGAAGAGGAGAGGACGCGGCAAAGCAGCCCGCTGCACTCCACTTGCTTTGATTCAGTACTTGGACAGTTCCTGAGCAACAACTGGAGAGAGTGTGTGAGAGTGTTTTCAGCAGACTGTGGGGCGTCTGGCTCATGAGGGACTAAAGATCACATCTCACTTGCAGATCAAAAAAGACAAAAAAAACCCAACCTTGAGATGCAGACACCATTTTCACTCAAGCTCAACCTCAGTGGTCTCAGTGGTCCTTCTCCGACCCTGGGATCAGAGGGAAGCACCGCAACCGGCAGCTTCCTGCAGCTGGGAGAGAAGCAGCTCTTTGAGAAGTTTTGGAAAGGGACTTTTAAGGCTGTGGCCACACCGAGACCGGAGAGCGTTATTGTGGCGAGCATCACCGCCCGCCGCAGGGTGACTGGGTAAGTTCTCTAAAATGTTCTCACATGTTGCTAAACTTTGGTAGTTTAGAAAGAAACTCGACCAGGAAATAACTGTTATGTCTTCAAGGATATCTGGGTGTTTAACACATCATGAAAATGATCGTATTACAAATTCAAACTGAACGTATGCTACATCTCACTGGGGAGGTCGACATGTTTGGAATTTTAAATGCATTTCCTCTTTTGGATGGTTTTAATTTTTCTTAGTTTTCACACAAAAATGCACTTTCTCTTTAAGAATACATCTCAACATAAACATGCTTGTTGACATTTGGAGTAAATGTAACAGTGGTCATGAATTACAGATAAACAATATGTTGCAAATATTATCTTTGCTTTATGAATCTGCATAAAAGGACTATTTTGAGCACAATGTGTTTTTGCCCAGTCTATTTGGCTAAAGATTCATGTGTCATGAATTTGAGTTGCAAGTGCATATAATATATTTTGCCTGGTGCATGGAGCCTCTTCATGCACCCTGACATGTGATAGTAAAGTGTACAGAGAGAGTTGGATCAAGATGTCAGAGGTCTGACGAAATGTGGATTGATCACAACTATAACTTCACCTCACATGATATCCTAATGCTGCACAAACACATTATGTGTACAAATCCATTAGGTATTTTGAAAACCCCCAGGAATTATAGCCCTTTACATGTGTTGAATGTTTTAAATTGTGCTATCAGTAAAGACTTTTTAAGCATAAATGTATAAAAAGGGGTTTTATTGTGATATGATGTCAGTTTGATTCTATTTAAGTGGTCAGTATGACACGATAAAAGCATTTTATAAGTTCCGTCCATTCACGTGAAGAAATCTAACCAGTCTTATTTAAACAGGCAGTATTGCGTGTTTAAATAACCTTTTTGAGCTTTACATCATGTTATAATTTTATTCCCTTATCTAAAACATACCTGAAGTGTTGTTCTTTCATGCATGTTTGAGAAATCCTTTAATCTCTCATGGCAACAGTGCAGGTGTGCAACACGCCTGGGTGGACCTACCGCCGCCTTCGAAACTCCTCAACACTGCAAGCTTCCAAACTTCCGCCTCGTAAAGCTTCCTTCCCCTGTGACTCCTCCACTTCGCTCCTGCAGACTAGTTAGCAGCTTTTAGCAAACATCTTCTGAGCTCATCATTCTAGCTAATTCTCAGTGAATTGCTCATAACAGTGTTAAAGGGTTCATAGAGGAGTGGTGTTGTGATGACTTCCTGAATGCAGAGTGTCAGAAAAAGCAAGAGTCTCTTAAAGAAACCAAGACCCAATTTCAAGGCACTAAGTTACAAAACCAAATTTCTTTTAAGTCATATTTGATTTTTATAATAACAGAAGGTAAAATAGTTACTTGATTGTGCATTAAAATGACACCATGTGACTGGAAAACATATTTCATTTTTAAAGTCTGAAACTTGAACAAATCTAGTTTTTAGTATTTTACACAGCAGGCATCTTAGTTTTCTTCTGTACCCCGTGTTGGCAAACGCCCCAAACACATATCTGTTTAAAGGTCATGTGACAGCATCGTCCTGCCTCTGATGTCAGACCCGTTCCTCCTCTCCTGTGTCATGGCTTTGCCTGAGTCTCTGTTGAAGCAGCAACCCGTCACGTGTGTGCTGTGACGGTTAGCTGTAGTACAGCAGCCGTTTGAGGTGGAACGAGGACAAACATTTCAAACTCTTTTTCTGATCATCCTCTTTTTCCGTGTCTACATTAAACTATTTACCTTTTTTGTCAGAAGCTGTTCTGCAGCCTCTATGTTTACCTGATTTCTCATCTCTGACAGCTGTTTCTCTCCATGTGCGCATAAAAAGAGATTCTACTCACAAATATTTTGAATGAGTGTTAAAATATTTGAACAGACTTACTTATATATACATACAAATCTAGTAAATGCCTGCCTGGTTGACCTTTAAATGGTTTGACACTCTATCAACTTCCCCTTATGTGAAATTAGCTATGTTGATGAGGATTAGAATGGCCCATTTCATCTGACATCGGCACAGGCAGTGGAAAGGCACAGTGAACCAAATAATGGGTCTTTAATAGCTTCTGTTACCGCAGGAGCATATCGCTGCACATGGCTTGGTTTGAAAAGATTTGATTAGCTTTTTGGATTAGAGTTAAAAATACTTTTTATTCCTAGAATGCGACTGAACATGTCAGGCCTCCAATCAGACCGAATAGATGCACATCTTTGACTCCAGTCTGGAACAAATTTTAAGTCTAGTTTAGGAAATTTGCAAAAAAACAAACCAAACATAAAGAAAGAAAGCAAAGTAATGTGACTCGCTAGCGTGAACTGAGCAGCCTTTTCTCAAATAGCCCGAGGTTCTGGAGCTTTGCCATACTGTCTCTTCAAGTTCAGCCTCTCTTGGAAGAAATCTCTCCTCCAGTCGCTTCGCCCCACCACTGTTTCTGTCCGGGTGACAGTGACGATGATGGCAGCGTGGCAGGCAAGAGCAAACATCCCCAGAGAGCACATAAAATGTTGCTAACTTTCCTGGACAGCTCGTAAAAGACAAGAGGAGTGTCCCTGTGGTCCAACATTTGTCTCAGAGAAGGAGAGGCAGAAGGACCTCTGGGTGATTCAGATCGTAAATAATGACTAAAAAGTAAAAACAAAACACAGAGATTATGGACAGAGGCATTCTGCCTCCCTCCCCTGCTGCACTGTTGATTTTTTGCTCAGGCACAGAGAGCGACTTGGGAATGCTTAGACAATCAGAATGCATGGCCTTAGGCTCGCTCCTCTGCCTTCTGCTTTCCAAGAGGAAGCATTATTATTCACTGTGGAGAACTGAGGGGTGACGAGCAAATGCACTGAAAGCGAGAGGGCATTATGTACAACAAGCAGAGACGGAAAGAAAAGAGAAGGAGACAGAGAAAGAAGCCACAGGGGGACGCTTCATGTTCAATCAGCATGAGTTCTTTTCTCCCTGCGCTGTCCTCACCTCTGCTTTCCGCTCCACTCCTTTTCTGTGCTCCTGAAATGAAACGCTGGAGGGATCCGATGGCCACAGTGGACTAATTAGAGTTTGCTGTCGTCCCCCGTGGCCCCCCTGCCTCTTCCCTTGGAGTCCCACAGAGAAGAGGAGGAGTTTGCTGGGCTTGTGCAGCAGGTTGGGCTTGCTGTCCTTCATGGGCACTTCTCGTTCAGATTCCTGGAGCTCGGGTGCAAATGTCAGCGAGTGCGTTTGTGTGCAACCATGCACGTCTGCTGCGTCTGAGACGTTTTCCAGCAATTGAGCGTGTTTTAAATGAGGGCTTTCAATGTGGATGTATGGTGAGAGCGTGCGGCTGCTCCGGTGGTGGGGCTTCGTCCAACTCTGTGGCAGATGGCAGGCATGAGTGTCTGCAAAAGGAAGCGGTGGTGTGTGTGTGTGTGTGTGTGTGTGTGTGCGTGTGTGTGTGTGTGTGTGTGTGTGTGTGTGTGTGTGTGTGTGTGGGTGTGTGCGTGTGTGTGTGTACAATGTTGGAGGGGGGTATTCAGGCTTCTTACCTCAGCAGATGCTACTTTAATGAGGAAGAGGGGGAGAAGTGGTTGGAGGGGCTTGTCGAATGACAGCACCAGAGGGAGGATAAGGCAGGCCGGACGGAATAGCAGGAACACTTTTGAGTGGAGAGCAAAGCAATCCAGCTGCAGCCTTGTCATTGACTACAAGTTCTGAATGCAGCTGAAGAATTAATCATCTGCTGAGATATGCCGCCATGATATGGAGAATATCTGTATTTTGTTTTAACTTTATTTTTATACATGTTTGGATTAACAGGTCAGCATCAGCCATTGTAAATGAATTTGCATCTTAGGAAAAATATTTAAAAATGATTTTGCCTTTACAGTGCATCTTTTAGCCACCGTACCTCGGCTCCCCCTTCTTGCTCACATGCTACTTTATTGATGGTCTATCTCTTATCCTTATCAAGACTGCATTGTTTGCCGATGAAATTCAGAGTCTTTTGACATTTGCAGCATCAATGCTGAAAGGCACAATACAAGCAAATGCAGACAAACTGTTCTCAGAGCGGGGACAAATGAGTACAAGAAATCGAGTCTGAAAACATGAAGCAGAGGCAGTCAGAGCTCCTCCAGAGATGAGGCATCTCTGCCTTTCTTGATCTCCCTGTGAGAAAGACAAACATGATTTAGTGGCGGATGAGGGGTCTGTCTACCGTTACTCTCCTCTCTGCTTGTTTTTCTCCTCTCTTCAGCGCTAAGCACTTCTGCCCAACATGTCTCCCTCTATGTATTTCTCCCGGTTTCGTTTCACTGCGTGTTAACTGGCCCTCCTCGTGTCCGTGTCGTATTACTCTGGGTAAAACGGACAATGACTGACTGCTGAAGCATTCCCACTAAAGAGCGCGAGATGATGCCAACTCCCCGGGAAGCGATTGTACTTATCAACAAAGTGGATTCATATGTCATACTGATTTCCCAATCCATTAGAATCCCACCACTGTTGTTGACTCAACACCCGATGCAGCACTCATGTTTATTTTATGACACTTTTCATTCTGTATATGAGGGAATAAAACAAATGCTAATTGGGAGGGTGCATCAATGATATGAAAAAGAAAATGAAATGGATAATAGTTTTATTTTAATAGAAGAAAAATGTTAAAGTAATTTTGCAGAATGGAAACAAATGTGCACTAACAGAGTAAATTGAGAAATATAAATGATCCCTCCTTGGTTTTGCAAATGGACATTGAGAAAAATTGTATGCAAAATGTACAAACAGAAATAATAATAATAATAATAATAAAAACAATGGTTCATTTTTCTATGTTTTTGCCTTATGATGGATTGGCAAAGTGTCCAGAGTGTATCCACGCCCCAACATGGCAAGGATAAATAGGTATTGAAGTTCAGTGTGTGTGTTTTGATGAAGGGTGTAAAATATTCAGTGCTATTGCGTAAGAACAGAATAAGTCACTTTTTTTGTCTTTTATCTTTTGTACTCATTGATTGATTAACCTTCTCAGATTAAAAGTTCAATGATATATACATAATGTATGAGTCACTCCGAGTGACTCATACATCTTTCTGTCAGTAGCACTTAACAAAAATAAATACATTTGGTAATTCTAACTGATCCAAAATAAGGAGATATTTCCTCTGATTTATCTTCAGACAGTGAGAAAAAATGTCTTTTTATTTGGTGTATATATACTTATGATTTCATCTGTATGTCTTTAGCTAAAGAAACAAAAGATGGAAACTCATGACTGCCTGTCATTTTAACACATCCAGTAAGTGTTGGCAGCTACCTGCAGAGGAAAATCAGTCAGAATAAAACCAAAGTTAGCAGTGACGAATACTGCCACCCAGCACATTTCATCTGGCCAATTAAACCATTTCACAAGAGGTAAAGCAAAACTACAGTATCATTAACAAACCCTTAAACTGGCAGACAGAGCTGCAGCATATTAATGACAAAGGCATTCACTGGCTCAGAGTGACTGTAATACATCACTGGAAGAGAGTTTGAATGAGATATTGATGAACGCCAACAACTAAACGATTACTTGAAAAAGTTATTTTTCTGGCTGTTGAAGCTCACGTTGACATTTCCAGATTTCAATCTAATCCTCTGAAAGTTGCTGGCTGGGAGAAATGAGTTTGGCTTTACTGACACACCGATTGATTTTGGCAGGCATTACGTTGCTGCAGCGCTAACTTTGAAGAGATGTTTCTCAGCTGTTTTAGCAAAATGAGTCCGATGTTTGTGATTAAAAGCAATGAGCCCGTTGGAATGGGGGGCTTTAAAATCCCTTTGATTTGCATTTTGCCAATCTTTCTTTTTTTGTTTTCATCTGCAGAATGTAGGGCAATCCTGTTTGTTTGGGTTTTAGAATTAGAGACTGGAACTGCCCTGAATCTAGTGGTTAATCGTCTGTCTTTCTGTTTGCAACCTTTGCAAAGAACTACGTGTTACAAGTAAAGATTGACGAGGGGAGAATTTAGCAAATATACAGCTATTTAGATGTGTATATCTTTTGTAAAACACATCAATATTTAATTTAGGGATATTTTAAATTAGTGCATGTGTATAGTGACACATATTATGGGAGGGAATTGGAATTTAGTGTGATAATTCCTCCAGAAAATCAAAGCAGAGAGTTGAGTTTAAACCCTTTCCTTCAAACATCAGCTCAAAGCTGCTGTGAAATTCTCCCTCAAGGAGAACATATTTCCCTTTCTATGGTTCACTTCAGCGTGTGAGGAAAACTGAACGACACGCAGCCTGGTGGCACGTGTGCCGCTTATCATCCTGAAGAGTGCATCTTCATTTGGGATGTTTTGTGTAGTCTGAGTGTATTTTCTTTCTGAAGGGATTCTAATAGATCAGTGGCAGTTTTAATGTATAATGAACTTTTAGCCAATCGATGATATAGTCCCCTAAAATCTGACGCAATCAGAAGCAATGTAGGGTGGCCAACCTTTCAGTCGACGGTGTTGATTGGCTCTCAGTCATATTCAATAAATTAGAAAATGTTTTCTGCTGAGGCTCATTTGTAATATTAAAAGTAACTTTTGAAAATAACAACCCTTAAGCTGGTATTAAGCATACTTTTCATTAGTCACCCATTTTTAATTGGTCTGTGGTATTATTGTAACTTAAATGTAATGTTTTCATTAACAGTAAGCGTAAAATCATCATAATTAAGTTAGCCTACATCATGTAATAGTTAGTTAGTGTAATGTGTAAAATAAATTGACTTTTCAATAATAATTTAATTAATGGTTCTGAGTGCAGGACACTTTTGAAAAGTGTCCTGTGGGGAAAGTAGTTTGTATCAATCAGTCGTAGTCTAATGTTGGTGATGCTGACGATGCATAAAGGCAGTTTTTTTTTTTATCTGCAGTATGAAAGGTTTTGTGATTTTTGCATTTTTTGTCTATAAGAACTCCAGGTGTTTGCAGCTTTATGGATCTGCACCTGCTGCACTCACTTTGAGCTGAAATGTGGGCTGTTGACATTTGAAAAGACTTGAGGCATTCACCTCCATTAACATAGTAAATGAAGTTGATGGATTGCAACATGTGTTTTCAATGCAGACTGCAAAAATATTTACAACAAGCTGAAGTAAAAAGGAGGATTCTGAAAATGTCTGAGGAGTAAAGTTTATCTGCAATAAGTGAACTCTTTTGAGTTCCTTGGTTAATATAGCTTAAATTTCAAAGATGTTGATTTGAATTTTTACAGAAACTGACAATAATTCTTCATTTTATTGTTCATTTTGTGTTTTGTGAAAATACTAGCAAATGCTGGCTCAGAATAAAATGAATCAACATGCTTCAACTGCATCCAGACCTATAAAAGGTTACATTTATGTCTATACTTATGCGTTGCAGCGAAATCAAATCCCAACAGATTAGACAAAATTGGCTTCAATTATTTTTGTGTACCTTCCTACATACAATAATATACAAAATGCACTGCATAAGAAATACTGGAGTTTCATGTAGCTGACATTGGTATAGATAAAATAGCTACATTTTTTCAGATCTGTGTCTCTCTTAAGTAGAAATGGTTGCAGTGTTAGTATAAAAATTAGAGACAGCAAAAAGGGAAGAAAGGTAAAAAAAAAAAAGACAGGATGCTGTGTAGCCAAAATGATTACATTTTTTACTTGATGTTACATTCCTGTCCAAAAATATGAATCATCTGAAGTTTTACCAAATGCAACAAAATCATACTCTATGTAGATTCAAATCCATGACTGGGAAGAGAGAAAACCTGTTGACTGGTGTCCAAATTAAATCTCACAGACAGGCAGACATGACCAATTCTTGATGCTTTTATTTATAGTGGGTCTAAAGGAGGAAGGCTCACTGATTACATCCTATTTGATGTTCACAAAGCAGAGATTTCCAAGATAAAAATAAAGCGTGAGACAGCTTTCATCTTAACTGCTTGTCATTTTTGCCTGCAGCATTGAGACAGCAAGAGAAACAACAAATGTTAATCGGATATGTGTAAAAAAAATTTGCCCGTTCACTGAAAAATATTTTTTTCTCCCTTTCTGTTCAGGATGAAGTGACTTTATGACTTTCAATTTAAAATTAATATAGCTCAGTATAACATAGTTCATGCTCTCTGTGTGTTTTTCTCTTCTCACTGCTCTCACAATGTGTTTTAAATGTGTTAAAGCGTTATGACAAGACCACTTGTACCACTATTGTAATACTTTGACTAGTTTATGTCTTGATTAGTTTTTTGGCAGTGAAGTTTAATAAATAAAAATGATTATCAAGTGGATTCATGCTGCTCAGCTTATCCATACATGATTCCCAATGTGACTGATTGGAAACGACTAAGCTGACTAACTGCAAATCAGGACTCACATTTTATTCAGAAAGATTCTTGAAAGTCTTTCGCTGTGACAATAAAGTTTGTAGACAAGCTTTTTTTATGTTGAAAACATTCGGATGTATTATTTTTAAAACCATATTTTGCTGCTTATTTGAGTTTAAGCCCTGAAGTCCTATAGTCAGAATGCTGATAATAAAACACTGCACCGCCATTTATCCATTGTTACCCACAGAATTTAAATATAATAAAACTACTTCTGTTAAAGTACAAGAAGAGCCCAAATGATAAACATTCACCATGTGTGTGATTTGTCAACTTCCTTTCTCTTTCTGATTTAATTAGTAATTTTAGGCTCAACCTTTCAATCTTTGTGGTACCATGACAAACCTAAATATAGTTCATTTAAATCTTTTATAGTTAAAAACTCTGACTCAAGTTAAATACATTTTAACTTCAATATAAAATGTATTGTGTGCTTTTTAAAACCTGCATTGTGAATATGTAGAATGTTTTATTCTTAGCTCAGGCTAGGTTTTGGGATTTGTTTAAATTATTGAAGGACAGAAAGTATGCACTATGTGTAGGCATGAAGAACGTAGAGTTAGAAGAAGACATCAGTAAAGCCTTGATTCTCTGTATTAATTCAATTCAATTCTTATTGGTTTGTTAGTAGTTATCAGTTGCTGTTTTTGTTGGCTGCCATCTTTGTTAAGATTCAATATATCTGCCCAAGATTAGTCCTTACCTCACTAGGTGAGTGTTCAGATTTGTTGAGCTTTTGTTTTGCTTTATAATTATAAAAGTCTTAGATGGACATCATGTTGGATGCATTATAAATACCCATTCCTGGGATGAAAAACGGTAAATTTTTCTCTTTAAGCAGGCAATAAAAATCAAAGCATTAGCTTTAAATTTTCTTCTTTCAGCCACGTTTGTCTTTTTCTTCAGTTTTATTTTCTTTTTTAACCAAGTTGGCTTCTTTCTAACTGGACCCCTAGAGCAGTCGTAGTATTCATTATTAAAATGGAAACTTATCAAAGTCAACTCCTCATCACTTAAATTAAATCATTTCAAGGCTGAGCGACTCTCACGTCTCAGCCTCCTCCTCCATTTTTCATTTTCGCTTCTTGGCCATCCTCATTTCGGGAAGACGATCTGCCATTCATTTAAAATTGCCACCATTTGCATAACTGATGCCAGGGTGAAGGGACACACTGTAGATTCCCCAAATTCAATCGACGACGGTAGCACAGGAATTTATTGGCCCGATGCTTTTGTTTCATTTTTCTGTGCTTCATTCTCACCTTTGCTGTCAACGCTTCTTCTTCAGAGGTGAATGTCTAGTGAAAAACAGTTTTGCATTATTTTGAATTTTCTGTTATCATTGGATCAGAGGAGTTGGCTGAATTAGAATCTTTACTTTTTTCAGCTGCACGTCATGCTGCAAAATTAAGATAGTTGATGATAAATAATAGTTTCTGCTACTTGTAGGACAAGAACAACATCTTCCTACTGGTTTCATTGCTTGTGAAAAGATTTTGATGTGGTGGAGAGACACAGTCTCACAGACTGTGGGGCAAATGTCAGAGTGAATCATTAGTTTTGAAGTTCCAGACTAGAGATGTTCACAAGTAATTTTGTTCAAGTCAAGTTTACATGTTCTGAAACCAGATAGATGCTGTGTTGTCTGCCAAAAGTTAAACATTTTATTTGTTATATTTGTGTCGGATTCATTTGACCATTTATAAAGTACAATCAAACATGTATCACAGTTTTTATTAACTGCTTTGAGGTATTTTAAATGAATAAAATGTAAAATTTGGCATTCTAAACTGTTTAAAGAAACTTATTAGAAGTTTCTACAAGTATCAAACAGGAAGTGCTTTTATTTTGATGAACGGTCAGTGCCTTTGTAATGATGCAGTGAATGCTTGTTAATGTTGGTGTTTAAACTGATGAATGAGGTTTAAACTCTCCGCTACATTACCATCCACATTATTCCTACAACCAATGAGGCTTTGAGAGAATTATACATATGACTTTCAGAGCAGCAGTTTTACATCTAAAAAAAGACTTTTTGTTACAGTTGGTGATGAAAATACTGGTATGGCACAGACCAATGAATTACTACAAATTATAAAACACAAATATGTCTTACATACCTAAACCTAAAACTATGCCAGATCTGCTTCAGCACAATTTGGTGTACTGATTTTCCTCTTTGGGCTTTTTTTGACTAAATAAAAAACAAACATGCGTGGCTTTTTGTGGTTGCTTCAAGTTTAGACGTCTTTAACCTATTAAAAGTCCAGTGATGACAGCAATAAAATTATAATGCCAGTAGAAAGATTAGTAGAAGCATTTAAAAACAGCCTAAAGAGACCAGATGAATCATAATAGCATGAGCACATTGGGAAATGACTGCAATTTTTTGTGCATTTTGAAACTACCAATGATCTGTTTTGACAAAGCTGACCTATAGAACCAGAGAACCCAAAATTAGAAACCAGTCATAGCTTATTAACACTGGTGTATTACACACTATGTGTTTTTTACTTTGCCAGTTTGTCAGAGTACAAATTGGTCCACAAAAGACAAGTAATGAGTCAGGAATCGAGCTAATGAGCTTCCTAAATGACAGAAAGCTGAGTTAAAGTGAAGAAGTTGGACTAGCTTGGAGAGTTACAGTCACTGTTTTGGATTGCATTACTCTGAAGAGTAAATGTCAACACAGAAACAATAGAAAGCTTTTGAAAGTGTCCATTTATTAGGTATTTATAGAAGCTATGGGGTCTTAGTTTAGTTTGGAAACTTAACCAAAGAATTTTGATGCTCAAGTGCCACTAAGGATGACTCTGAATGAAGATGAATAATAACAAGTAATTAATACTTTGTCATTTCATATGTATCGTTATTATACAGAAAAGTAAAACAATTTACCTCATCTCAAAAATATCAAAATAGTGTCTTCTTTAAGACGGAGACACTTGGGAGGACAATTGAATCTCAGTTTTAATGTTTACTGCTTGTTTCAAAATTTCTTTCTATGAGTGAGTTTGACTTGAAACTTGACTGTCAACTCTTGAGATTCAAGCAGCAGGAAAAGTTGCCTTAGAAATGAAGGACACCTTGATCAGCTGTGTCTGTTCTTCATCTTATTAGTAAGATCTTATAATGTTACAGTTTAAAATTTTAAACCGCAACTGCTTTTAATTTAATCAGTAGGTGCTAGACAAGGTTTAAAAACGTCTATCCTTTTATGGTGATGATTTTTCCAATAATAAACAACCTGCATTTGACTTTGACAAGAATCTGGGGACTTTTTGTTGTGAATAAACAATGTTCATGTTATGAATTTAAATAATGGGAAATACACCCATAAATCCATTTTGATAGACCACAATTAGACTTGCTGTCAAATAAATCTGTCTCTTTTGTCAAAGAAATCTGTATAACGATCAAAATATATTGAGTCAAAGATGCTGCCATAATGAGGTCAATACCGTGGTTAAGGATTTGCTTGTAACTTAGAAATGTAAAGGGTAGAGACAACTTCCAAAACCCTGTCCATCATGTGCCACTTTCCAGTGTGACTGTTATTCCTGATGACATTCCTGTAGCAAATAAAACTCGTAAGGACAAAAAAAAGAGATGACAGGTTTGTCGCTGCTTCCCAACTACGAGGGCATGCTGAGGGCAAGGGGGCATGGAAGGGTGTAAAATCAAAAATCTGCTTTCCTTCTACAACAATACATAACAATGTGCAGATGTGTTCCTCTTTGGCTTGATGTACTTTTTTACTAAATTAATATTAATGTTTCTGTTATTTTGGGTTCTGTAAAAAGTCAGTTGTATTCCAAATAATGGGCTTATATTGTTGACTAATCAATGATATTTATCACTGTTAGTAAGGATGACTTTATACACACACCATTTAAAATTAAGGCCAGAGCCTGTGTGTAAATAAATGATTTACAAATGGTGGTATCTAGAGCTGTATTTTAATTTGAAGCCTTCTAATCCAACACTATTTGAAAGACAGACAGCCACAGTATTTCATGTAGTACAAACATTTGAATAAACTGCCACTGAGTCTGGCCAAATTTCACCACGAGTTTGTCAGTTGTTTAAGTTGTTGTTTTTTGTCTTCTGTCATGTCCCTTCAAAATATTACCAAAAAAAAAAAAACAGCAAGACTCTGTTCCAAAGGTCTTGCAGTTTGTTCAAACACAACTTAGGAAAGTCAGGTCATGCTGCCGAGGTCACTTGTGACTCTTTGCAACCTTTTCAAGCAAGCCACACTTGTTGGACTATAATGCACTTTTAAAACAATTCCTGTAACTCTTTTGAATGTTTTATAGTCTTTAGCCAATGGGTTAAAGATTTGAAATATTTATGAACACCAGTTTGTATAAATACTTCAGATTTATACAGATCTGAAGTATTTCAGATTTGTATAAATCTGAAATACTTCAGTGTTTCATAAATATTTCAAATCTTTAACCAATGGCTTAAAGATTTGAAATATTTATGAACAACACCAGTTTGTATAAATGTCATGTTTGCAGCTAAAGTGGATAGACTTTGTTTTTCACAAAATACTTCAGCATTTTGATTTTGTTGAGTACATAATGACACATATCAGTATGTCGGTAGTTTTCCATCCTGTTCCTTTATGTTTTCAATGCATCTCCGCTCCAGCACACCTGATTCTAATGATTGCATTACTTTCTCAGCATGCCATCCAGTGCTGCAGGCTCCTATTTGTTTGCGTGAGACAGCATGGAAAAACCTAACGCATGCGGAATTGTGGGTCATGTGGACTAAGAAAAACTGCTTTGGATGATTTGTTCTTGCTCACTGTAAGTTGTACTGCATAACTCCAAGACCTTATAAGTGTCATGTAATTTGACAATATGTCATAACAAGTAAAACTTCAAACTTGATTTAAGTTGTATTTTATTTTTAGATGACTGCATTGAACACGTCAGGAGATTTGAAAACTGTAGAGCTCATAAGTGGATGAATGATTTTATAAATCCAATTTAACAAATGTATTGCTTATTATTGTGCCAGTTTGCTCTGATTTTTTATTAATACCTCTATGACATTATTTATATTCAGCCAAAGGTGCACTAAACATTAATTAGAAAATATTAACACGTACACTCATTGTTGCTTCAGTGTTAAGATTATGTCACCACTTTCTTTACCTGGAGATCTTTAGAGACAGAAAGATGATGATGGAGGCTGAGAGTTTTTTTTTTTAGTTTTCAACTTAATGTTTTTTTTTCACTTTGAGACCTTTTGAAGTGAGTCTTATTTTGCAGAAGAAGACTGCCTTGTATTCATGGAGTGTAATAAGCCATAGGAAGCCAAAATAAATCCCATTCGGGTTCTGATAGATTTTCTCTGTCATGCAAAGTTCAAACTTAAATCCATACGACGATTCTGACGAGTTTTGAGAAGTTTATAGCAACAGACTATTGTTTGTCAAAGGATGTTTTTTTTAATTATTAATAATAGTATTATTGTTTTTGTTGTTTTGTTTGAAAACTCACAATTTAAATAAGCATTTTCAAAGAACCGTGCGATAAAATCATAAATAAAAAATCTCCACTTTTTACAGATTTATTTCCTCTTGTAGCATGAGTTAGCCTTTGGCCAGTCCTTGACTGTTAAGCATAAAAAAGTAAAAAAATATGCCATCCTCAGAAGGACTGCCTCATAAAAATACAATGGACACAGAGTTTCTCCTCTAATTAAAATGATCTCACAGGGATCGGGGTGATCTGAGGATATTCTAATTAAAAGAAACATAATTGATGTCTCTGGTATATGAGCTAATTTCAGTGGCTTTCCATCACGATTGATAGAAGAGGGGGGACATTGAGTTTTGCATTGATAAAAGTATCGGTTATCTCTCTGCTCCTGATTCATTTTGAAAACATGAAAGCCTCTCAGATAGCCACATAATTAAACAGCTATTTTGGGCCATTCAATTTAAACTTGCGTTTGGTTGTGCCCTTGTAGAGGCCCTAAAATTGCTTTGTCTCAGCGCTGTCTTTGACTGTGACGACCGTTTAAGGAAATCTAGTCACAGTGGAACAGCAGATCTCACTGAAATGAGCGTCTCAGAATTAATGATTTGCCTTTGATCCGGCCTGGCCAATGGAGGAGTACCTTTTGTCCTGGAATAAATGACTTCCTCATACTGCGGATGATTTATGAATTATTAAGACTATGCAAAAAGTCTGACTGACTGATATGACTTCTTTAACACTTTCCAAAGAATTCAAAGGCTTAAAATACAAAAAAATTCTGAACACTGGATAAAAATAATCATGAGGTTTTATAAAGAACATCCGCCTAGTTTGGTTGTCTTCTACGATAACCCTTATCTGTACTTGGATTCATTTTCAGAGTTTGTACTTCAAAACAGCTCACACTTATCATAATTTACTTAAATTTATCGTACATATGAATGTTACATAAATCTTTGTATTTAACTGCAATTCAACAGTTCTTTTTAATTTGGAGGAACAATTTAGCAAGTTCAATAAATTATAAAAATGAGAATTTGCTGCACAAGCTATTTCTTGTGCAGCTAATGAGTTTATTTTCTTAAACTCATAAAGGCTGAATAAGGTAAACATACAAGATAATATATATACATAAATAAACTTAATGCTTGTTTGTTTAGTCATTTTGGAGTTTCATTAATTTATTCTAGTTCGATCATTCTGTATTCCTTAGTCTCTTTCTTTGATTAGATCAGTCTTGTTTCTGTTTTACTTCAGTTCAGTTATTCTTAGTGTTGCTAGTTGTTTATTTCTTGTCCCTAGTTATTCTAGTTTAATTATGTTTCTCAATTCTAGTTATTCTTTAGTGTTAGACTTATTTCCTGTTCCCCAGTGTACTCTCCCCTGCCCCCTGACGTTTCTCTCTCCCTCTCCTCTGTCTGACTCCTGCTCTCCCCTCACACCTGCAAACCATCAAACACCGTAGAAACAGTCTACATCTTTGTTTAGTGTTCAACCTCCCCAGTATTTAAGCACCGTATCCTCAGTCACTCCTTGCCAGTTCCTCTCATCTACTCTTGTTATTCTTCCTCTCTGTTCCCTGCAGTCCCCCCAGATTTATGTTTGTGTTTCTTTTTGGCTTCTTTGGTTTTTCTGTAAGTTTGTTCTTTTTTTTTTATTTGTTTGGTTAAAATCACAAAAACTCCATTTGATGTTTCCGCCTGCTGCATTTGGGTCCTCTCTACAAACATTCATCATAACACCTACACCAACAACAAGACATTTACCTAAATGCTAGTGGGGCTACATGAGATGTTTGGAAATGTATAAATATGTGCAAGGTTGAAACTGAAAATGTATTTAAATTAAACATGTGCACCAAGTTCCTGTGCAGTTGTATAGTGGCTCACCATTTTCCTCAGGAAAAAAAGGGTTCAATAAAAGTGCAAAAATAACTAACATTTAAACCCAGGATGAATGTCTAACTTTCTGACTGGCACTGTGTATTATGAAGCCTCACTGTTTTGTTTAAATAGGTAAGAGAGATTGCTTTAACTTTTAGATATTTCAAAGAAAAACACCCAGTTGGATAGACTTTCTTAGAGAAAACCGTTAAGAGCTTCAGGTGATTGACATATTTACTCCTTCAGCAAAGTCCTCCACCACATGCCTCTCTCTCTGTGACTGCCCTCAGTGTCTCCTCATCCTGTCAAGAATGGGCTGAGAGAGGCTAGAGATTAGGGGCTTATACTGTATTGGAAAAGACGAATAATCTCGCAGACGCCATATCTTTTTTCATAAACTCTAAGGCAAAAAGACCATCCACCTGCCTGACAAACTGACTTACTCATTGATAAAACACCACCAAAGTTAAGGTACATCAGATTGAAAGAGCTGACTTTAAATAACAGTTTAGGAGCATACCACTTTTCAACACCTCGGGTCATTATTGTGGATAACTGCAATAACTGGGAGCTCTAATCCTGGCCTGAAGCACTCTCTCTTCCAATGCCACATGACTGATTGTACTTATAGATGTGAGATGGTTTTGAAATGCTCTTTCTTATTTCTTTAAAAATTCCTCACAGAGTATCCAGTAAAACTCACTAAAATCACAATCAGAGGTATGCTGTTACAGTCTTTGTTTAATAGCAGGTAGAGCTGGGTGACATGGAAACAATAAGTAAAGGGGTTCTAAACTGGGTCAATTTTGAGCTTGTATGTAACCAGCTTGTATTTCCGCACAGGTCCGACTGTCTTAGGTTACAAGTGGGGATAAAATCTGTTTGTATCCCTGTAATAATGAGGATTAAATAAGCTTTCTCTTTGATATTTTGTGTTTGCTTCAAAAAGGCGGAAACTAAACCAAAATTGAGGAGTGGTGTGAATCATTTTTAAAGGCCTTGTAAATTGTTGGACAAAAATGCTGCTTTGATCAGTAAAACATTACTCTGAGGTTTCACTCCATCTTTCTGTCGCTGGGATTTCAATGTCTGAAATTTCCCTCTTTGAATCCCTGACAGAAATGGGTGTGATATGGAGGGACGTAACACAGGCAAACACTAGTAAATGTAGTTAGAAACAGGTCCAGTGTGTTTGTAGGAAAACCTGGAATTTTGTACAACTTTACACAAAAACAGACAAACATAACAGCATAGGACACAAACAAAATAACTTATTTTAACAGCCAGATTACAAAAGACTGATAATTCCTGTGAGGCTCAGTCCAGCAAATACTCCTTGTGATGTATTGACTAGACTGTTGGTCCTACAAGCACATTTTCAAGTTACTTGTTGAGAACCAGTTAAAGAGGAAAAGTCTTATCAGAAGAGGGCAGGCCACCTTACATCAAATAGAAAGCCTTTCTGTCTTTCATGTTTTACTCCTTAAAAAATGAGTTAGAATGCATTCACCTTCTTCCAAACTTTGTCTTCTGCAGTTCCCAGGAGAGGACAAGGTGGACTTCCTACCTCTTAGTGACTTACACCTTTACAACAAACCCTTTTTAAGTTATCTCTTCCTCAGAAAATGCACTTATAAGATTTATTTGATGGAAAAGAAATAAGGGTTTACTTCTATACCCAGAGCATGGCTGCCCGGTTCACTCTTGGAAGGGCTTTTGTTTGCCAGGAAGGTGTCAGAAATGTGCCGTTAGGATGCTGGCAACTTTTGAAACAGATGACAGGCTTTGCATGCGTTGCCATATACATGCCGCGAGAGATTATATTCGAACACTCCTTATTTCCCAGTTGCCCTGGAAACGAAGTGTCACATGCAATTCATAATATATGGCTTGTTTACCTGTGGTGTATGGCACTGATTCCTTTAATATAGTGCTTAAAATAGTTTAAAATTTAGCGTGCTCAGTAAGCCCTCTTATTACGTATGCTGAAACGCTTGGGATTTGTCTGCACATAGAACCAGAAGCAAAGCAAGAACTTACTGTGAACTGCACAAGCAGCTGGGAAATAATACCTGACTTAGATGTCTTATTAAAAAGACTTCCTGTTTTTTTGACGTACTTCTAGTGTATTGTATATTCTGATATATGTATTTTTAAAACTAAAAAGGCAAGAAGTTTTGAATAAATCATAAGTCTTAGACACAGCTGACACATTGCTGTACATGAACGTATGTTTCAGCAGCAAAATGTCAGCTGTGCAGCAGGTTAACTCAGTGTAATAGGTGTAATAAAAAATGTGCAACACACTTGAATGGCTGCCACAAGAGATACAAAGATTTCTTACTAACATTGTAACATGACGTAAAGCTAAAAAAGCTGATTTTTAAAATTTTCCCTCTTTTAGCTATTCCTGCCAATTAAGTTTAGCCTCTATTAGAATATAGATGCTACTAAATTCGTACTTTAGCCAGAAGTGCAATTTTTGTTTCACTATTTATCTGACCAGTGCCCCCTTTGGTTATTGTTCCATTTGGCCATTTGTATTGTAATTCCTTAAAACTAGTTTTTTGATCTTGGCCACCAAGATGACACTCAGGTCTTTACGATTAAATACTTTTGTACATTATTTTTGCCAGGTGAAAATAATATTTGCGTCTAAATGCGACCCTGTTTAAAACATTTTAATACAGTTCCTACTGTTTTCGTGGAACCATTTCCATACTTGTGGATCAGAATTTATGGATTTTGTAAATCACATTGTCTTGTCTTTCCTATTTTAAAGAGTGGTTAAGAGAAGAGGTTACATTTAATACATTTCTGAAATAATTTTGATCAGGGGCAATAATTGTGGCAATGCTGATTTTAAACTAAAACTGTTATTACTGCAAAAACAGGGACATATTTTCAGGCTTTATTTTATCAGAGGCAGCAATAGTTGTGGAGGACATTGCTCTTTATATCTATCTCCTCAATACTCTATGATTTTACCTTGTATCACACACCACTAACAGAAGAAACACACTTGAATCAAATTAACAGTTTTTTTGTGTGCCATCTGTTAAATGCAATACCCAGAGAATGACATTGCTACATAAAACACAATTTTGACCTTTTGGGGATTATCTTACTTTAATTAAAAATGACATTGTTCTGCTTTCAGAACAAAATAATATGAAGACAAAGCCTCCCTGCTGTTTAAATATTTATTTCACCTTAACTCTACCAGTCTGACATGTGTAAAGTTAGTTATTACTAATGGGTTCAACACCCATTTACAATGGGTAAATATGTATTAGCATATTTACAGCTAATACAAAACTCAATTGTAGACACACACAGTAGCAGAAATTATGAGCATAGGTTTCATAAAAGCAGTGACACTAAGGACAAATGGTTACTGTAGCTGAATTAAAACAATGTCAGATATACATGAGGGAGTCTGTTTGTCAGTTTTTATTTACCCTCATTGTTCCTTCCAGAGGAACAGAGGTTGTAAAGTTAAATTGATCCCCCCAGGACCCTGACAGCTTTTGCCTTCCCACACATTACAGATAATGGAATAATTCACTTGCCCTTGAGCCCCCTTGCCGCGCATCCATACAGAACTTCTCATTGGGCTGCCAGCAAATTGAATGATCCTACTTTCCATAAAAAGGTAATGGACTCCTTCAGATGGCCCTCTAAATAACTGGGACGAAAGGGGAGGTGATATGAACCAATTTATTATCTGACTTTGAAGAAGGTGCTCATGGAGGGTAAGGTTACTCTCTCATTGATCACCGGTTTCCCTCCATAGGGAAATGATTATTTTGCACCAACAAGGACTCAGGTCACCTCCAGTCATGCAGGGGTTTTTTTTTTTTACATTCAGACCTCTTCAGTTTAAATCTTTCAGAGTAGGCATAATTAAAATTAAAGCACTTACTTTTCTTTCCCTCAAAAATCTGTGAAGAAATTAAAAGGTTCAAAAAGCACACTGGTAAAATCTTTTACCTGAATGACTTCACACCTTTTCCATTTTACCCTGGAGAGAACAAGTTCCTATTCGGTCAATTGTGATGAACGGTGGGGCTTTTTTATGTCACGACAACCTGCACTAAACATATTGTGCAGGGTCCTACACTGTTAAAATAATGATGCTGGGCTGCAACACAAATCTCCCTGTTAATTGAGAGGGGAGACAGATGATAAGGTGTCCATCTGGCGCACATTTCTATTTACTGCCAGCTTGAAGCTGAGAAAAATAAGAATGTTTTACAAAGAGGGATAAATGCAAATAAAATGAAATGACAATAAAACATAAATTTAAAGATATATTCATGGGCTAATTTAGGTAAGAAGTCGATTACTTTCATAACTACCAGATTATGAATAATGAATAATGAATTCAACATTTGTCATTTTAGGCTACCTTATGCACAACACATTTAATCTTATGATGCTTTACAAGACAGGTAAGCAAGTCAGAGATCGAGACCCTCCACCTCCTCGCAGAGCAGAAGAAATGCACCTGGTCAAAAACAACCAATCAGAGCCAGGCAGAGGGTCTGAGTGCTGTCAATCATGCTGGTGTATGCAAAACTAAATATGGAGAAGCACTTTTGTGTTTCAGGGAAACTGTTCATCTGCCATCGTGCTAACTCGTCTGAACATTCATGGCAAACTTTAGTGTGATGAACCAGCTGTATCATAGCAGAAAGAAAGCAATGGGGTGTGAGCAGCACATACAAAAGGGTGGCTAATGATGCTATAACCCTCCTGCTGTCCAGAGAAAGGAGTCAGAGGAGCTCCATTTTCACACATTATCTGTCCCATAGTATAGTAATAAACATCTTTTTAAAGTTAGATGCTGCAACTTTAACTAAAAACTTGTGCATGATGTGTCTTAAAGTGTCTTAAGCTGATTTTTAAAGGAATAAACAAATTCAGCCTCATAGACAGACAGTCAGGGCGTTCCACAGCAGGTGATGATGTATAACCCAGGTAATAAACATATGCTTCATATGTTCCTTTAAGCATAATAACATCTATTGATCATATTACAGACAGACAGCCAAGACACATTTGGTCATCAGGTTTGAAAAATATAAACAAACAAATGCAATTCCTATCCAGAAAAAAACAATTCAATCAATAAAAGCAACCCAGTGATATAGACAGATTTAAATCCAATTACATAAATTTTAATCCAAAAATGCAGGATATATCTTTTTCAAAAATCTATATTTTTACTGTTTTTAGCCAGATGGAGTGAAGCAAGTAAAGATTTGCCTAGATATAGTTAAATGTTTGATGGTACATTGCAGGTTTATTTTGTACAAGCTAAAGGCCTATCTTAAGATCACATGAAGCATCAAGGCAGCCAGCAGCTCCCACACTGATTAGCATCAAGGGGGAGAAGTGGGCTGAGGCAGAGAAAGTCAGCGGGAGTCTTGATTGCTCTCTCCTGCTGCCGCATTCTTCTTTTTTTAAGATGATTATGTTAGACGTGAATGCCTGGTTGTGATGTTGAAAATTGATGTATCAATGTACCAACTCCTCCAGAGATGTTTTTCATGAACAAATCCATACGTCCACAATTGTATGGAGTGGGTGGAATGAAAATACATGTTCCAAATTTTACTGTCGGCATTCTTTCTGCGCATAAATCATACACACAGTGTGGAGACATGATGTGTTGACTAATGTATGTTAGTACTACATATTTTCTTGGAGAGAATGCATTGAGACAGAGAGAAACATTTGCAAGCAAAACCTCAGAACAAGAAGGAGAAATAAAAACCAGTGTGAGGCCATGTCATCATTTGGAGAGGATGTGGGAGGAGGTCCTGACTCTGCAGGCAGCAAGCAACGCTCTGGAACACAACACGGAAACTCAGCTTCTCGGATTGAATTCAAATAGACGGAGATAAGAAGGAGAAAGCAACCCAAAAACAAAGTCGAACAACCCCAGAGGCCTGATTCAAGCAAATGAAGAGAGGGGGGGGATTCAGCTGGTTGGCTAGCAGTACACAGAGTCACATTTTTAGTATCAAAATGGAGGTTGATGTGCTGGATCTCTGCTGAATACTGAGCTTCCATCTGTCAGTGAAGCACACCTGATAGGTGGCAAGCAGAGAACAGAGAGGAGAACAGAAAGAGCAATCATGGGGATCTGTCACCTGTTCATGTCTTTTGTGCCAGAACAAGCACAGAAATGCAGAAAACACAGTGTGAACTTTACAGATGATTACAAAAAACGATTACCTAGAAATTGCTCTGTTATGTTGTGCAAATCCACCAGACTAAATAAAGCGTCTGAGGGCCAATTCTAACTTGTCCCATAAAATCAATTCTTTCAATTTGTCTTATTTTGCTGAGAGATATTTGAGTAATTTAAATGAGCTAATGTGTATTAATGCTTATAAAACATAGTTGAGAGAATATATTGTGAAGTTTACAAGTTGCACTGTAAAGATTTCTTAGAAAAAGACAAACAGTGTTGTACACTTTATTTGCCTTTTTTCTATTTTGTTACATTTCCTTTTTTAGTGCGTTTCTTAATTTGGGCCATGATTTCGTGGACCTTTAAGTTTACAATAAAATACAATTTATGAGCTTTACCTTTCAGAACTTGTCAGGAAGCTAAATAGTGACTGCCATCAAAGTTTTTGGAAAGTATCAGCTTGATTCCAAAAGGAACTTGGCAAGTTCTGAAAGTAACCTTTAAGTTCAGGAAAGCACCTGGTTCCAGAAATTTATGAGAAAAGCCTCATAAATTTCCATCAACATTTCAAAGAAAGGAATATATTAGTTCCTAGAAGGTTCCAGAAAGTAGACAACGAGTTTGAGACAAATACACAAAACGTTTGTAAAAATACACAGTAAGTTAGTGAAATTTTAATTTTTACTTTTACTGAATTCAAGATAAAGGAAGCTTCAAGTATTGCTGCTGATCCCCAGATCTGTAAAGCTTCACAAAGCTAAACCTAAATAATCCATTTGAGTTCACTTGACTCTTTCTACTATGTTCCAGATGGAACTTGAGAAATGTAAAGATAACACACGCGTTGTGAATAATTTATGTGAAAAACCAAACGATTCGCAGTTTCAAAAGCAAAGGGATGATTTGGAAGAGTTTCATCTTCCTCTCACAGTTTTTGTTAATTACCTGAACTCATGTGAAAGTTTCCTCTCTTCCACTCCAGCAGCGACGTGCAGATTGTCCCATTCAGCAATGCTACCTGTCAGGGCCGGCAGCAAACCCAACGTGTTTATTGACACAAATTAAGGTGGAGCCCTGGCAGCTCATTAAGCCAGAGGAGGGAGACTGAAATGGCGAAGCAATGGGTCCCAATCTGTTTGCCCGTTGAGGTCCTTGCATTCAGACAGGTGTGCAGAGAAACCATTTAGTTAACGCCAGAAATTATTCCCTCAGAGCAACTACATGGAAATGTGATGGGGGATAATTGGAGGCTGGAGTTAGAAACGGCAGCTCAGGAGGTCCTTAATACACAGAGATGTGGCTGCTGGTCTGTCAAAGCAGATTTTAAATTAGCTTCAGTGTCATGGAAAAAGTTATTTACAGTTTATTTTGCAGTTGCTGGAAATATTGCTTGTTTAATTGGCTGATTAAGTCACATCCAGATGGCAGTTTTATACCCTGCCTGTACTCCCAATTAATTGGGAGAGGTGTGCTGCAAAAGTTGATACTATTTGTTTAGTTTCTAGAAAAAAAAATAAAAATTCTGTCCTAATTTCACATTTTCAATTAAGCAGCAGAAACGTCTAATTCTGAACCCATCTGTCAGCTGCCTGTTTGACAAATGACACAGGAATTTATTCAGATTTGTTTTTCCACAGCAACAACATGGCGACCAATCCAGCTTTAGACTTCATCATTTAGGTGTCCAGGAACTTTCTACCAGCCACGGAGTTGAGACCAAAACATCTTCCCAATATAGTTTTCAGGCTAATTAATCACTAGGTGCATTATGATTTTATTTCTAGCTACATTATACTTTTGCTATCTGCAGTAGTCTTCTTCAGTGATCTCCTTCACGTGGAAAGAAGATTTAAATGTGCGGCTCATGAGCTGTTAATTATACCCAACTATCTCACTCCTACACACACTCACACCTAACTTCACACTCAGTTCAGAAACAGGGAAATTGATGTACATGTAAGATTTATGATACAAAAAAACAGCAGTAAAAGCTCTTGGCGACATGTGGGGAAATATAGATCATGTTAGTTGTTCTTAGTTTATAAAGTTCAACCAAAGATCATTAAAATGACACTACTTAAAGTGAAAGCATTGAAATGAAGGCAATGAAGTGTTGGCAGAGATACTAATTAAGCATTTGGCAGGAATTTTGTTTCTATTTGTACATGTTTTTGTTTATTGGATGTTGTTAAAATTCTTGTCATATGCCCAGCTGCTGCTGACTCCTCTGTTTGGTGTGAAAGATAAGCAACAACCTACAGGAAATGCTGTCATCTTGTTTGGAAAAGCAAGCAGCACCCTCTAATTATCTCCCGCCACAGCTATATTTATGTATTTCGCACGTTAAAATCAAACAAGACGCTTTACCCTTATAATGCATTCTTCCCAGCAGCAATGTATCATATGAAGATGTTTTTATATTTGCTAACATACATCATTATTCCTTCCTGCTTGCTCTCCCGCTGCTTTGTGCCTGTAGTGGCTCCTGTAATGAGCCACAGTGCAAACAGCACTTGTAAATCTGAGCACTCACACTGTGGATGTGATTTAATTTTTAGCTCTACAGAGACAAGGCAAACACCGACAGCTGCCAGTGAAATCCAGCAGGTTTGCCCAAGTCAAGTGAAGCTCTTTGGCTGTAATTCACTGGCTAAAAGCATAGGATTTATTTTCTTAAGGGGTTCATCTCCTACTTGACGTGTGCAATTCTCCTATATATAACTAGCACTCTGGGAGTAGTGCGCTCTTATTTAAATCAATTAACCTGCTCACTAACCACAAATATTAGAAAATCCCAGTCAGTCTGGTGTGATTTAATACTTAATTTCAAGTACTGACTTAAAAAACAAATTCAACAAATTCATTTGTTGTCTTTGAAAGTGATTGCTGCCAAGCGGAGACTGCTTTAATTTGATTGATGTGTGGTTCACCAAGCCGTGGATTTGGTTGTAATTACTCTTTGTGCTCACCGTGATAAGGAAATTAATCAAGCCATTATGTTGCTCCCAGTTTATCATCAGGACACAATAATTGAATAAACCAATCTCACTTGTCTTCAAAGTCACTCCTGATTGTGGCGTACTGCAACTAGTGGAAGGTAAAAAGATGAAGATCCCAAGCATATTTCACAAAGAGATGATTCAACCATCTCTATGTGACACGGGGTTGTTATTAATTTAAAATTTTTAGAACATTTAATAGGTTTTCTTCATAAATCTCTACAGTAAGAATATAAAACAAAACTAGATTGTCTTACTTTATCTCCAAAGACTCATACAGCCCAAATCCTAAGACAGTGTAAAGACAAATGCGATGCTTCTCATACTCTGAGGGTTGCTGCTATTTCCTCTTGTCCTAAAATATATCAGTGAAACTACAGACCACCTTTGACCACAAGATATCAGAGCAGAGGAAGGGGTGTTGAGTTTGAAAAGGTCAGATGTATATGCTGCAGCTTGACAGCACAGCATTAAAGTGCACTGTAAAATGCTCCAGTAGCCAAAGTAACAAAGAGGCAATAAAGTGTTGTTTCTTCTGGGGATTTGTTAAAAGTCTCTAACAAGCGTTCTGTACTGACTAGAGAGGATCCGGTTTGTTCTTTTCTATTTTAAAGCTGAATACAAAATTCTGCATCATTTTAAAAAAAGATTCAGCTTTTTTCAATCTCGTGTTATAAATATTACCATGTCCCCATTTCTTTTAAGACTGTTTGTTAAGCCCCAGCAGAGAAGAAGTAACCTTAATTCCCAAACCACGCCTAACCCTCCATGTTTAACAAACTTAGCGCCCAAACTGCAAAGTTTTAGAGAAGCTTGTTCCATATCAATTAATCTATTCCAGGAAAAATACCAGTCTGGTTGTACTATAATTGAGGACAAAGAAGAAAAGAAGAAGAAAAGGTCCCAGTACTACATCCTGAGGTGACCCATACGATAAGCCCTTTGCAGTCGTCATGATCTGTTTTCAAAAACAACTTTTCTGCTGGAACGAGAAAAGTGAAAGCACTTTACCCGTTGCTTCCTGGAGCTGGATCATCAAAGTACTATTTGATATTTTATCAAAATCAGATGTGAGAAACTACCAGAACCACTACTGTGAGTTTCCCAATGTCACCTGGGATCATATTATACATCATATATAGAGAAAAGTAGAAACTTTTCAGTAAATTACTTCATCTTTACTGAAGTAAAGCAGACTGAAACTTTGAGATAGCAGACTGAAACTTGTCAAAGATTTCTTGTGAGCTCCACTCAGAAATACCTGAGCTGGGATTTGAACTTTTTACCAAGAGGCAACAGCCTTAACAGCCACTCTGTAGCCTTCAAAATGGTTACCAGTTTCTAAATGTCAAGCATTGATACTAAAGCATGTTTTGACACCTACTGACATTTTTCACAAGATCTGAAGATAATCTTAATAATCTTGTGGTTGACTCTTTTAGTCAGATGCTTAATTGATTGCCTCTGCTTAATTGCAGCACTCTGTTCTTCCTTGAGCTGAATGACTGTAATAAAATCTCTTAACTTGTAATCAATTGCATTTGACCTAAAAGCATCCACTTTAATGTCACACTAAATTATTTCAACAGATTTTGAGACCCAGCAAAGTGAGAGATGTGTCTCATTTTCCTTGTGTTGCTTTAATTACACGCGTCCTTTTAGCAGTGATGAAGTTGTTCTTTACTTTAATCTGGAACTTGGACAAACATTCTGACTGTAATTTAAAGCTATTTGACTTGGGACCACCCAGTTGGGGGTTTTAATTGTGGTTGTAGATCATCTCTTTCCCTAGTAATTATCTCAACTATCATCACTCCTATAATAACGATGATCAATTGTTCCACATCTCCCTGACAGGGATAATGAAAAGTTTATTAGCCTCCCTCAACCTCACACAAGTGGCTGGGGAATACTTAACTTACCACTGGAAGTGAAGAAAAAGAAATATGTGCATCAGTTCTTCACTTTTAGCGTCTTAACATGAATCCTTCCTAAATCTCCACAGCTCGTTCTTCATTGTCTGACGCTGGAGGTGCGACAAGTCTATAAATACGTAGCTATGTTTATTCGGATAACTTGGCAACCTTTTTTGAATAATTAGCTTGTTAGACTGAGGAACACTCTACTGCGTATAGCAATGTTTAAGTAAAAGAGTCATCATTTGTTTTGTGTTTTTTGGATGAACTAGTCATCAAGTTTAAATTGGTTTATAATCTGCATATTATTTGGAAATTTTACTAAAAGAAAATAGATCACAGGATTCAGTTCAGATGATAAATTTTCCACCGTGTGAGATCTGATTCATCCAGAGCCAGATGTTCTTTTTGTGCTGTCGCTTCACCGTTGGTTGTATTGATCCTTTCTGGTGCGTTTCCTGACTTGTTTGCCACAGTTTGTTATTCACTTGCTCTCATGGGCCTGAGGAGTCTTGACTACCTCAATCAGGGCAATGGAGCACCTGTGTGGATGCCATGGCAACCAGGATAACAGAGACACAAACTTGAATGGATTTCCGAATGCTGGATCCTGCAGCGAATCCAAGCTTCAGATACTCTTAATTAGCTTTTTATTAGCATTTCTTTTCATTAATCTTAGAAACATCACAAAAAACATTAAAAAAAACCAAGTAATTTTACCTGTATGACGATCAATAAAGAATGAATTAATCTCGCTAATCAATTGTATATCATACATAAGTGTTTTTTATATCCTTTTATATCTTTATACTTTTCTCACATTTGTTTCTATGAAAAAAAATGGCTAAAGTAGTTTTCTATGTATTTGCTAAACAAATTAGATTCTACTGCATCAAAACTTTCTGAGATTTGAAAATTCTAAACTTTTCTAAATTCAACCTTGCACAGATTACAAGGAAATTAATTTAAATTTATTAAATAAGGAATAACAATCAACATGATACCAGATTTAGCCACCAGGGTTATTTTTTATCTGTAGTATCCTGGCAGGTTAAAGGTAAAACAAAAAAAAGAAAGACAGTTGACACACATGCTGACGAACACGTACATCATTTCCAGCAAATAAAAAAAAAAGCTTAGTAATTTTACTAGTTGCAATTATAAAAACAATATCACAACCATATAAAAACATTTAGTAACTCAAATATCTTAATTTAAAACATGAATGCAGTTTTGATTATTTAGAAGCCTTTGTTTAAATGATTTGCTAAATCAGTTCAATGGTGTGATTTTTCTTAATATTCAGGAATCTGTATATTTCATTAAAAGCAGCAGCTGTTTTAACAGCATCAATATTAGTACATTTCTGAAAGCCGAGTGCGAATATTTCCAAAAGGAATAAGAAAACAACCATTTGAAGCAATCAGATATCCTACAAAATGAAAAAGGTTCTTATTTTTTATTAACATGGAATAATAAAAGGGGTAAAACCTTTAGAGAACATATTTAATGGAAATATTTTATACCTATTAATGCTTCAGTAGATTCATATGGGACTGATAATAAAATCTTCAACCTTCGACAACTGAAATGTATTGTATTAAATAAATAAGAAAACAAATAACTTTAGGTTTAACTGAAAGTTGATTCATGCAGCACAGGGACATCACACGTTCTAGTGTCAATTGAAAGTGTATGAATATATTTGGCAAAAGTGATGACATGTCAGCACGTTTTGCTAGGTTAGGTGTTAGCGCACACTGAGGTGAAAAATCCCACTCTCTCTGTCCTGTGTGCCGCGTGATTTTGAGCCATCTGTTTTTGTCAGCGTCAGCGGTGAGGGAAGAAGCAGAGAGGAGCATCACACTGGGAGGAGGTGGACTCTGCCCTTGTGACAAAGACTGGAGCAAGAGGAAGTGACAGGATGATCACTTCTCTTTTTTCAAAGAATTCCTCATCACAGAAGGAGGTGTGCTAGTTAAGCGTGACTCATCTTCTGAGAGAAAGGGGTCAAAAAGTCAGAAAGTGGAACGTTTTCCCATGTCTGCACTTTTCCATGCACACATTTCTGTCGAGCTGCATTTCGGCTGCGGATTGGGGCTGACTTGATCCCACAGTCTCACTTTTACCTGCTTCAAGCTGTTTCATGGTAAACAAACCCTGCCCGGATTTTCCAGGATTAGTGTCCACATAATTCTTCCTCATCAAGCGAGCTGTCATTTAATCCGCTCCCTACTTGCATTCGTTTAAAGCCTTTTTGTCAGCTACGTGCTTCGCATTGACCCCTCCGATACCTCTAGCTGCTTGAGAGACTGGAGGAAGTGGATGTATAAAATATGGTGTGCGAATGAGGGAGAGGTGAAAGAAAGGGATTTGCTGAACAGATACAAAAAAGTGTTTATGGCTTTGAAAGGCTCATGGTATAAACATCTAAGGCCAGATTGAAGGGGCAAACATTTGTTGTTGTTGAAATTGATTTCATTTGAAGTCATCAACTGCTACTCCTAAACTAGTCGCAAATAACAAAAAAGCAGAAAGAAGTCAAATAAAAGGAGAAACCTTTGGGTCACTTTCCATTCTGTCTTTATTCAGCTACACAAAGCAAACCTGTCTCAGCAAATGTTTTGCCTTTTCTTCTTCTGTGTCAAGATAATTGTGTGTATATTGTCCAGATGTTCACAGGAAGCAAGCAGCTTTTATTTCTACTGGCTCTAACATAATTAAACATCTTCATGCAGAACAAACAAAGACGTCCACATTCAATTAAACCTCCCCCCTGTAATGCTAACAGCACTTTTAACAGTAAATCAGAAAAGATTTAAAATAGTGTTTTATTGTTCTTTCATAGCTGCTATTATGATGAGCTGGAAAAAAAAAAAGTATTTTAAAGGAAGTGAAACAAATCGGTGTGGAGCTGTTCCACGCACTGATATTCACTAAAATCAAATAAAACAGTTTTCAAGATGATTAATTCCACGGTCCCATTTTTCCCAGTATTGTGGAAAAACTAACAGGAATATTCAATATTATAGAATATTATCGTTACAGTTTTATGCGAACTAAATTAATCAAATTTAAATGCTAACAGAGTATGTGAGGAGAAAAGATTGTAGACAATATTTCTCTCAAAAGTATTTATTAATGAGTGGTGCAGTAAGTTATACCAGTGTGGAGAGGCTGGAATAAAGCGTGTCTTCTTCACTTTTTTGAGTTGATTAATTTTTTAATTCTTGCTAGGTAATTATTGTCAATTACAACTAATTTGGCTTAAAACTCTGAGGAGTTACAACATCTTTTAATTTTCCTTTGGGACTAATAAGTATATTTGAATTTAATCTTTCTGGAGAAATGTGATAATCTTAATTCCTTGGGATTTCCTAGAAGCAGCTAACTAGCTTGCTAGCTCTGTAGCTAGCTAGCCGGCTGGCTGGCTGGCTGGCTGGCTGGCTGGCTGGCTGGCTGGCTGGCTGGCTGGATGGATGGATGTTTAATGGTTTGCAAATAGGATTTTAAAATCTTTAATACAACTTTTTTTTAGATCATGAGATTAAAAAAAACATACCTGCAGATTTTATTATCTGAAAAATGCATTGCAATAATAGTCAACATTACCAAGCTCATTACAGAACTAGGGTGAAACATTTAAAACTGTTTGTTGGCTGAAATACAATATTCATTAGCAGGTTTTCAAATGAGGTTATTTTATTTCTTTGTAAATAGCTGTTTGTGCTACAATGTTTCCAGTCAATGCCTCCAAATAAATAGCACTCCATTCCACTCATTTAATCTTAAGTTATTTTCTTTCAGCTTGTTGTACTAATTGTCACATCCATTTTCAGAAAAATACAGTGAAAAACGAGGAGGCGATTTAACTTAAATATATTGCATTAATTGGTCACAACTAGTCAAATTAAGTTTATTCAAGTTAATTTATTAAGTTATCATTGTAAACAAATGTAAATAAATTAAGTTTGTAAAGTTTCTTACAACCAATTAACATGTTTTTTTGAAGTTGGATCTCCATTCTTTTTTCAGGGTACTTTAGAGCATATGTTCAATAAATTATTATTCAGATACTTATTTATACCTTCTTTAAATACTTATGTTATCTACTTAAACACATTTTTATCATTTCAGACGTTTATTTGCTCCTACAAGGAGAAATTTGTCCTATCACCATTTTATTTAAAGGTTGTCTTCCTCATCAGCCTCCTTGATCAGACTAATCATCCTTCTGGTGGCTGTCTTATCTCCCCTAACACCTTCCCCACACTGGATCATGTCGAAGCACGCAGTCTGCCATTTTACATTATTAGATCCCTGTCAGGGGGCACTTCCTCTGACTCTGAGAGGCCCCCGAAAATGAAGGCGAGGAAGATAGATAGCGACGGCTCCTGCCTGCTCGGTGCGGCGGGAAGTGGAGGAGACGGTGCTGATGGACTAATCTCTTGCTCTGATTATCTTCTCATTACAATCAGACTGAAGTCACTCGCCGAAGAGGAGAATTTGTAATTACCGTCAAATCTCTCGCGACTAAAACAGAGAATGTTTATCAGGGCTTTAACTGCGGGCCCACATCAAATAACTCAATTTATCAAATCATTTGTGGATGAACATTGTTTGTGGAAGGGTTGTTGCAGTAATACGTAGAAGCAGGAAATAATTTGTTTTACCTTACTTTGATTTTTGATACATTTAGTAAGAATTTGCAAACTCCATGCAAAAAGCAACCATCTGGGATTCAAACCCAGAACCCAGAAAGGTAGCATTTCTAACAACTGTTACATCATGCATTCAGCTAAACCACTGAAACTACAAAAAAAGGGGGCAGGGCGTGGAATATTTAATGATTTTACTTTGCTAGCTAAAGAAAACCTGCTGTCCAAATATTGTTTTTTGCTATGTTTGATTAAAAAAAAAAAAAACATAGTAGAGACGTGAAGAATTTAATCTATTGCTACAACTTGCGTCACCTCTACCTGGAAACAAAAAACAAAAATACTTAAATGTCAAGGCAGCTGAAGCATGTACATTACTACATTTCAACTGACGTATCAGTTTGACTTGCAAATGACCTCAGTTTTTCCTGGAGATTAGCTTCCAGCAGGAGAAGGTGGGGACTAAAACATATGGCTAGTAAACTGGAGGGATTAACTATTACCAAGCAAGCTAAATCCTCTTTTTCACTGTTGTCTGATATAAGCTTTAGGCTTGTGGAGACTAAGAAAAACCCCACAAATGTTGACATTTTGCTGAAGCGCAAAGAAAAAATGTTTCTGTCTAAATGTGTCTGTTCTTTCTTTTTTTTTTCTTTTCTGTTTCCTGTGCAGCTCAGAAACAACAACATCCTACCAGCCGCTTCAGACAGACGATCGGAAAGCTGCTGACATGAGGGTGGACAGCGCAGACAGGAACGGCTGCATCAAAGGAAGTGGACGTAAACACCACAGTCACCGCAGGGCCAGAATGTGAGTTAGTCTCTGTGCTCTCACTGATGCTAAAATGAAATGCTTCAAAAATCATCAAGAGGGTTTCCTAAGCTCAAACAACAAGCGCTGGGGAAAAGATAAGAGGACTTAGAAATCAATCCATGTTAAAGACGTAGGAGTTTTGATGAGAGAGACGCGAAGCTGGTGATGAATGGTAGGGGTTTGTTTTTGTTTTTCTGCTTTGCTTTTGTAGATCACAGTGCTTATGATAAACCACTTCTGCAGATCCACAGAATTTCTTCAGGGCCCGACTCTAAGTGAGAAAAAGCAGAATAATCTCTATATTCTGGTGGATTGAAACATAAAAGTCTTATCAGGTCGACCCCGAAGGACACAAAGAAAGAATCTGGTGTCAAACTTTACTGTGCATCATTAGGATTTTCTTTTAGGGAAATCTTAACCTGGAAGGCTCATTTTCTTTTTCCTTTAGTTTCTTCTTCTTTTAATCAGAGGTAAGGACCTCTTCATTAATATAAAAGCTTCAAAGCATTTGCAGCAGCACAGCAGGAGGAACATTGAGATGTGTGAAGCACATTTGAGGTTGCATCAGTAACAAAGCTCAGTGAATTTTATCCTGCAGCAACTGTTGGTATTAAAATTTTACAATGAATAAAACACAGAGATATGCAGGCGTCTGATAATAAAGTTTCTCTCGTATGCGTTTAAATAACTAAGAGTTATTTGGCATAACCCCAAAAGTATGAGGAAAAAACTTTTTCCAGCTTCTGCTCCTCTTAAAAATGCGACTTAACAGTTTTTTTTCTTGAAGCCTTTTTTTATTTTTGTTTTCTTTTATACTTGGCACCTTCAGCTGCCTAATGCAATAGCTCTGCGGTGCATCCATTTTGGCTGAAAAGTGGTCCCAGTGGGCCTTGACTTCTTCGAAAGCCTCCACTATGAAACACTGTGGGAATTAACACTTTTCTCTGTGTGATTCTGTGTGATTTATACCAATGTGATTGATGTGTTTTCATGTATGCTTTTCACACTTCAAAACTGCCTTTTGACTAAAGGAAAAGTGAACAATGATAAATTCAGCATGTGGTGTTGGTGCTTTGAATATGTGAAGAGAAAAAAAAACTAGACATAATTAATTCAACTGCATGAATATACATTTTGAAAGTGTATAACACTTCTCAGTATGTATTTCTGGTGTTATTTTATAATCATACTGCTGCTGTATATCAAAGACGTTTAGATATTTCTAACGTTCTTTTACACTTGCTAACTTTATCTCTCACTAGTTTTTTGGGGTATAGTTGTATTTGAATTGTTTGGTGTATGTTGTGTTTGTGTCCGGGGACTGCAGTTGAAAAATAGTTAACATTGTTTCTGTCAAAATAATAACAAAAAATATTAAAATGCCTCCTAAACCAGAAAACCATACAATATAACTGGATTTAACAAGGTTTTCACATGCTTTGAAGCTTATAATTTAACAATGGTCGGATTACAATATTGGTTTATTATTATTGTATTTAATTCAATTCACTATGTTAGCGTTTCCATTTCTGAACAATGTCTAAACAGCTCAAAGACACCTGGTTAATTTGGCAAATATTTGGTTTAAAAGTGAAATTTTATTTAAATCTCTAGAAATGGTTCATGTTTCATGGTAAAATCAGAAAATGTTTCGCAGAAATGATTCGTTGTGGGTGTTACAAATTCCTTGTATGTAAACAGACGTTAGTGGGAGTTTTATTTAATATTATCACCAAGGAGAAACCAAATGACTGCTAAATTTTCCAGAGTTTCTGAGACAAAAACAGACACTATACATCAAAATTAAATTATAAAATAGCAACATTTTGGGGAGAAAATATATGCCTAAGCCAGTCTAAGTCATACACCATGTCACAGTATAGCAGCATATAATTCCTGCAACATTACATTTTATCCCTCACACCCTCTACCTCCATTAAATCATGCTCTTCTAATCTTGCATAAGGAGGTTAATTCTTACCCAGTTTACACAGAAAGCCACCATTAACTCCTGCTAAGATCATCTCAATTGAAGGCACAGTATTTACCAGCTAAGTGCACATTATAATGGCTTCTGTGGCCATAAAAGGCCTTTTTGTTAAGAAATATGACTGTGTTCACCTTATCTTTTCGATGACGCATGATTGACAATAATACCAAATCGCAGGCAAAAAAAAACACTTAAAACTAGAACAGTTTTCCAGAAAATTGTTCATACACCCAACTTTTTGTGCAAGTAGCTCTGAAAAATGTCTATTTTTAAGAAAATTACACTTTCTCCTCTTATAAACATTTGTGATTTTACAAAGCTGGATGTAAGGGAAAAGAACTGGGTGCGAAGAGAGAAATGGGATTTTGCGTCATCACCAAATTGTTCCTCTGTGACGTCTGTGTGTTTAAAATTCCTAACAGGTCACAGTTGTGGCTTATTTCACAAACTACTGTGCCTGGTATGAAGGCAGGAAATTGGGCCACATCACTCAGTGTGTAATATCTTTACAATGGCCCCCTATGTGTCCAAAACATACTACTAGAGGAAACAAAATGTTTTAGGGCCATCTTCCATCAACCGTCTGCTGCTCCATTACCAACAACCCAGAAATTACTGGTGGTCTGGAACCCGACTGTTCACTGCGTTCAACCACTAAGAGAAAACATTATGTTTTTCATACACAGCATATCTGGAACAGTTCCATGAAAAATCACGGCCTTGCCTTTTTTTTTTAATGATGTAACCTCTGATTAGTTATTTTTCCACCTGAAAGGGCGTTTTATTTTTTTACAACATTTTCAAACTCAAGGGTTTATATTGTAAAACCTTTCTACAAGCTAAACATTTTTGTAAAATGGAACTCTTTATTAAAGCCTTTAATGTCTCACCACATGATTGTTTTTGTTTTTGTTAAGCAACACATTTTTCATATTGCTTATATGGAGTGACGTGGGGTTTTTGGAGTAGACAATAAGTGTCTAATCTCTAAGAATACAGACAGTTTTCATAAACATAAGGAAATTCTGATCTCATAATCAAAGTGACAGAAAATCAGACTGGAGAAATCCAAAACAGACTTCTTCCAGCTGGGGAATAAAAGGCTCTCCCCATTTATGCGAACATTAACATGGACAATGCTGTAAATCTTCAAATTTAAAAACATTCAAATTAGAATATGGGACAAGATGAGGATATTTTCAGCTTGTCTGATTTTATATTTTAATCTCCTTGTTTTCAGTAGCTATAAGCAGAAATGTTCATAATAACAGAAATAAAAACTTAATCTATATAATGTGTTTCACATAATAAACTGAGTTACTGAACTAAATGAACTTTTGAATCATTTTCTAATCTACTGATATTCACCTGTACATTTGTTTTGATTCTTTTCACCAAATAGCATAGCTGCTTGTGTCCAGTTTTTAAAAACATTACTTCACTCAACAAGCAATCCAAGAGAAATATACATGTTTGTTTTGAAGCTGTGTTTTATTGCTATGTACTGCTCTCTCTCTCTCTCTCTCTATATATATATATATATATATATATATATATATATATATATATATATATATATATATATATATATATATAATGTTTTATAAATCTTCTTTACCAGTTATTTAATGTTTGTCCTACATTTGAAATGTTTTTAATAAACTAAAATTAGATGAAGATGATAATTTAGGTGAATTTATGAAATGCAACACAACATAAATGCATCCAACGTGAAAATCCTGGCAATTAAATGTGCTAATCTAATTATTTTCATTTCTGTCTTAGTGTATTCCAGGGAAAAAACATTACAAAAGTAATTGCACTCTAGTTGAGCTCAGGTAATACTTTGTTTTATCAAAACAAAGCAACTTCTGGATTCAAACTCTACCTCACCTTCTGTAGCCTTGTCCAATAAAAAAATAGACTTTTAAAAAATAAAGTTAAGTGAGGAAAAACTAAAATAGTCTAAAGTGAATAAACTGAACCTTTACCTGATCCCTTTTCAGAAGCCAGTTCCCCAACAAACACATAGACATAATAATTATTATTTCTAAATTTACAGTCACAGTATTCCCTTTTATGGCTCTCCTAATTGCTCAGAGCGAACTACTCTGGACATCTATATGTGTTGCTTAAACACCTGCAGCCAGCACTGCACAGCTCACCACTTCACAACCATTTGTAAATTTGTCCAACAACAACCTGCCTTTCTGTTCAAGTCCGTTTCCTAAGCCTGTTAGTCTATGATGCATTAAAAATAATAGAGGGAAAAACTTAATTTAATTTATAATTGGGTGTAATAATAAATCTGTGTGTATATTCATACATTGGACATCTCTTGTGGCGTTATAAAAAAATAAAAGGAGATATAAGTTTTTCTTTTTCCACCAATGCCTTTGACTGCAAGGTGGCAGGTTCACTGGCTAAAGTCTCCGGGAAGCACTGCAGAAGAATCATGCTTTTCCCAAAAGCTTTTACAAATAGTGCATGATTAATACTGTGTTTGTGTTTTTTTATTTATGTTTTTCAATGGCTAATTAACTACATAAATTTCCAAACCCTTTGTCTCAATAACAAAGTGCTGCCAGAAAGAAACGTCATCTGTTGGGAAAAGCACTTTCTCTTCGGATTGTTATCTTGCTAATTGGATCGCAGCAGCTCAACTCAGCGGAGAAATCAAACATTAGTTATAAAATTAAACTGATTTTCGCTTCTTCTAAAGACAGCATGTCAGATTTAATGAGCAAATATTAGGCAGGTTTCAGGGAAAGCGTACACTCGGCATTTCAGAATGCCTTATAAAAAGAACCGAGGTAGAGAAAATCACATTAAAGACCAGAAATACACCAAAGAAACAACAATATTTAAACACTTTATTCTCCTGTTTTTAAGGAGTTTCTGCACATATTTTCAGGAAAATTGTATTGTGGAGTAGAAACTACATGATGTATTGCCTTGTTTCATTTTTTTCGTAATCATATCTCTGGTGACCTGAGGAGTCTACAGTACATTTCAAACCTGAATTATAATTAAATCACTTTACAAACAAGAAGCCAGTGTTGTAATTTAAGGATTGGGATTATTTCCTGCTGCTGGCCAAAACTCTGCTGGCATTATTTTGATCAGCTGCAGGTGCCTGATTGATTTTCTACAGAAAGCAGTGAAAATACCAGTATAATAATGAAACATGCTAAAAATAAAGTCAAACTTCAGTTTTTCTGTGTTCTGTTTCCAAGGTAAGCCCTTTGTTCTGACAACATTTTAAAGAATATAACAAACTAGCCAAAACCTTCAAAGCATATTTAATATACGTTTTGGCCTTATTGAGTTAACTTGAATCCTGATCTGTAAGCAATTGCCTTTCTGACCTAAAAAGTCAAGTAAAAGGAAAAAGTAGTCATCCAAGAAATTACTTAAGAGCAATAAAGTATTTGGTAAAAAGTCCACTCAAGTACTGAGTAACTAATCAAAATATTAATAATTTAACATTTAAAAATATGTTTTAAAAAATAGACATAAGTGGGAATTTAATATGTTAAGAATGAGAATGACAATAATTCATATAGATATCAAAAAAGTAAAATCAGACAAAAAAAAATCTGTCTGGTGAAGTTTGGATTAAAACATGTTTGTTCTTCATTCAGTGGGTAGAAAATCCAGAAATTGTATTCATGTAAAAGTAGAAATACTTCATAATTAAATTACTCAAGTAAAAGTAAAAATTACAGCATAGTTAGAATACCACTAAAAGTGTTTTTTTTAAGTTACTCAAGTTAGTGTAGTTGAGTTAATGTAACTAGTTACTACCCAAATCTGGATACAACTGTGTCATCAGATATGATTAGGAAATCGTGCCTGATTTCGTAATCATATCTTGTAAACAAGTGGAACATTTAAATATTGAGTAAAAGAGGTCAGAGAATAGACACTTGAGGAACCTCATTTGTGATTTTTCTTTTGTCAGATATAGAAGAGCTGAGTCTCGATCAGTCATGAAATATTTCGACCAGATTAGCACAGTGGCGGGTGAAGATGTTGGGGAACAGTTTGCACCAAATTACAAAAAAAAAACAAAAATGGAGGCGAATCAGTTAAAGCATTTATTTGTCAAAAACCTCAAGTGTCAAAAACCTCATTAGACAGAAACCTAGAAACACAACTTATCCCAAGGAAAGTGTGTAGCTTACATATAAAGACATGTTTAGAAAGTATTTCAATACATTGGGGGAAAAAAATAAAAATACTCCGTAGGTAAATGAATCTGAGCTCTTATTAGATGTCCTCAAATCCCAATTTTTATTCACAATTGTTGCGCTGAGTTGCGATTCCTACATAGCTGGAAAATGACTGCTCTCTTGCTCCCTCCATCTCATCAAGAGAAACCGTTTCTGCTGGCCAGAAGAAATGCAAATGCTCTCCCACTACAAGGCCAGAATGGTCAAAGTGTTAATGAGTGACAAAGCGTTCTCATTATCAGGAGAGGGTACTTTGGCTTGCTGAGTCTAATCAGGTCTAATGCATTTCAGTTCCTAATGCTCCTGAACTGCCGACGATGCCAAGCAGGGCCATTTATTACTACAGGACACTCTTGTGGATCCAGCGAAACTGGCACACAGTCTCTAGAGTTTAGTGGTTGCATGTTTCCGTTAGGCGTTCACTATGTTACAGTATCCAACACTCCTGTTTAAAATCAGGAAAAAGTGGTATTTTTCTCTTAAAATTGCAAATAAATTGCAGCATTACTCTTGAATGAGCAGTAATAGGATTTGTCAAACACATTTTGACAAATCCTGGAAATATTATTATAAAGGCATTTGTTGTTTATTTCACATGGTAATGCCATTTTCCATACACTGTAATCAAAATACAGCAGCTTGTCAATAGCATTGACAAATAGGTGGACAGGCAGAGAGAGAGAGAGAGAGAGAGAGAGACAGACAGACAGACAGACAGACAGACAGACAGACAGACAGACAGACAGACAGACAGATAGATAGATAGATATCCTAAACTAGGAACTAGTGGTGTAGCACATTTAATTGTTCCTAGTTTAGGAGGAACACCAGTGAAAGCATCTCCACATACGGTTTGACGTCTCTCCCAGACTGAAGCTCAATGGACCTTACCAGAGGGGCCGCGTTTCATTGGCTGATGCCCATTCTACGTGGTCACGTGCGTGGCCGTCTCACAAACACACTTAGCTTCCCGTTAGCTAAGTACAGCATAATGGCAGAACTGATACAACTTCTACACCCTGAAGCCTGTCTGCTACACAGTCTTACGTTAGCTAAACAGATCAATATGCAATGTGTCTGTATCTGACATACACTAAAGATTTTATTTTAGCAGAAAAGGCTTTGGACTAAACTGTTACTCGTGTTAGCCACGTTAGCACCAAGTACAGCTAGTCAATCAACCATCGCTGTGTTCAGGTAAGCGCTGATTAATAATCGAGAAATAAATATCAAGCCTGGAAACTTGATATTGTAACGGACTGAATGTTATGTTTTTAACGTAATCTTTGCTCGTCTTGCGGGGCGCAGGCGGTTGCCACGGTAACAGGTGTGCTTAAACTACAAAGAGAGAGCGTAAAAAGGTAGGAGCGGTTTTGAGTTGATCACCTGTTCGGGTTATTTTACCTTTGTTTACCTTTGCTGTGGCGCATTACAGCCGCTGTTTCTAAACGTTGGACTAATTACCTCGATCATTTGTGAGTTTACGTCATTCACAACAAACATCAAATAGAACAAATATATTTCATAAACAAATGGCTTCTACCGCGATAATTATGTGAAATTAAATGAATTATATCCCAGCTTCAGACGATTTGCCTTTACCTTTCCAGAGCTCTTTGGTTCCTCCTGTCAGTCTGTAGCTTCTCATATTGACGTCATCAAACCAAATGTCAATTCTACAATAACTGACTGACACCTGCTGACCTCAGGTTTGCAACCAGCTTGTGAGTGAGAAACCAGTAACCTCCTCCCAGATGATGACATGAACTTGTTAGTTCCTCTGTCCATTTAGTAGCTGATATATTGTGAAAATCTGGTAGAAATGATGCAGTAATCGCGAGGCTTTGCTTGTGAGACTTGCGGTCACGTGGGTCGGTTGTGGGCGGAGCTTGGTAAGGTCCATTGTTTCAAGTAAAAAGTAGAAACAAATCCATGCAGAAAACATTTTTTTCTATGGGACTCCTTGTCATGATAGCAATGCAGAATACCATCACAACTGTATAGATTATCTTTTTTTTTCTAATTAGACGTTAAAGTTATCATCATATGTTTGATGCTTCCTTGCAAAGTCATGAAAAACAAGATTGTGACGTGGAGCATACGTGGGGTTTATTTTGTCTGTAAGTCATTCTTGTGCAGATACTGTTTAATGGTTACTTTGCATCTTTAATTTCCTTAATCTGGATTGAGGATCTGCTTGTGTTGTCATGAATCTAGAGCTAAAAGAAGAGGAAGATTTTTGGGGGTCTACTGCCAAACGTTTTGATCCTCTCACCCTCAGGATCCTTATAAAAATTTTAAAGGACCGTCTCACTCATCCATTAAAGATGGATTTTCTTAAACGTCGTTGTGTTTTGTGATTACTAACGATTTCTCTTCATGTAAAATGGTTAAAATATTAGAGATCAGACATTCAGCAGGTATTTTAGGAGTGTTTATGTTGTTGAGAAGACTCTGAGTTTCCATCAGTCAGTCACAGAGGATACAATTTATGTCCTTTTAAAATCATCCCATATTCTTGACAATTTCTCAGGCCTCATTGTGATGTAATCTCCTTTCTGTTCACATCACTTTTTTGGCTCGCTCACGAACTGCCTTTGCTCCTGTCCTTGAAAGGACCGCTCAGTAAGCCTTCGGTGATTTTTGAAGCCCTTCATCTCCTTTCTCAGATGTCTCACTTTCAGACAGAGGGAAAAGGTGGGCATCTGGAAATTAATCAATCTGACCACATGAAGGAACTTGACAGTTTTCTTTTTCTGTGTAATGATAAATTCAGTCCAAAAAAAGAGTAAAAGTGGGGAAGATGAATAATAAGGATTTGAAGGAAAATGTGTGTTCAGGCAGAAGACAGTGTGCAGTGGTAGACATTAAATGTGGAGAACTATGAAAATGTATACAATGAAAATGTTAGAAAAGTGGCACACTCATGAAGAATCTAAAAAGTCCAAGTGATCGTATTTTTAAAAAAGGCAGTCTGCAGAAGGACAGATAAATGGAGATCAATTACAGCCTTAAACAGAAACCAAATGCAGTTAGGTTCTACAGTTTAGGATCTCAGTATAAGCAGCTAAATCAGGTGAAACATGCACCTAACGGCCATCACATTTGAAAAAATCATGGAGTTGGCAAGCTGACAGAAATGAAACAAGCCAGAAAAGTTACCAGCTGAGCAGGTTTTTCTTTTTTTCATAATCCAACAATGTCCTATTATAACTGGACAAATCTTTACTCCAGAGGTTTAAAGACTGCACTTCTTGTTTGAACACCACCTGAAGTGGCTCTAATGTACATAAATAGCTGATTTTTTTTTCTTTGAGGGTTTGTAATTATTTTATAGGTTCAGATTAATCTGCAATACTAGTCTCTGTTGGCTTCTTGGTGCTGAACATCATCCATCACGTCTCATGAGTGACTGCAGATGTTTCCTTCTCCTCTGTTTCGGCCCCACAGCCCCTCCTTTGATGGTGTCCTCTCCCCTCGGGCGAAAGGGAAGAAGAAGAAGAAGAAGAGGAAGTCTGAGCGGAAGAGAAAAAGAAGGAGGTGAGTTTTAAAAGTTTGCCAGTTCTTGCAGTCCTTTGGTGTTTGAAACAGCAGAATACAATGAACATGCAGTAAATCCATGAAACCAAAGATTTGAGGGTATTTATGCATTTTAATAATACTATTTTACTGTAATGCATCAAACTAATAATATAAATTAATTTATAAGTGTAGTGACTTGCACTGTATTCACTCTCTATTTGGACTGAACTGAAATAAATTAATATATAAATTATAAAAAATTAGATTCACTTATCTTTGTAGATTGCGCCACAATCATTTGTAATGAAATAAACTGCAGGTACTTCAAATTATTTTCAATTATTGCCTTTAAAGAAACTGTAGAAATGCTCAATTTGAATGAAACTGGTTTTAACTTAAATGAACCAACTTTAAATTAATTGTCTGATTAACCACAATGACTTACATTATACTTAATGAGATTACACTGGAATTCATTTGAAATAATCGGCATACAATGGACAATGGATTTGGAATTATGAACTGGATTATTTATACTTGAACTAGTCTGTTTTTAATAAATAGTATTAAATTGGAAAATGATATGATTGAACTAGGACAAAATGTATTAAATTGCTCCAACTATTGTTATAAATATTTTAAAGCCCTGTTTTCAAAGGAATAGGAAATTAATTTGAAAACAATTGGATTGTAGCCTACTACTGGATTTAAGATAAATTGCATGGAAATCGGGTGCATGTATTAGGAATAACTATGGTGTAAACAGAACTGCACTGAAATAAACACAATGTACTGAAATTTGTTCAGTTTGTCTTCATCTAATCAGATTAAACTGAGTTTAAAAAGTATCTATTTGAAAATGATTTTATTGAACTCATCTAGATTCCAATGGACACAAATCTAACTCTGTAATGCCACTGAATGGTTTGTTGTAAAATATTGATATTCAAAACAACTTAATGTGAACTGAATTAAACTCAACTTAATTAAGGAGTATTAGAATTCATGTTTATCTTTCATTATTACCATTTATTTCCCTTCAGGTCTCCTTCACACAGTCTGTCACCAGCGAGGAAGAAGAAAAAGAAAAAGAAGAAGAGCACTAAGAAAAGCAAGCATCATAGGTATTTCTTCTTTATTATCACAGTATTGTTAGTATGGATTTATTTTTTTTAAAAGTGACTCAAATCGTCTTTCTCTACATTCCAGGTATACCTCTAAGAAGTCAAAACACAGGTATTTTTATGTTTAGTATTATCATTAATATTTGTATTGCCTGTAGTAGTAAAATAAATTCTACTTATCTAGAATACGTTGCTGTTTTAAATGTGGTGTAACAATGGCATGCATGCAGGAGGATTACTGGATTTTCACCTTAAAGCCTGATTCTTAGTGTATCAGCAAGAAGGCAGGCTGACTGTGAAGGCTTTGTCAGTCTTAAACACCTCCGGCTTATTCTGCTCTTTTTGATCCCTCCAGCTCTTCAAGTTTAAAACGTAAGAGGAAGGATGAACGCAAGCACAAGAAAAGGTCAGTCTGTGATTGTTGCATCAGAATCATCTGGAGTATCCTTCCCTTCCTTCCTTCCTTCCTTCCTCTGTGGCTTGTCATAGATGTTACAACTATGTAAGGGCACCGCAGGGGAACCAAAGACACATGCAGCTTTGAAATTTTCTTCAAGCCGATAAAAACAAACCCTCACGGAGAAAAGTACCGAAGCCACAAAGAGAGTAAAGCAAATATCAAAAGGGGGTAACTGAAGCCAATTTCATGCTGTGATTTTGCAGTTTCTCCTAATTTGACTTTCAACCAGATTATTGTTTTGTAGCAGTGCCTTATAAATTAATTGACTTATTTTTTCCACAGTAAAACCACAAACATTAATATATTTTACTGGTATTTTAGGTAATAGAACAAGGATCTTCAATCTTTACAATTCAAATGACCAGTCCAGTTAACTAAAACTTGTTTAGAGCTGCAAATATGAAAAAATTGTGATTTTAAACTAATATCTACTATATAGTATATGTTGTTATTTTTAAAGAACTACTATTTTTCTTTTTACTTTTGTTAGGTTTTAAAATAAGAGAAAACGCGTAAATATTGTAAAAAGAGAATAGCTAATTTGTCAAAATCACATAGTTTTGAACCCAATGGCAAAAATAGTTTTAAATTATGCAATTATTCCTTATAAAAAATGAAAACCTTCTGAAAAATCTTCATGTTTTATTGTATTTATTCTTAAAAACATTAGTTGGTCTTTTATCATTTTTATCCAGAGTTATAAAGAGCCAATGTGGAAGATCCTCAGAGGTATATCAGCTGCAGACCCAGATAGAGCGAAAATGCAGATGGAGCAAAAATGTTTTACTGTTTTTGATTTTTTTACAAATAAAAATCTTAAAATGTGGCATTTGTATTTGTCTCCCTGTGTAAACACAGAGCTGTTTGTCTTTACCAGCTTTGCACATCTAATCTTTCCCCGACATTCTTTGTGAAACAGCTCAGACTGAGTGAGGCTGAATTAATAGCATCCATTGTTTCAGTGGGTTAATGTCTGAATTCCCGCTAACCATTCCAACATGATTATCCTTTCAAGTAAACTGTTCAAATGTTGCTCAGGCTGAATGTTTTGGGTTATTGTTTTGCTAAAAGGTGAACTTCCACAGCAGTGTCAAATCTTCCTTCACAATCAGCCTGTATTTATTTCCAACCATCTTTCCATCAACTGGAGGAAAATGGTTGGACTAGATTTTATTTAGATCAAAATAAGGACTCCTTAATTATGAAAGAGGGCTAGTAGCACTGAAAAACAGCTCTCAGAATTTTGACTTGATCTTTTGAAATCAAAAATCAAAATTCAGAGAAAAAAGTCAGAATTTGTTGTTGTTTTTTTCAGTGTCCTTACCCTCTTCCATACTAAATACACATATGCCGCACTTTTCAAATCTTTATTTGTAATGAAAAGATTTAAAAACTAGATATAGTTTTCTTTTGTCAAAGTTCGCAGTTGTGACTAAATAAATTGTGAAAAAGATTCAAGGGGTGTTTAAGCTTTTTCATGGCATAGAATTTAAATAGCTGCTTATTATAACTCCTTTCTATCTCCCTACAACTCCGCTTTCTTTTAGTATCTCTAAACTGTTTCATCTCTGTTTCAACTCTCAGCCCTCGTTTCTCCTCTTTTTCTTTTCTTCTCTGCTCTCCACCAGTTCACGGACTCACTCCTCACGTCGGAGGCGACACTACAGGAGGTCGGAGTCGTGCGCATCCTCCTCCAGATCCTTCCCGGGGGACAGGTAGGGCCCCCTTCTCTCCCTCCAACCCCAACACTTCTTTCTTATCAGCGTGAGGCGTCTTGGTCTCACTGCAGCACAAACTGATAAGACAGAGGTGACTTCCTCCTGCTCCAGTATACCCAACTCTTATCACGACCTCACAGAAAATGGCCACAAATTCACTTCTCTGATCAATTCACTCAGTTAGGACGAAATAGAGTGAAATATTGGGGTTTCGGTGATATGTAAGAGGTTCTGTGGTGTGGCTTTTTTTTCTGATTACATTTGAGTAATTGCTAGTGGAATTGCTGGATAAAAGGGGTAATTCTTTCACTTTAACTCCAGTTTGATGCAGATTGTTGTATTGTAAATAAGAAATGTAAAACAGTAAAATTTTATGTAAAATTTAAAACAGTAAATCTGACTAATGAGTTCAGGATAAAAACTCAGGGAAGACGGCAGGACTCACATAGAGTACAGTATTTAATAAAAGAGAATGCTAGAGGTTTATAAATATATAACACATTGAGACAAAATAGTGAGGCAGCGTGTATTAAATAAGTAGTATGATAATCAGTAGCATTCATCTCTCAGTTTCACATTTACTGTATTTATTTCTCAAATGACAGTAGACAGTTATGAACATTTTAAATTTAACAAAAGGTTTAACGCCCTTTATTGCAGAACTGGACGGATTTCTATTGTAAGCTCCATTGCCAGGTGAAGCAGGCCACATATCCTGCAAGTTAAGCAACAAAATGTTCATTTAAAAGCCCCAAAATAAAATATGTAAAATAAGAAATGCAATGCACACACAATTTTCCTAGTTAAACACCCTACATATGAAACATGTGTGTTTTAAACACATTTGAACAAATTGCAATGAGTCCATCACAAAATCTGGTTCAAAATAATGATTTACACAAGTTTGAGAAAAATAAATACAAAATATTCCAAAACAATGAATGAACATTCATATATACTTACATTAGCTTGGATTGTTCTTAGTAGAAGAATATTACACTTATATATAATAGATTAACTTTAAATGTTAAACCACCTTTGACCTTAATTGATGGGATGCTCCAAAAGAAACACTGAACTCTTTGCAGGCACAACTGGCACATAATGTTTTTTTCTTAGTCATTTGCAGCCACCAAAGAGATGCCACCCTGGGTGGTGAGCCTTATTGTTAGACAAATAATCACAAGTACATGCGTACAACAAGCTGTGAAGATTTCTTGTAAAGAAATAATAATTAATTTAGACCTATGGGATAACTTTATTTGTTAAACTGCAAAAACTCAAAACCTTAATACTTTTGGCCTAGTTTCTAGTGCAAATATGTTACTATACCTGAAATAAGACAAAACTAATTTACAACTAAGCCATTCAGCAAGACATTGAAGCTTGTTTTAAGTAACTAATTCCGTAATATTGATGAAAAAATACCTGTCACCCTAACAGAATATTTCACTTATAATTGGACATTTTTACCTTTTATAAGTTAAATGATTTGCCAGCGGAAAATATACTGACCTAAAGCAAGCTCCTATGTCCTGCCAAAAAGTTACTTGTGAGTTAGTTTTGCTCTATTTCAAGTGTACTAAGATATTTGCACTAGAAACTGCACTAAAAAAATGCTTTTTGTGTTTTTGCAATGTATGAGCTACACAGCAGGTGAAGTTAGCACTGATTTAGCATTCAAATCAGAAAACGGAAACAAGGTGGCCTCACAATTAAACTAAAACACGACAAGAAACTCATTATTATTAAAACACACCTAGATTTTAAATGAGGTAAAACAAGTTTATTGTTGTCTGAGCTAAAATAATTAGAAAACAAAATCTATAAAGCTCGGTGGTTGCCAACAATTTTGGGGACAAATACAATCAAACCTCACACTTTTAATTAAAATCTCACAACTTGTACTTAAAATACAACTGAAACTCTTCTTCTTTTTCGGTTGTGTAACAGTAATTACATTGTGTTTTACCACAAAAACAACTGCACCCTCATATATGCTTCATTAACATCAAATGCGCTTGTCAGCTAAGACGAGTCGCAGGCATCGCTAACATAATTCTGTGTTGTAGAGTCAACTAACCAAAGCATTTCCCCACAGACACCTGCAGAAGTCTGTGGTTCGTCAGGCTTTCAGAGCCATGGGAGGGGCTGGAGAGGAAACCCGAGCAGCGCTGAACCCCACCGAAGCAAAGTGGAGACATGCATCTAAATCTGTGTGTAAAACGGCTCCTAAATATCGCTCCATCCTCTCAGCGGGCACCGTAAGTACAGTTTCCAAGTTTTACAATGCTGCCGCAGGTTCAAATTAGTTCCTCTGGTCTGGACATGTCAAACTGTTTATGTTTTTTGTTTTCTAAGCTATATTCACATGCATATCTCAAAATTCACTACGTTAAAGTTGCTTTAGATTTCTATATTTATGGTGCAATTACACAAAGCTGTTTAAGGTGTGAATTGCAAGATGTATCTCAAAGCATCACATGTAAAAGCTGTTTACCTTTATATAGGAAAGCTTTTCAACACAGGTGTGAAGCCGAAGTGGTGCGGAGGATAGTAATGATGTGTTTTACGTTTACTACTGTGCTAAATCACAATGGTCCTGAAGCATTTAAAAACATCAGGAGTGGATTTCACAGCCGCACATAAAGATTTAACAGAACTAAAAAAAAAAACATGCAAATAAACCACGTGGGAAATGCATAAATATAAAGATGTTTATATACCTGTGATAAATGATAGTCAAATTACCAAAACTAGAAATATGCGACAAATTTAAACCCTAGAAGGCAGCACAGAAACATAATGGCCATCTGTTTTTCTTTTACAGTGTCACCAACTGCAGATATTGTTTGAACAAAGTGACTAAAATCTTTGATTTCATAAGTATAGGCTTTTTATCTGTTGGTTATTACTATAGTTTGCAAACAAAGTGTGTGCTGTAGAAGGTTCAGTCCAGGTCATTTTCAAATATTTATTTATATTTAGTCTAATAGAAGACGGAGCCTCTAAACAGTGAGACATACTGAGATTCTCCCTTTATTTTACTGGGAAAAAGGCAATTGTTAGTCCTTGGTCCAATCTGGCATGAAGAGAAAAAGTTTTAGTAAGAGATTAAATAGTTTCACAATTATTTGGGTTTTGGTAAAAAGTTTAGTGGTCCAGTTTGAAACACCTCTGACAATACTGAAACTTTTCATTTATTCAACCTTTTCAATTCAAACCAAGGTTGTTTTATATGGTTTCTTATCAAATATTTGATTTTTTTCACCACCTGCGAAGATTCAGTGCCAAACAAAATGAAAGAAGAAGGAAATAACCAGCATTCCAAAGGTTTTAATGTAGGTAAAAAAGGTACACGTTTCGGCTACTTGCAATTGTCAGGAATACATTCTTTTTTTTAGCATTCCTGACAACAGTTAAAACCTTTATATGTTTTTGGAGTGCTAGTTATTTCAATTTTCTGTATTCTTCAAAACCAAGCAATCATTTAATCCCCCCCCCCTTTTTTTTTCTTTTTTTTTTGCATTGGATGTGTGCGCTCTCCTTTCCTCCTCAGTATTCAGTGCTAAACCATGGATGGAGGATAAGCTGATTCTTAACTGTTGAAACATCCTCGAAATTAAAAAAATAAAAACTTTATAAAAACAGGTGGGGTTTTTTCCACAAACGTCTCTTGGTGATACAATAATGAGTCACTTTCTTTACAAGCCTTCTTATGATGTATACTGAAAATCTGCTAGGGAAATTGCAACCCCATTACCTCCTTTCCCTTCAAGTGTAAAGCTTTTCAAATACCAGTCTAATGTATACATGCTTTTATGTTTTGTACGTAAAAGTTGGAAATGAACTAATTTCGAACAATCATCTAGAACTCCTCCTGAATAAAGATTATGATGTAGAAAGTCAAAAGTTTGTCACCAATTGCCTCTTCAAAATCCAATATGGCTTCTGCTTCAGTAAAAGCTAATGCTAACTGCAGTAATAAAAAAAAGTTTATTACTGCAGTTATGATAGTTTCTTTCTTTTTTTTAAAGAAAGAAACTATCATCCCCAAAGCTAAATAAAGTGTTTTTTACGTTTTTCTTAAGCCTTAAATTTGGTGTTCTCTAACAGTATTCTGATTGAAATTATAAAAATATTACTAGTTTAGAACATCTTTAGTCCATCCTTACCTAAATCTCACAGTGAGCAGCTGGAAACTGTTCTGCTGCTTAATGTTGAATTTTCTCAGGGTTCTTTAGAGCCTTATAATAACAGCTATGTCCTTAAACCAATTGTCTCCTGCTTGGTGAAGCATGAAACATCTTTAATTTCTCCCCAGCAATCATTAAATTATGCTAATTGAAAATATGGATGTTTTAATTACACACCAAATGGTTTTAATTGAAATTCAGTAAATTAATTCATTTATCCAATCATGCCAACATTTATTTTGTAGTCTTTAAGGGAACTTTACACACTGAAGTATACAGTAATACACCATAGTGATTGTATATATTTATAAGCGGTTTACAAGTAGATAAAAAAAACACATCTAATTAGCTAAATGCATTTATTTACAGACTCTATAAATTGAAATTTATTTTTAAAAATGGCCATTTGTTATCTTTGACAAAAGAACAACTCAGGGATTTTTAAAAGAGTCAATATTTTCTGGAAGGCATCTGTGTTGATAGAAGAATGTCTATGTTTAAAATGTGTGAAACCTTTTAGCCCCAAGTGTGAACAGATTGTGTGAAACTCTTAGGATGGTAGAAGATTTGTTTATGTGTCCCTTGTGGATGCTGTGTTGACTGATGACTGCAAAAACCTTCTGGAAGATAGGGCCCAATAAAGTTTTTTTTTTTTTTTTTGCACCAACTTTTTGCATCTGTTGTTATTTTGCAATACATAAAAAAACTAGCAGCTGTTCCAGGCACTGAATGTGCAAATAGCCTTAAATTAATTCAACTTTTTTCATGGCAGAGACATATTGTCAGTCTGAACGCTTTAGAGAAATACAACCTTTGAACAATGTACAGTGGGGAAAAAAAGTTCTATATTTAAAAAATATATTAAGCTTATTTGTTTTTGAAATAAACATAACAAATTTTCCTTCTGAAGGCCGACTAGAGTGTCAGTAAAAGATGATTGTTCTATTAACTTCCTGCTTCCTGTGACAAAGAAGTCCCATTTCCGGAAGTCACTCTTCAAAATAGGAAAGACAAAAGAACGTACCATTCTGGTAAAGCAGATGTGTATTAATCAGGAAATAGTGACAAGAATCTTTGCAGTAATAAAGCAATAACAGAGAAAAAGAGATTTTTTGGAGGACCAATTACTGTTTGTTCAAATGAGACCAAAACACTCAATACCGTTAAGTAAAGGAGATGATGTCATATTGGTGGCCTTTTTTTAACTCTGGAAACCTTTTTGAAAACATGGTTTCATGGACATTTGAAATTAAAACCTGATGACTTTTACCAATAAACTGAAAATGTTTTTTTTTTTTTTTTTTTTTTGTTCTGCGTGTTAAATATTCTGAAATTAAAGGTTGTTTCTTCTAAATTACTCATTCTGAGATGATGCTACTAGAAGAGAAAGTGATGTAATTGAAGGGTTTTTACGTGCATTTATGAAGCATGCCAAGTGTGGAGGGAGCTGCATATCCACCCCCAGAAAACAACAAAACGATGTAAAAAACATAAATCTAACTGGCTCTGAGTTTGAAGAGAGGGTTATTGTCTTTTTTTTATGCAATTTACGACTCTAATGATGCACTTATGTTGCCCGCTCTTCCCTTTTTTTTTTACACCTTACCTACTTAAGGAGGAAATCTTGATTGGTAAGTCGCTGCTATCTGCAGATTCAGGGATTTACTTGTAGGTCGCTGAAGGCTTAAAATGTATTCTTACAGGAGAGAGAAAAGCAATCATCTGTCCTATTCTGAGGGCTTTCTTAGTTAGACTGGTGGGATCTTTCTTAGTCTGCAATCCTTTTCTTTTCTATATAAACCCATTTTTGTGATGTTTGTTCAATGTTTTTTAAATGAGGCTTTTCAATGGGGTTATTGTTTACTCTGTTTTCCTCTTCACTGGAGTTAGAGCTGGTAGTTTTTTTTCACACATAGATTCTTTTGTTCTTCTCTGCTATTTTCTTCTCCCTTCCATATAATTGTTTAAGTGCAGTTCTTTTTACAAAACAGTTTTCTTGTTGATTTCTTCGACTTTAGTTGAGTTCAAACTTTCTTTCGAGGTTAATCGCATGCTTCAAATTTGCATGATATCTTTCTATTTCAAAGCTTTTTGTCCCAAGAAAAAAATAAATCTCTACTGTGCTTTCAATGGGATATGTGCCTTTGCACTAGTGTATTCAGAGTAAATCAAAGCAGGTAGCAGGTTCTGTTCCATGCAAATTGGGGTTTAAGCTGTTGCCTCTTTGTCTGTTCGCAGATTTTGTCGTTGAAGCCTGGAAGCGAGCTTTTAAATGGGAAAGGAGCTCAGGGTTTTTCGAGTCACGCTGAAGGTACACGTGACTACGACTCTGGTAACGACACATCCTCACCTCCATCCAGCAAAACTGGTGTTTCTCGAGCAAGTGTCGCTGAAAACCAGAGGAACTGCTGTCAACGTCTTACCTCACCTCCTGAGAAGCAACGCTTTGCTGACAGAGACAACGGCTCCGATTCAGGGAACTCTGTGACAAGCTACGCTTCCTCATGCAAACCGTATGGGGAACATGGCTTCTCTGCTACCGTTTTCAGTGGAAACAGCAAGAGGTGAACATTGTGTTTGGATTGTATTACCAATTAAAATGTGTCCATGATTCTTTGGGGAAAAAAATTCTGTGTTCACAGTCATTTGAAATTTCCAGTCCGGCACAGTTTTTCAGAAATTAAAGGCTTTTTTTTTCAAATCCTACAAGGTACTTTAAAGAACTTACCAGGTACTTTACTAAAACTTAGCAGGTACTTTCCTGGAACTTTTCTCAGCTTTATAAATTATTCTACCAGAACTTAACACTTTCTGTTTTAAAACTACAATGGACTTTAATAGGATTTAACAGTTAATTTTCTATAACTTGCTGCAAACTTTCAGAACTAACTTAATATGTTCCTTAATTTTACTGGTAATTTCCCCAAAACCTACCAGATACTTTCCTGGAACTTACAGATACTTGCTGAAAATGTAGAGTTCAGTTTTCAGAACTTGCAAGGTTTCTTGTTTGTATTTTTACCTTCATAAAGCTTGCTGGTTGCTATCTTAAAACTTACCAGGGACTTGCCAGGGAGTCATAGCATACTTTGTAGAACTTACTGTGTATTTTTGGAACTTAGTGTATGTTTCTGACGTTTTCTATATCTGGTTACTTTACTAGCACTTACCAGATAAGTAAGGTAGCTCACATTTTTTGAAGTGATTTTCAATTAAAAAGCAATCAGGCACTAAATGGCTCTCTTTCCGTCCACATTTAGTGCTAATCCAGATTAATTGGTACTTCAGGCTAATGCTAAAGGCAGTTCTAAAAATATCACAGTTGCTTTTTTGCAAACAGTATTTTATTAGCCTTTAAACTGTGGGTATTTTTGCATTGTGCAATTATTTTTAATAAGACCAATCATTATTTACATGGGAGGTAAAGGTAAGAGGCTGTGTGCCATTAATGACCTTCCAGTGTGAAACACTGAGAATGGAACAAGTAAGACGACTGCATTCAGAGTAACTGTCTGTTAGAAAAGTAATGTGACATAAAACTCAATAAAACAGCAGCTAAAATACCACTGCTTTATTTACCATCTTCATATAAAAGATACTGAAAGCACTCTACATGTTTTGTTGCCTTGTGCTTTACACAGAAAATTATTGGTGTTCTCCAATCTCCATTTTCTGTGTAAATAATCATAGTTTTCTTTGTAAATACACCTCTGACGCGAGCATGACCATAGCTCAAAACCTCATAAAATAGTGTTCACATAAGAAGTTATGACAACTCTCTAGACTAGAGTTGTTTACTGGGCGTAGAAATCAAGGTGCAGGTAAGAGAACTTATTGCAACCTTTTAATAGAACCTAATTTTAAAACCTCATTTTAACGATTGATCACTCCCAACCCTTAAAATGTCTTTATGCTTTCTTTGCAGTGGGCAGATAACCTTGGGATGTGAGGAAGAAGTTGTGAGATGCCCGAAGGCAGCTCGATGTGCGCAGAGGAGGAGCAGGTCGTCGCGAAAGCGGCGGAAAACGCAGTCCTCCTCCAGCAGTAGGAGCAGATCTTCAGGGACTTCCAGGTACTCTGGACGCTATTCTCGAAGCCCTTCGATGTCTTCTTGCAGGTACTTTATCTAATATCGCAATTACACGCTGTCCAGCAGGATTCTACCAGAGATAGTACTTTCAGTATTTGCTCACCTCTCTTGCCGCAGCTCGTACTCTCGTTCCCTGAGTAACTCATCAGATGTGAGGCGAAGAGGCAGCTTGGTCAGCTTGAGCTCCAGAGGAAGCTACTCCAAATACAGTGCTGATAGGTGAGTTTTACTAAATGTTTACAGCTGCTAATGTCTCTTTTTAAGCGCTGTACAGAAATAAACCTACGCTGACGTTGGTAATTAAATGTTCACACTGTTGAATCTGGTTCCCCAGACTACGAGACAGGAAGCGGCAGTCCAGTTCCAGAGAGACAAATCTGAAGCACATGCATAAGGTTAGTGGAAAAAGACGAAGACGCAAGTCCTACTCTCCTATGAGGAAGAGGAGGAGAGACTCTCCAAGCCATCTGGAAGCGCGCCGCATCACAAGGTACAGCTGATTTTAGTCTGCCCTGATCCTTTATTCCTGCACATTTTCATTGCCAAAAAATCTCATCGTTTTAACAGCTTAGATGGACACGTTACATGTTAATGCAAACTTTGAAATTAAATCACATAAAAGAAAACACAAAAACATAATTTGAATCCAAATTATGTTTTAAAAATGAATAAAGTTTTACTATTGGATAAGACGGCTTTCTGTTTTTGTGTACTTAATCTTCCTTTAGGAAAAAATATAGTACAAGTACAGGATAAACAAAATATTTCACTGTATTATTAAAACTTGGTGTTACAACAGAGCATTCCTTTTACATCAATCATCATTTAGTCACAGGAAAAATAAAATATCTGTTGCTGGCAAAAGAATTATAGGAAAAAAACTGAGGAATAAGCAGAAACCAGAGCTGCCGCATGATGCTGATCATATCCACTTTTATTAACAGATTACCAGTAACCATGACAACCACTATGAAAGCAGAGGGTTTTGAGTTTGCTCCTTTGTCGTATAAAGGGTTGCCTTAATGCAATGCTAAGGCCTTAAGACAACAGCCACCAATTTAGCATAGCGGCCCGGGAAGGTTTCTAAGTCAATTTCTGATTGATTTAAAGGCAATAATTTTTAGTTCCATTATTCTACAGTGCAAACAATTCTGCAAAAATGGAAAATGAATAAATATAAAATCTCCCCAAGGTTAGCTTGTGCAATAGTCACTTTTTTTTTTTAAACATAGCCCAATCTCTGACTCAAGGTGGTATTTTTAATGAAATTTAAAAATAAAGTATAAATACAATACAAGGATTGGTTGGGGGATCCTATTGTAATACAACCAAGCGTAACAAAAACTAAAATTTCTGGGGTCTGTTTGTGGCTCTTGGCAGTGGCTTTGTGCTTCTTACTTCACTTTCATCTACAGTGGTGAAAATAAAGCCAGTGGCAAAATCAAATACCGTCCAGCTAACTGGTGACAAATTTACACTTACCCATGATAGACGCAAAAACACTAGCTAGCTAGAAGCTATCAAGCGTGTGTTAGCAGCAAGTTAGCGGTAGTCTCAATCGCCTCAAGTCACAGAGCACTGTAAAGATGTCTGAGCAGTGGACTCAAACTTTTGCCTGACCAAAAAGACCAAGAACAAATTACATTAGAGTAAATATTCTTGCCAAAACAAAATATAAGACCTGTGATGAATGTATTTATGGCCTACTTGCACTTTATTTTATTAATTTAAGACAGCTTAAGGCCTTAATATTAAGTACATGACTTTTTAAGACTTTTTCAGGATGCGCAGACACCCTCGACATCAATTACACGTGTTAAATGGCAAAATTCATTACAGCAAAGTTAAAGAGTAAACAAGTATGGCTTCCTTGGCAGGGATACCAGGAAAAACCTTTTGCTAAATGAACTATGACAATATAACTCAGGTTTACACAGTTGCCTCTGAATTAATTACTAGACTTGAGCAATATGTTACTGAAGCGAAACTGGTTGTTATATAATGTTCAGCACCATGTGTGGGACAAACAAAGCACGTCAAGAGACCTGGGTCACTGCAGGCCAGCATGAACTCTTCTGTTTGCTACTCTGTTTGTTTCCCAAATCTCCACAGTGCCAGGAAGCGACCCATACCTTACTTCAGACCCAGCCCTTCCGCCAGCAGCCGCTCCACCAGCGTGTCGTCATGGAGCAGCCTCTTCACACGAAGCCGCAGTCGCAGTCACAGCCGCAGTCGCAGTTGCAGTCGCAGCTACTCTTCCTACAGAAGCTACAGCCGGAGCTCATCGTGGAACTCCATCTTTGGGTCCCACAGTCGCAGCCGGAGTCGGGGTTCTTTGAAGAAGCGAAGGAAAGCCCGGCGTTAATGTTTTCCTGTTCAGAGACAGAAACTACATTTGTATTTGTGGTCAGAACAGAAGCTGTAGGGACTGATGCTTGGACTAAAATATCCCAGCATTTCTTCAAGGCCATCTGTCATTGAGATATTTCTGCTCTAACATAAACATTTTTACTTTTTGTTCCTGCACATCATCTTCTTGCACCAGCAAGAGAAATTGCATTTCCGTATTTGTCAAACCAACGTCCATGTTGAATATGTCCAACTGAGATGCAAGTTTGTGCACTTCTCTCTAATTCTTGTGTCTTAATGCTTAGAATTAACTTAATATGTTATTATGTATTAATGTGGAAAAAAACCATTTGGTTAAAACCAGGCCCATGAAGCACTGAAATTACTTATTCCATTTAGTTTATGCCCTGATGTTTAGCAGGGCAGCAAACATGAACTGTTCTGTCGGGTCTTTGTGACACTGATTTTACACCAACAGATGAAGTACAGGGGTAACATTTAAGCTGTTTGATCCCGGCGTTCACAGACGGCTTCACAGGGATCGTTATCAGGAATCAGGAAAAGGCTTCTGGCTCTGATCTCAGCACTTCACAAGACGAAGAACAAACATGTTTCCTCGGCGTAGGTGGCCTGACGGCGAGCAAACGGCCTGTCAGCTTAAATGTCACTTTAATTTCTCCTCTGATCAAGTGGAAAACAATTTAAAATGTCTGTCTAAAATACATCGGCGATCATATTTTCATGGGATTGCAGGAAGATTTTCAACAACTATTTCTTCCTCTTGATCCTTTTCCGTTTCTGTTACATTACAACCTGAAATATGAATGTATTTCATTGGGATTAGCAGTTGGGTAGTCCAAAACAAAGTAGCACATAATAGTAAAGTTTAGGGATGCATAATATTGATATCAGTATCAGCTGAGGTTAGTCATTTTTTAACATGTCAATATAAAGTCCAATATGTAAAGCTGATTTCAACAGCTGAAAATCTTTAGCCTTTTGCAGACTCTACCAGATTTTTTTGGAAGATTTTCCTGGATTTACTGATCAGCTGTCTTGTCCCTGCTGTAGATTAGCCTTACCACAGCATCACACCACCAGCATCATACTTCACCGTAGGGACAGTGTGTTCCAGAGGACTCGCAGTGCTAGTCCTCTAGGCCACAGATAGTATTTTACACATAGGACCGAAAGGTCAGTTTTGGTCTCATCAGTTCTTTTACATGTTTTCTGAATCCTCTACATGACTTGTACTTACTGCAAGCTGGATTTTTTTGTATTTTTTTTTAATTAGTAGCTTCCTTCTTACATCAAGGCCAGATTAGAGAATTATTAATATTTGTCCTGTCAAAAGGTCTCAAATCTGAGCAGTGGATCCCTGCAGCTCCTCACGATTTACCATTTGCCTCTTCCCTGCTTCTTGTGTCTTTGATGATCAGGTCTTGTTAGATTTGCAGTTTTTACACACTCTCTTCTCTTTCAGATAAATGTGTTCCTTCCTTTGCCTTCACGATGCCGTTTGTTTGGATGTTTTCACAGAGCAGCTGTAGTTTGACTAAGATTCATTTAAACACACCTGCACTGTTTACAAATTATGAAAATACTCAACCACCTGGTTGTAACAGATTTTTTTAGAGTTATCAGAGGATTACTTTCACTCATACTCACACTTAAACTTTATTTTAATCAGGTAAATGATTTAACTGATGTCCAACACAAGTATTTTATTTCCTTTCAGATTTATACGACACTGGAACAAAACCTGTAAGCCATTTTTTATTGTGCATAAGCAAACATAGTTATTACTTGTTTAAAATGTATCAGTGCTTTTTTTGCAGTTGTCAGATGTTGTATGTAATGCTGCTATCTCTTATTTATTTTCTTTTACAACTGTAACACATTTTCTCTGTAAAATGTTATTTTTTCTATATATGCAAAGGTTCAATTAGATGTCCAGCAAACTCAGTAAATCGAAATGTTAAATTAGTTTCCATTTAGAATGGAAAATATTTGCAGTTTTGGGTTGATTTCAGCTTTTCAAAATACATTTTGACTCCCTGATGGTTGAGAACATCAAAATAATCTTCTGTAGAGTAAAATCCCACATTCAGTGAAGCCTTCACTAATTCTAAAATGTTATATATATTGAAACTTCAATTTTAATCTTATCTTTTCCCCATCTGTGTTATGAGCTTGCAAGTTAAGCTAGGATGAGAATACAGAAACTAGAAAAAGAAGCTGGCAATGATTACATTTGAAGAGTCTACAGTACTTAACTTTTGCTCACCTATTAGAATTATTGGACATGCAAAGGGTAATTATTAGGCAGTATTTTGGGGTTTTTCCTGTTCACTGATGCTCCTGATTCTAACACAAGGCTCAGCAACCTTTTCAATCGAAGCCGTTCTTGTCCCAGCTTTGTGTCTAATACAATATTTGTGACGGACCAACAACACATCCAGAGTTTCTCAGCCCATGAACACAGAATATAACCACCGGCTCCATGAAATTTTGTGAATTTGTTTTTTGCCTGATGAGCCATTTCGGTGTATTTGGCCTTGTGTTTTTGATCATTGTCTTAGTGATGACCCATTTGTAGTTGTCTGGTAGAGTATATGATATATTTACTTCAAATATCCTGATTTGGAAAAGTCAAGCCTATAGCATCACATATGAGATGACAAGGTGCTTTTCCACATAACCATCCTTTGTTTCACCCCAGACTTAACCTGACAGATTGTTATCAATAATTAGTTTATTGTCTTGAGATAGTGAGTTATCTCATTTTCCTGACAAAGTCGCTTAATCATCTCAAGATATTTTTACTGTACTTTCATAGACCAGTTCCTCATTAGACCATATATTTTGACCAGCTCAAAGAAAACAGGCTATTTTCTCCAAAATGTCACACTGTTCCTTCAAAGTTAATTTCATGGCAGCTCCAACTCCAAAACAGCTTTTGCTTATAATTAAGGGTCATGCTTCTTAATGGTTTCAGCTCCTTCATCCTGTCTGCTCCAGGCCTGAAAGACTGCTGCTCTCTATGCACTCAACTCTCTCTCAGCTTATTTCCCTAAATGTCAGCTAAATTGGACAAATGAGGGAAATGTGCTGCTGGAAGAGAAAAGAAGTTGGCGCCAAAAATATAATCCATATACCACAAGCTGATGGTGGCAGATGTGAACCTGTATGCTGGGGGGAAGATTTGCACAGTTGTGTTAATAAACTTGGACAGACAGCGATGCCCTCTCTCCGAGTTCTTGTGCAAACAGGAGTCTGAATATGAAATTACCTTGTTGTAAATAGGCACTGTGTAAATAATACAAAATGTGTTTTTTTTTATTTATTTACAGCACACAATTGGAGGCCTATTGTAAACATTCAGAATACAATGCATCAACAAATGGCAATTTAAATGTACTTGAATATGATTTGGGGTATTAAAAAAAACATAAGCAAGCTCTTATAGCAATAGTGATTCATTGTGAAATGATGCATTTTTATTATTATTTTCAATATCTACAAACATGCAAATCATATATTTTTTTGTACTGCATGTGTGTCAATGTAAAGTCCATATTGTAATAAAGTGTCAACTGGAACCTCAACATAATATACAGTGGCTTCCAAATGTCTTTATTACCGTTGAAATTTTTCACACTTTGTCTCATAAAAAACACAAACTCCAGAGAAAATGTTCAAGGGTTATAATTACATTTCCAACGCCTTGTAACCATATAGAGTCCTGCTGCTGATGAAGTGCCATCGCAGTCTTGCTTTCTGCTTTAAGAACAGAGTCAACACTTCCCGTCTTCTCGAAGTTGACTCAGTCTGTTTGTTGTATCAATGTTGTGACATCAGAGCAATGGACCTGAAGCTCTGCGATCATTTCTATTAAAGATCAGTGAGTCATCAAGCGGAGGGGGCTCCACCATGTGTACTGTATGCAACTCAGTTTGGTAAAAAGTAGGCTGGTCCCCTGTCAGCTGTTGCGTCTCCACTGTAAGAAAATATACATTGACAAAGTCTTGAAATCCTCCTTTAAAGTTGTGTAATTAATTTCATTCATTTAAAAGGATTAAGAATTCGACTTGGTTCAGACTGTCTACTATTTAGCATCAAATAAAATATTTTAACGATTGGTACTGAAGTGGTGAAGTGATATTTTTTGCAGTGTGGACGCTGTCCAGACCCTCCCAGTACTTTCTCGTCTTTTGCCCCTTATGCACCAGCCGGCTGGGAGGTCCCAGTTCAGTATAAAAGCCAAAGGCAGAGGAGAGAAATAATTTTCCTTCAAAGTTGTAGCAGCTGGAAGTCTTATTTGGAGTTAACGGAGCCGCAGGCCGTTGCGTAAAGGTGGTGCGTGCTTAACGGGAGGCGTAAAGTTTGACCATAGGCAGAGATAAGAGAACCAAAGTAAACTCGAGTGCAAGGTTCAACTTACTTTACAAACAAAGAACTTTTGCGAGTCGAAAGTCGGCTGAAAATGGCAGAAGGTGACTTTTACACGATGGGAAACCGGCAGCGGTTTCCTAGAGACCCGTTTGGAGAATCGCCGTTCCGGGATCAGTCGCCGTTCCGGGATCAGCTCGCATCCCGGTTCATGGAGGATGAATTCGGGATGCCGCCTTTCCCCGACGACCTCGGGATGGACTGGCCCGGTTGGGCTCGGCCCGGCCGACTGAGCACGCGCCTCGGCCAGTCGCCCTTTGGCGGCGGTTTACGCACAGGGTTCCCCACGCGTCACTCCACGGGAGGCCCCGCACTTTACACCAGCAGGTACGGCGAGCCGTCCCCAAGCAGCTCCCCCACGACCACAGGTGGCGAGCCCTGGAAGGTGTGCGTGAACGTCCACAGCTTCAAGCCAGAGGAGTTAAACGTTAAGACCAGAGACGGTTTTGTAGAGGTCTCAGGTGAGATGATGCTGACCAACTAAATGGTTTAGGGTAAAGGTTTGCTGAAAAAAGGAGATGAACCTTTCACCAGTGGGTTGGAACTGTCATATCTTATGCTCAGGGATTACAAGTTTTGCTCTATATTGACGCTTATAAGAGTGTAAATCCTTCACTGTGACGAACTTTCACCTTTAATAGTGAAATTATATTTTTATGTAGAAAACTGTCAGAGTTATTGTGTAAGTACAGGAATGTAGAGGAAGGAATTTTGAAATTAAGATTTGTTAAAAAGTTAGAATCAATATCTCATTTATAACTTTCTTGGCTGAACCCTGACCAACTCTTATCCTTTTCTACTTGTCAAATTCTTGAACAGAACTTTTCACACTTAAACCACTGCATTAGTTTATGTTATATTTTGTTTTTCCGAATTAGTAACATTTTGATCAAAATCTTTAAATCTGTGCAATTTACTTTGGTTTACAATTTCCTAAAAACCTCGTCTCACACCTTGTTTCAACTAATTGTGGTTCTGATCACCTTGTGGGCCTGTTGGATAAGACAAACTATAACACCACCACTCTGTCCACACATTGAAGTTTCTGCAAATGACCTTTTAAACTGTGATCAGGTTTGTATTGAACGTAATGCAAACAGGACATAATATGTTTCTGGTCAGAGTAATTGTCTGATATGAAAATAGAGAAGTGTACAGATTAAAAATTGTGTTCCATAACGGTTTATGTGAATGTTACCATGCTCCTGTTCACAATGACCTATTTCCTATTAAACAGTTAATTTGACCAGAAACACTTTAAGTGCTCTGCTTTCAGTACACTGCTGTAATGCCTCCTATTTTTATTCTCTACAAAACGTAATTGTTGTACAGATGTTGTGCAAGAATTACTTTGTGACAACGGCTTAAAGGTAATCCAATAGCATTTGCAAAAAAACTGGATTATTTTGAGGTTGAAGTTGTAAAAGTTGAAGCAGATGTACTGCTTCTCCACTTCCTTGGTGAGCTAAAACTAATTTGGTATATTAAATTTAGATTTATGTGCACGAAAGATGCTTATAACCTCTTAATAGAACTTGATCAACAAATTCTGAAATGCCTTTTCAACTTTGCAGCTATAATCACCACTTTAAGGTAAACTTTGTTTTCAAGAAATCTATCAGAAAAAAAAACATTAAATTTGAGAAATAAGAACTAAAGTTGTTTCTAAGAAAATGTATGAAATAAGACCTAAAAAAACAGCAGTCTTCACCCAGATGAAAGGCCAAAACAAACTGTTGCTCTGAATGAAACCTTAACAACCTTATGACTTCTCTCAGAAGCTTCGTGGCTCTGTGCGGGAAGTGAAAAGGCCTCACTGGTATAAAATGATCTCTGCATTACTGTTGAGTCCTTCTATAAAAGAGGAAGACAGGTTTCTGGAATCTGGGACTTGGAAGTGGTTTGGCAGATCATAAAGCTCGGACACCTGTTTCAGATTCTTGGAGAATCACTCCCTCAGCCGCTCATGAGCTCAATTTAGATTTAAGGCAAGGCCTGTGACAACAGTCTCTGTTTACAATAAGATGGGAAGCTTGACGTCACTCAGAGAATGTTCTGGAAGGAAAAGGGGGCCAGTTCTGTAACACAGCAAAACACCTACAGGTTTTCTCCCTGACTGCGGGAGTAAGTTGCAGAAACCTCCTCCTGTTGATGCTTTAAAAGATTCATTCCAGGGATACCTAGGCTTAAAGGGGGCACTGAGGACAGCTGCCTTCCTCCTGACCATTCAGCTGTGAGTTTTTTATAAACACATTGTTGGTGTGTCAGTTGGGTTATTCTATCAGCCCTATGTCTGCTCAACCTGTTCTAAATCTGTGGCAGGGAAGGCAATAAAACTGGAAAGATGTTTTTAGTCTGTTAAAGGCAAAGATAATCTAGAGTTTGCTTCAATTCAGAAATAAGGACAATTGTTCTGCCTCATTTTGACAAAGGAGAGTGAAGTGCAATGTTGGACATAATTGTCTTTCCTAGCAAAATTAACTCAAATCAACTGAATTAAAAATATGGAACTGAAAGAGCTTTCAAGCTCTCAATTACTCTGTTCAAGTGTTTGTTCAACTAATAGTTCTTGGCTCTGCAACATTACATACAGAGTGAATTAGTCAACACTCCGAAAATAAATCTCATTGAAAGTTTGGAATAGATGGTGAAGCAAGCAAAGTGCCTATTTTTTAAAGCACAACACAATTTTCAGAGATGAACTTCTCTTGATTATATTTAAGTGCTCAACACTTTAGTCCCTAATACGCTTTTCCTTTTACCTTCTAAAAAAGAAACCCAACCACCTTTTCATAAACTTTGGTGGTCGGTATTGATAAAGAAAGAACACTATCTACAGTTTTTTTGCATTTCAGCAATGGGTAGTATGTAAAAGGAGAATCTTCGATTCTATTTCCACAAATTTTTTTGAAACAATCAGAAGCACCAGTAAGGTTTTGAAAGCATGTAGTTCCCCAAACAGGACTGAAATACTTTTCAAAACACCAAAGATGCTTGATTTATAAACTTTGTTTTTCTAGAATAAATTCTTGGAGTATGTAGTTCAAAACAGTCCTCCAGATTAAAATATAGCTTGATCCTTAAAACTGTGATCATCGTTTTTAAGAAACCAAGCAAAGCTCAATCTTTTATATCTTTTGTCCAAAAATAACTGTTAGTTCCATCCATCCATCCATCCATCCATCCATCCATCCATCCATCCATCCATCCATCCATCCATCCATCCATCCATCCTAGGAGATAATCTGCTAAGCATCTATGTTTGGCATGAAATTGGATTAGAACTGTGTAAAAAAAAAATACAGACTCTGTTATGGTTATAGTAGCCCAATAAATAACTGAAACTTAATGCTAATATGCTATTTTTTTGTGACTTGAGTTGTTTCGTTCCGTGCATTACAGTTGATCGACTGCTATTTAAAGAAGATAAGCATCTGGACTTGCAAGTTGTTTAAGCTAATTACAGTTTGCCTTTTGATTGAATGTTGACTAATTAGTTTGAAAGGATGAAAGCATTTGCTTTGGAGAAGTCTGGCACGCTAAGAGTAACAGACTTTTGACCATTGCTTTCTATTTGTATTTTGAATCAGTGTGGGGTTTTTTTTGTGTTTCGTCTTAAGTCCAGTAAAGACACAAACATAACCGATGGATTCCTTTTCAAAGAAGTGTTTTGTGTACAAAAGTGCTTAAGTGGGCTAGACTAGTGAGAGCTTGCCATACTTACAACCACAAACATCAGTTCTTTAACTGTGAATGTTGGCAACACCCTCTCTCTAAACACAGAGTGAGGCATTTCGGGAAACATTGAGGAGGAAGAATCTTGTTGAATAACCTTCTCTGGGGATGAGTTTTACATCTGAAGTCATGCAGAGTTCTTCATAATAATACTATGACCTCACTGATGATCATAACTCATGCCTCCTCAGGGGCTTCTGCCTTAGTTTCTAGTGAAGTGCAGCTCTGTTAGCAGGTAGAGACGTCACAGCGGGGGTGTAGGGTAACACATACTTTAACCTGAAGTGCTCAAAGGGGCTGAGTGCAGTGACAGGCCACACTCCTCCCAGCAGCGTTGACATTTTAGCTGTCGAGGAGCAGCTGCTGGTCAACTAAAGCAGTTTGCCTATAATGAACAGGGAGAAGGTGGAGCAGGGTCTGTCCAAGACTGCATGTTCCTCCCAGCAGGAGATGCGTCTGTGTCTGCAGAAGAGTCATTCCGAGAATGAATCAAAGAAAACGGGGTTGATGTAGTTTGGCTTAAAACAACAGCAGAACAGGGATTGAGCAATGGAAACAGTGTGTGTGCCAAGTGAACTTCAGTTAAATCAACACCTCTTTCACTGACGTCCATGTTTGAAATTTAAATGGTCACAGGTGTTGGGTTTCCAATGTGCGGTCCATGAGATTGTGTAATCACTGGACAATGTTGCGGTGGTGCCACAAGAGGGCGACCTTGGGGGCAATTAGCATCTTCAAGCTTGCTGATCTTTGTTTTTCCCCAACCAGGAAAACATGAAGAAAAACAGGAGGAAGGCGGGATTGTGACGAAGAATTTCACAAAGAAGATACAGTGAGTATAACCGAGAAGGTTTATCTTTAATGATAAGAGCTCTCTGTCTGCACACTGTCAAGAAAGAGGGTTTGGCTATAGTTATACTTCACAGCATGACAAAAAAGAAAAAAATGCAGTAATTACCCATTGGTTTTACCCTCCCTTAATAAAAGTATGGCTCAATTTAGTGGAGAACAGGTTGATGAGCTTTAATGACTTATAGAGTGACTTTATTTAACAGTTATCTGAAAAATATCACAGTTTGACAGATAAAACTGAGTGAATGCTGAAGTTAATAAACAATGTTGGCTTTAGTTTTCCTTAATCAGATATCTTTCCTGTAAGATTTTAGCAATTCTTGCCAAAAACTGAAGGAAACTGTTAGAATTTAGATATTTATGGAAATATCTAAATGTGGAAAGAATCAAACTTTGATGTGGATCATATTTATTTTCTTTGAACCTGTTATATTTTAAAATTAAAATGCAACCTCTCAGTGTACTTTTAGTTTTATCTGAAGAAGTCAGATAAATATTGCTCTTTAATATTGTTTGCCACCAAAGTCTTTTCTGTGTTATTTCTGAATGTTCAGAAAGTGCAAAGTTTCAGTTGGACAGTGAAGGGATTTGAGACATAATTTATTTGTGTTTCCTTTTTTCTCTATGGTTGCAATTGTATTACTAATGGAAAAGTTTCATAAGGGCTCTAGGTTAAATCACAGCTGGCAAAAAAATGTCACAGGATAATGACACGCCTCTGTCATTAATTATTGCACACTGTGTATGTTGTTGCTCCGAAGAACAGATTATGTGGGTCTAAGTGTCAGAAAAAGGTTGTGTGATTTTTAAAATTATATTTCCTGTGATGTCCCTAAAGGATATGTGTTCCTTTAGATGTTGTACTATTTGTATGCTGCTGGTGTGTCCAAACAGAGACAGTATAATGTGTCTTTTAGCTGTTTAGCTGTTTCCATAGTTCAGCACACTTAAATCAGATGAAGGGTTCATGCAGGACTCTACAAACCTGCTGGCATGTTGAGGAGGTAATTCAGTCAATAACTTTACCTATTTTTGAGCAGAGATACATCTAAAAGATGCAGGATATTGACTCCTAAAGCACTGGGATTGAACAACTCTGGAATACTGCATGTATGTTGGGATCAAAGGTGTAAAAGTTGTGGTCTTTATCTGCTTTACAGCAAATTATTGTCTGCAGTTTATTGTTTTTCTTTGCTTTGAGTTTTTTTTTTCATATTTAAGGATCAACTCCCCCCTCAGATGATTTTCTGAGATAATTATAATCTGGAATTAAAGGTTTTATACACATTTATTTTCTTGCTTGGTTGTTAAAGAAAACCTATTGAGAAATAATAGGGGCTAAACAAGTGTGTGGCTGCAGGGGCAATCAAATTTTTGGCACTTGCTTCTTTCCTACACTATGCACATAGTGTTGCAAAAGATTCCCTCATGTTATTATCTGTTGGGTCGTTTCTGCGACATTGGAGAAGCGTTTGAATAAATTCTGCAGCAGTGAAGCATATGTGCAACATGGGTTATCTGAGTGTCTTCTCACTCATGTAGCATAATTTTTCAACATGTCTGAAGAATCTGTGGTAGCTTGGCTATGTTGGAGATCAAATAGTGTATGCTACAGCCTCAGATTCACAGGATAGTAACATGATTCCTACTCATGGGGAGCTTAGCTCAAGAAAAACAGTCCTTCCGTTCATTTGGGGACACTGCCTCTGACATCGCTGCAAAACCTTTGAACTTGCACCTACAATTTTCTGAGCTGCATTTCAACATAAAATCCATCAGTTATAATACAGTTGGTGTTTCCACAATGTAGTGTCTGCTTTATGAAGATTTAAGTTTAAGTTTTGGTCAGGTCTCTCTTAAAAAATAGATTATTAATCTCAATGTGACATACCTTGTTAAATAAAGGTTACATATATACATTCATTAAGTTAATTTCTTATGCCTAGTTTAAGGATTGGTAAGAAAGATAGCTACGCTGTAAGTCCATAAAGTCCATAAATATCCATCCATTGTTTAAACCAGTTTATCCTTGCAGGGTGGCGCAGGGGGACTAGTTCCTATTTCCAGCAGCCATTGGTCGAGAGGTGGTGGGCATTATATGATTATATATAACAGGAATTTTTTCAAAGAATTGCTCTAAGGGAAGAACGAAGGATATCTTTGATTCTGCTTTAAGACCAGATGACAAAGCAAAGAAACATTGCAACCAATTATTTAAACTACGTTATTCTTTGAGCAGGACCTGTGCAGGACCTGTGCAGACTTTTAGAAGTCTGCACAGACTTCTAAAAAGTCTGTGCAGATTGAGAGATTCCTCCACAATGTACTCATGTTCCTTCAAGCCAAACTGGCAACACAGGCAATTAATTACCTCAACCTGGCTGTCTCTGCATCTTGCCCCATTTAATTGTACAGTAAGAGGACTTCAAACACGGGAGCCAAATCCTTGGTGTGAATCAGCCTTTTACAGGCTCGTCAATTAAGTTCTGTTAATATTCTACTAGCTAATTAAGCAGGTGCCCCGCAGCCCTGTGCTATTCATATATAAAATTGGAACTTCGTCAGATTGGGTCTGAGTATGGCTCCTGAGTTAATAAGAACCTCAAGTCAGTGACAGGCTAAATATTTAAGAGGTTGGAAGAGAGAGAAGTGGGGGATGGGATTATAACAGGTCATGTATAAATAACTTCCCCCAATGCATAAATCCACTGGCTAAACAGACTGTACACATAGCCTGATAAGCACTTTTGAGTTACATGTGTAGTACAGCGGAGACTGTATTTTTAATTAAAATAGCAAAGGCCATGTCACCAGTTTGGCAGTATTTCAGATATCTAGAACAAAAAAGCTAATCAATAATTATCAACATCAACTGATCCCCCTGCCCTAGACCAAAGTCAAACCATGAAGTTTGTGTGTAACATGTTTCAAACAAGCAAGAAGAACATCAGTTATTAACCAAAAAATGTTCAGAGCTGGGGCCATAGGTAGCGGGACATTTACTTCCCCAACAACACATAACAGTGTCTCAACAAGATGCGCGATAACCCTGGATGAAATGTCTGCTAGAGGTTATAGGTCCACTCACATGCAAACACACCTTGTTCTGTTTCTGTATCTTGTCTCTCCGGGGTTCAGAATCTCTGCCAGGTAAAAGCTTGCTTGATGGTTTTCTGGCAGCTGTACAAAATCAATGCCTGAGATAAACTGTACACTTGCCAAAGTCAAACACGCTCCCCAAACCTGAGACAGATGAGGTCTGTGCTCGGGGCCGACATCACGGACCACCAGAGTCATTTGACTTTGTCAGAAGTCAAGGCTTTGCTTTGTAGAAATTGGCTGAGTGAAGAAAGGTGAAGGAGGGTGGTGTGTAAACTCATAAAGGTTATTAGCATTTCTTTACTGGCTCACACCCACCTTCATTTAACTCATAGCTGCATCTTGTTTTGCCACCAGAGTGTATGCTACAGTGAGTCTATGAATAGTAATATTAGGCTGTAAGTTTTTATGCAGACTATAGTATTTTTGCACATAATTGAAAGAGGTATAAAATCTACTGTACACAAGATAAAGAGCTCTGCATTGTTATTGAGGCCTGTGGAAAAGTGTGTGCAATGGCTTATTCCTATTTATTTTTTGCTGCAGCAGTATAATCTCACACTGAAATATTTAGGGAAAAAATCAACTTTTGACTTTGGTATGGCTGTAAGAAAAGAAAATTTGAACTACTGTATATCATATGTGACACAATTAATGGCACAACTAGCAACTCTTGAAAAGAAGTATCTAACTGAATCATTTGTTATATCCTACACCCTTCCTGTTTCTCTGGGGGTGTAAATATGATGATAAAGAGAGGTCAATTTCTCTATGCCTTTCTTCAAAATGGAAAAGACAGTCAAGGGAACATGTTTTTAAGCAGATGTGTGTTGATGTTTGAGAGCTTAAGCAGAGGAAAGTTGGAGTTCTGCCTGAAAGTTGCATCATTTGCACTCAGAAACTGGTCTTCTTTTTTTTCCTGTCTTTACATGTTGAATTTTGATAAATCACAAAGTTAATGCAATTTAATTTGTAATTATATGTTTGGCATGTTGTCCAGTCCTAATTATAACGGATGAGATGGCATGTGAAAAAGCAGGTATTCCACCAAAAAATAGTGGCTTCTTTCAAGATGGGATAGTGAACAGCTCAGTATGTTCTGTTAAGAAGGGAGAACTGAACAAGATCAGCACCGATAAGACCTTATCTATATTCACTTTTCAATCCCAAGTCTATCCCAAGGGTCTCACTAAAAAAGGCATGAAAGTAACTAGTGAGTTACATATTTTGGGTTTTTTTTTAATCAATAATGACACAACATGAAATGTTAACAGTTGTCTAGATATCTTTATTGACATTATTAATTTTCATCTTAAACTAGCAGTGACTGCATGAAGCTTGTTTGCAATTTGAAGATATGAGGCCTTAACTGAGGAAATATGTCTTGCTTATCACTTTATATCTGCGTTTATGGTGCTATTAGCTGTCTGTCTCTCAAAGCACAAAATGTGCATTTTTTAATGAATTATTGGTCTCTGACCACGAGTTCTGTGCCATATTAACTGTTTCCTATGATTCTCTTTTTCCTCTGTTAATGTGTCAAATTGTACCACCTACTGTGAAAGTTTGGACATTGGAATCAGCTCAAACTGCAGGTTATTCAGATGTTATATCCATATATTTGAATTTTATTTGTCCACAGAGTGTTTTTCCTCTGAGCTTGTTAGAGTGTTTTTCGCATCTTACCTCACAAAATGTCAGACTCAGAGTTTGTGAAAATAGGAAAACCTTTTTTGTTTTTCACAAAAAGTAACAATATTCAGTTCCAGTTGCTGCAGTGCTTTTGCTGTATTTCCCATCAATTCTCAGTGTTTGTCGTCAAGCCTGTGGGCCCCCATTTATCCTCCCGAGTGACACTCCACTGCCCTTGGGTTGCATTTTATCTCTTTGGGACTGCTGTTATCCTAGCTGTCAAAAATAGGATCAGCTATAACCCTGTTGATGTACGGAGTATAGAAGCATCATTATTTTATTTTAGACGATAACATTGATCTTAAAAACAGTCTCTGAAGTGGACCTTCACATCTCAGTGGAATACAGTATGTGGTATCTGAACACAGAAATAGACATGACGTGATGTCTCTGTCTGAGGTTCATCAGCCCACTCTGACTTGCATTTCACAGAGGAGTGGAAAACCAGTGGAGGGTCCTCTCTAATTAAACGGAGGGTAGATCGGGCGCCTCCTCTGCTGAACATCCTGATGGCAGCCCGGTGTTTATATTAACTTCCCAAGAACAGTTGGCTGCTCACCAAGCACACCTACCGTATCCATATTAGGCCATACTGGCTGACAAAGAGGGGAGTTTAAGTTTGTGTGTGCAGCTGCAGCAGATTTTAGAGTTTATGTATGCAGCATTACAATCGAACCCTGGTCTGCTGTAAATTTTTAGACTATAAAGTATTTTCTCGATGTTGCAATTCTGTTTCACCTTATTTTCAGAGCAAGTTATTAAGTTCTGTCGTTGGAAAATAACAGCTGTAGATGAGGGAAGAACACACAGTCCTGAAAATGAGCAGGTGTTTAACTTATCTAGATTTAAGATGACCTAATTTCCTGAAATTTGCAGTTGTTTTCTTTCTTGCTATCTGCAGTGGTTGAACAAGGATGAATTTTTATTACAAACTAGATTTACTGGATGAGAGATTTTTGTAGCATCTAAAATCCGTGAAAGCCAACAAGGACACGGTGAACGTTTTTAACAATCTTCTTCAGACGTGCAGCACTAAAAATTCTTCAAACTGGAGGTTGTTTTTATGGGCATTGACAAAGTTGCAATAAAGTCTTGCAGTGCTGAACAATGTTTGTACAGTGGTTCCACAGAAAGAAATGTCACAGAGTTTTGTACGAACTCCCTGCTCTGTTCATCTTTTCCGCCCCATTCGGCTTCTTTTGTGTCTCCCACATATCTTGCAGCATTCTAAACATACACAGAAGCTTTCTATCAAGTAAACAAACTTAAACCAAAAATGCCCTCACATTTACATTCCCTCTCTTCTGTTTCTTCAGGATCCCCACCGATGTGGACCCCCTGACAGTCTTCGCTTCCTTGTCGCCTGAGGGTGTCCTCATCATCGAGGCTCGGCAGACTCCACCGTACTACCTCTTCAGCAGTGAAGACTCCCCAGGAGGGGAAATTCAGGAAGTCGAGGCTCCTAAACCCCAAGAGGCCCCAGCAGTCTAAAATGGCACCCCCCGACTAACATGATCACATAAATCTGCATAATCAGTTATGAGTTTGAGATAAAAACTGCTCACTGAACTATCATCTTATTTAAACACTTAGAGAAGAAAATCTGAAATACATTAGGGCAGGGAATTCCCATTGGATGTCTGTGTTAATATTTCATAAAACAGTACTTTCATGCAACAAAAATCTCTTCCTGACAGGCATGTTATAGTAATATATTCTGGGTTTTTTCTTCCTCGAGTACAACTAAGACTATCAAGTCATACAACATTTATTTTCCATAAGAAAATATTTAATTGCATCATCAATAAGTCGCAGTTGAGACATTTATTTTGTAACACCTATGCAAAATCCAAATAAGTAGAAAGATAAAGAAAATTGGTTGACTTTTTTTATTTCTTTATGTACACAATAAATATTTTCAATAAATAATTTATAATTTATTTTATGTCTGCTTTTTATTTGAAGAATTTGTCCTTTATAATAAAATGTAAATGAATTGAAGAAAAAAACATTAGTGATGTGATTTAATTGCGCTGTGTGCACTGAACAATACCAACAATTTTTAAAAAGTAACACTTTTCTCCACATATTGTTTTTCTATAAGCAATATGGCTCACCACCAACGGTGCCACTCTGTCAGGGGCGCCTTATTGATCAGTAGCATTCAAAAGATAAAAGAAAAGAAAAAGGTCAGACTCATCATATCTGACATGGACTATTCAATATTGTTTGTAGACCGATTAGAAACACATTCTAAGGTTTATGAAACTTTTTAAGTCTGAAAACACCAAGAGACTTTTTGATGCTTTTTAGTATCTGAAAAGACCAAAAACCCTAAGGATACCCAAAATTCAGCTTGTTCAACTTTGTTCTGATATGTATTAAATCGATTACATATTTAGTTTAATTGATTTTTCTTATCTCAATATTGTAAAATCCCATATTAATCAGGTAATATATTAACGTATTTTAATGTCTACATTAATGTATTTAAATTAATGCATTAATGTAGCATTTATACCTGTATACACCTCTTTAGCAGATTTTTTCCTCCCTATTAGGTACCACAGGCCTTCATTGCATAATCAGATATAATCAGGTATTATAATATGCCCACTTACTGATGATACTGTTTACAAATGCGAACTGCAGGGGGTGTTGAAATCAGGTTGTAAGTTAACAATTTGCGTGTGCAGCTTGGTGTATTAGAAATCCTTGAGTAGAAGGTTAATTCATCCATTTTAACATGGAACTGTTAGTGAAACGGAAAGATTGTGCCTTAATGTCTTTATCACAAAGTGGACCTGGACGGTCCATCTTTGTATGCATTAATACTGTGTTGTATATATACATTTTAATTGGTGCAAAAATTGTTTGATGTATTAATTTGAAGTGAGCATTTTTCTGTTTATGATTGCATGATTGCTTGATGGACAATTGAATTATTTGTGAAAAGCAGTTTGTTTTCTGCAATCCTCTCTGTTGATGTCTTTTTACTGAGAAATGCAATTAAAGTATCCATCCTACATCTGTGTGTTTTTCTTTAAAAATAAAGAAAAAACAATGCCAGTTGCAGGCCTTGTTCCAGGGATCTGGAGAACCTGTGACGTTATTGTTGGACAGCAATAGGAACTGGGCGGCAGCTTAGAGAGGGGCTTAGTGCTGGCTCAGATAGGCACCGCTGTGCACTGGCTTCAGGATGGACCCAACTCACTCATGCGCCCTGCCAGGGCTTTTGAATGAGGATGGGAAAAAATTGGGGCTGTTCCACTGCCTATTGTGTGATGCAAAATAATGTAATCTTCTCTATGTGCTGGAATCGACGGGGGATAATTGGTGCAAATTTAAAAAGTTTCCAACTGGAGCTGCGCTCTGAAAGGACAAAAAGACTCTCATTGGTTCTGTGTTGGCAAAGACATTGTGTGATGTGTTGCACTCACATGAACTGTTACATTTACTTCTTTTAGGTTACATGTGTTTACTTCACTTATGCTGTTTCTATAGTAACGGCAAACGCGAATGAATTGTGCTTTTCAATGAGCAACTTACTGATGTGAAAGTGACAAAGAAAAAGATGTGCAAATAGAATTGCATCAACGTCATAACCAACTTCTGATTAAAAAAATAATAATAATGAGGTTAAGTTACTTTAATCTTGTACCATGTAGTTTTTAGTGGTTAACTGTAGATGTAATAGATCAACACAAATTTAACTTTCACATTATGCTACTTTATTAGAGCTCCAAACACAGCAGGCTTTAATGGCGCTATAGCTAATGGCAAAAAGGCATCTGTGGAGCTGGTTTAAGGCAGACAATGCAGACTAATGCTTGTGTTTAGTCGGTGTGCTGTTGCTCTATGTTAGCAGCCTCCAGCTCCTGGCTTTGGACGTCACTCAGTGGAGCTGATCCCAGCTCCTGTTCCTCAGGCGGAGCGAGCTTCTCGGCTCCCTCTGCCTTCACCTGGATCTCTTCATCCACGACTGGCTCTTTGTGTTCCAGTAGGTTGGATGTACCCATGCTTTCTTGGCTTTCTGGGACTTTGTGGTGCTCAGAAGACTTTTGGATGCTCTCTAAGCATTTATCTTCCTCAGGCAGTGAAGAATGGGACTGTCCAGCTGGCTTTTCTCTGGTTCCCTTGTCTCCCTGCTCCAGGCCGGCTGTGGTGCTGCTGGGCAGGACCTGATCACTGCAGGCCTCTAATTGAGACTCTTCCTGCTGATCTTCTTGTTTTATTTCTGGTTCTCCATTGCCCTCAGCCTCCACCTGAATTTGCAGACAAATATAAAAATAAATACATAGTGAATATGTTGCTTACAGCTTTATTGTAATAATAAAAAAAAACTCGATTTAAATAACCACAGTATTAGGATATGTGTGTGCGCATGAAAATGTCACCATTATTATTTTTTGGTTGTGAAATATGTGAAATATTTTTTCAAATACAATTTGTTGTACTTATTTCTAAATATGAACAAATTATGTTTCGTTTTCATTTTTGCATGGCATTTACAGTACATTGCTTTCCTGAGGATGAGATGGGGGCAGTAGTGACGAAGAGGAACCTTTGTTTGGGGGGCGTTGCTTCCGGGTTGGTTTTAGGGCGGACTTCCTGTTTGCCTCAGACGTAATCTGGATGCTAAAGGCGGCATTTCGGCTGTCACTGCTGAAGCCTGTTTTACTATATTTCAGGTCAGTAGTGAAAACACATCAAAACTTTGTAATATGTTTACCTTTTATTTTAACAGTAAATATCACTGTGTTACAGCATCTGTGCACCTTTCTGCTAATAGTTGTAAGTTTTATATGGCGAGGTTTAGATTGGCAGGATGCCAACACCCGCTGTGGAAGTTTAAGACCGTGAAAAACGCCAGGTTTTAGGAAGTTAGTTAGTGAACAGATGGGGCTTTTGGAAGTCAGAACACCCTAGAAACAATGAGGCCAAACAGTGCTGTGGGATGACATCCCAGTTTCAGGTGGCAGTTGTCGCAAGTCAGCCACAAATGATGAATGTTGGTCACTCTGACGAGAAGAAACAGGCTCAATCCAACAAGTGCTTATTGGAAAGAAAGCCATTAAATCTTTTTATGGCACTTTGTTGCCATGAAAACCCACACTTTTCCTGAGAAATGTGGTACCACTTAAAACAAAATAACAGGCTTTCACTATAACAGTATGTGATTTATTACCAAAAAGCACTTTTTCAGCAGGGAACAAATTGGCAAAGCATAACTTTTCTTGCTTTTTGTGTTAATGTTGCTAGGCAACAGATTTCTCAAGCTAATTGCAGCTTGTCATTTTTGCACAATACATTATATTGCAACTCTTGACATAAATTACTTCCACAAATAAGATTTAATTATTGCTATTTCCATTCTTAGGCCTTGTTTTCAGCTCATCCAAGTTTTTTATCTTCTCAGAATCAAGATTCAAGAAATGAAAACTATATTTTACAATTTGTTAAGCTTTAAAGATGTTCCATATTTGATAACCTTTATTGGGATGACGATGTCAGCAGGAGCTGAGGCTTCAGGAAGTGGAGCTTCTACAGTCAGGAAACCTTCAACGGAGAGTGAGGACTCAAGTTTGGTAACATTCACTTGACCTGGAAGCCTTCAAATCACAAACTTTTGTTTAGATCACCACACCAAACACTGATAACACTGAAACAGATATAGATCTCTTTTATTTTTTCTTGCTTGAGCATTTCAGAAATCAATTATTAATAAAATAAATAAGGGGGATCAACATCAGTGATGGCTTAATCCTAAATATCAGCAGGTTAATGCCTGCGTCTTCTTTGTCTACCTGTATTTTCTTGTAAAACATCTGGAGATAAATCCATGCTCGTCAGGCCTCTCCTCGTGTTTCCCTGGGGAAAGATTAGTGTTTATAGGGAGGTACACAAGGACACAGAATAATCAACCAACACTGAGAAACCACTCAGCACAGAAATTAATTTCTTCCACAGAGCTGTGATTTTAATTTCCCCAAGCACAATATTTAAGCGGCTTTCTAAATTTGTAGCTTTCAGCTTTTTCTCCATCGCGGTTTCAGATGTACGTCGTTTATTCTGTGAAGTGCGGGGAAAGTATTTTTAGAAGACTCTTCTCCTTGATCAGATGATGATGTGAGATAAGATTATTAATACTTTATCAGGATTAAAAATCTGCCTTGTGAGTAAAACTAATTAACACTTATGCCAGACATTTTCAGAGGGGTTAATTAACAGAGCAGTACCTCCAACTTCCAGGAATCCATCCCTGACACTGATGGAGATCTCCGAGGGGAAAAAGTGAGACACATCCATGCTGACCCTCCACTTGCTAACCTTCTGACCGGAATGAGGCATCGGCTCAGAGATGTAGGGCACAAACAGAGGCGCTGGTAAGCAACCCGGCCAGGACCAGGCTGCCAAGCCCTTCTTGATCCAACGAGAATCCCCAGTCTCCAAGAAAGGCGGCAGGCCAACATCCTGACTGGAAACCCATTTTCTCAGAGGGTATAGAGGGCCAACCCTGTCATACTCCCCACAGGACATTTCTGCTCACTCAAATGGATACACTTAACAAAGTAAGCCTTGCTAAATGGCAGAGAGTAGATTGTGAATTTAAAGATAAACAAAAATAAAGGAAGTGCCCAAAAGCTAAGTGAGCCGACAGAGAAATGTACATAGGGGTTTTATATAGAGCAGGGTGTGCAGGCATGAGGTGATGGGCGTGGATCGTAAACGATTACCTCCTGCTGACCGGGAGAACGTAATAGTTTATATTTGTAACTTTTAAAGATGTGATGGCAAATAGCAGGAAGTTCACAGTGGCCGGGGTGTGTTTGAACCACTGCATCTGTTTCCCGAAGATCATACTTGTCACATCCCAGTGAAATCTGTTCCGCCAGCGATGACTTCGCTCCTTAGCCTGGTCATGAGCCAGTCTTACAGCCTCACACACAGACACACACACACACTGTCCATGTGTTTCACCCCTCAAAGGACAAAGTGGCAGCAGTTTGTCTGAAGCATAAAATACCTCTGCCAGAGGCTGAAAAGGCTGGATTTCGGTTTGCCACAGTGTCTGTAGCGCATGTGTATTGAGTGGACAAAGCTGCATTCCAACCCAATCTTTCTCTTTCTGTGCCGTTTCAACAGGATTATTATTGTTCCCGCTTTTATCAAGTATGACAGATGTGTCAGTGATTCATTTTTGGAGTTGTGTGCTTTGATATCTTGGCATACTCTCCATTGGAGCACAAAACAGATGGAACAGATGTTTCTGACACTTTGTGCAATGCTTGACCCAAACACTGCTTCTCTAGGATATGCTCTGCAGGGCTAAGTCAGGATTCTTTTTCTGAGTTTTTTCTCAATTTTAACCTTGATTTGGAATTTTTATTTTTAAAAATGTGCTTCCATGTAAATTAAATGTAATCAATTAAAACTTACAAAATCCGATAGATCATAACAATTTGGGCTTTCCCAAAATTATTTAAGGTATTGTTATTGTAGTGCATTAATTTCTCTCTTTGAAGAAAATGTTGTTTTTTTAATCACCTTTGATCAGAAATGATAAACATCTTAAAAATTAGTGTAGTTCCTGGAATGGAGCCAGTTTTCAGGCCTGGTTCATAATGTTTTATGGTTGTGTTTGAGGACTCTCCAGAAGCCCACTGCTTTATCGACTCCATATTATAATTATGCTTGCTTGTTATCCTGTTAGTGTCACATTCCTTGAGTGTTTGTTTGTGTTTGATCATTTTCTTTAGGGTTATTTATGTTCCATAGGTCATTTATTCAGTTCAGTTCTCTGTGCTTATTATCGTTGTCAAGGTGTTGCCATACTAGTTTATTCCCTTATCTTTGGTTTGTTTCTTTATTCTTGTGTTCTGTTTCTTGTACATTTGAATTTATTTTTCTTAGATTACTGTGAGATTCAGTTCAGCTTCCTCTGTGTTAATTCTCCTCTGTCTCAGTTTCCCTACTTCCTCATTGCCACAACTGTACCACATTTCTTCTAATGCGTTTTTCTGGTTCTCTTGTCACTTTACAACCTTTCCTCGATATTTAGGCTTCTGAATTTTGTTTTTCAGTGCTGGATTCTTCTATTTTAATGCCATGTCCGTGTTCCTTGTCCATTTAACCTCATGCAAGACATGTAGATTTTCTTTTTATTAAATCTTCCCAAAAAAGCATCTTTCTGCACATAAACTCTGCCTCTACCGTACATGCTATGACACTCAATTCTGTCCATGTTTCAACAATCTTGCTCTTAATTGAAGTTTCAGGGTAACTTTAATTATTCCCTGCAATTTCTTACATTTAAAAGTCCCAGATTGATTTCATATACATTTCTTGACACCAAATACTTGGACAGTAACACTGACGTTCCAGCAATATCCTTTTCTATGATTGGTTTGAGTCTTGGCAGTTCAAACTTATAAACTTTGTCCATAAAAACATCAATTACAATTAATTGTGCACAAACCCCCAAAGTAATTCATGCCATTGATGAGTGTATGTACATTTTTCATTGGCATCGTATGAACTTATTTTACATTTGTGTTATGTTATAGATTTATATTGTGTTGTTTCCTCATAGAATTGTATCAAAAACTTGCTTTTCTTACTATAAAAGTATAAACCGTCTTTCTGGTTGGCAATAAAGACTTTCTGACATTCAGGGCAGCCAAGTCATATTTTAAAAATTGAGCATGAAAAGATAATGTTGAGGAAGCTGCTGATTGTCCCTTTAACTGAATCAGATAGTTAATGTACCAATTTATATTCAAAATTCAGATTTTTACCCCTACCTTCTCTCCTCTTATCTCTGCTGTTCTCCACGCTTAGTGGGGTTTATTTTTAGATAAATGTTGTGAATGTTTGCGCCTGCAGCTGTGTGAAGTACAAAAAGACATTTTTTACACTTCCTGCTGAAGCATATGAAGGTTACAGACAAAAATAAGCCACTGGTTGCTTCCTTTCTCCAATGTTTTCTTGTTAATTAGTGACAAGAGTTCTGGTCGATCTAGAAAACACTCAGGTACTTGTGTGTATTCATATTTATTGAAAAGTAAAGATCTGGGTTCAATGTTTACCTTCAAAAGGTTTAGTTTTCTTTCATGGATGAGAAAAGCGGTGATCAGGAGATAAAGCATGAGCCACTGGACTTATGAAACAGAAACAGAAAATTAGTATTGATTTTGAAATAAATCTCTACTTGTAGTTTTGATTGATCGCACAATAAGGTGATTCTAACAAAAACATATGACCTGAATTATTTTCAGCCATTTTAATCAAAGTTTTTCAGTATAACTTTAATGTAATGGGGTGATTTAAATTTGGGGGCGGAGGGAGACAAGACAAAGCACTCTACATCATCTATTTTTTACAGTGATGGTCTGTTTTGCTTTTTTTTTTTTTACTCAGCTGTACAATTCTACTAATATTTTTACTGTTTTACAGAAAATTGCTTAAGGAGTAGCTACAATTGCTAGCAGAGTGTTGTGAAATAATAAAACAATTTTTTCTAACTCAGTGATGCTTGGTGCAGAGCGATTCTAATGATCCTCGAGTTTTACATATTCCTGTCCTGGTGTTTTCCCTGGTACCAGCTGGTACCAGGAATTGAGTTTATGACATTTGGCACCGAAGCCAAATGCCATAAAATTTATGTTTGGGTTTTTGTTTTCTAAATAGATGCACAATGCTGATTTCACAATATTTTGTGAAAAACTAAGGACTCCCCTGCAACCCTTTCCCCTCTTCAAATCCAAGTTTTTTACTTTTACATATACTGTCACAAAACTCTAGGCAGAAATCCGGCTATTTCATTGTTAGCCATTATCATGCTTGTCTCAATCTAATACCAAATTAGTATTGAAAATGCTATTTTATTTGTATTTATACAAATTAGCAAACTGTCAGATTCCCTTGTGCTATATTATTTTGAATATTGTACAAAAATAAATCTGCACTGGGTGTTCTGCACATAATTTGGAGTTACATTCCACAGAAAAATCCACAAATAGATGAATCCAAGAATGCTGGATCAGTATTCAATGAGGGTTTACTATATGCTGTCACTAAATTAGTTGTCTTGTATTTTTTTAGAGGTCGAAATTTTAGTGCTAGTTCCCATTATTAAGAGCTAAATTAGTCTTCATCACAATTCATGTAGATTTGACTGAAGTAAAAGTGAAACAGCTGGTAAGTTACGGGAAAGTAGACACTAGGGATGTTTTTACTCTTGAATAGAGTCTAGAAGACTCTGGGGATGAAAATTGTACATTTGTTAGATTTTCAGCTCCTGCAGTTCACTTTCACATAGCACTGCGTCAAACTACTTGAAAAAACTTTTTCCCTCTCTTGCCTGTGATGGCGCTGCACCAAGAACTATTGAAGGAAGCGACACAAAAACCTCTGAAGAAGACATGAGTGAAACTTCCTTCTTCACAAAATATAAATAAAAATGGAGTAGCGTCAGAATTTATGTAGGATTTCTCTCTCGTCTTTGGTAAAGGGCCTCAAGCCATTTCTCCCTCTAGTTCATTTGCGCATTCACATCTTACCAAACAAACCAGAATTTTGAGACAAATGAACTAGAGTTCGATTAAAGCAGACTAAAGTGAAATGACTGCAACCTTTATTTTGTAGACCCATAAACAAAATACAAACTTATTCCTAAATAAGTTTGAAAATCTTTTTGTCTTAGCTACCCTTTAAAATAAATAAGACTAAAGTCAGATTTATGACAGCTTGTTGGTTTGTTTGAAGACGTGTGAATGAGATTGAGAGACCTCAGAATGTGTTCTCACATGGGTTTTGCCACCCCATGTAAACACATCATTATAAAATCATTTTGATGCCTTGAATCAGGATTAACTTCACAGCTCCTTGGTGCTTTATTTATCTCACCCCAGAAAAATGCTTTAATTCTGCAAAACCTTAAACGCTCTCTTTCCCAGCCATACATGTTTTATTGTTGGTGATTCATCTCTTCCCAGCTGGCAGCTGCTAACCATCAGAGAGCCTTGATGGTCACTCCTGTTTTCTTTCTCTTTCTCTCTCTCTCTTGAATCCCTCTCCGGTGATATTTTTATATCTCTTCGCGTCTGTCAGCCCTTTCATTTCATGGCAGGGCTTCTATCTCTCAGTCATCAGTCTACCCCCACTTTCCACCGGCTTCATGCATCCATCCTCTCGTTTCAATGGATACGGATCATTCTCCATTCTCGAGGACATCGGCTGTGTTGCAGATTCTTTTTATTCCTTAGATGAAAAAGATTCTTTGGACTTGTAATCAAATAAAAGAAAAGGTACACTTGGAACACTAGTTTACTTTTAAAAAAACCTCTCTGTGATTTGAGTAAAACATACTTATTTCCTATTTCCTAATTGGTAAAAGAGATTCTGTCTCTGATCTCCCACACTAACCAAATACATTTGAAGTTGGACATTGCCATTTGTGATATGATTACAGCCACCTTTGTTCATGGGAGGTCTCAGCAGAGGCCAGTTACACCAAATCAGGAGGCTTCAGACAAGCTGCCACTGATCCATGGCATATTAGTTGATAATGCATCAAGGGGAATGAAGTGCCAAATGGCTGCTTTGCTCCTGTGGACGTTGCATTCGTCATAGTTATTGTGAGACTGGAGCAGTTGCAGAAACCGGCTGTCTGGCCTGGAGGATAAAGAGAGGTGGTGGGTATCAAAAGTGACGCATCAAAATAGAGTAGCTTATCTATAGAAATATATTTTTTGGAAAGCAGAGTTATACTTTTTTTATTGTCGCTAGGATGAATCGAACAATCCGGAGCAAAGCTTTGATTTACCATAAAACAATGTTCCCTGAAGAAATGTGCTCTCAGGATTTTTGTCAATTCACAAGTACTGTAGATTACAAAGGAAGATGAAAAAATTCCCATCTTTTGTTGTGTGTTATTGCATTTATATCAGCCCTTCACAGTGTTGTTAGAACAAATGTGATACTTAACTGCTTCTTTCAGAGCTGCTGAATACACGCTTAGAGCCACTTGGCAGAACATTTTCTTTAAGAACCAATTTTTAGAGCAACATGAATTTCGTCTGTGCATTTGTGTGCGCACATATAGTATTCATATGCTGAGATCTCTATTCCCACTGAAGTAGCAGAAAGGCAGCAGCAGTGTTCCGCTTTGACTCGAAAGAGATTTGCAGTAAATGAGCTCATCCATCAGCAGACGCATGTGGGGGACAAGGGGATGATGATGAAAACGGAGGGGCTGAGGAGGAAGATGAAGAGAGACAGCAGGCTGGAGGGAGGGCTGTGGACGAACAGAGGCAGGACTCAACGAGATGCCTCACTTTAAAACGTGATAGCTGTGGCATTTCCACACCCTGAAACAGAATTTCTGCTCCTTTTCTTTGGATGTTTCAGCTTGAAGGCTCGAGTTCAGACTGTTCCTCGTTGGGATGGTCTGAAGATTGGCTATGTATCTGAAAAGTCATGACATTTAAGAGACTGTGTTCAACACAAACATGTCCTTTTCTGTTGTCAGCTGCACTCTTCATTAAAGTTATGTAACGTTTTATTTATTGTCAGTAAAATGCATATCTTAAAATGCAATAAAGTGGTAAATATGAACAAAGCTGAGCATGACAATGAAACAGTTATTTAAAAATGGGGATTATCAAAGCTTGAAAATCTCCAACACTGGACAACAGCTGGGAAGTGATTCTGTAGATGACTGAAGAAAGTTAAAAGGCTACCCTGGAATCTGAATCGAGAGGGTGGACATCTTTATTATACAAAAACACAATAAACACGAAATAGCCCAAAGTATTTGCTTACCGATCCAAATCTGTCCATTATGGTGTGTCAAAAAAACTCTTAGGACTTCAGCACACAGAAACATTTTGGCCTACTCCAGGTTGCAAATATCCCATATTTTAGAGACAGATTATTTATTTATTTATTTATTTAAATTCATTTTATCTTTTTTATGAAATATGATGAATTTAACTTTTAGGCATTCTGTGGCTAAGTTGACTTTGCAAGGTGATATGGAGATGGTTGTCAAACTTATAAAAGGTGATGTTTCACTTTTGCTCTTTAGTTAGGCTTCATTTATCAGTAAATGATAAGTGGTGGTATCTGATGGTTTAAAACTTGGTGAACCTGATGAAGCATAGTACCAAGCTGAGGTGTATCTGATGACCATCTATTGGTTACATTAACAGTTCAGGCTCAGCAACACAATACCAATCAGAAAACCAAGTGAAAGTGGATTGTTATTAGAATTTAACGAACCTTCTCTGTTAACTGGTTAGTAGTAATTTGAAACTGGCTAAATGGACTTCCTTGCTCAGGGTCTGTGGTTTAAATTATAACCCAGTGTGTTCTGTGCTTTATTCTGTGTTTGTATTTTCTTAATTTCCTTGTTTTTTTTTATTAAAACCTGTTTAGACCTTGCCATATTCTGTTCAGAACCCTTAGTAATTCTTGTTCAAATGGTCTTGCCATACAAATTCTTTTTGCATTTATAATTGCGTTCTGTTTCTTGTGCATTTAGATTTTGCTCCTTTAGATTGGTGTTGTTTTTCCTCTTTTCTTGATTTTTCTGCTCAGCTCTGTTGGTTGTTGGTTTTCCTTTGTTCTACCTGTTTGCCTTCTCTCCCAGCTGCACCCTGTTACTAATGAACCACCTGGCTCATGTCAACAATCACACTCCTCAGTATTTAAGCTCCTGGATCTTCATTGTTTGTTTCTGGACCCTTCTGTTACCCAGTCTGTCTTTCTGCCTGTATTAATGTCCGACTCATCTGTTGGTTTCCTTATTTTTTTAATTGGAAGAAACCACAACATGATCATTTGGCAAACAAACTTTGGAGTAAAAAATCTATTTTATATCACCATTAAATAATTAACTGTTTAATCTGAGATAGACTAAAGTAAGCTTATTTTGTATAGCTGAAATGAAGACTGAGAATAAATACATAAATATTTATAGACAGTTTAAGTTTAATGCTTCATTTCTGTACTTCTATTAGCACCCATCTGGTTATCAGGCAGAGTACAACTGCTTCAGTTTGCACCTTTTTTTGTTTTGTTTTGTTGTTTGCTTTAATTTACATCTTGGATTTCTGTATTTTAGTTTAGTTTTGCTTGCCACACCTGGATTGTTTTAGTCTCTCTTCATCTCAGCACATCCACTACCAGATTTTCTCCTGTGACTTAGTTTCCTATTGGCCATTCTCACCTTGCTTTGCTGTTTCGATCTTCTGGCTTAGTTGCGTCTGATGCTGCAGACCTGTTTTATTTATTTATTTATTTAAGTTTTGAATAAAGTTTCTTCATTTCGCGTTACACTGTCTGCCATCACACGTTTGAGTGTTCTTGTATCCTCTCAACACCCACGAAAACCCTTCAATATATGCCTTTTCTGAGGTAGCAGGAAAAACTGAAGCAGACATTTTTTACACATTAAGGGTAATTCTTTAAAAATGTATTTATATATAATAAATCCCCCGCTTTATTTACACTGCTGTGTTATGGGTTTTCAAGTTTTTAATGTCCAAAATTAACACCCAGCCAATATTTTTTTATAGCCATAAAACTATAAACTGTTTGCATGTTATTCCTTGTACTCCATTTAAAAATCACATTTTCTTTTACTCTCCTGGGATCTATGGATCTATTCCACGGTGACTGCAGATAGCAGACCATCCCATTAGCAGCAACCCCTCACATTCCACACATGGGAATAAAGCTGCACAGTTAATAATCATACCAGCACGTTTGCTTTCCTCCGACACTCTGTTGATCTGCAGTTGAGAAAACGTTGGATTATCACTCATACAAAGCCCTCTTTTTTTTTTTTTACAAATTCTAGTACATTTTTTTAATTGCCTTATTGTTTCAAAATAAATCTTATGTTTCTGTCCAATGGACTTGCTTATACTGTAGATAATTCTCATGTTGATGCAGCTTATTTCTAGTCTGAAGAAAATAGGACAATAGCTGCCTCTTGCATTGTGTTTAGCATTGTCATTTTATTCTTTATCTATCCATTTTGACCCAATCCTGTGTAATGGATCTGGCAGGCTGGTTTTAAATTTAACCTATGTTGGGTAGTACAGATCTGTGAGGACGTAGTTCAAATAGTTTATTCTGTTATGCTCGTCACACTTGGATGCATCAGACAAAAATAACAAAAAAGTTTTATTAAAGGAAAAAGCTATCCAAACTAATGTGATCCTATGTTAATGTATAATTGATTGCTATTGTTAAATTACAAATGACTGATTAACTTGTTTTGGTAGGTGGTCAGTTTTACCAGCCACACCCACTTGACTATTACCAAACCTGTTGAATCACAAAGTAACTTGATACAACATGAAGCAGCTAAAAGACCCCAAGCAGCAACATTTCACATCCTGGTCTAAAGCATCTATCACTTTTTGGATAGTCTGCATCCTGTTATGTAAAACAAACTCAGCATTTCACAAAAAGAACATCCTACTGAAAGTAAAAACATAGAGGTGGTAGTCTGATGGCCTGGGGTGGCTTTGCTTCCTCAGGACATGGAGGACTTTTTATATTTGATGGACAATTGATGGAGTCTGTTCACCAATTTTGGCTCGAGGTCTATCAGGTTATCTAGCAGGACAGTGGTTCAAAGTACACAAAAAGAATGAAGGTTTCATAGCAGCCTAGTCAAAGTCTGGACATGCACTACAATAGAATGAAATGTTGTGGTGTGATATTAAATGGCATGGCTCAATAAAAACAATTCTGTAATAAATATTTTTGAAATAATCAACTTCAACCTTTCAAAGAAATAGATCTGTAACTGTCTGCAGTTATAATTAACTTTAAGCAATTTTTTACCCTGCAGGACAGAGGATGGGAAGTTTCCCTGCAAAAATCTATGGCATTTGGTCAGGTGTGTGTGTGGGGGTGTGTGAGAGAGTGTGTGGAGCCCCCCTAACCCTACCACAGGATGTAGAGACAACATCCTTTGGGGGCAGCCAAGGGTACTTCCCACTGCCTGACATTTCTGACAGCCTTTGATAGAGCTCAGAGTGCTGAATAATTCATACAGGTGTTATGGGGAAAGGCTGCCATTTTCACAGTAGAAACTAACCCTCGCCTGAATTGTGGCTATTTATCCAGGCAAGTGAATACAGTAGTAATGATTGTGGATTGTGATAGCTTTTGGGGTAAAATGGCAGCCCATTCTCCACAGATCAGAGGTTGAAAGCTCTGTCATGTTGTGGTTTCTGCTGCCTGGAGTTCAACTTTTAACTGTATTAAAGCTGGTTTTGTTTTCCTGGTCGGTTAGTTAAAATTTAGTGGAAATAAATGGATAATATTTTGCAAATTATGTCTTTTTCTGTAAATTAGTATCAGATGTCATCATTGAACATCTGAACTTCTCAACTTCTTTATCACAACTCAGATATTTTCCAAACTCTTGAATTGTAGTGCAGAGTTTATCCTGACTACTAATATAAATCAACGGTGACTCGCGGGACAAATGCAAGGAATAAAGATGTTGAAAGCCATTTATTATTGTTCTTAAAAAAAAATCTGAATCTGCTGAAGTCAGTATTGGCAGGTCAAAACAGATTTTCACAAATACCTGATCTATACAGTTTGGTTGAAAACACAAATGTACACCCCGTCTCTTCTTTTATATAGAGGGAGACATATTCCAACAAAGGATCCTGTGTGCAAAGTCTATAAAATCATTTTTATATTTCAAGCTTTTCTTGGCATTTTGTCTCAGTAGTCACCCTGCAGCCTAATGACAGTGCTATGGCTCCTACCCTCGCCTGTGCTGCTGTCATTTAAGACTGCAGCAGCTTGTATTGTCATGGTCTGCTATTTGTTGCTGGCGACGCTGACATGAAGCGTCCCATATTCTGCTGTCAACACTACTGTAAGTCCTTATATTTGTCATCTTGATGTTTCTGACAAATTGTACTCCCCTGGTAGATTTTCAAACAAAATGAAATGATTAAATGTGTTTGCACATGTCCCACATTTCTGTAGCTTGTTCATCACATCCAAATTCAACTTGCTGTTGCCTTACTTTAAATTGGATGCTGAGCACACTCAAAGTGGAATATTATGTTGTGATGCCAGAAGAGAAGCAGGGGGAAGATTTAAGCTGATCCACAGCACTCTGGTTTGACTAATTACTGTAAAGATTCTTCACCTTCCTCCATCTCTTATCTGTTTTGTTGCCTGGCAACAAGCTCCAATTCAAGTGCCTTTCTGATCAGATCTGTTTAAAAAGTGTCCCCTTACACCAGCACCACCCAACCATTTCACACAAATGCCTACACCCTCTAGTTTTCAGCTTCTGATTATCTGCAAAGTTATTCTGCTAATTGTCATCTTGTACCACTGGGCAAATAAAAATAAAAACCTTTTCCTCATTATAATCCTTAGTTTTATTTGCATGCATTTACAGGATGAATGCCAAACGATGGTTCTCGTTCAGTAATTTTAGGGCAGATCCTTATGTCACTGATTCTTTCACTAAATATGTATAATAATCACAATTATTCACAATTCAAGTTATGAAAAAAGTTCAATTCAATATCTGGATTTTGATCATGTAGGATATTAAATATTTTACAAATGTGTATAATTATGAATCCTGACATATTTTTGCAAGAAATAGAGAGACACATCAGTTCAACATAACATGGACTGCATAGCCTAGAACTGAGACTTTTAAACTATTACTAAATAGTACAACTTTGAATTAAAACAGTAATTAAACTACTGTAAAAGCAGCTGAAGGTTCAGGTAATGTTGGCATTTTTAGCCTTTAAAATAGTTTTAGAAAATCATCCACTTTTTGGACTGTTAAACGGGACTCAAAACCGAGAACAGATTGCAAGCTATAATGTTTTAAGGTGAGTTTAATTCAAGGTTAGAGTCTCTGTTAAGAGCAGCAGAGGTTCGGAACTGATACCTGGGGACAGGTAACAGTGTGTACTACCACACTGTTAACTGTGCCCATTATTCAGATGGAGAATTACAGCCCTAAAGTAGGTAATCAGGTATTGATGCCAAGCATGAACTGAATGCTGATTTTACTACATAGGTGCTGCTGCTTGATGGAGGATTCAATAATCCGAGGCGCAGACACAGGTGAGGTTTTTGGCTAAATGTTCTTGGCATTTTCGCTCATAAAAGTGAAAACCCAGATGAGGGAGGAGACAACAGGAAGTAGGAGGTGGGCCAGGCAAAACTCCAAAAGAATCTGGACTAGAGCCCACAAAGACACAGATAATAAAACTCATGATGTAATGAGAGACTTGACACAAAATTCTGTAGATTCAGGCAACAGTAGTGGAGCCCATGAAGATTAGTTGGTGCATTGAAAAATAAGCAAACACTTTCTTTAATTTTTTTTTTAAAGTCTCAAATTAATATCCAAAGATTACCCATGTGATAATGCCAAAGGTACAGCAGTGTAAAAGTGACTCAACACAAGCAACAGTGAGAACCCGGTAACAAACTAACGATAACAATAGCAAAGCAGCTGAGCTTACTGTGACAGGAAGTAAGAAAAGTAGCAGTGCAAAACTCTCAGGAGCGGTTGCTTTAAAAGCCTCTGGATTCATTATGATCACTTTAATGTTTTCTTTGTTTTGCCTTGAGGCAGCCATTAAGTCATATTTTAGTACAGAACATCAGTGATAAATAGCCCCTGGAGAAAATATCTTCCTTTTCATAAGTTACATAAAAGGGACAAAAACAGTGTCTTGTAAAGTCTGGATTGACGTGCTCCAGTTTTCCCTTCTTCTTAATGGCTCTCCAACAAATTTCATTTTGCTTGCATCCTGGTAATCCATTAATTCTTCTTATTGTCTTTAATTTTTCGTCACTTCAGTGGCAACCTTTTTTATGCTGCTTCATTTTGTCAGCTAACTACTTCTTTGTTCCCATTTGAATATTACGCATTTAACTCAAGTACATGTGGTCACGCAATTACATATGCACGTCTTGCGCTTTAAAGATAAGCAGAAACAAACACACTTGCCATTTTGTAGATAATCAGCATTTTTTTTATAACATTTACTGAGCCAAAAAACAAGAATCACTTCAGCACAAAGAGCTAACATAATCAGTCATGACTGAAGCAAGGTCACTGAGCCGCCTCCCACACTCCTGGCAGCATGCAGCCACTCCTGGGGAAAAAAAAAAAACTTTCTGCACATTTCAAGCTACGGGTCATTAGCAACCCTGATAGAAACACATTTTAATTAAGAACTGCTGCATTTTGGACTATGTAGACCCATCAAAAGATTAATAAGTAATATCAAGGGTGTGGTGGTATGCAAATAGAACAGACTTGCCTTCCAGCTAAATGGGTGTACTCTGCTTTATTGGCATGCAGAAACACAAGTGCTTGGTGCCCCCCTCCGAGGCTGAAGTGCCTGACTCCACTTGTGGGCAAAATATTAACAGCTGCATGTCAGTCAGCAAATAATAGTGAGAGCAGCACAGAGCTGGAACATATGCAGGTTTTTGTGCCTGTCTGCATTCAGTTTTTAAAAAACAAAAACATCGACAAAGTTTTGTGGAGAAGGTCATGAGCAGGTCGTAAACATTTTGCAACTTTACTTTGGCTCTGAGCCTCAACTACCAGAACAGTCACTGACTGAAGCTTAGGAAAATGACTGCAATCAAATGATGTATAATGCACAATGTTTTTGTTTTTTGCTATTTTGCTGATATGAGGCTACATTTAAGCATCTTTTCCACATTTGTCAGTACCAGTAATGTTGGAATTCTGCGCACTTTGCCTTACTGTTAATTAGGAGAACCAGAAACTCAACATAATTTGGGGCATGGAACACAAACATGCGGCTTTCCATATTCATTATTGGTCCTGCCACATGTTGACAGCTCCCACTTTATTGCTTTTTCAAATGTAAAATCTGTTCACAGCCAAATAAGGAGAATCGGGTCGATCTTCAACCTCCAGTGTTTTATTGTTACAGTATCTTTCTTGCTGCAGTTTGGTGTGGAGTGCTTTAGACAGCAGCTCAGTTTATTCTTTTTGAAATACCATCATTGATCTAGCTTAGAAACTTTGATCAAATCTTAATAGGTTTGCTCTGCAAGGATTTTTTTTTCCAGTTTGTGATTTTTGCAAACCTTTATGTGAGAAACCAAACAAAAATTAAGACTTCTACTTTATCTAAAAATATTACAAAAGTCATGTCGGGTCTTGTGATCCCATTATTATGTAATGGCTTATTTCATTATCTGGATTATAGGTTGTATTCTCTAAAGTTCTCATTGTGAAAAGCTGATAGAGAGCACATATCTACATTATTTTATAAAAACAGTCAAGAGCCAGAATAGAACGGTTTGTGCCGTAAACTTGAAACTCAACATACAGTCTATGTATAAATATTATTTTTCTATATTTTTTAAATATTATTTCCTTGTTTTTCTATGTAAAGAAGCTACCTGTCATTTTCTTTATTGAACTATAATGTCACTTCTATTATTAGTTGTCTGACAAAGTTTTGCTCATTCCAACAAACCAGTCCTTTATATGATTTAAGTTGTTTTCGCAAAGTGGTTTGAAGCTATGAGCTGAATTTTAATGCATATCAAAGTAGACGTAGAAGTTATTTGCAATTCTGTAAAAACGCATCCATCATTTTTATCTCTGGTGTATAATGATGGAACCAGTAAGAATAATATGAACCAGATCAGTTATGTGTATCACCTCTGTGTGCCAATTTACTCCAACATTTATTGCCTTCACTCACTTTTTTGTCAGTAAGATATCTGTTTTCCTGCCTCCTTTTTATTTCCCAGGTTTATATTTCTTGGCTCATTTCAGCCACCAGTCACTGAAATAAGATGAAACTGCTGTCATTGGTGTCAGGAATGTATATTACTCATCTCATGTGAAAAGTTCTGCTTCAAATTAAATTCACATAATCTAATGTAAACCAACTCAGCAGTAATACTGCTGTAGTGGTTTGTTCTTTTGCTCTGTTCATTTGGTAATGTTGCATTTCTATTACGATTAAATTTCACATTTAGTATTTTATTTAATGTATTTATGTATTGTAATCCACAGGGAATCGGGTGGCTTGATCACAATTTCCATTTTCTTAAAAATAACCTTTTTCATCTTCAAATTCAGTCTTCAAGGTTCCCACCACCTGGACCTTCTTACGGCACAATGAACTGTTTTCCCTCCCATTTTACAAGAAAGCAAACTTGCTGAAGTTACTAGGAAACCCTTTGCACTGTTGGTAGGTCTCTTTGCAAAGAAAGGTCAAAAGTTGCTTTGTTGTCCTGTGGTGTAATGTCTGTCACAGCATTAAAACACAGCTAATTATGTGTAGAGTTTGGAGGAGGCCCATGTCAACAATGTTTGTGGGAAAGTCAATTTCATCAGGTCAAATATACGTTTCTTCCATAACTCTCCATTTAGGTGCTTTTATGCACTCTGGTTTAGATGGGATTTAATGTGTGTGAAAAGGATTATTCATGCTTTGATAAGATAAGCCCACCTGTTGCTAAGCTGAATCAGAGACAGAAAATGTAAAGGAAGATGTTAAAGTCAAGGTCTGCGATATACAACGCTCTGCATGTTCATTCTTTGCAATAAGTAGTTCCAAATGAAGTTCAGTCAGGCTAAAATCAATTAATTTATGTTCATAGTTCACCAGCTAAACATTCTGAAATAAGTGCATAGCTCAAATGAACTAGTTCTCATTCATTTATCATATTTTGTCTGAAAATAAAAATGTATATTTAGGCCGTGACATTAGAATACTGATTATGTAATCTCCTGTACTATCTCCGTTTTATTCTCTTGTGTTTATTTTACTCACAGAAACAATATGTTATGCTTTATCTAACTGTTATAAAACCTGCTCTCACTGACATATTTTAATATTCATGCAATCAGAAAACAAAATGTGACATTTGGACTGAAAACCAATTCATTTGGACTAAGTTTTCAAACGCAGTAACTTTTAACCTGTCATGTCAGTTCAGATTTTAAATTAGTTTATTTTGCACTTTAAACTGATGTTGCATTGGCAAAAACACACACTAATGCACAGTCGGATACTGAAGGTTGATAACTTGGGAAACACTTTTTCATTGCACCTTTCTTGATATTTAAACACCCAAATAATCTAAATGAATCCGAGGTGACCTACATTTAATTATGGCAATAAGAAAGTTAAAATGCTACACCGTCCCGCTTTAATAAAGTCCTGATTAGCTGCCAAATTCTTCAGTCAAAAGACAAAAACGGTGCTGTTATAGTAACTATACAATAACTGCAATAACTAAATCCAGTTTAATGCATCAGTTTCAGTGGTTAGGAAATGAGCACATGGTTGAAATACTTACATTAAACCATGACGCCATATGTGTGCCACTATACCACAACTAAACACACACAGTGTTTATCCTTTATCAGATTGGTAGATATTTTTGGAACAATTTTATACACATATGACTCAGAAGAATTACGTGATCCAGAATAAAGTAAAAAAAAAAAAAAAAAAGCAACAATCAATAAACCCTAAGAGTCACTGCTCTTATCCGAGACTCATCTTTCAGTGTTTGTTGATTATAATTTGTGTCAGGCGCATTCTCACGCCACAGCAACCGGAGCAAAACAAACAAGCAGACTAGTTAATATTTTATGTGAACATCTGACGGTGACATGCTTTCATTATGTGTTTTCTTCACGCAGCAGCCTCTTTTGAGGCTGCACAAAACCACAGCCAAGGTTTGTGAAATTTTTGTCTGAAGATTTTTATTTTTTATTTTTTCTGACAGACCTGCCTTGGTACACACTCAGAGCTGACAACACACACACACACACACACAGACAGTGATCGCCAAAGTGACATTTTGGGTGTTATGCTTTGAAAATGTTACGCACTGCTTTGATCTCAAGGTTTTGATGCAACACTACCGACGATATATAATGTGTTTTAGGCATCAGAAATGCAGTTCTTCTGCTTGTGTCAAGTCTAATGTGAAGGCAAATAATGGAATGGCTTCTAGTTCACCTTTGACTCTGTAATTACTACCAGGCACAGGGAATGACAAGGTCTTAGCATTGTTGGACTGTTGTGCAGTCCTGTAATGATGCAGTGAAGGATTAGTGCGCTGCAGGTCTGAAGGTCATCATATTGATGGGGTAGTTAACACCTGGCAGGGCTTTGTACTGCTGGAAATGACTCAGCGGAGCTCTGCTCACGTCTATTGACTCTTTATAAGCAATGCTTCATCACTTTGTCAAACAAATGAGCTAGCATTGAAATACTAAAATACTATCAACATTTTCAATTCTGTTGCGTGGCAAACTGCTGAGGGTCATCCCAGGTTGAAGAACTTGCAGAGTGAAGACTAATCAAATGCAGTTTTCTTAACGATGGAGCCTCTGTAGTAAAACATTAAGAATCAACCAGAACGAATGGTCTTCAGATGGTCTTGGAGAGTTCTCCTCTAATGAGGTTTTCCACATTTGCTGCACTCCTGCAACATTTTTGGAGTCTTGCAGATCCTGGAAACTGTTGAGCGAAGGGTTCCTAAGGATTCTTATTTTAGCTTAAGATATCAAAGCACCTTAAATGGCTTAGCATGGTTGCAATCGGATGTTTGACGTGGTCACCTTATCGCAAAATATGACTTTTGTAACACAACTGCGAAAATGAGAGCCAATTTTAGCACGTTTGCCAAACCATGCTGGGCCCCAAACGCTCACTCAGGTTTGATTTTTAAAGCCTTGTTTTAACATTTACTGTGTATATTTTATATAATGTCATTTCAATATTGCAGACAGTTTGATAAAATAACTGAAGTTGTAATAAAATGCAGTGTTTTCCTTTTCTTCTGTGTTTATCTTTGTAATGATAGAAATCCTGTTTTTAATTTTTATGTGCAGTGTTTTCCTCTCCCTTTTTCTTAAAGCTGTTATCAATCAAATTTTATTTGTATAGCACATTTCAGCAGCAAGGCATTTCAAAGTGCTTTACATCACATCAAACACAGAAACACAATGCAACATAGAATCAACAATCAAAACACGACATTAAATCAGGTTCCATCAATAAATTTGTAATTGATTACGTTTCAAATGCAATCCTAAACAGGTGGGTTTTTAGTCGAGTTTGCATCCATAAAAGGTTTACCGGTTACACTCCTACTGTGTTATATGGAACAAAATACCTATTGCTATTTTTACTCCCACTCACACTCACAATCACACAGTTTAAAACGATGTAGACAGGCATCAGAATGTGTTTTACTGGAACGTAAAACACATTCTGTTTTGAAGCTAGACCTGTGGAAAACACCAACCGCTGTCCAAACACTGTTTGCTGACGTTGTGACAGATCCTAATCTAACAGACTGTCCTCCTGACAGAACAAACAGCCTTGTTGATAATGCGGTGAGCTTTGAGTGAGCGAGGCCAGCGACATTTATACGCCAGGCGGAAAAGGAGGCAGAATTCATATTGCTTTGATGTATTGGGAGTCATCATGGGAATTAATGTGGCCATGAAGCTTAGCAGCATAAAACTGTCACCATGATCAACTGTGGCTATTGACAGCAGGTGACATTGTAGCCAAGTTTTCCGCGAGATGGCACATTGTGCATTAGTTGCTAACAGCAGCCTTGTGGTTTCTGTCAGATTTCCACCTGGACTTAACAAGAAATAACTCAGCTGGTTTTGCTGTACGACATCTATAATATTGTCCCTTTTCAGCAAACAAAATCATGTATTATCAACTGTATTCTGTGTTGAAAAAATAATTCTTGCATTTTTCACATCTAGGCTAGAGATTTATGTCCCTTAAAGTATAACCAATTTTTTTTTAAAAGGCAGAACCACAGCAAACAGAAGTTAGTTGCTATGTTTCTTCACCACTTCGTATTTTTACTACCAAAACCTTTTGTAGCCTCAAAGAGGAGTGATTCTCTTCATAACTAAGTTGACAACCAATACATGACAGTAGTTTACAGTCATTTACTCATAATGTGCTGGATTGGAGTAGCAAACCAGTTATTATGGAAATAACTTTTATTCCCTTTGTTTTTTAACAATGTCTCAAAATTCAGCTTATTCATGGGGAATGTGAAATTAATCCAAATACTGTATCTATACTGCTTTCCAAATTATTATGCAAATTGGTTTTAAGTAGCATAAAGATTAAATTTTTTGTTGTGCTATTAAATTTATAGATGGTATTGTGTGTCAGGGCTCTTTCAATCACTATAATTAATTTCAGAAAGCTGGTTCATTAGTTTGTCTGATGAGCTCAATTAAAGGAAATCTACTTAAGAAGGTTATTCTACAGTACACCGTGTTCCAAATTATTATGCAAGTGATATTTTCTCAAATTTTCTTAAATGGTCAATGCGAAGTGATTTGTGGCTGATTCAGAGCAAAGATGGTTTGTACAGATAAAGGCAGAATGAGGAAGGTTTCTGTTACACAAATTCATCGGATTAAGAGAGCAGCTGTTAAAATGCCCTTACAAAGCAGCAAATAGTTATTTGAAGCTGCTGGAGCCTCTGGAACCTCAAGGTGGAGGATCCTCCAGAGGCTTGCGGTGCATGAAGCTACTATTGGGCCCCTAACCAGAGCTCACAAGCAGAAATGGTCGCAGTGGGCCCAGCTAGACATGAAGACTAATTTTCAAACCGACTTGTTCACTGATGACTGCTATGCAACCCTGGATGGTCCAGATGGACGCAGTAGTGGATTGGTGGTGGATGGCCACCACGTCCCAATATGGCTGTGATGTCAGCAAGGAGGTGGTGGAGTCATGCTTTGGGCCGAAGTCATGGGGAGAGAATCATTGGTCGGCCCCTTCAGAGTCCATGAAGGTGTGAAAATGATCTCAGAAAGTATATGGACTTTCTGACTGATCACTTTCTTTCATGGTTCCAAAAGAAGAGCCGTACCTTCAGCAGTAAAATCATCTTCATGAATCACAATGCACCATCTCATGCTGCAAGGAATGCCACTGTGTCATTGGCTGCTGTGGGCATAAAAGGGAACCTTTGGAGTTTCCTCAAGCAGAAGATCTGAGAGTGGAGTGCAGTTCATATCAAACCAGCAGCTCTGGGAAGGTTTTCTGACATCCTGCAGAGAAATTCAAGCAGAAACTTTCCACAAACTCACAAGTTCAATGAAAGCAAGAATTGTGCTGTGATATCAAAGAAGGTCCTATGTTAACATGTAACTCGGTCTGTTAAAATGTTTTTGATTGAAATAGCTTTTGATTTTAGTACATGTGACCACCTAATGCTGCACATTCAAAGAATGACTGTTTGCAGTTCTTTATAATGTATAAAATGTTTAGAAAATCTGCTGTGCATAATAATTTGGAACAGTGCATTTTGAGTTTTTGATTTTTGAAAAAAATACTGTTCTCATGGGGAGCTTTGCTCAGTAAAATTTGATTTATACTGTAATAGTTCATGACTTGAAAACTATGCTGACCATCATTTGCATTGACCATTTAAGAAAATCTGAGAAAATATCACTTGCATAATAATTTGGAACACGGTGTGTAGGGTGTGCTCATATTTTTTACTCTTTCTCCATTTCTTACATCTACAGGGGGAGGGGGGTTCAGACTTTTTCAGGAAAAAAAATAAAAATAAAAATCCATGAACTGAATTTTAATTCACTTGGCAATTTCCATATTGTGCTGTCAAACCCTAACAAAGTCTGATAATTTACCAAACTGTGAACACAATGTACTAAGGGCCTACCATGTTTCACTAAACAAAACATTTCCGTGTCTTCATTGCTATATACAAATATTATAAACTGTTCTCTCAGAAAAACAAAAGTATATAATGTAATCCCAAAAGTCTTCCAGAGTAAATGAAGATGTTATAAAATGTTAGTTTTCATGTGCAACATTTTTGCTATTAAATTTAAGTTCACAAGAATGACTGTGTTTTTGTTAGTGTGCTCTAATATATTATGGGGATCTGCAGTTATTACCATGTTGACCTAAGTGAGCTGAGTCTATTGCATGAATAAAACATCACAGTGAAACAAGCAGGCTACATTTCTGGCATTTCTTCAATCAGGGCTCTTATATTCACACAAACGATGAGTGGAACAAACTCTTTAAATTCCAGCATGAATAACAAGCCCACAAGCTCCTCTGAAATGCACTCCAGCGAGGCGCTCAGCCAAGAAAGCTACTGTGTGGCTGTTTAACACACTCTCAGTTCCATCTAATATGACGCCATGCAGTGGTTTTGCACCGCTCCAAATTCTGAAGAAAACATAATGAGTTTGTAGAACTGGAGGCAATTTAGATTTATCTGCTGCGTGTCATCTCAGTCACTTTGAAAATAGATGCACCATTATTCAGAAACTATTTAAATAATTTCCATTCTCTTGTGAATAACGGCAAACATAAAATATACTCTTATCTGTAGTTTTGCTTCAAGTGAGTCTCTCCCTTCAGAACAGTAGATAACTTCCATTTTTAAATACACTGAAATCTGTTTAATATTTAAATAAGTTTTGGGTTTTTTGTTTTTGTTAAATCTCCCCTATTAAAAAGTTGAATTGTGTTTGTGTCTGGTTTGAAAAATAAAATAAAAGCAAATAAGGCCAGTCTAACTCCTGCGGGGTCTGTCCTCTCACGTCCTGCCGAGAGTAGATTATTCTCAGGGTCAAAGGTTACTAACACCCACACACATTCACACAACTGACGGGTGATCAGATAAAAATATGGATTTTTAAAAACAGCCTTAAGGTGGATTTTTATCCTGCTGTTTAAAACTCATGGGAATGATTTTCACTACCAGATTTGGTCTCTGTGCACCTTCAGTGAGGCTGTTTCAGATATCAAATTTAATTCATCCTGGCTTTAGGAGTTCAAGATCTTACAACCATTAACTTTTTAAAAAGAATTTGAGTATGTAAAGCGTGATCGATGGTGGGAAAAAACATACTAAACAAAATGGAATTACTGGTGATTGTAACAGGTGTGTTGTACTGAGAAAAAAGCTTAAAACCACCTGTGATTGCTCTGAATACTGCATTGAAAACGTATTCATCCCTCCTAAATGATTTCACATTTAGTCACCATTTGTTTTCTTTCCAACAGAAATCTTAAAAGCATGTCAAGCATTTCTTCTCTCTATCAATAAAATCCAGTTTAATCAATTGCTTTAGGAGATAAAGTCACATTAAAACACAGCAAAGTTTTAATTTTGCAACATGTGAAAGTTGCAGACAAGACATAACATTTTCTTCTGAAGAAAATCGTTCTCCAAACGTTTTAAGTTTGGAGGACTTAAAACGTTATTTAAAACAAGTTATTTAAAACAATAACTTTTAAAAGTTATTGTTTGACCTTTGGCTGCTGTTTCACTCATTTAATTATACTATGTCCAGTAAAGAAATTTGCCATGTAAATCATTCAAAAATGTAAAGTGTCTTGCTGAATAAATAAATCATATAAAAGTGATGTATTTTATGACACAAGATATAAGAGATAAGCTATTTTCATCTGCTGCATGGCAGATTTTGAAATTGGTGCTTGTTGGTGCTAAAAATCTAATTTTGTAACACATATTGTTATCTTTGATAACATAGACCAATCAAACAGGGGGGCGTAAAGAGGTAAACTGGTTCAATATATTCAGTTTTAGCAAATATTGAAAAAAAGTTGGTTTGAATAGCTTCTCTTCTCTCACTGAATCATTTATTTTGTATTTATTTAAATTTTTTTATGGTATTTGTCGGATTTAAAATATTACAAAAACAATACAAATTTGAATTACAACGTTTCACACCACAAGTCGCTCAAAATGGTCAGATACTGAACTGCACTGCAAAAACACAAAACCTTACCAAGTATTTATGGTCAAGTTTTTGGTGCAAATATGCTTGAAACAAGACAAAACTAACTCACAAGTAACTTTTCAGCAAGAAATACGAGTTTGTCTAAGTCAATAACTCTTTAATATTGATGGAAAAGTATTTGTTCATTTATAACTAGTATTAAGAAATTATTGACTTAAAACAAGCTCCTATATCTTGCTGAAACTTGTACGTTAGTTTTGTCTTATTTGAAGGATATTTGCAGTAGAAATTAGGCTAAAACTTCTTGGCAATATTTTGTATTTTTGCAGGGAAACAATGAAAATCAGTCAAAGGCCAAAGAAAAACTTTACATAGCTTGGAAGAAGTATTAAGTAAGATCACAAATTACAAAGCAATGAGAAATCACCCATGATATTTTCATTAATCCTCAGTTCAAATGGAGTTTACTAATGATGATTGATGCCACTCCTTGAAGCTCCACTTCAAAGGCCGGACTGACATGGCCATCAGCGTCTGTCCGACTCAGCTACATGCTGACCCGGTGAGTAACTTCTGTGAAGTTCTGTTTCTAAGCGCGCTGCCTCCAGCCAGTCTGCGTCTGTGCTGTGGAGGGCCTGAAATGAAGTGTGGTGGTGATCTGCAGCTGCGGGCACAAGCTGACTGGGCTGGATGAAAAATAAAGTCCAGCGCTCCAGAGGGGGTCCAGGCTCAGCAAAGAGATTACATTCTTCCATCTTCGTGCCCCCACCCTCAGGCTCCGGCTCCTGTGATATTGGCCCACCACAGGCGGTCAAAAGTAAAGAAAACGGAGAGAGAGTGCAGAAGGAGCAGCTGTGTGGTACCTGAGCTCAGATGTTGAAGGATTGCTGTTATATTGTATCTTTATTCTACTATATTTCCTTTAAGGCAGATCCTCCCAAGGTTACATTTTACATGTCTTATTATTATTTTTTCCTTGCCTTGATATTGATCTATGATGATCTTTATGATCTTCCTCCTACTATCATTCTGTCAGCTTCCTTTTTCTATTGCTTTTGAGAACAACAAAAGGTGGAGATGAGGCAATCTTGTAATTTTTAATGCTGTATCTTTTTTGTAAGTGTCAGAGGAGACCTGTACGGCGAGAATAGATGTTTTCATAAAGTTTAAAAATGTCTGAGTCTTGGGTGTAGGATGTGCAACAGGACCATTATCCCACACCGCTTGTAAGGCATGAATATTTTATAGAAATATAAAACAGCAAGCTGCACAGTGAAAGGAAAAGAAGTAAAAATTTTAAACCAAATAATATTACCTTACATCCCCAAAGGCACTGACTGTGCTTCCAATCCAATTTCCAAAAAAGACTTAAGCTTTATGATCCAGCTGAGGCAGTAGGACAAGGAGAGGATGAACTGAAACATTATCCCAAAGTTACAACTCTGCAGGGCCTTTTACCAAGCAAGCAGCTTCAGTGTTGGACATAAATCAGAAAAATTGCACAGATTTTTTTTAGGATACAGAGAATTATTATTTTTATAAGAGCCAGAACAACTCTCAATCCGCTGAGGCCACTTTATGGTCGCAGAAGACTCGCAGACTGATGATTGTGTGACAACGGTAGCTGTTGTTTTCTATTTTTTAAATGTAATTGAAGATAAAAATGATGCTCAAAAATGGCTGGGTGGGAGACAAACTGATGTGTGACTATCTTATTCTTTAATGATCCATTCAAAATCTTCTGCCTCCCTCTCCTGTCACAATGAATTATGGAAACAATAAGGGTTCAAAGAAGGATGTTTTTCTAAAAGAGAACCGGTTGATTTTCCCCCAGGTTCCAGCCAAATGTGCATTTTTTATCAGCATGTAACTTTACTTTGGGACTTTTAATAATTTCTTTAAACTGCACTCTTTTTAGATTCAATACATGATCAAAATTATTTTCTTCGTACTAACACCCATTCCAGTTAGATCTCTGTTCCCATTCAAGTTGCAGACAAACCACACTATTGCATTGTGTTTCTGTGTTTGTAATGATGTAAAGCACTTTGAAATGTCTTGCTGCTGAAATGTGCTATACAAATACAATTTGATTGATTGATTGATATTAGGGAGCTATCCATAAGCTTCTTGCAATTATTTGGCTGAAAACTTGATTCCATTCTTCCATCTGTCTTATCAGAAATCATAGAGTTCATTTAAATTGGTTGATTTCCTGCCATAGACCATCTTTTAAATATTACCCACACATTTTTAACAGTCTTGAGGTCATGGTTATTCTAAAAACTGTTATTAACCTTCCAGTTTTTATGTGTATTTAATATTAGAACATTGGAACTTTGGACAATTGAAGAGAACTGTCTCCACTTTCCAATTGCCTGTCTTGTTATAAGGTGACGTTTGGGAATCCTCCTTTGTGCCATGCATCACTGCCTCTCCACATTCTTCTTGTTATTTTGGCCAAACAGCTCAATTTTTCATGCAGATTAGATCTAAACTTTGCCCTGCTAACCGAGGGTCCATCTCTAGGTACATCGTATTCCCAGCGTCCTCCCTTGGTCAGCTGGCTGACTCCCCGGGAGTTTGTCATGCAGCTTCCTCTCCACTATAAGAAACATATTGTCTTTTGTGCATTATAAAAAACAGATGAAAAATTGTTTTTCTGCCAGGAAGCCAAAAAAAAACGTATATTTCCTGGAGTAACTGAGCATGAACTGCACAGCCATTCTTTTACTATCAGCTTTTTGCAGTTTTAGAGAAGAAACTGTTGGAAAGATTCGATCAAAATTAAATCTACAAATGTAAAAAAACGTAACTTCTGACAATCTCACCCACATTTTTACTCTCCCGGGATAACAAAAGAACTGAATTTGTTTGTTTATGGTCATTTTAATATGCACACAATGCCAATCCTGTGACAGCCCAACGTGTATTATCCATGCATGAAACCACAGACTGAAAAAAAGAAATCTCAACCTTTTCTTTTTTAATATTTAATCCACATTTTTTTTACATTGATCGTTATGGCAACATTCAGTCTTCCTGATCAGTGCTTATGATGAAAATTTCAGATTTACTTTGCACCTGTAAGACATGTGTTTTCCATCCAGTCCAATTCAAGTTCTACAGTTTAATTATCAAGTCAATTCTGCACCTCAGGGCTGGATTTGAAAACAGCCTGCAAGTCCCTTCTTACTGCCCAAAACATTACTGAGGTTCATTAATACTCTGGCAGCCAACAGCGGCAAATCACAGAGGTGAAGTGGCAAAATGTGGCTGAACTTTTTCCCCCGAACTGTCCAGGCTGCTGTAACAGCACATTCACACCCAGTTGTTGCAATGAAGATTCTTGATGATTGGTGATACCGGAAAACTTGGATATGGGGGAGATTTGTTCACTGTCCCAATGTCCTTGAGTGGTTTTTGTTCCCCACTTCTATCATTTTGACACTTTTGGAGTTCTGGACAAACTCGGATCACAGCGAGGGTCTATGTTTGCCCAAAAATCATTTTTGAAAGTCAACCATCCGCCACGTTAGTGGGGGGAAAAAAGCCAGGGAGAGAAATCCTTCTGTGTGAAAGGCACAGCGACACGAACACACACTAAAAATATCCTCATAACATGTACAGAGAATCTAATGTAATGAATCAGTAAACAGAATCTAAGCCTTTAATCCAAAGATATTCACATAATCCAGAATCTTTCTACTTCATTGATCTCCACACTGTAGAAGAGAAAGTGTATGACAGCAAAGGACATTTGAAGAACTGTTGCTCCTGTTGAAGTGTTGTGCTTCCTTCCACCCATGGTAATTAGGCTGATGGCGGTGTCACACACACTTAAGGATTGGATTTTTTCTGACAGATGCGCAAGGAAGAGCATGAGCAAGTGGAGGCGAGGGAGAGGCAAGTCTGGCACCTTTTCTGCTGTCTTAGGTTGAAAATGTTAGAGGTTTCGGCAAATATCAAGCACAGATGTCCTCCGAAATGACAAAAATAATCTTAACGATTTCTCAGAGATAAAGATGATCACAGTTGTCCTTGTTTATAGCTGTAATTTGTCAGCATTGCTAACATTACTTCATCCTTTCAACTGTTTCTGAAATCATTCTAATTTAATTAACCATGCTAAACAATAAGTAACAAAATGTAATAACCTGATTTTTTAACTGAAACACAACATGAAATATGAGATTGATGCTTTAGGAGGAGTTATCACTTTATTCTGAAAGGACGTCTAATTTTACATCTTTCTCAAACCTCTACGGACATCTGACTGCAGATTGTAAAAAATAAAGGAATAATTCATCACATTATTTGATTCCCCCAAAAATCGAAAAGCATTGTAGAAGTTTAAAAATGTATCACACTGTAAAACTGTTGTTTGTAATCTACACAAAAACTTCTCTGGCCCACTTTACTGACAGGATTTGGGAGAAGCTGCAGATGTTTACTTCATGCAACTTGTATGTTGCTAACATTGGTGGTCTCTCAGATTGCAACCATTTCTGGTTTTCCACATGAGAAATATACATTTAGATCTACTTTCCAATAGATGCATACATAAAAACATTGCTTCAGTGTAGATAATTTATTTTAGAGCAGGGAGAGACGCTTTTTCCCTCCAGCACTATTTGAGGAGCAGCCATTGCTTGTTAAATGTAAGATATTTACTTTTTATTTTACGTGGAACATTACCTGAACCATCATGGATGTGAAGTTGATGTCTTTCTTTTTTCTCCGCTTGCTCTGGCTAATAATGCCATCATTTTGAGTTTTAGTTAAATGTCCTGATGGAATATCAACACACACATATCCATGTTTGGGTAAAACAATAATGGGGTGTTAAAATACTGTGCAGAACTTATAAACTTTTCTTTTCTTTTCAATAGGCAATGTTTTTAATTTTTTTTTACGTTTTCTTGGTCTCATCCCTTTATCTGTGCGTGACAACACTTTTAATCACAGATTTCTAAATTAGCTAACTGTAGTACGACAATAATAAGAAATAAATAATTAATGGCCATGTCTATATGAAGAAGGGGAAGAATTAACACATTTGAACTGATAATCTCTACTATAGTAGAGATTGTTGGTGATCACCTTGTTGCTTCTAAATTACTATTTTGTATCCATTAAAATGTAAACCATAGTATTTTTATTAACTACATTCATATTGTATATGACATTTTGACCTGTAGGATAATGAAAGGAAAAGTAATAGAAAATATTGATTTTTTTTTTTTGCTCAGCACTTAGACAGAAACAGACTGAGTGAATTTACCCCAGGTGGCTGTTTCCCATGATGCTCTCCTTCAGGAATCCCAGTAGAGTATAATTAGTCATCTGATCTTCCTACCACCGTGCCACCCCCATGTAGATTACAGGTTTCATATCATTACCCCCTGATGAAAGACGGTTCAGCTAGCCATTACTGCCCACTCTCTTGTCAGAATGTTGTTTCTTCTGTTTCCTCTCCATTACTCTCTCCTTCTTGCAGCTTTTTTTTTCTCTCCTCCTCCCTTTTTTCCCCTCTGCATTCATAAAAGGAGTCCAAAAATCAAAGGATTAATTTGGCGTCATTGGTTTGAAGCAATTAACTGCTGTTCCAGCTAATCCCCAGAGTTATGCCTCAAATCCAGAAATTGGCCACTGAGGATGTGCAGCTCTGCCCACATTTCATTGTTTTGTCTGGCGAATGAAGTTGAAAGAGGCGTTATTTACTCTGAGAAAAGGATAAATGTAGCTTTTCAAGTTCTTTAATGAATAAAAGAGATCTAAACTTTGGAGAGTTAAGAGGTTTTATTTTTTGCATTTCAATACCTCTCTGCCATAGATCCTTTTTAGAGCATCGATTGTTAATCCACCACGTTCATAATTAAAGCAAGAACTCATTTATTCGATTTAAAGCAAACCAATTTGCAAAACCTATTGGCTTTTACAAATTTGGCTTCCGGTTTTTATTGCTGTTCCTCAAGAGAAATCTGGCTGTACGTTTTAATAGGCGCCCCATATCTCTGATTTTCCACACTGTGATTAATTTTGTCACAGCTCATAGAGAAGTTGAATCATTTAGGCTGGCATTTAACACTTTAATGAATGTTTTATGCTCTGGGGAAGATTTATTATGACATTCGTGTGAAAAGTGGAATAAGCTGCTGCTTCAGCCCTTACCAGGACAAATACTGTCGTTTCTTTGTGTAATGACCATCGGCTAACACAAGGGGGAGCAATATGATTACATATTAAGACCATCTCAAGCAGCAAAACAGTTTGACTTTAAGTTGCTGTGGAATTTTAGTAAAATACATACCTGTAGTTTTAGTGAAACGGGACTCTTTTTTTTTCTAAAATTGACTTTGAATTTGTTTATTTTTTATTCTCTTTTTATTCTCTTTAGCAATTATGCAAAAGAGAATAAATTGCATAATTGCAAAATTCTCTTTTGCAATTATGCAAAAGAGAATAAAACATTGGCAGCAATATATTTTATTGGGGTTATTTGTGATGGACATATAACTCATAACCGGAAGTAATAGAAAATATAGTTTTTTGAGACATTTTACTAATAAACATCTAAAAAAATTGTTCGTATGCTACTTTGTACAACCACATTTTGCTGCGATTACAGTTGCGAGTTGCTTTCAGCATGGAACTAGCAGCAATACGATATACTGTATTTATATAGCATAGACTCAATGTACTGTAGATTGTAATTACAAAATACTTAAAGTTGGGTCTGATTGATAGCAAGCAATAGAACATTAATTTTCAAGTCACAGACATTTAATCCAATTTAACTCAGTTAAGTTTCAACTTAATTAAAACAAGTTTCTTCCATTTTATTTAAGAACTTCCTAGTATTTTCTGTTCCAGTAAAATGTAGTAAGGTTTGTTATTAGAATGCAACAAAATGTAAAAAAAAGGAAAAGAAAAAGTTAAATGGATGAATTATGATTACTTTTGCAAGATACTAAATATTGGCATTGTCTTTAAATTAAAAACAGCATTAAAACACTAGAGTACACCTCACTTTCATTGCAAGCTTCCTGCCATACATTGTTGTCTTTTCCCTTGGTCGACCTGGCTGCACTCTCTCCATGTTTGCTTGTGTTTGTAACTAGATAAGTTATGCATCTCCACAGATTGATTGCTGTGAAATGCACAAGGGGCAAAAGTCCCTGGCAGTATCCCTGTGACCTCGCAGAGAGACTTTGCAAAGAACAGAATGCTGTGGGAAACGTTTCTGAAGTGGCAGCTTGCAATGCAGCCGTTGCTTTTGGTTTGTGGTGACAGCCACTTAATTAGCAGTTCTATTTTTATTCTCTCATCTCCTTTTTGTGCATTGAAGGCCCCAGTGCTTGTCAGGGAGTTATTGTAAAGAAGGAGTAGAATGTGCTGCTGCTGATGAGGAACCAAAGGGCGAGCAGTAAAATGTTATCACAAGTGCTTTCTACAACCTGATGTTTACTCAGACTCTGAAAGCTGTGATCACATGATTGCTACCCTTCAATAACTGATTACATTTGCTTCAGCAAGCACTATTCCTCTACAATTATGAGTAGGCATAAACAACAATATTTAGTTTAAAGTTTCACTTTACATGGTGAATGTGTTTCATGTTTATGCTGTCTGAATACTGTGCTAAATTCAATTGCGTAAATTTGACTGGACCGAGTCAAATTTGTTCACTTAAGTCTAAACTTATTCTTTTATACCTTACATGACATGAACTAGAATTTTTGTTAGTGTTTTTCTCGTCAGGTGTCTTTTGACTGAAGCTAAATTTAATTGAACTTCGTTAAATGGAACTGAATAGAAATGAACTGCGCTAATCTGAACGGAATTCAACTGACTAATTGCACTAAGTTCAAATGAACTGATTTGAACTGACCTTAGCTGAACTGAACTGAGTTGGACTAAACTGAATTCAGTTGAAATGAATTGAACTAAATGTATTTGAATATAATTGAATGGATTTAAAATGAACTTAAATTGCGCTGAATTGAACTGAACCGAATTAGCAGGACTTAAACTGAATTGAAATAAACTGAGTTGAACTGAGATTTACTGAATTGTTTGTATTCAACTGGACTAAATTGATGCACAACATCAAACTCCACCATAAAACACTTAAAAAATTATACCTATGTGTAAGTGCTATTAAATATCTTGTATAATTAACATATCAGTCTTGTGATGTATTATTCTTGTGGCTTAAGTGTAGATTAAATAACTAACAAAATTTTACTGAATTGAATAAAAATGAACCAGAATTCACTTAAGATGAACTTGAAAGTGAAATGAATTCATTTCACTTTAACTCATTTGTTGTGAACGACTTTTGCACTAACAAAGTACATGCAACTAAAAGTGACAAACAATATCAAGAAACAGAAACAGAATCACAGATATTATCAAATTAAAAATATAACGGAGAAAAACCTATACATTATTATCATGGTTATTTATTTGTCTTGTAACCTGGGTAATTTAGAAAGAAAATCAGGAGGCAAACTTGTTCAGTAATGCCATCTCAAAATCTTTTGGATGCTTTTCAGAACAAAGGTCAGAGCTTTGAGATGCCTTTGAAAAAATTTTATCTTTTGTTCCTCTTTGTTTTGTTCTCTCCCAACAGGTTTTACTTGCCTTCCTCATTTCCAGTTTGTCATTCACTGAGTCTGGAACAAATACTTAGTCAGAGCAGAGCAAACCAAACCAGCACCACAGCTCACAGTCATCCCAGACTTAGGAGGTGGAACAGCAACCACACCTACAGTTCTTAGAAAATCGTTGCAGCTAAGTGTTTCTGCAATAACGTTCCTTATTTAGGTCACTTTTGTATGACAGTTGCTGTGTGAATGTTTTACAATTTTAAGCTGCCAATGAAAACAACAGCAAAAGTTGTTTTGCTGCTGGTCACTTTTAGACTTATAGTTTTACTTATTTTGTCCTCCTCGTTCCTCCTTTTTATAGAATTTGTAAAAGGACTAGTCTAAAAATGTATGGGTAATCTCCTGACTTTGTTATGGTGGGCATGTCCTATTCAAAGTAACCTAGTAAATACCAGCCCATTGTTTTATGCTTTGCTTCGTACAGACGGTTTGGACCCTCAACTGTTAAGGAACAATTGCTTTTTGGAGGTGTGGATCTGATTTTACCCAAAAGCAAAAGCGCCGTGAAGTATGCAATGTGCCAGCTAAGCTATTAAGCTTACCTAAAATTGCATGCACTGTAAAAGACCATTTCCAACTGTGAAGGAAGGAGTGCAGAACTGAACAACATCTTTGCCAGCAGTAAAATGTTACAAACGTTCCTCTTGGTCCGCTGAAATGCGAACATTTGGAAGTACGGACTGAACGGCTTTGTTCACTTCCTCTGCTGCCTTTGTTAAAAGTACAGGCAGACGACACTGAATGAAGCCATTTGGTCTATGTTGGCCACGCTTCCGAATATTAAATTAACATTAACAGCCGCCTCGTTTAACTCAACATTGTTATTTACAGCGCAGACAATTTCTGGTAAGTTTCAAAGCGTCAAACTGGCACATTACATATGTGACGGGGAAACATTAGTAAAATTTAAAACTTCAACAGAGGCCACTCCTCCTCCAGCAAGCAATTGTTTCTCAACAGCTGAGGGTCCAGACCCTCTGTACTAAATAACATAGATCAGGCGGCTGGTTTTTATCAGGCTAGATGCCCCTGTGATCGGATCTCTTTTAATCTGAAGACAATTGATGAAAGGAAAAGGCAGTAAAAAATAAGTCTGAAAAACTATTGATGTAAATTTGAAACTATTATATTGAAGCCTGGCTCTTTGGAAGAGCAAGCTAAAAAAATAAAATACTTTTTAAGCATTTTGTCCAGTATCTGTTTTCATATTTGTGTCTGTAACAGGCAGTTTCCTAAAGGTATTCTCAAAAGCATTAGCAATATCGAAGTGAATGCTACATTTTCCATTCTCCATCCATAGGGAGGGTAATAATAAATTCTTCTATTGTTACATTTTGGGCCATTTGAGTGGATTCCATTTTGTATCAGTGAAAGAGGCTCAGGAAAACAATTCTTTAGATAGAAACAATGTAAAATGAGGGCAGCAGCAATGTGTGCTATGTAGCCTGGAGAAAACATTGTTATAAGTGGAATGTGCCTTAAAGGATAAATAAAATTACTTAAACAAGCTTAGACCAGACCATATCTGGTATGCAGGGAGTATTTTAATGCTAAAATAAAAATTGTTCTTATTCAGTGCATTGTTATTGGGTGTTACTATTTTCATCATCTTAGAGTGAGGATCTGCTTTAATTCAATATCTGATCTGATCTCTTATTATTGTTATTAATGATTAAATAATAAAACATTCAGAGTAAAATATTTTCTCTTGACAGCATATATGGGGGAAAAAAGTTCAGTTTGTTGAAGTCATAAAGTCACGAATTACATAGCAAGGGTTTTTCTATGTGAACCGTTTTCAAAACATGAGCAATTCAGATCTCCTGAGGTCACTATCAAAGACACAGCAAGTCTTTTAAAGTCATGTTTTACATTGTCACCAAATGTCTTTCGAAATAAACTACATTTAATACTAAGAAAAACTTTCATTGTGTTCAAATAATCTCTGCATTTTGACTTCTTCCATCCTCCGCCAAACTTCACATTGCCCTCTTGGTAGCTCCCAGTAAACATCAATTAGAGAGCAGCCTTGCTCCCATCCCACCACCACTCCAGTTGTCTTGGCAACGCACCCACAGGTCAGGACAGATTCTTTCTGGACTTCTGCACAGATTTTTGACAGACAACCATTTGATGAATGGCTCTGACAGACAGTGGAGATGGTTTCCTGATTTAAAGGGAGAGTGGTGATGAATGCACAGAGGTCGCTTTCTTCCTGTGTTTGCTCTCAGGAGGTATTGGTCATTTTAATATCAATCTCTCTCTTTCTCTCAGCAAGGCTGGACTGTCTGATGTCTCAAAATAGTTTGGGGTAAAAACAGGAAACCAGTTGTCACATTTTTTATTCTAAAATTAAATCTACAGGAAGTCCATTATCTTTTTTTCAGTGTGATATATTCATCTAATGACATTTTGCAAACTGAGCAACACCCAAACGGAAACCTCATCTATAAACACGTATGCATTCAGTCTTCTTAGGAATACACATTTTTGACACAAGGCTGAAAAGCACAGGTGGAAAATAGCAGTAACTGAGGGAGTGCATACTAAACCGCAGATCTGAAACGTTCAATTGTTCTTATTTGTATATCCAACAATCACTTCCTTTGACGACTTTTTTTAAAAAACCAACTGACTCATAACTTTTTTAAACAAACCACTAGAAATGCTGCTAAATGTTCAAACCCACATCTTCCTGTTTGCAAATACTAACTTGGGAAGTTTTGTCTTGACTCAGTGTTGACCATCAAAAGCTCTGTAACAGATCTGCCTGAACATATTTATTAATCTGGTTGTCATATTTCTTCAGATCCAGCTAAAACACCTACATTAGTTACTATTTTAAACAGACCACATTTATTAACTATTTATTTACTTATTTATTAAGAAGGTCTGTGGCATATGGCTGTTTTTCTTACGTGCAGACTTTACTTTTTTACAGTGCTGGTGAGGTTTAATCTCGTGTTCACTGATGAACATGTCATTGAACATGTTGTGTTCAATGACATTCAAAAAGCTCAATTTTGATCCCATCTGACCAGATTAAATGCTCACATTTTTTCACTGATCATCATTGTGATTGTGTGTGTTATTCCTTGATTTAATATAAAAAATCTTTACCTGCTATGTCAAGACATATGTCTTTTTAGGTGCCTGGTTTATAGTGATTTTTTATTATTTTTGCTCGTGTAGTATCGCTCTAATAGTGCTCAGTAAGACATTTAGAGGTTTACAGAAGTCGGTGAAGTCATTGCCATTAGTAGAATCGTTACATCCTTTTTGAATGCTTACTTTACTTTCACCCTTTGTCTCACTCTGCAATAGTCAGGTAATAAGAAACTATTTTATTACCCTAGTTAATAGTAAACTAGCTGATATCAGTTTACAAATAGCCAGAATTCTTCCAAACTACTGACAGATTTCAACTGGGGTTTTTTTTTGGACTTCTATGTCTTTTTGCACTTCTCATTTCATTACATTTTCATTTCATGGGTTAATTAGTTGGTTAATGGAGTAATTTGTTTACCTGTATGTGTGGATAACTTGCTGACATCTTTTGTAAATTTCATATCAATGGCCCCGAACATTAAAATGTTCAATACTTGTTTTACTCATTTGTTTTTAAACTTTATTTCAGACAGCACATGATAAGTGAACACTAGATTATGGTGGAGTTGTGAACCTGTTGAAGTGGTGAACTATTAACATTCATTCATTTTAACTTGCTAGAACTAGATCTTGATAAGTGTGAGCTGGCACAACTCTGCACTGTTTATCTCCAGTTGTCTCCTCCTAATGCTGTTGATTTATTCTATTAAACAATGTCATTTGTGAGTTTGTAATTCAAATCACCTTCTATTATACTGTCAACTTAAAGACATTCTTTTGTTTACTATAAAAGTTTTGTTAAATGTACAACATTTAGAGACCACAGATAATAAAACTAAGATATGTTTTAGTTTTGGGAAGTGGAGATCTAAATAGAAATATTTTAGGCTCTGTATGCTTTTGTACCAGTTTTGAATATATGTTAATGAAGCTTCTGTTAGCATTTTGGAGAAGTAAAAGTGACATTGTGGGCAAGCCATGTCCTAAAAATTATGTTTATTCTACCAAGAGCAAAACTGAAATCAATAAAAAAAATAACTTCCAGCATCTTCTTGTCAAGTTTCTATTTGTGATAATAGTTCCAGCTTTTCTTCCATGCCTGAAAGGAGGAAGTGTGTAACTGCGCATGAGTGGAGAAGATTTTCGTACGGTAAACAGGAGGGCCCAGATTTGGGAATGAGACAGCAACAAGCCAACACACATTTCTAAAATACCACAGAGTCTGAGCTCGGCCTTGGACCGAGGGGGGATGGTAGTTCTGCAGAACGCCAGAGGAAAAACATATCTGGGAAATCATTTCAACTTCTCTCTTAGTTTTAGAATCTCTGCCTCAGGGTGGAAAACTAAGAATAAATAAAGTGAGTGTAAGAATTTAATATGGTATTAATAATTGGCTCTAAAGAATAAAGTTAAACATATTGCACATGTAAGTAAAATACCAAGTAATTAGACTGGAGGCTAAAAGACTAAGTTGAGCTGATTGAATTACAAAATATTTAAGATGACATTAAAGCTCTGGGTACCAAGTTAATTTCGCTGTTGCTTTCACACATACAGTAACTTCTGTGAATCTGAATCTGAATTAATAAAAAAATGTTTTCTAATATTGTAGCAGTAACATTAGGTCTTTCTCAGCTTAGGATTCAGAATTCAACTTGACAGGAACCCTGTAACTGCCCGAAATGATTTACCTCTGGCAGATTTAGGCTTAAAGTAATTGAAATAATTGTTTTGGGCCATCACAGCTGGAGTCCAATCCGGAATCTGATTCCGAATCTGTGAAGTTAAAGATTCGAGTGAAGGGAAGGAGACTTGAGTTATACATGAGTTATAGCTCATCTCTGAAGATAAATATTTAAAATACCAGAGGAAACAAACTTATCAAAAAGGCCTTTTAAACTTTTTTCCACTAATTAAGAGGGGCATAAATATTTTTGAATATTTCATTTTTAATCAAATGTAGATAAAAACATTCAAAACATTATGAGAATGTCAAACTAAGGAAAGCAGGAATTGTTTAAAACGTTTGCATGGTGATATACATAATTGTTTAGAAATGAAACCATTTTTCTTTTTTTTAAACATTGATTTTTTTAACCTCTATTCTTGTTTCTATGCTGAGACAGTAGATGACAAACACATCTGTAAGGCCGCCTCCAGGAAAATCTAATATTTGTTCAACGTCCCTGGCTGCTTCTAGAGTTTGTTCTGTGGGGAAAAGTTGCGCAAGCAAAACCTGAATATTGACATTACGTAAAAAAAAAAAAAAAGAGAGAGAGACAAGTTGTCCTGAAAGCAGCTGGATTAAAACACTTAAAATTGCAAAATACGAAGTCTTGTTTCTCAATGTTTGAGATGTTCTGCCTCACTGGTCTAATTGAACACAATGTTCTTTTACTGTTGCTTAGAACTGAAGCCTGTATTTTGTTAAATGACGGCGCCTAATGGGAGTGCTGTTTTGACTTCTGGATGTGCTTTAATCAGTTCCCGAATGCACACTGGCTGAGGGCAGCCCTTTGTCCTGCTGATAAATTCTCCCGCAGCTGCTGCAGCTCTTTGCTCTCCCTTATCGCTACTTAAACAGTTAAGGGCACTGACAAACTCTCGAAGTCCCACACTCGAATTTTCTATCCAAGTACGGTAATTTTTTTTTCTTTTTAGAAATTTATCAGCATAGAAACTTGTGATTCTTTGAAGTTATGTCATCATGACAAAGTTCAGAGTGACTTGTCAGGCTGTCTTCAACACGTACCAAAACAGATTTGTTGCTAAACATCTGATCTGGGTTCAGTTGTAACTGTTTGACATTTTCTTCTGCTTTCAATTACTTTAAACTTAGCAACAGCGTGTCTGCTAGACTGTGACCACAGGCATACAACTAACTGACATTGTTTGATAGCATAGCACGAAATAGACATTTAGATTTGAATGAAATAAGGTGCAATGACCTTGTTAATGCGAATACAATTTTTAAAAAGCAGAGATCTGTTTTTAATTTTTCTGAACTATGCTTTAATTACCTCTGTGTTCTGCTTTTTAACATCAACTATGACCATTCCTATTTGAATTTGCTTTAATATATATGCTTTAATATAAACTGCTTCTATTTCTTGCACAAACTCGTTAAGGAAGATCAAAAAGTTTCTTCCTGTGAAGAAAGTCATTCCTTTCTACTGTTTCCTCATATGTTTCATTAATTGGCTCTGACTAACTCAATATGACTGGAAAGTGTTAAAGCTTGGACTGAATTAGATTGTATAGGATTGTATTGGCATTAAAGAGATTGTTATGAAGTGAATTTCATCATTTCAGTGTTTTTATTTGGATGTTGTTCAGACCATTTCTATGTAAAGTGCAGTGATGTAATATTTGTTTTGAATTTGTGCAATAGAAACACATTTGTTGTAATTAAGTGAACATACAATGCATTTTTAACACCTTTTATTCTTATACTGCCAGTAAATAGCTATAAACAGACAAAAGTGCAAATAAGTAGTTTAATTCACTGTTCAGACCTTTAACCTACTTTGTGGTAGACTATTGTTACCATGAAACAAAATCATTAAATAACCATCTTACAACGTAATCAGATCATCAGAGCAGGTGAAACTGTGAAACAGTCCAGCTGAAATCATTCTCAATCTAATTAGCAAACTATAAATACAGAGAGCTGCTGGAAACCGTTGTCATGGTGCTTACTTGTAGTTTTTTTTGTCTAATGAAAGAGTGAAGCCATTGCTTTTTTTCTTAAATTAAAATTACCTCACAAATAAGGAAAGGTTGTTGCAAAGGAAATAAGTGTTCCAGATTACCAAGCACTTGTATGTAAAAAGCTTAGCAAACACCACAACCATCCGTTTCAGAGAAGCACAAAACAGACCACCAGTCCAGAGCCGGTTCATCGTTGGCAGCAGGAGGGAACTAATGCATCTGAACACATTTCTACTTAAAGTAGCAGCTTAAATACTGGCTGATTTAGTATAATACAACTAGACAAAAGTGTAAATAAACTAATGTTTAGATCTCAAGGAGCCACAATTGATTTTCAGTTCTAGAGCTTCTGACTTTTAATGATGCATTTCAGACTGTTGGGGATTTTTTGTTGTTGTTCTTATTGGAATTTCTAGTTTCTGGAAACTAAAACCTGGAAAACACTTAAATTCTTGGGTGCTTTCCAGGATCAACTTTCAACTCGGTAGAAACTCTAAGCATCTTGACATTCAGAATGCCCTTTGACCCTGCCTGTGAAAACAAACAAACCTTACCTGACAGAACTGTGGAGCAGCTGTGGTTCCTCAGTTAGCTTGTTGGTGCTGTTGGCTGGAAAACTGGACTAAATTTAATAGAAACAAACCACTTTGTGTTGCCAAGGTAAAACTAATGGTGTGGTCGTAGATTCTTGCTTAGAACAATGTGTTATGTTAAAATGTTGGGCTCTGTGTACTGAGGTTTACCCTGGCAGCATTGACCTATGACTCATTGTTGGAGTCATAGGTCTCCAACAATGAGTCTGTGATATAGCAACAGATTTTGTGCAGGCTGAGACAACAACTTGTTGTCTCAGGTGGTCCTGATGAAATTGCATGAAAGCTGAAACTCCAAACAGGAATTACCATACTTGGCTTTTAAATGTGAGTGCCTGCCTGTCTGTGCTCTGTGATCATGTTGCTGTAGAATGAGCCTCTAATCACAGAGGCCCACACTGAGCAGACGGCTTGCAAAATGATTTTAGCTCTGCCTATGTGTTACATTTTAAAGGAAATAAGGATCCCGATTCTATTTTGAATATGAGGTTAGAGACACAGTTATGAAGGTAAAATTAAACGCTAATTTATGATGTGAGGTTTAAATCTCTTTGATCTGAGGTAAATCTCTATTAGATTAGTTTGATGCATTTTAAGGAGCTTCAAAGAAAAGATCAGACATACTGTGTGGGAGGAATCTAAGGGGATTAATGCTTTCTTTCAGCATGCAGGCTGCCTGTAGCAGATCTGCCACATGTACAGGAAGTGAAACCATAGCAATGAAGCCTTGTGCAATGTGTGACGCAAGTCGTCCTGCAGTGTGCATCAGCTTGTGCCTTTTAAATTACACATCAAACCAGAACGCCGTAATAAAACCCGCTGACATTGTTTCTGATAGATTGCCTCATCTTGGTTTATTCCACCTTGCTGACATCAGTTGTTGAGTCCTTGAAGCAAATGTGCACTTCCTTTTCAACATCTGTGCAGTTATGATAAAAACATTTCTGGATAGAAAAAAAAATAGAATTTTAAAAGCAGAGTTTCACAAATAAAGAAATAAATCACAAAGAAGCTAGTTTCAGGGTGACTTGTTTGCTTTAGTTCACATTATATTGGAGATGCCTTTTCTACTCACTTTTAGATTCAGTAGCATTTTTACAGCAAAGGATAGAAAATCTCTGGTGCTGACCAGAACGAAGGTAATGGTTTTGGCAAGGGGTTTGCAATCTTTTGCCCCTCAAAAGTGGTTCTTAATATTTTTGACGAAACATAACATTATTTTTAAAAGTAAATACTGCCAATTTAGCAACCCCTACATATTATTTTATGCCGTCTCTGCATAGGATTTTCACTATAAACCGGCAATAATGGTACAAAGTTGGTTTTTGTTTTGTTACGCTGCCCTTTATTCATTGAGATGGGCTTATTTTTGATTATATATTTTCAATATATTCTATATATATTTATAAGGGGATCCATTGGCCTATTTGTTCTTCTCAGGTCAGAGCAAATTCTATATGGTCTGCATTCCTATATCTAAATATAATGTATGTAATGTGTCAAGCAGGCTTTTGGGCTCAAGAAAAATTTTCTTCCACAAGGATGAAAGCAAAAGTGACTCTTCGAACTGAAAAGGCTGCCCATCCCTTGTACAAACTGTACTGGAGGCATGGTGGGACCAACTGGTTTGACAAGAACCATTGTCAGTCAAGGTTTGTGGCGGTTGATGTGTGGCGGTTGATCAAGTCTGGCCATTGCCTGTTGTCCTGTTGCTCTGCGTCATTAAAAAATGTGCAAAATGTGCAGCTGATTGAATTTTACTTCACAAAACACTGGTCTGTAGACTAACTCCTCCGTCTAAATCGCTCTGTGGAATCTACAGGATTCAAGATGTGAATTAAATGATACCCAGAAAGAGCCCTGCTGCAAAAAACATCAATCCTTTCAAGACATGCAAAGTCTTAAAAAGAAAACCCTTTCATAAGCTGTCTTTCTGCTTATTGTTTGAGTTTTGGTTCAGCCTTGGAAATGACACGTGGGACACTGAACAGGCTTTGTTGCCAACAGCAACGACACATGAAGATCTGTTCCGCTGCTTGAGAAGGCCACCGTCACGGAGGGCAAGGTTGGAGTGTGTGTGTTTACGCTGCTACATGTGCGTCACTGATAGTATGCAATCAGGTCCGCAGCTTGGATAAGGATGCTGTTTTCATGGCTTGACTTTCAGAGAATAATCAGATTTGAAATGAATAAAGGATGTATGATTCAAATTTATGTATTAACACAATTTTAAAGTCATTATTCCATCTTAAAGCTTCGGTATAAGCTGTGTCTTACCCAGGAAATGAAGATGATTCTGTGAATAAACTGGGAATTTGCATTTGTTATAACATTCAGATGTGCAGGCTTGTCTACTTACAGTACATCATAATTACAAACAATGAATCAAAGTCTCCTTAGTGCTGAGTTTCTTATTATTCAGCAATCTACATACTGTAAATAATTTGATCATCAGAGGTAATTTCAGGCCAACTGTTCTCATAATACTTTCATTGATGAAATTGGGCTCAATCCTTAGTTCCAGTGAAAGGAAATCTCAATATTTCAGCACATAATGAGATTTTGGACAATTTGATCATCTCAGCATTGTGGGAACAGTTTTGGAAAAGCTGGAAAGATACAGATAAGTTTGGTGAGAAAGACTTTTAACTGGCCACTTGATAGAATACCTTTGGACTGTATTAGACAGGTGACTAAGGTTAAAGCCTTAAAGTCCAACATCAGTGTCTGACCTTACAAAAGTGCTTTTGGAAGATAGATCAAATATCAGCATACACCATTTGGAAAGTTTCCCCACAGAAATTAAATCAGTTATAGCAGAAAAGGGTGAACTCATGTCATATAAACCCTATGGAGTAAGAATGGGACATTTATTCTATTATATACAAAAGAACAGAACAATGGTTTATTTGTCCCTCAGAGTGGAAATTTCTGGAGATAGAAGTGGTTGTTAAAAGCAAATTGAAAACATGAATGTGGATTATTTCGCAGCATAATGCTGAACACCTTGTACAAAACAAAACATTGATTACTGATGGCTGTCCTGTATAATTATTAATTACATGTTGCCTAAACAAAGTAAAATCCAGAAAAACAAGCTAGACGTAGCAACTCTGCGATGAGATTACAGAAACAGAAACACACCTTTTGGAGCTGGAAGACGGGATTAACAAGCTTCACTTCCTGGTTATTAAGAGGTGACTGGGTGCACTCTGCGCCTACGGGGAAAATGTCTTCCCTGATGTCCTTGGACGAGACGGACAGATGATGTTTGTGGGTGAGTGCATTGGAGGGACAATGACTCACTTTTTCCCTTTCACAAATCATTTATAGTAGCCCAAACAGTAATCCCACGTCCCTCTGTTTTCAGTCGTTTGACTGAATTTCCTTGACTCTGAAGATGTGAAGCCCCCCTCCACCGAACAGCAAAACCATTAACACTATCTCCTCACATGAGAAGCCATCACATGAGACCTGATGGCCACCATTACGTTTTGTTTGTTTTACATGTGACTCATTTATTCTTTAACCTGTTTGATCAGCTGCTGAACAACTTGTAAAGTTAATTTCAGCTCATTCAGTCATGAAAGCATTCTGATATTTTCAGATAATCTTCCCTATATTTATCTAAACATTCACTTAGCTGAACGTTTAGCCTGTAAAGAGGGAAAGCTCCCACTGTGAACCTGTGTGTATATGTACTGAAGTGGCAGCTGTTAGTGGAGGTTCAGCAATCCTCTTTATAATCCTGCTGAGTGTGGAAACATGAGACTTGCTGAAAGCTTTATCTAAATCCATACATAAGTAACGAGTCTGGCTCTAATTTAAGCACGAGCTTTGACATCCCAGATAAAGTTGGCTTCGTTCTGTCATAATTAAGATTTGGTTCCATGTGGAAATAAAAACAAACACATGCAGAACTTTGCAAAAAAAAAAAATATACCTCTGGAACTGTTCTCAATTTTATCACATTATCAATATAATCATCAGTGCATTTACAGGAAATTTATGTGATCAATTTGTGATCAATTTTCACAAAATCTGAAAAGTACAACTGCTGTATTAGGGTTGTGATAGATAGGGAAAAAAAGGAGTAAATTTCCTCAAAAAAAGAGAATATTTTTAGCTAAGGCTGCAGAAATGTAAATATTTTAGATCAGAAATGCATTCTGAACCATTACTTAGCCCCCTACTCAAATCTAGAATAACCAAAACATATAAAAATAATAATAATATAAAAGTTAGGTGTTTGGGGCTGCACAGTGGCACAGTTGGTAGCACTGTTGCCTTGCAGCAAGAAGGTCCTGGGTTTGATTCCTGGCCCAGGGTCTTTCTGCCTGGAGTTGAAATTCTAAATTCTCCATAAGTGTGTGTTCATGGTTGTTTGTCCTGTCTGTCTCTATGTCGCCCTACGACAGACTGGCGACCTGTCCAGGTTGTACCCCGCCTCTCGCCCGAAACGTTTGCTGGAGATAGGCAACAACAACCCTCCTGATCCCAGTAGAGACAAGGGTGTACAGAAAATGGATGGATGGAAGTTAGGTGTTTGATTTCTGCCAAACACGACACGTCTGGACAAACATTTATACTTTGAGCTCAACTATCTGAAGCCAGCTGCAACTATCAGTCATACTGCTATATTTTTTATCGCACATTTTTTGCAATCCCTCTGTAAAGGCTGAATTTGTTCAGCTTTGTTAGAACATTGCCATCATTCTGCAATGAGTATTTTAGGCATTTTGGAATTTCTATAGAGCATTATACGCTCTATAGAATTGGAATTCGGAAACCTCTATTCACAAGAGGTTTCTCAATAAATCTGAGAGGGCAAAATTTTCATTCTGGAACCCATTTTTTAAAAAAAAAACATTCAGGGTCTCCAGAAAATCAGTTTCACTGAGAAAACGGAGCACAAAAGGTTAAAAAGGTTCCAGTTTGAGAAAAAAAATTACCGTTACCGTTTGAGACGGGGTCTAATAGCTGAAATCATCTTTCAGACTGTAAAATGCTAAACATCAAATCATTCAGAAAAGGTCTTTTTTTACCCTTTGCAGGTTGACAGGATGCCTCTCACAAGTCATTACTGATATCCTTCTTCCTTGGCATTTTGCTTGACAAACCCTGTTTGAGATACAAAAACTTTCTGATGATCAGTTAATGAAGTGCAGTTGATTAGCATCATCCGACTCCTTTCAATTCTTAAATCTTTTGCAAGCAGCATGAAACCATTAACGTCAGTGAAAATCTGTGTTTCTAACGTTCACATTGATTTACCTTTGCAACAAAACCTAAATAGAGCATAAAATAAATTATACTTCTTGTTTGAGGACTTTTTGTAACGATCAACAAAGTTATCAGTGGAGTCTGAGAGAGAAGGGAATCTTTATTCCTGAATGGAGCAGCGCACACCTACTTGGTTCAGACCAGTAAACCACTCAGTTTCCTGCTTTCAGAGGTGGTCACTCTGATAGTGGTTTAAGTGCATGTGGGTAAACTGGTGGCTGTAAGGATGAGACTGAGTATACACGGCTCGTTGTCTCACCTGCCCAGGATTAAGTGTCCACTTTTCCCCATGGCAACCGGCCATCAGGGTTCTGTTTTCTGAAAGCAGAAACTCTTCAAACCCTTGTTTTCTCATCCGGGTCATCCCAATTATAAAATATAAACACTGATGGAAGATGCCAGAAACAAAGTATGTTAAACCATGTATGAACAACAAAAAGGAAACAGAAGGCTGAAATGAGTCTTGTGTCCTGAGATAAACCAGAATTTACAAGCTGAAATTAAAAAATCTACATTTTTCAGTTTCATCTCAGCAGCTGTAGGCCTGATTTTGCCTTTTCTGTGGTTGCACCTCAGAGACAGGAAGTTGTGAATTTGTCACTGCACTCTAAGCAGCTGAGGCACGGCTACGTCAAAGTACTCTGCGGTCGTCTTCATCCATCCACAAGAGCAAAACATGTAGGTCATTTTTACAATGAAAGGGCTGAGCTCAGATTTTCTAGGTAGGGCTGTGGTTTACTCTCAAATAGAAGGAGTTGCTGTAAACCATGAGGGCAAAAATCACCAAACAACTCTTTGCAGTCAGTATAAAAAAAACCACTAACAGGCAGCCAGGTCCTGCTGAGCTCCAGCTGAATCAACTGCATCAGTGTTGTATATGAGAACCGGATTTAATCAGCTCACACAACAACAGGGACTCCAGAGCTTTTGTCCAGTGGGTGGGTCAGGCCTATGACATGCTCAGAAACTGACTCCTATATACAGGGGGAAAAAAAACCTTCTCAAATTAGAAGAAGATCCTGAGGGTGAAAAATCTGTCTTTTCTCCTGCATCAACAATACTCACAGTGACCTGATTCTGCTGATAAGCAAAGACAGTCTTTAACTTCCCAGGAAACAGTAGACAGTGTTATGCAATGGAGCTATGCCTCTTTTCTAGTAAAGAAACATGGAGCTGAACAACAAACATCTTGAGAACAAACTGTGACTTCCGATTAAGATTGGTACTTGAATTATCACAAAGGAAGAGATGGAAAATTTGACCATGAGATTTGTAACAGTGTAATGAATAATGTTTAGTAACTGAGAGGACATGGATCAGTATCTCTGTAAACTGTCTGTACCCGTTTTTAATAACTTCTTTTGGAGTCGTTTTTATCTACTTTTTTTTTACTTCATCTGGAGTATTTTTATCTTGCGCGCACTCACTCTGCCACCACTTGCATATCTATAACTGCTGCAACCAATTATGGCCAATTATGATTGCACTTTGTGTTATTTGGCACAAAATCTTATACACCAACAATCTCCTTATTTTTTTTAAGGCTGGATGAATAAACACAACTCCGGTCTGGTCTCATCTGGAATAATCCTATGATTGTGCATTGGTGTGATGGTTAGATGTTCTGATTTGAAGGTTTAACCCTAAAGACTTGTTTATAATTGGGGCCTGCCATGGCATTACATTTAATTTAATAACTATCTAATGCATGGAAGGCACCTATTGTTCTGCACCTAATAGAATGTCTCTTTATATATTTGGGGCCTGCCATAACATTACATAGGGAAGGGCAGTGACTCTAGGGCTGACGGTTTTCTGTCAAGGTGCTTCAGAGCGAAATCACGTGACAGGGTAAGCTCAGGCTCCCAGCCATTCATTTTCATTCATACACACTAATTTTAACATACTGAATGGCGTAAGTCCATGTTGGTCCACATGCTTCTGACTCTCCACAGGCTATTGACTACAATTTAGCTAAGCTTACCATTGATGCTAATTTTTAGCATCAGAACGCTGGGTTCCAACCGACGGACACACTTTGGCAGGCCCCAGTTAAATTTCTTCAGAAATTTTCTAGTTTGATCTGAACATCCTGAATCTGCTGCTTTTAAACTCTAGTTCTATCATGAACTGCTACATCGAATGAATGTAGTTCATCTAATGAACGGCATGTAGCATTTATTGCAACAAAGTGTCTTCTACTGAATTCAAATGTGGAATGAACTTTGGAGCAGTTATCACTGCTACCTAGGTTCCAATCCCTGCCATCATGGATTTTACACGTTCTCCCTGTGCATGTTTGGGTTTTCTCTGGGAGTTGTTTGTTAAAATTAGGCACAATTATCTCCAATATCCCAACTTTTAGTTTAATTTTAATTGTAGCATATTTTTAACAGACTTGTACCCTTAGATATTTACTATTTATACATCTTATTGGTAACAAAACCCATTTAAGCCTTTTTCTTTGGATTCAGGTTTGCGTTGCCATGGTAACCCAAGCTGTACATACACCTTGCAGGCTTTGAATATTTTTAGCATATCTGTATCCATTTTCCATTTCATTTTGGCTCTAGTAGCATTTATTTGAAAGTGCCATGACAGGAAAGTAGAGTAATGAGGGGGAAGACATGCAGCAAAAGTCTCCAGGCCCAAGTACCCTTGTGTGGGTTGTGTTTTTACCCTGTGCCACCGCAGCACCCCCTATCTGTAAACATTTTTAACAAAAGCAATGCACTGTGCAGAATGGTTCAGAACTTCCTTTTGCAAAAGTGACAAGGAAAGGGTGTATGTGGTGATATATTGGCTTTTAGAGTCCTTCCTGCAGACCGGAAGGCAGGAGAGACTTCAATCTCCATCTCATGATTTGATCCAATAAATTATTCAATCTAGAAATTGTAACTGAAGGGAAAACATTTAACATGTTATGGTTTCACTGCATTTCCAGGTTGACAAAAATTGATTTTTGCATAAAATTCTGTAATTTCAATCGCAAGTATTTGGTTAGCTGCCTGGCTTGACAAAAAAAAATTATTCAAAACACATGGTGGGTGAGACGGCCTTCTATGGTGGCCGAGTAGATGCATAACGCAGCATATGAAGAGAAAGACCTGAAACCTAGACATTGAAATTGATTTGAGCACAGAGTTGAGTGTTCTGAAGCAAAGAAAGTCCAAGAACTATATTAAAGAATCAGCAGACATGTTTGAAAGAAAAATAGGAGACAAGATGCAATGCAAGATTATTTAATATCGAAATTAGATTATAAGGAGAGCGAGCAAAAATGTGAAGACAAGACATGTGGACATTAGACTCTGGCAAAATACACAAATAAATAAGTGTAATATTAACTGATGGGTCCCCATTTACCCCCTAAATAAATTTACAAATACTGGATCAACCCAGATTTCATGTTTAATGAGTGAAAGATTCATGGAGAATCTTAAGTCCTCTGCATATCGAAGCTCTTGTGAACTCTACCACATATCTTGGTAGTGGAACAGACCTGCTGTAAGGTGATGGACGTCCATTTAGTCTATACATGAGCTAGCTCAGAGGAGCAATATAGCTGAAAATTTAACGCTACACATTAGCTTGTGTATTTACAGTATGTCATCATATTAGACTTCTTGGGCAGAGTTTAATTCAGACACTGATCAGTTGGGGAAAGAGTTCACTGGCAAACATGTCGTCCCAGGAGCTGTGAGAACAGAGCGGGGAGGACATGTCGCTGAACGGGGACGGGGACCCTTCGTATCCAGAGTCGCTGTAGGTGTCCGCAAGGCAGGCTTCCTTCTCCAGGGTGCCGAGGGCAGGGGAGGAGGTGCCGGGGAAGAGGTCATCCACCTGACTCTGAGTGCTACAGGTAGGGATGACCACTTCCTCCGGCTCGTCTTTGACGTCGACTGTCTCCTCCCCAACGACGACCTCAGCATCTGCAAAGGAGGCCTCGTCGTTCTCATTGCTGCCGCTCTCCAAGTCGCTGCCGATCTCCAAGTCGCTGCATTGCTCGCTGCTCACCTCCTCCACTGGCTTGGTGTAGATGTGGTCAAAGTGGATCAGTTCATTAAGGGTCTCCAGCTTAACTGATGGGGCCCCCAGAGGCGCAGGTGGGGCGGCAGGTACTGGGTGCTCCCCTCCAACCAGCAGAACCTGCGGCTCCGGGCACTCCTGCTCACAAGACTTGAGGAACAGCTCTGGGTCAAGGATGTCCAGAATGCCCAGCAGCAGATCAGACTGTTGAGGGGAAGGCAGAAGGCAGAAAGGGGATTAGTCTGGTAGCCCGTCACCCAGGATTTAAAACCATAAATGAGTCGTGTCATTGTTGAAGTAAGGTACTGTCAAAAGATTCCAAGTAGTCTTGCACATTAAGCAACTGTTTTAGCATGAATCTAGCATAATCTCCCAAAGTATGGAGCAAAACGCTAGATAGAGAGATGCCAAGACAACCATCTCAAAAAGTCTAGCTGTAAAGGGTAGCTTCTAGGGCACAGGTGTCAAACTCCAGTCCTGGAGGGCCAAGTCCTGCAACTTTTAGATGTGCCTCTGCTGCACCACACCTAATGCTAATGACCTAATAGAATAACTAGGTCATTAGCAAGGCTCTGGAGAACTTATCTACACAAAAAGGAGATAACTAAGCCATTTCAATCCAGTGTTTTGTACCTGTGGCACATCTAAAAACTGGAGGACAGAGACCCTTGTGGAGTTTGACACCACTGGTCTAGGGCTAGCCTCTAGCTTTAGCCTCCAGGACCAACTAGCCAGGATTCAAACTGAAGAGCCATCTACTGCCGAAAACATTTGTAGTGCTTAAAAGATTATAGTTCATGCGCACAGTTCCCGTTTAGTTCACTTCAATGGAATTCTAGGTCATTACCCTATAAAGTTTGGTTTGTTTGAGCAATGTGAATGCAGAAGCGAGTTGAGTCAGACAAAAAAAAGTGAAATCTGGTTTGCCTAAAAACTTAAGTTTCGGTTCAGTAGAAGTGAACTCTGGCACGGTTCGAATGCATGTGGACTGGAGACTGCTCCAAAACCAGGAAGTGAACTACCGTGCAGGGCATTCTGGGTATATACAACCAAAACAAACCCAAGAGTGTAGGACTAGCAGGAGAAATGACTGGGTCTTTTACAAAAGACAAATCCTACAACCGCTAAAATCTGACCCTACATTTGTTTACATTTTGTGAAGGAGAAAGTTGCACCCAGCATCTTCAGAGGAAATGACACCACAGGCGAGGGTGTGGGACGGAGCAAGTTTTTCAATTGGTTTGATATTTGAAAAAAAACTGCACCTACTGAAGATGTTGCAAGTTTGGTTCCCAAGTGAACCAAGTCTACCGGACTATCGGGTGTGAAAACACCCTAAAAATATCACCACCTCCTTAAAGTAAAAATGTTGACCAAGTCTCACCTCATTGTCTGTAGAGTCAAGACAATCTGTATCCATTGAGAAGTCTTCAGATTTAGGGACTGCTGGGCCTGCACCTGCTGCGGAGGCACACGTAGCCTGAGTACTGCGGACTCAGAAGACCCGACTCCCAAACCTGCGTCGTTCCCGGTGGATAACAGAGTCTGTACCTTAAAGAGAGAAAAAAAAAATTATCAATAAAGTCTAATAACCGTTACAGTTCAATCTATCTTAAAAAATCTGTTCTCCCTCATCATCCCTACCTTTGTTTTTGATTCCAGGGTGTCCAACCCAAGCCTCTGTCTCAATTCCTCATTTTCTGTCAGGAGACCGCTCGTTTTTTCTCTCAGCATTCTGTTTTCGATGTGAAGTTTCTGGTTCTGTGAGAAAAGAGCAGATGGTTACACATGAAACTTCGAACGGTTTATAGAGAAGTGAAGCATGAACTTTCTTGGGTGAGAAAGCAAAAGATAGAAATGAAACAGAAAAGCTTCCCCACTTCTACATGTTGGGAGAAAAAAAAATTAGTTTCATCTAACAAAAAAAGTGATGTGACTGAACTAATAATGAAGCATTAAATGCTTAATATTGGGTGTTAAACATGAAAATTACCTCCAGTTCCAATTCTATAACTTGTTGTTCCAGTTCCCCCATTTTGGCCTTTTTCCTGTCTCTTGCTGTCTGAGCTGCCACTCTGTTCTTGAGTTTCCTGAGGGGGAAAAAATGCATAAGGGGTGAGGAAAAGAGGAATTAACTGTTTCCATGACGCTGACTCAGTCTGAGTCGGATCACCGATCATGCTGCTGCCACGCAGGCAATGAGGAACCAGAGCAGCAGCAGCAGATCCAGGATCAGCTGAATCACCAAGATAACAGTTTTATGAGCACGAGCAAAGTACAGAACAAGATAACAATTACCTATACTAAAAACGCAAATTAAAGTCCGAAGATATACAACAATGCACTGCATATTTAGCCATTTTGTGTTGAATGGCATTTAGCAAATAGCAAGTAAATCTTAGGGCGTGTCTCCGTTTAAATGCCCGGAACAATGGGTTCATTTAGCCTGGGCTAAAGCGTTTAGACCGAGATATATTTAGAAATGACTACTTTTATTACGTAAACTAACCTGCGAAGCGCCTTTTCTTCGGGACTCAAATGTGTGAGCCTCTGCCTTTTCCGTACCGGCGGCCCCACTGACGTGTTGGAGTCCGAGTCCGACGACACCTGGCTGGCCGTTGACGGTAAAACCAGAGATATCTGCCGGCTGTAGGCCGTCTGTGAGCCGCTTGATGAGCCGGACTGCTTCCCGGATATCAGGAGCACTTTGTGGCTTCCAGCTGCTGCCGTTACCACCACCATGTTTATATTATTTCTTTTTGAGGTTGTATTTATTTATTTTTAAAAAAAAAAGAATCACGGGGTATCCGTCCTGGATTCAGAAGAAACCTTCGGGATTCCTTGCCGATCCGCTCCCTGACTCTTCGCAACTGTGTTACTGAAGTGGGTTGTAACTCCGATCTTTTCTACTATCGTGTAGACACCTCATTGGCTCACAGAGGTACTGACGTAATCGGTTTGTGAGCTATGATTGGTGGAGGAGCTGATGTAAGTTTGCAACTGAAGTTCCACACAGACCATGCCAACTTGTCATCTGGGGTTTTTTTTATCTTTATTTTTTAGGGTATTTATACCAATGTCACGTCACAAATTTGAGACTTAAAAATAATAAGAGTCCCACCGAGTCTTTCTTATTGTCTGGTACTCGCAACTGTTTTTTTCTTGTGAAAACAGGAAGCGTTTCCTTCCAGCAAGAAACAAGTCACCTACTTTAATCTCACTACGTGATCTTTAGCAAATGTTGTTTCTCCTCTGGTACAGAATAACTTCCTCATTCTTTACCTTTTTTAACAAGTCATTCAAACTAACACATCAAGCTATACCACTCTGTCGTCGCCCTTCTCTGAAATGACATTTCCTTCTTCCAGTAAGGTTTAAAAAAAAGTTGTGAATACTCTTCATCCAAAAAATAAGACAATATGTGATAGAAGCATATTTACAACAAATTGATTATAACGTTGTACAGTTATTAAAATTGCATCCTCAGATTAAAAATGTACAGATGAGTAGAGTAATTTGAAAGAAAATGCCCAAGATGTTAATATTTTTGGACAGAAAACAGCAATTTACAAGAAATTACAAAGATCATTAGTGTGCAAGTAACAGCAGGAATTTAAACACTTACTGAGTCTGAGTTTATTGGCTACATGATGGTGAAAGTTTAACAAGGAGGAAGGATCAGCTGTAACGCTCCTTTGTGCACCAAAGACGCAGCCGCCTGAAGCGCTCCAGTTCTGCCCCATGGGGTGGGAGACATATTTGCCCAAGAGAGACATAATTTTATCTGAAGTTCTTCTGTCTCCCAACACCCATCCTGGGTCGAGGGGACATAGGACGGAGCTGATTTTCGTAATGGGCTTATCTAATTGGTTTCTCTCAGCTGTAGAAAAGCTGCTGCTTCTACAAACTACACTATAAAAGATAGCTGACGCCATCACAGAGTTGAAAAGGGTCTTCATGATTGTCCCTGCTCTCCCTGGATGTACAAACTTAAAGTTTTCAAGTTTAGCTTGGTGATTTTGGAGTGATGTTATTCACCTGTCCAAATTTTCTGCAACAAACTTCAAGCAAGTTTCAACAAGCTTTTTCTTGGGCAGTTACAAAATGAAGTGGTAGCCTTTACCTTTACCATATTTTGCAACAGTAAGACTTGTTTTTGTATAAGATCTTTCTGCTTCACCAGTCATACAATTTAAGCAAAACTAATAATATTTTTATAGAACATCACTTAAAATTAAAATGAGATGATTAAATACTAAATACTGTCAGAGCAGCAGGTTTCTTGGCACTTTTTTTTGCACATTGATGAATGAAATGTGTGATCTAATTTGTGTTTATTTCTTTGCATATTCTTGTATGTGTGGATAACGTCAAAGGTTATCAAAGTCTCGTATGAATTTCACATCATTATAAGTATTTGAATCTAGAAAAACTTACATTGGCATATTTAATACTTACTTAACAAAGTGTATGTGAGTCTGTAAATTTGTAATAAAGCAAATTTGATCTATGGTTAGAAAATAGAATACAGTTTATTGCAGCAAGAGGAAGTTTTCAATATAATAAATGTAATGTCTTTATTTAAAGTAGCTTTTACATACTTGACATAAAAAAGCTGCATGACTTTTGTTTGGTATTTTGAAAAGAACAATGCATACCACATGACACATCAGAGCAAAACCACCGGATGTGGTGCTAGCAGCAACAAATATCAAGAGAATAGTTCAGCAACTCATTTTACTGCACATACTGAATGAAAGTCTGTTGTAAATGATGTGAGTTGATAAAACAGGGCAGAACGTACAACATTTACAACCTTTCATCTTGTGTTTTGCATTGTTTTAACAGACAGACGTGCCACCATTGAAGATAACTGTTGCCTCCTAAAGGGCTCCAGCCTGTGAGTAGACAGACACACTCTTCCTGAACCAATATGGGGTTTAACATTTTTGCAGCGTTTGGGCACAGTTACTGCTTATAGCACCGAAACCTTTGCTCCCTCACCCAGTCACTTCAGCAGCAGCTAGAGCAAACAGCTGTCTGTTTGCGAAGCCTTCCTGGCACTACAGAATCAACACAGGAGAAAGTGACACCATTGGTCTGTGTGGGAATGTTTAATGCAGCAGGAGGAGTACAGGATCTGAGCACAGGATGTGCTTCATTTGATATGGAATGAGTCAGAGTAAATAGGGAAAACTCAAAAACTTTTTAAAAGTTTCTTTATGCACAGAGAGTGAAATAATTATGAATATAATTAATCTTGTAATAAATCCTCCAGAGATAAAAATGAAAGAAAATGTTATTTCTGACTATGACAGTCAGTTGGGGATGTCCCATCACGGGTGAGATAAGTGCCATAGTTTGCTTTCAGGGAAGTTGCAAACTATATTCATGTTGCACTCAAGTTACGTTCAACCCACAGTGGGATAGATGTGTGACAACAAGAAAAATAATATTTCTGCTGAGGGATTTTTTCTAATGAGTCTCACATCGCTCTTTTCATAATCTGACACAATGAAAAAAAAACACTGCAGCAAAATGTGAAGGATGTGATCAGTTAAATACTGTATAAAACTATCTTCTGTACATTTGAAATGCAAATTATGTTCAAACTGTTTCTCAACACTCACTAGCAGGAAGGCCCCATGAGTTGACAGTGTTGCACCATGTTTTAGCCTACAGAGCACAGAGTTGTAAGTCCTTAATGAAAATCCTCTTACAACAAGATTTGCTTGCATGGGTGTAACAACACAATGCAATTACAAACAATTACTACTCACTGAATACAGCTCAGAGCGAAGAGATTAAAGTACTCTTTTCATGTGAAGGTCTTTGCTGTCCTGAGAGGTTTCTGCATGTAAAGTTTATTTTGGGAAAACTTCGAACTCGTCTGAAGTGAGACGTTTCTCTGGAATGAACCTTGTCAAACCTTTTTTCTCTAATGCAATAGATCCAAATGAATGTCTCTTAAGGAGGTTCCCAACAGCATCGTACTGATGTACTAGTTTATGTGTCTGAGTCGTCTTAAAGGGTTGGGGGATTATGTTCAGAATGGGGATTATGTTGTTTTGAGTGTTCTGGTTGCAAATCACACAAATAGGACTTGCTAATTGTTTTCATTCTTTCTACTATTACCAATGCAGGCTGATAACAATATGTTTTTCATACAACAATATGAAACCCTGTTGTACCTGTTGATTTATTCAGATATAAATCATCATCAAACCTGCTCATTTATTTCAACCCACAGGCCTTAGAGGAAGACCCTGTGCACAACTACACCTCTTGTCTGCCAGACTGCTCAGGCTATATTTAAAAACTCACACACGAATGCAAAGAGAAACAGACTCATAAATACAGACGCGGGGGTCCACCCTGGAGCTCAATGTTGCTCTCTGTGATTAAGGTGGGTGGAGCCCCAAAAAAACCCACCAAGAAGCACCTCAGGTCAAAGGGCCTTTTTCCTCCAGATGTGGGCTGCATAATAGATTATAGTGTTACAGACTAAAACCAAAAAGCTGACTTTGGTTCACTTGTTTCAAAGAACACGTAGCATCGTTGTCTCTCAAGAACTTCTTTGATGTTTAACCTCAAGTTCAGATTTGCCGCCTTGGATATAAAATGTATTAAACGTTTTAGAAATGAGCTGATTACTTGCACTTCTGACACTTTCCGTCTATCTTTAATGTCTGATCATTCAGATCACCACCAAAAGTGGTTATTACCACTGGTTTCGCAACTTCCTGAAGTTGCAACACCAAGTTTTGCGTAAGTTTTCAGTAACCTACTGAGAAAAAGCTCCAACAGGGTGTGACGTCCGAGATCCAGCCTTCTAGGCAAATCGAAGGCAGCACAAGCAGGTAAAGAAAACTGAAAGGTGGATAGACAGTGCTGGGAGAAAAATATTTGCACCTTTTGTATTTCATATCAGACAAAGATAACCAGAGTGAATACCAAAAGCAGTTGAAATGATGATATCATTTATTAAGAGAAAAATAATGATTAACTTAAGTACACTTGATAATAGTGGATCCCTGTTGTTAGGAATAAATGGCTTAAATCCACAAATATTTGAGAACCCCCTTTAAAATTCCTATAGCTGCCTATTTTAACAGTTCAAACACAAAACATACCTTGACTTGCATTAATACACACAAGTGAAAACCATCCTGGCACTTCCATAGAAGCTAACATCCACTGTCTTCCTTATTCCTGCTGTTGGGGCTTCAGCCAATCAGTGTCAAGAAAAAATAAATGCTCTCCCGGATTATCTGTTTTGCAAATGCTAGAATATAGTATAGAACCACCGTGTTTCTGTATTTCAACTTCCCAAGCTGCATTTACTTATTTTCTGTAGATAATTTGGAGTAAGTGTTCCACAGAAAAATTAGTGAATATATAAATCAATTGATACTGCACTGTGAAGACATGGATCCACTGTATACAGCTGGATAATTAATGAAAGCACAGCAACATGTCCACATCTGTTTGGCTTAAAAGTACAAAAATAAAGATTTTAGAGTTAAGTCCGACTGAGATACAGTGGAGTTACCCGAAACAGCCTATAAAGCCCTCCATTGTGGCTGAAATAAAATAATTCACAACTGAAGAATGAGAAAACTTAGTGAGATGTAAACGTTGTTGCTTTTCTTCTTTAAATATTCATGTTTTGTTGTATCAGTTGTCGTTTTTGTGGGAAAGACATGGTTTATACAGTGAAGGTAAGACATGCAGGGTAAACGGTAACACCCATGTGTGCTCGTCAGGGTGGGCGTTCCAGTAAACAATGTTTATGGAGAAAATCCTGGGTGAACAAAAGGGGTGAGCAGGGTCACACCCTGGGACAGCAGCCAGCTGCAGAAGGCTGTTTGTGGACGTATTTACCTTCTTCCCATCACATTAGAAGCCCTTTCTCTCTTTTGGTGCTGCTACTCCTGTATTCATGCTGCTTTATGTGTCACTCCCTCTTTGTCAGACCTATGCTGTTGCATTCTTACTAAATGTTTAGCTGCGTTACTACTGTGAGCTGTTTGATACGTCTGCCAGCAGCTGGCTCCGTATCTGAGCGTGTGTGGAAGCAAACGCAAAGAAAACATGAGTGCAGCTTTGCATGTACAAGAGGAGAAAAAGATAGAAAAGATGTCAAAGATCACTCTTTTCTTTGCTACATCACTAAAAAAAACAAGAACACATCGACTAAATCTTCTAAAACATGATCTGTGATGTGATATTTGTATGTAGTTATCTTAAGAGTCCCTGCAGACATGTTTGTCCACTCAGATGAGCCATTCTTTGTAGGAACCAAGCTGACACTGCAGTCTTTTTGTCCTGCTGTCACCACATTGCCAGACGAACAATAATCCTGTTTACCACTGTGCTGCACAGCTTACACGCTACTGTTATCAAACAGTAGAGTGTAAAATTATCGCAGTGAGACAGAGCTTTTCACACATACCAACAAGGTTATAACTGCATGCTTGCCTTTTTTCCCAGCTTTTCTTTGCTGTATAATCTAAAATACGTCATTCCGTGTTAAACTGAAATCATGAAATATGTATCACATCATCTCATGTGTGCATTTAAGAGCTAGGGGGAAGACTGCGTCTTTGCTAGGACCGATCTGACTGGCTTCATAATGATGCAACTTCGCTCTGTTGCAACACAGATGCAACAAGGCAACTGTCCAGCCTGCAAAGTGATGAAATGTGCATTAATCTTACGCTCACTATAACCGTCTTTTTCTGTCATGACTTCCGTTTTCCCTAGCAGCTTTCAGCTCAGTGAAGCGTGGTTTACAAACAGACCATACAACAAGAATTCTGAAAACATGACAATACTTCTGACTTGATTTACTCCGTAAAGTCCTGCTTGGTTGGCGTCTGACCTGACAGAAGTCAAGGGTGACACCGCCACCTGCTGTCTGTAACCGCACATTACATCGCCTCTGGAGTTTTAGAGTTTCAAACTAGAGCAAAATGTTTCGTCGTGTGTGTTTAACAAACTTTGCTTATGACCCTCTGGATTTTTTTCACTTTTTGAATTTTATTTTTATGCTCTTTCTCTCTATGTTAACCCAAATGGCTCAAAATATGACTAAGTTGTCTATTTTGATTGATTTAAGCTTATCATGTTTTCATGTTTTTCTCATAGTAAAAACCAACATTATTAATTCTAATAATTATTACCTATTTAGTTGTACATAATTTTATTATTGTAGTCATCTAAAAAAAACTAAAGCTCTGTTGAAGTTTGCAGAACAGAGTATGGTGGGCAGGTCAATGCAAAATATTGTAATCCCATCAGTATCAATATTACTAACATAATAAGATTGATACTTCAGTTTCAGATTCCCTCAAGAGATTTTACTCCATTTTGAGTTTCTCACCTCTTCCATTGGAAAAAAAAATTGCTTTGCTTTGCTCCCAAATGATTTTTCCTTTTTTTTTTTGCCCTTTTTTTTTTTTTTTAGAAAACAACACAGACAGTTTGGAGGCTTTTTGTGTGTTTCTGTTTATCATCTAAATATCATTAAAGTATTTTTATAAACTTTATCTGAATTCTGTCCAAGGTTTTAACAAAACATTTCAAACATAATCCCCCAAAACAGCCAAAGATCAGGAGTTTGTTGATCTGCCATACCTAAGTGGGAAGAGTGATATACTGTATTTGCTTTGTATTGCATTAATACCAAAATATTGAGTATCAGACACCTCTACTATATGGTATGTGCAATGACAAAAATTTTGTCATGGCCAAAGTTTTTTAAGAAAAAAAAATCTAAATAATTTTTGGAATAAGCTGTCTGTCCTTTAAAGATAATGAATCAATTTGAGCATCGCTCCAAACTGGTGAAGTGTTTCTTAAGCCTGGTTTCTAAGATCAAGTCTGAACGTTTAGTGATTCCTTGTGTCTGTGTCTGCCAGGGTGTGTTTACGAATGTACAAACAGTATACGCAACATCGGCAGACATCAAAAAGTGAGTCCCACAGAGACGAAGGCGGCTCAAACAGCAGGACGATCAGTCTCCAGACATGGTGAACCACATTTCTCTCTCCCTGACCAAATTCTCCCATCATTCCTCTCTCCGTCTTTTCATTTTGACTGCCACCCGACAGTGTGGTAGCACATGGGGCAGATTGTTGTACTGCATGTCAGTGTGTCTTCTCACGCAAGGCCGGTATGAGTGATGTGCAGAGTGGCTTTTCATTTGGGGATTTGGATGTTTAGGATTTGGCTCTGTGACGCATCGTTTCCCTTCACCGGAGAGACACTCTGACCAGGCAGACAACAGGACACAGCAGCTAAGAGCTGGCAATTTAGCCCACAAAATGTCATAATTTTCCACAATTTGATCATTTTTCATATGAAGAGAGGAACTGCATCTTTCATTACTGCAAAACATGTCAACATGTGTTAAATCTATACTTTTGTTTGGTTCAGAAAACTAAACAAAATAAATCTTGAGCAACATTTATTTGTGTTGTGTTGCGTTTTCATCCAAGAAATTTATTTTGTTCTTTTGTCCGCAACAAAAAAAAAATTTTAAGTGAAGAAAAACTATTATGTAAATTTTATTTCGGTTTCATGTAGGTGTGCAAGTTCAGGTAACATTAATAGTTAATCCAGTTTGTAGCATAACTATTCATATCCTCTGAACTTTTCCAATACTTGTCACAGTAAAATGGGAGACTTGTTTCTGCCATTTCAATCCAAAAAAACACATAAATGTGAAAATGATTTTAGAGAGAAAATGGTTTTGTAGTTTCTCAGTTTTTTGGCTTTTCAGTAGTGATAAGTTTGATGTGACACTAAAAGAATAATACTAATAATACCATTAATGTTATTATATATACCACTCATAGTTTTTAAATCTATTGTCATTGGAAATTATTTGTTTTTTGTTTTACATCATTCTCTACAAACATCAACATCCCATAGAAGAAAATGTGTCTATTCTATTTGCAAAGGTTCCATGTTTACTTTATTTGAAAACATTGCAGTAGAAGTAAAATGGTTGTTGACACATAACAAAATTTCTGTATTAATATCAAAAGCAACTGTTTTTTTTTTTGTTTTGTTTTGTTTTGTTTTTCAAAAGCTCTCATAATATTTGCAGCCCTAAATGAGTTTTATTTTTCCTGGAATGAAGGAAAAGATACTTGTTTTTGAATTGTGAAGGTTGCAGTTCCTTCTCGTTTATTTCTCATCAGACAAGACTCTGAAATGTATTTTCTACATTATATTCTGTTTACTCCAACTGGTTCTTTCTGCGTTTTAGAAAGAGTGTGCAAATTTCTTCCATCCATCCCGTCAGAGAACATGTTCACGCCTGTGTGTGTGTATCAACCTCATATCCCCCCTCGTGTCTCAGAACAGTTTATCAGCGCTGAGGCTGAAGCGGCTTTGAATTCTCCAAACCCCTAACCCCTGGGGACATACCTGTTCCTGCAAGCCTCAAATGTGCAGGTGCCCCATTTCAAAAGACTACACACCTCCTCTCCGTTTTCCTCCTTTACCTGCCTCGTTTTCTACCTCCCCCTTCTTACGGCTGCAACTCTACACTAAGACTGAACCACAGCACTATTGAAATATCTCCTCCAGTCTGGTCTGCACTTCAAAGCAGACTTTCCCCCTCCAGCCAGATCCGAGGGGGGCCGTCCGAGCAGGAAAAATGTCCCAGTCCCTGAAGCGCTGGGACTTCAAAGTCTGTTGCGTTTATTTAGGAGCTGTTTGAAAATCAGAGAACACCAGGACATTTGATGCTGCTGTTTAGCCACGGTACAGTTGATACTGGAGGTTAAATTGTTTCACTAAAACTTTGATCAGATAAAATGCATTCTAATAGCGCCTGGTTTGGCTGTGAACACAAAAGCATTTTTTTCATCCAGGAAACTCAAAGCGAAGACTGTATTTTGTTTTTTGGGGGGTTCTTTTACTTTGAACTTTCTAATACATTAATTAATTTTAAATTATTAGTTTACCCCATAAAAAACTCCATTGCTCAGCCATTATCCAGTTTTAAACAAATATTTAGTAGCTTTCTATAAGCTAGAAATGTCACAGTAATGAGCCATTGTCACATTTATTTGGTTGCAATGTAAAAAGTTTGCTTAAACTACAATGAATGGGCCTGAATACAAAGACTGAAACACGGTAACCGCCTATCTGATGTGATTTAATTATAAGCAGGTCAAATTTAGCATAAGCTTTAGATTCAATAAAATCAGTAGCTGTTGTTTCACTGCATTGGTATGTGAAGAAATAGCCTCAGTTTAACACTGTAACAGTCCAATCAGTAAAAACAGGAGAGTAACGTTGCCTCATGGTGGAGATCTTTAGGTTCCTGTGGCTCATCTTGAAACGATTCAAACGTAAGATGTAAAATGACTGATACGTTTTACTGTAACAAGTAGTAAACTGTAACTGATTACATATGTATCAGTCACATATGATACATATGTAATAACCACATCCTATACAGAACAACAATATAGTGCTACAAAAAATACAATAATTTTATTAAAAGATTTTCCAAAAAAAATAGAACTAAATACATAAACAAACTAAATAAATATATAATTGGAAAAGTTTTCCAATTATAAATTGGAATTTTAAAATACGAAAAATATTAAAATCTGGTAAAACAAATCTGCCATATTTAAATAAAGGGGATAAAAATAAAAAAGCTATTAATATCAGTAAACAAAACTATAAAATATAAAAAATGTAATGAGAATAGATAAAAGTCAATAATAATTATGAAATATAGGAAAATATGAGGAAAAAATATACAACTAAATTGAATATATTAATTATTCAGTATCTTAAGCAAAGTATACTACATAAATAGAACTAAAAAAAGTTTTTTTTAAATGACAAAAATATGAATCCATTTACTGTAGTTCCAGGTCCAGATAGGGGCTACATGGTGTCACAGTTGGTAGAACTTTTGCCTTGCAGCAAGAAGGTTGTGGGTTTGAATCCCAGCCTGCAGTCTTTCTGCATGGAGTTTGAATATTCTCCCTGTGCATGTATGTTTCTCTCCTGGTATTCCAGTTTCCATCCAAAGTCCAAAACATGACTGACGATTAAGTGTTTTTTTTCTAAAGCTTCCACTTTGTCATGATTTCCAAAATGTCAGTTGCTAAATATTTATTTTTATGGTATTTATAATAACTCTCCATCCTTATAAAAGCTCATTTGCTGTGGTGGGCACTCCATATGAATACTCTACCATTGTTACTGTGAAATGACTCCTCCTCATCCCTTCCTGTATGCTGGTATTTCTCCCCCCTCTGCCCTCTAAACATATAATTTGCTGTAGATCACACCAGGAGAATTTCCCACTGCGGTTGGTCCGCTGACATCATTGCAACCATGCAAAAGTACTGAGCTGGCTGGAGTCAATGGTTGTCCTCATCCAGTGTCGTTATGAGGAAAGCATCTCCAATAATCGGGCATTAGGGAGGCCCCTAATTGCTTTATGTAATAATGTGCCGTCGTGATCTTCTGGGAGCGATGAATGTTGGAACACCCGGATACCTCATCGTCTTTATTCTTCATTAAAGCACAAACGTCAGCGCTGTGCAGGCAACAAAGGGCCGATTTACTGAGGCTGCTTGAAGGACACATTCAAATGCTCTCACTGGGTTTATTATTAGAAACTTGTAAGCTTCTGTTTACTTTACATGTACCTTCCCCAATGGAAGATAAATTCCCTAGCATTTTATACCAATTAGAAGAAAACATCTGAAAGGACTACACAAAGTAAAACAGGCAGTCAAACACAAAATGTTCAACTTTTCCACTGTGGGTCAAATTACAACCGAAAACTTTAAAATTGTCTTGCTGGGATTTTATGCAATAAACTAAATCCTAGTTGCACACAACTGAGAAGCGAAAGGAAAATATGAAAAATAAAATATACAAACCTGAAAAGTGTGGAGCACATTTTTATTCAGACCCTTTTACTGTTAGGGTGCATTCATACCCTGTTCAGTTCGTTTAATCTTTGTTCAGCAATGATCTATTTGTGGCACATAGATAACAGATTAAATCAAAACCAACAATCACTGTACGCACCCAGAAAAAAACACCACAAAGTGTCTCAGTATTATCATAATCAGGGTTTCCCCCAGTGTAATATAAGCCTGGCGGCCCATCATGCCAGGGTAAGCGTTGCTTGTTTATATTTTTAGGAAAATAATAAAAATAAAAAATAAAAATCGCTTAATTTATTCTATTTTTTTAAGCTGGATTGCAAGTGTCTCTGTTGCTCTGAGCATTTTACTAGCGGAGCAGATGTATCCCTAAAGGATATAGGTTTATAATAGATAGATTTAGAGTTTACGCATTTAAAGCCGGCAGCTCGCGGACCAATAACACCGCTGGCGCCTCTGCGCTTTGCCTCTCGCGCTGCCGCTGCTTTACCTCACTTTACCTCAGTGGGATCGCACGTGCCTCCTTTCACTCAAACTGGACACAGGCTGACGTGTACGGATATTTACATCAACGTCCTGTGAGGAATTATGTTTCTTTGGAGAACTCAAGGTAAGAGTTTAAACCCCGCCGCGTTAGCTCTGGATGCTCAGCTCTACGTGATCTGCAGGAATTACTTGTAGTCGCAAATTCAGAGGTGCGCGTTGAGATTTATCTTTGTGAAAAAAGAAATATATGCGGTGTTTACATCTCAACACGTTGCCCAGCGTGTGGCTCTTTCTTACGGTGGCCGACAGGTGCAAATGCGCAGCAAAAGAGAAAACATGCAAACAAAAAAGAAGAAACCCCCGAATGAAATGCAGCAAACAAAAAGAGAGACGCAAACACCCCCGAATGAAATGCAGCAAACAAAAAGAGAGACGCAAACACCCCCGAATGAAATGCAGCAAACAAAAAGTGTTGAAAACGGAAGTGCTCCAGACCACTAGGGGGAGTCAAAGAAAATAGTATTCATTTCTATGGGACCAGATGCAAGATTCTTCTTCTTCTTCTTCTTCTTGGTATTTATTGGCGGTTGGCAACAAACTTACAGTAGCATTACCGCCACTTACCAGTATGGAGTGTGGTTCGAGATGGTCTATAAACTTTCACTTTCTACCTTTTCCCTCCATTAACTCCTGATTAAACATACCCCCACACATACACGCCTGCTTATATTATCCAACTTGCTTATAACTTTATATACCCCTCTTTGATATTCTTTACACATTCACACCCAACTTGCTCTACTCATATCCTATGAAATAGCTTTGTTTTTTTAAGATACCGAATAATTATTTGAATATGTCTACTCCCGAAATCTCTCCTCAAAAATTCTATTAAATTAAACCTTTCTTTAATACCTACACACTCTCTCAGCATGCATCTTCTCTCTTCTTCATACTTACAACACTCTAAAATAACATGCTCTATTGTTTCAGACTTCTCACAATAATCACACTTTCCAGATGCAAGATTCAGAGAGATACCTTTACTTTCTTTCAAATTTCTTTCTCTGAATCTTGCATCTGGTCCCATAGAAATGAATACTATTTTCTTTGACTCCCCCTAGTGGTCTGGAGCACTTCCGTTTTCAACACTTTTTGTTTGCTGCATTTCATTCGGGGGTGTTTGCGTCTCTCTTTTTGTTTGCTGCATTTCATTCGGGGGTGTTTGCGTCTCTCTTTTTGTTTGCTGCATTTCATTCGGGGGTGTCTTCTTTTTTGTTTGCATGTTTTCTCTTTTGCTGCGCATTTGCACCTGTCGGCCACCGTACTTCTTCCCTGTAAAGTTTATGTCTGTGGTCCCGGCTGGCCAGAGCGTTAGTGGTTTACGAACCAGCGCTAACCTCATCATGCAGGTTCAGCCCGGTGAGGAGCTTTCACGCTCTCCTCGTAGTCGCTTCATGCTGGTTTTATGTTATTTTATTAGTAGTAGTAACATTTTTCCGGTTACATGATGCATCAAACTAGTGACCAATTGAGAAACCAGAAACAATACATTTTGTCATCATCGAAATCATTAATACACATCCGATATATTGGTCAATGTTCCAGTTACTAAAAACTACTCTAAACAGGTTATTTTAGAGGGAAATATGTTGTTTATATTTTTCTTTAGCCACTTGAATTTCAGCATGATGATGGCCATTTTTCAGGATATTTTTTTTATGTGTTTAGTGGTTTGAAAAACGTGTGGGGGCGCTGCATCAAGAACTACTGAAGGCAATGACACGAAAACCTCTGAAGAAGAAACTGAGCAAAACTTCCTTCTTCACTTAATGTAAACAAAAATGGAGGCCTCAGAATTTAGCGGTTGTAGAATTTCTTTTTGCCTTTGGAGGAGATTTAGAAATCAATAGTTATAGATTATAGATTTTATCTTTTACTTTTTCATGTCGTTTACATCTATTTATTATACATTTTCTTTCCCACTCTCTTTTTCCACTTTGCAAAAGAAAATAAAATGTTTGTGGAATTAAAGGTGGCCCACCTCCTCACCCAGGAAGCATTTTTATCTGAAATACAGGCTGAGGAAGAGAAAAATAAGGCCCTCCAAGAAGAACTGGGCGAACTCCAGACTTCCTACGAGGAGCTGCGCTCCAAGTATGAAGCCGACGTTGCTCTGGTGAGGCAAGAGGCCGAGACACAAACGTTTTGTGAAGCAAGGAAGGGACAATGGCTCCTGGAGAATCTGAGAGCTGAGAAGGACGATATGTTTCAAGAAATGTCACAAAAGATTGCATTCCGAAACGTTTGCAGGAAGAATTGAATCAGATCAAACTTTTCATACAATGAACACAACTGCAGCTATGAAGGCGATGTTTCTGGACTAAAACAAGACGTGGAAACATATCGGCAGGAGGTGAGACATGAGAAAGACGCCAACTTAGAAAGAGCCAATGAGAATCTGCAGCTCATCAACAACCTGAGAAGGAAAATTAAAAAAAAAAAATGTCAAGAGAGATCACAATTCTGCAAAAGAGGGAGACGCAGATGCTAACTGAACTCGATCAAGTTCACGTTTCATACGAGGAGCTAAAAAGTAGGTATGAAACAGACATTATGGAATTGCAGCAGCAGCCATTCTGCCTGTAACAGGGTTGCTGTGGAGTCTGGAAAAGAACAGAACATATATTGAAGTATTTCCCAGGGATTGGGTTGGGTTGGAAAATGAAACCGGATCTTTATTTGTAGACTTATTCTCTATCCCTATCCCAACATCCATCCATCCATGTCATGAATTGCGGTGGTGGTGAGGTAGACGCCAGGAGATCCAGGTAAGTGAAATAAAGAATATTTAATGACAGAACTGATCCAGAAATGTAGTCCAAATACCAAGGCAGCACTGCAAAGCGGATACCAGGGCTCTTCACAGGTAGCGACAAGGAGAAACGAATGGACTGACACAACATCAAACAAGACGCCAAACGAGACGAGGACCCGACACAGACACACAAGTGACACTAAATACACAGGAGGTAATCAGGGAACGAGACACACCTGGGAACTAATCAAGGGGAGAACAGGACAACAAGGAGACACAGAAAACTCAAAATAAACACAGAAAACACAGATCCTGACAATCCATCCACCCATCCATCCGTCTGTTCATTCATTCATCCACCCATCCATCCGTCTGTTCATTCATTCATCCACCCATCCATCCGTCTGTTCATTCATTCATCCACCCATCCATCTGTTCATTCATTCATTCATCCATCCATCCATCTGTTCATTCATCCATCCATCCATCTGTTCATTCATTAATTCATTCATCCCTGTAGAGCTTCTGTGTTTTTGCATTCTGTATTCAAAGCCTGATCAGAATTATTTGCTATAAATTAATAATCAATTTGTCCAAACATAAGCCAATATAAGCTAATGAACTTGAACAATTTGAGTCTGGGAAGCTTTACCTAAAACCCTGTTAGCAACTTTAATTTTTTAGATAAACTATTATCCTGTTATACCGTTTTAATAAAAGGAAATGTTTTTTTTAGTATTCATAGCATTTTATGACAATCTCTTTTCTGAATTTACCTCAGTGCAAATACTATGCAAACCTCCACCCATTGGTTTGATTTGTTTTCAAACAGCACAAACAATTCACAACACAGACGTGTTATAAATTCTCAAGCTTGACCTTACAGACTTCTGCATTTTGGACAAATCTACACATTAATGCTCTGCAGTCAACCATTCTTCATCATCATGTTCTGTCAGCCTGAATCAGTAGCTAATTCTTTCAGGCTAATCTGAGTTTAGACATGATGTGGAGACCCACAGCTGCTCTAAATTCAAGATTTCAATAATTCAAATACTCACTAAAGGTCTCCACTTTAAATAATCTTGAAAGTAAAGTAAAGTTTGCACTAATTTGCAAACTTGCGGCCACCAGCAGAGGGCAAACTTGCTATGAAGAATTTCCTCCTCAGATGTGAGTAATTGGATCAGTAACTTGACCTAATGCAGGGTGTGGCACATCAATCAGCTGAGAATGTCAATCTAATTCATTTGCATCAATGAATCGTCAAATGTTCTGCTTTCAGAATCTCATTGGTTATGTATTTATTCATTTGTGGTCACAGCCTGTGTGCATTTCATAAGTGTGTGTGTGTTGAGGGGTGTTTCTGACAGAGGAGTGCCACAAAGCAGCTCTGTGACATGTGGTGTGGATCAGGATTCATAGAACTAAGTGACTTCTGATGCAATCTCTAAATTATTCTGAAGGCGTTGAAGAACTTCTCAAATTCTGGCTTTGAACTGTTTTTCTCCTTTTTTCTTTCATTCTTTTCTTGAGTCCAAACACATGTTGACCAGCTATCTTCCAGAGGCGGCAGCATTCTTGACCTAAAAAGTCCCAACAGTTGGTTTTCATAATCGCACTGCCACACAGCTGACGGCAAGATGAAAACTTGTTTTCTGCGTTTTCTTTTTGAACATAAATCATTGCAGACCTCATTTGTTTTGAAGTTTTTTCCAGTTCACCAGTTTTATGTGTTATTATTCTTTAATTAATGCAAAAAATCATGCATGTTAAGTGGAAAGACAGCACATGTGGAGTATCATCACCACTTTCACAACCCAATTGCTTTCTGTGGCCATTAAAAAAACAATATACTTGTTTTTCAGAGACATAATGAAGTCTCACAGACAGCGTAAAAAAGGCACCAGGCAGGAGATGCTCAGCAGGAACTATTCACAATAGAAGCTGCACAATGAAGGCTTTATCTTCAGTAGCAAATAACAGAACCTGATTATGCAGAAAAAAAGAAAGTGCATGATGATTGCTATGTTTTTAAACTAGAAAGTTAACTCACTTTTTGTAAGAAATTGGACTAATCCAAAATTGCAGCCAATTTTGACACTTTGATCAAGCAACTTTCTCCAGATGGATGTGACTTCACCTTTAAACAAAAATCTGAATTTATCTTTGGTCAGGCTTTCAGACTTGTCTAGCTGCTTTGTTAAAATTGGACTCAATTTTAACAATTTGTTAGACGTTCAAACAAATTAAGTGTCATTAATTTAGCTGATGAAATACTAAAAACATCCAAAGACGAAAATAAAAGTCAGCCTGGGTAGTTTTTTGTCTTAGCAACATGGCTCTCCACCCAGGGTGGCATTTTTGTCATGGATGGGTACCTGCAATCCACGCAGATTGAGTCACAGTTTCAGGCTTTTTAGCTCATGATATCACAAGGCCTACACATTTAATGATACCTAATTCACAATCAGACAGCTAAAACATGGATTGGATTGTTTCACAATGTGACGTTTATAAGACCTTTGTTGTGTTTGTGGAAACTGAATTACTAGAGAGAAGATTTTAATGTTGTCTTAGGATTAATGGATTGCACAGAAAACCAAAACTTAACCTTAATTTTACTCATTAAACAGGATATATCTGCCAGGTGTGCATAGCCTTTGTGTTTTTCTTTGAGAACAAGACCTTTGTTTTGAAAGACTACTTGTTTAAGGGGTCCCTGAAAATAGACGCTTTTGGCCGCTTTGAACGTCCTCCATTAGTAAAATGTTTTCTGCACATAGAAATTGCTGAATTCAAATTCTTTTTAGACATTTTTAAACTGTTATCCGTAAGCTGCTACAATTATTTTTCTAAAAGGCTCAGACAGTTCTTTCAATTTCTTAGTTGTTCTGAAGTGTGTTGAAGTGAGAGGAGCACACCAAACTAAATATCTGATGTGTAAACATAAAAACACTTCCTTGAAAATGCTGAGTAAAAATGTTCTCTCCAACAGATATGAAACACTATTTTGGATTTTAGCCATTGAAAGTGGCAAAAATGTTAAGGTACACTTTTTTATTTCTTACAGCAATTTCACCCATTCCAAAAGACAGACATGAAATCTGAAAAATACATTTTAGGAACACTTTTTCTAAAAAAAAATTGTTAATACTTGTTGACAGAAACATTTAAAATGTTTTATTATTATTGTTATTATTATTATTATTATTTGCATGTCTAAAATGTTTGGAAAAACAGTTCTAAACTTGTCACAAAATTTACCTAATGGGATTAAATTGGTCATAGTTCATCCTCCAATTTGTGCAGACAAATAAAAAAAATCCAATGTAATTTTATTAATCGCATGATTTTTTCCAACAAGCACAAATTTCATAGCCAGTTGCTGAGCAAACATGAATGTGATAAAAAAAAAAAAAATAGCCCGGGTAAATCATGAAACGTCCTGAGGAGGGTAGTGTTTGTTTTAAGGTGGCGCGGCGGATGGCGAGCACGTGAAACTGCGGGAGAGAGCAGCGCGTGAACGCCAGGGACCGAGACGTGGGGTCGAACACGCGGGATCTACTTCACGTCCAACTGGGGGAACTCAATTAACTCAAAAGTTATCGTGTAACCTGAAGTTCCTTCAAACAATAAAGGCCTCCTTTCAGGGCGAACAGAAAGTCCACGGTGCCTCCTTAACTGAGTGCTGGCACTTCAGAGTGGGGAGTGCAAAGGAGAGGGTCAGAAAGACTGGTGGGTGGGGATAAAGCCCTTTTGGGAGCGAGGGGACGGGGGGGGGGAAACTAAAAAAGAAAAAAAGAAAAAATCACGTGTTTGGAGATCAAAGGAGATCCGCTTTGTAGAGGAGGAGGAGGAGGGTGAGAAAGAAAGAGGGAGGGAGACAGCGAGGCAGCGTTGAGGCAATGTAATTGACAAGGCTCGCAGTGGTGAAATAAACACGCTTCGGCGCAGGGGCTCAGCTTTTATTGCACAATCCCGACTCCCTTTTTTTTTTCTTTTTTTTTTTTTTTTTGGAGGCATCGCCCGCAGCGACTACACCTGATTCCAATTACCTTCACCCGATTAATTAATCCGTGTGAAATTATGTCCCGATCGGCGCAGATCAAGCCGGCAAGATGATGATTTTCCCAAGGAGAGGCTCGGCTCGGGTGCCCGACTCGCTGGTCCCGGTGATCTGGCTGCTGGCCGCTTCTCTGGGCGCCGTTCTCGCCAAGGATACAGCCTTTGTGGAAGTGGTGCTGTTCGAGTCCAGTCCCAATGGGGATTATACTACCTACACGACTGGCTTGCAGGGACGGTTCTCCGAAGCTGGAGCCACTATCAGCGCGGAGGGGGAGATCGTTCAAGTACGTGCTTTTATTCCAAGCTCCTCAGCAGAACCGGGCGACACCAGAATCGGGCTGCAGTTTCACCAAGCTGCCCTCTATAAAACTTTTTTCCACAGTGGCTGTGGGGGAGCTGACAAGATATGGTGTGCGTGTGCGTGTGAGAGAGGATGATTCTAAAGCCTGCAAGCATATGCGGTCACAAGATGGCTCCTATCTTGTGGAATTCATTCACAGGGAAAACATGCTCTTGCAAGTTATTTTGTTTGATAACTGGTGCGCACTTTTCAGTCATTTGCGCTGAAATAGTAGCGGAAGTTTTTTTTTTGGTAACAAATCGCAGAGCGCTTTGAAAAGTTAGTAAACTTTCACCGAGCAGGTTTTGTATGTGTGTGTGTGTCTGTACGTGTTTCGCAATAGCAGCAACACTACGCGTGTATTTATGCGCATGTTGGACTTTTTTGGATCACGTTCTAATGCAAATTTCCGCGTAAAATTGTTTTTGCACACATGATCGCTACCAAGTTCCAAACATAAACCTTAATTTGTACTTTACCAAATATTAAAAGGCTTTATTCGCCCACATTAAACTTTTTTCTTTAGCTGTTGTTATATATATATAAAAAAGTAACTTTCAAACAAATATGTAATATTTTATTTCCTGGACCCTAAACGCGTCAAGTGCACTTGGCCGGAGCTGCATGTGTTCGGATCAGGGGAGTCTGGGGGGGAAAGATGGAGCTTTTCCTCGCTGCAAGGTGTTTATTTGAAGTTTTATGGGCTAATTCTTTCCTAATCTGCTTGGCCACCGACTACAGGGCAGCACAGAGTTCTTTTCTTGTGCAGTGCCAGGGCTTCTAATGATCTTAAACTTGATAGAATCCTGAGGTGCACAGCTCCTTCAAATTCTTTTTTCCTCTTCCTCTTCATATTTTCAAGGCTCTTCTGGGTAATGCATATATTTAGTTGCCTTTAAAACCAGAACTGCAGTAAAGTTGATCTGCACTTACAAAATTATAGACACAAGTTCTCTTTTAGTTTAGGGTCAGTTCTCTGGAGATGAAACTCGGCTACCACTGATTTGTTGCAGGGAAGCTGCAGAATTAGAAGCTAAACATGCATTTTTGAATCATGTTTGTCTTTGTTGCATCATTTGAGGGATGCTGGGTTGTTGCATTGCTGCAAAGTGTCCACCATGACACATTTATCCTCCTCCTCTTTGCTCATCTACATCATTTGTACAACTCAGCATCTTCTAAATGCGTCCCTACAGTTTTGTTTTTCTCCAAAGAGCCTTTGACGTTAGGAGAAAGCCGATATGTGGTGATCAGAGGTGGGGATACACAGTGACGGTCACTCGGCGCCACTGCGTGACCGCACAGCCATGCCGGACCTCAGCTTTACATCAGAACCCGCATCTATTTAGGTTTTCTTTCTTTACAAACATAGCTGCTGACCACTTGGAGATGGCTTGGGCTGTAATGAGCGGCAGCCTGTCCAACGCAGAGCAACTGTCTTAAATTTCTTGTACCTTGTGTTCTGCCGAAGACTTTTTTTTTACCCCCCTTTTTGGTTTTTGAGCCGGAACTGGCAGTAAATGACAATCTGGAGAACATCATTTTTAAAGGGTATCGTGTTCTATAGCGTTACAGAAACATTCCTCTAAAGTTTCTGGAAATCATTGTGATGTTTTAAGAAGTGGAATTATGTTAAACCAAATATTTGGGTAGTATTCAGTTATCAAGTGTGACCCCTCGGAACCATAACATTGGGTTTGTGGAGTATTTTGGTCTTCTTTTGCTGCTTGATCAGAACCCTGAGCAGGTATGGGTTCTAATGGACTACAGACGGAGTTGGGGGGATTAGAGGGGTGTGTTGGCTCTGTTCCTGAGTAAAGATCCAACCACAATCACCACATGTACTCTCCCAACTCTCCTTTTCGAATTCCCTGAAGTTAACACAGCCTCCGCTCTGCCTGAAGAGTGCGAAAAGTGGCACACGCCGCCGGGGCCAAAAATAATAAATTAAGTTAATTTGCTTTTGCTCTCTTTCAGAGGGTCTGGGTTGGGGAACACGATGATGTAGATTTGGCCCCGGTGCCAAAACCCCAGGCTCCTCCAGCCAGTCCGTACGTTGCCACAGCTCAACTCTATAAATCATATTAAAGCGTCAGTGTCTGCGTAGCAACAGGAGCTGAACAGCAACTTTGACTGAGCTTTGATTTATTTATTTATTTATCAATAAAAACATGGTGGAACATTTCTAAATATAGATAGTTGTGTATGTCTGTCGTCTCTTTTTGAAAAACAAACAAACAGTTTAAAGTGCTTCTTTAGTGTCTTGGGAAATGAAGAAGCAGCAGTTTTGTGTCAAGAGCAATTAAATGGAGAAGCTTTAATTTAGGAAACTGGATGTTTGTTCATTTGATCCACTAAAGTCTACTCAGCTTTTAATACTCTGCTTTCCAAATATATCCATTCATTGCATTTGATCTTGATTTGAATTTCTCACATTACTATCACAGGCGTCAGTGTGTTTTATTGGGACTTTATGAGAGAGACGAACACAAAGCAGTTATTGATTTTGAAGCGGAAGGAAAATTATGCATGCTTTTCACAATTTTTATCAAATAAAAATTGTAGGCGTGCATTGGTGTTCAGCGGCCCTGAATCAAAACTTTGTAAAAACATCTTTCACTACAGTTACCAACGCAAGTCTTGGGTTACCAGCTTTCCATATTTAAAAACTTCAAAGGCAAATGGAAAGTCCCTGAACAACATTTTTCTTGCTCTCTTTTGGACTTAGGTAAAAGCTTTGACTAGGCCGTTTAAACACAATAATGTGTTTTGATCATTGTAGCTCTGCTGTATGGTTAAAGTTGTCCTGCTTGTGTCCTTTCACAGCTCTTTTTCCTATATTGCCCTTTAGCTAGCTCCATCCAGCTCCTTATCAACTCGCTGCAGAAAATGATGCATTCATGATGCTGCCACTATTGTGTTGCACACTGTGGATGGTTAGGGCCAGATTTGAGGTATGCAGGACTAATTGCTGTTCTGTCAGTGGATTCTCCTTCCTCAGATGTGGATGTCTGCTACTGCTTTTGATTGCTTCATTGCGTTTAAAGCTCGGTTTAGATGAACGGCCATGTGATGATTTGGAGTTGTCGCATCATTTTTCTGTTCCCAGGTGACTGACTGACTCTCTGAGATCTCCCAAACTTGAAATATTGTTTTATAACCTGATCCCGCTTTAAACTTCCCCACATCTTTCTCCCTGACTGGTCTGCTGTGCTCTTTGGTTTTCGTTCGTGAGACGTTCGTTTCTTAAACGATGTTCTTCTGTCCTCTGAGAGCTTCACAGAACAGCTGTATTTATGCTGAGATGAAATTACACACAATGTTTACAATTTCTTCTGGAGGAAAAGCTAGTTCCTCTGGATTTCATTTAGGGGCTTCAGGTTAAAAGGGGCAAATTCCATAAACACAAAATTCTTTATTGTCGTCTTCCTTCATTACAGTTTTGCACCATTTTGTTTTGGTCTGTCACACTGAATCCTCATTGGATAGATTAGAAATTTGTGTAAGTTCAAAGGGTTTTTGCGAGACACTGCGTTTTCTCTAAACGCTGCATTTCCTTTAAAACACAAGTCATATTTAAGCAACAGTTGGATGATTTATGAAGTAGCTCTCTGAAAGGTTCCCAGTGGGGCTCAAGCTAACGATTATGAATATTCTAACGATTAACCGGATAAAACAAATGACACGTTAAGAAAATTTTTCATTTATCTTTTGAGCCTTTTTCATCCAATATTAAAAATACATTGAGAGATGCAAATGAATAAATATTTCAATTTCCTTTCAAATAAGAAAATGTTTTATTGCCTAAAATGCAGTAACATAGCATTACTTCAGTGAATTTGAATTGAGTGAAGCTAAAACTATGCCACTTGAGGAGCTCTGGGTAAAATATTTACAGACAAGTGTTTTTCAGCTTAAATGCAAAATGTGTGTATATTTTATATAGTTGTGGCTCATTTTCTGCTCTGTGTTGGCTTGCATCAAATGGCCTTCTTTTGAGTTTGTATACTCCAGTTAACGATGAATCAATTACTAAATTATTTGACAATTATTTCAATATTCGCGATTGATCTGATTAATCGTTTCAGCCCTGGTGCCCAGGACGGACGTTTCGCACTGCTTTAATCCTTCTCCTCGCTGCCGACAGCTCTCCTGATCCGTACCGCTTCGCAGCGAAGCGCCATCTGCCGCTCATCATTCCTGCGCTCTTCATCGCTGCGCCGCTCTGCCTGTCTCCTGGTGACCTGCAGATGCACGAGCTCACATCTGCCTCTGATTTCCAGCGGAGCCGTGCTTGTCGGCGTGCGACTGAAGAAGCCGGGACGTGGCAGGGGCACGCAGAACTCCAGATGGAACTCATAGCGTCGTCAGCCAGAACCAGAGGGAATAATGTGGCTTTTTCCTGACTTCCTGTCTGAGAGGACAGAGCATCCCTTGAATCCTGCTTCAAAAAAAAAAAGAAAAAAACAAAAGATCCGGCTCCAGTTTTCTCAACTTCCACGAGCGGTTTGACCTTTGAACTTGATCTCCTGATGCATCTGAAGTGCCTGCAGCCTTTTGTTTCCCACTGACTAAATGTTCAGGGGGGAAAGTGGTGGTTTTCAGTTGAGACAACGATGCGCTGGAATACTGGAGCTCCTACCTTGCAGTTGGCAGGGCTTGTGTCGCGCTGCATTTAGACTATAATGAGAGCTTTAGTGGTTTAAGGCATCCAGCGCGCGTTCTCACCGCAGCCTGGAAACCCCAAGAGGCTATAATGGGGCCCGGGCCCAGACAGTAGGTGCCCCGGTTCGGGGCCACTCCCAGCGCCAAAGCAACAGTAGCAGAGTACACAAACGCTGGTTTCGAAAGGTTGAAAGCGACGCTCCCTACTTTTTTCCAGTTATTGGCTTGGCGGTTGCAGCTGTATTTTAAGTGCTATCGTCTCTTAACCGCCACCCTGCTTCACTTTCATGTCTCAGCCAAAGTAATTTGAGGCTGCGTTTCTCCTCTTTTTGGAATAGAACAGACTAAACTGTTTTTCTCTTTCTCTTGCTTAACACCCCTCTCACCTCCCATCCTGCCCTTTCCTACACACCGTCTGGCCCCCAGTGTGGTATTTAAAATGTAGCCAAAAACTGTTACGCGTCCTAGACTGCAAGTGGATGATTTCAAGTAATGTTTACAAACCAATCAGCTAAGGCTAAGTAGTCTCTCAAACTAAGTTGAGTCCTTGGGAGCCTGTATATGGAGGCTGTTTTACTGGCAAATGTTCCTATCTACTCCTTTATATCATTTCATGTTACCTAGGCAATGACAACAGGAAATGCTTATTTAATTTTTGGTTGAAGAAATTGTGTACTTCAACACGGTGAATTTTTTTTAAAGGAATTATCTGGAGCATTTGCTGCCAAAACCTTAAGCTAGTAGCTGTTTGCACATTCACTTCACAGTTGAAGAGTTTCTTTTTGAAACTTTACTTGTCTGAAGGCAAAATAAGTTAAAATACATTTTCCAATTAAGATATTTTGATTTATAGTGACTGTCAGGGCACTACCAGACTGCTACACTTGTGTAATAAACTTCTGTGTATATATAAAAGACATATACTGATATTTTGGCTTGAGTTGTTTCAATGAAAGGTAGACAATGCGCTAAGGTGTGGGCTAATTCCTCTGCTCTTCTTTGCTTTGTCTGCATACCCACGCCTGATTTCACTCTCTGCCAGCAGCAGGTTCTGCAAAGTAACGACCCAAACTGGGTGCAAAAATGATGTGGCATAATCTAAAACTGCTTATGCTTATGGTATGACTGTTTAATATTACGTATGAAGCTATGGGTTTGGCTTACTAGAACATTTTCAATAACTGACCGTCACAGATGGATTTGTGTGTGTAACAGGTGCTTACTCTTGAGTCACCAAGTTGTTTGCTTCAAGAATTGTTATTTTTTTCATAAAGTAGCTAAACTTTTTCCAACAAGTTTCTAAGTTTATTGAAAATAACAACAATGTATGCGGGGAAAAAATTGGAAGTTAATACCAATCATGAATCTTCGAAATTGTCATTTATTTACTTGGGATAGCATTATGTAATGAGAAATAATTAAAACACTCTCAAGAGCTGGAGAGTGGAACAATTAATGTTACAACAAGAATGTGAATATAAAAAGACAAAAACTAAGAGACAAAGTGTCAAAAGTAAACAATAAAACATACCAAAAAGACGTAAAATACTCACTATATAATGGGAAGAGTACAGCAGTGTATATCATTGTCGATGGGAGTTGCTACAAACATCAATGATCTGATTGTATCCACTAACAATTTGGGTTTTTTTTTCCATTTTTTTCTCCAAAGAGTTTTTGCAGTGCTAGTGGCTTGTATTTTTTGTGACAGTAGGCAGACAGGAAGGAGGGCAGACATGCAGCAAAGGTTGCCAGGACCGGGAGTCGAACCCGTGACGTCCGCGTCGAGGACTAAGGCCTCCAAACGTGGGGCGTGCTAACCCCCTGCGCTAACCCCTTGCGCCACCGTAGCACGCCCCTATTTGGTTTATTTTTAAGTGAGGGAAAAAAAAAGAAAGTTTTTTTTTTTTTTTTTAAACCAACTGAGAGGCAGTGGGTTGGCATTTCAGCATTTTCTCCGTTTACTGGTGAAACTCTTTGAGAAAGATTAGAAAAGTGCAAACTCTTTTTCCTCTCCTGCCTCTGGCTCTTTTGATCTCGACTTCTACACCTGTGTCTCTGGGCCTCACTCTCTCCCCGTCTGAGGACAGATCTACCTAAAACGAGTGCGTGTTGGTACTGGTGGCCCCAGCAGCGACGGACTGACTGGCCGAGCTTTGATGTTGTCCGACCAGCTTTCTCTCCTCTCAGGGGACATCTGCTCCCTCATGTCACTCCCCTCCTGATCCAACATTGATTATGTGTCCAAGTTTGTATGTCTGAGTGTCTTGTTTTGTCCCTCGACGCTTTTCTGATTAGGAAGCATTAGCCAGTTTGCCCAGAGGTTACACGTTTTTCTTGGGAAAGATGTTTGAGAAAAGTATCTAGGTGGGTGGAGAACTGTTTTATCTCTCTGTCTTCTATTTTTTCTCGGGTGGCTTTGAAAACTCGCTGACTGACCGGAGTCCTGAGTGGGATTTTGTTTTTTTTGCGCAACGCGTGGTGTGCCTTCCCTTCGTTTTATGAAACGGCGCTGAAAGGCACAGTCCATCCTGACATCCCACATTTTTATCCACTGACACACGGGGTCCGCAGAACAAAGGCTAAGGGGTCGAGGGTTATAAAATGACAATGCTTGTAGTAGCTCATCCAGGCAGAGGCATCCTTTTGTTGTTGGTTAGGAATGTGCTGACTAACTGTGAAAGGCCACAATGCCAACTGCCTCCTTTGTTGAACGTTTTTATACCAATGGACTAGAAAGGTAGGTGGACAGAAGGACGGGTTTCCTGCTTAAATGTTCCTTGTTCTGCTTATTTTTAGATGTCAGTTGTCTCTCTGATCTTTGTTTTTATAAAAGGAGAGCTTGACTTATCAGAGATCTTCCTTACTTACCCAACTCCAAGAACACTGGGTTCTAAGTTCTGTCATTTGTGTGCATCGTTGCATATTGTGAAAGTCCATCCACAATGTTGCTGTTAATGCTGGTTTAATGTACAGGTTTTTGTGAAGAATATCACTTTAGTTTCCTATTGCGACTGGTTGTGCGTGTTTCTTTTTTCATAGACGGTTCTTCTTTCATCTTTTTGTAAATGCATTCCTTCGCAGCTGTTGCAGAGGTCATTAACAGCATTCCAGTTGATTTCAGGTGAATGCTTCTGGCCCAAAATGCTAATATCTTCTCACATCCTAGACCCCCCTTCTGCCTTCTCCTTATGTGTGTCCGCCTGTAGGTACAGTGCTTTCCATAAGTTTTCATACCCCTTGAACTCTTTTGGTTTTTATGTAAATTTTTTTGCTTACAAACTAAAAAGGTGTGCTGTGCATTCATGTTCATCCCCCTTTTTACTCTTAAAAAAATCAAATTGCCTTCACTCATGTAATTACTAAGCATAGTCTGCTTTCCACACTGTGAACATCTTGCAAATCAATGTTCCATCCATCATCCGAAAATGAAAAGACTATTGCACAGATGTGGCTGCCCATCGAAAATGACTGATGGGCCAATAAAGAAACAGCCAGGAGGCTTAAGGTAACTCTGGAGGAGTTGCAGGAGAAAACAACTGTTAGTTGTGTACTCTCAAAACCTATGGAAAAATGCCAAGAAGGCGGTGTACGTTGAAAGAAAGTCACTACTTGAAGTTTGCTAGAAGCCAAGTAGAGATGCAGCAAACATGTGGCAGAAATCAGTATGGGACATACAAAACGCCAGGTGTGGAGGTTAAGTAAAGGTAAACATCACTTTGAAGACATTCTCCCCAACATGAAACATGGTGTTTTGCAGCTCCATGGTGAGGGGAATCAAGAGGAGTTGGACTGTAGGAAATGCAGAAAAGGAATTGAAGAAAAACTGTTAAAGGTTGGAAGAAAAATATGAATCTGAAGTGAAGTTTCACTTTACGGCAGGAGAAAAACAGTCAGAGCTTCAATGGATCCTTTAAGCATATTTATGTGTTTAGAATGGTCCAGTCAAAGTTCGGCTATAAATCCAATTGTCAACTCTGACAAAACTTGAAAATTGATGGTTGCAGATGTTCTCCGTCCAATCTGACTGAAATTCTGTTATAGAAATAAGACTGGACAAAACTGGAAACAACGTATTGACCCTTGGTGGTTGCATAGAAAAGCATATGAATCTTTCACTCATACAAAAAAATCATGAACCATGTATGTTCATTTATTATCCACTAATTTGATGTGCTTCGTCAAATAAGAACCTTAGAAAATATTTGTGTGTGAAATGTGAGAAGACTTAAGTGGTATGAATATTTTCACAAAGTGCTAAAGCAGCAAAGAAGAACTAGCATAACATAATGAGGCCAGAGGCATGATGGATTGGACCTGCTTGGTCAGATGAGAACAAGCTGGGTTATCTCTGCTTATTTTTCCTGCAGAGCGCTTTACTGTAAGTCTCCTGAGTAATGAGATATCGCTGCATCTATCGCGGCTCCTGCTCTGGCAATAAGAAAGTGGCCCAGATTTTCAATATAAAAAATGTCTTTTATATTGTTCCTGTATCAGGGGTACTGCTCAAAACACAGGGGACACATGGCTTTTTAGAATTTTTTATAGGGTTTGTCTTTCCTGAAAACTATTTTAAAAAGTCAAATATGTTCTCTTTCTGCAGTTTCTGGACTGATGGTACAGTATAGGAAGAGTATCAAAACTCTTGAACTCTTCCTATACTTTCCTTCCCCTCTCTCTGTCAGGCGGCCCTGGCCATGCCGCCGCCGCTGCCGCTGCTTGCTCCGACTCCTGGACCCTGAACAGGGAGGGGCCTGTGTGGCTGGCTGAATAGCTTGCCGGGAGTCTTGCCGCTGGTGTAAACCACATGAATGCGCTGCCTGAGCAGATAGTATCAGTCGAGGCGGGGAGTCCTGGGAGGCCACGGTGCTCAGCGCAGTTCCGCGTGCTAACATCAAAGGCAGAACCAAAAGGGGGGGGAGCTGGAGAGAAGCAGAGCGAGGAAAGAGAGAGTGAGAGAAAAAGGAGCAAAGGCTGGGCCAAACTCTTCAAAGGCCTCTATGACTAATGCCAGCGTTGATATGCGGAGCTGCAAATCTGAATGATGATGTAATTGCAGGCCTTCAAGTTAAATCCACTCCCATACAAATAAAGGTGGAGGTGTTGCTTATATGCAAGAAGACATACCCATCTAGTGTTTTTAGGCTTAAGGTCAGATAGTTGAACATATCGCTCTACTGCTACAGGTTTGCATCGTGACAGAGAACTTTGATTCTAGTGGACGTTTCCAAAGTACACATCAGCTGGAACAGCATAGTGTCTCTGCAATGTTTATATAGAGCTTCTGTTTGTGTTTGATAAAATGTGCACATCTACTTCCCCTGTAATGTGTGCTAAGCTAAGCGTGACCACAGATCTTTGCAAACCGCCTCCAGCAGGCTGATAACTCATAGTCGGCTTCCATGATGGCACAAATAGGTGCTTCATACCAGATGCTGTTTTGCTTTCAGTGCGCACAGCTAATAATCTGCTATTAGCTATTTGCATACCTTTGCACTTGTTTTTCTGATCCCTGTTTGATGATTGTGCTTCCTTTTTGATGTTTAACTGACAGTAAACACCTGCACAATCTTTCATTTGAAGTTCCTGTATCCCGGGTTGAATTTGGAAGCCAAAGCTTGCAGCACAAAGCCTTTGTTGCTAGTTGAAGAGACCCCCTTGTTTCCAGCACAGTGAGACTGTAGCACTGGTCGGCAGGCACAGGATCGTCCAACAGGTTGTTTTTCCTTTAAAGTGAGGAGACAGAACACAAATCATACGACAGACGGTTTCAAAGAACTGATTTTCTCAATTATAGTTGCTGCCATTTGCAAATGTAATTCCTAAATAACTAGAGTTAGAAAAAACTTCCGCTTTGTACTTGTTAGAAATGTACCTGTCTACTCTACTGAAATTTCTGGTACTTTTTATTAAGTAGAAATTTTCTTTACATTGTATTACATTGTCATAGAAACATCATCAACCCCATTTTATTATAGTTGCCATATTTGAACCCTGATCAATCACCTCCTAGTAGATATTTATAAAACTATGTAACTGCATTTCCTTACAGTAAACTAGAAAACTATTGGAATTATGTTGGAAAAAACTGACAATTTTATTTTTCTAACGTTGTGATACGAAAAATACTGAGATTTTCAAAAATTTACTTGAATACCACCATAAGTCTGTCGTCTTGTTGACAAATGGAAATCTTACCTATGTTTGTGGCCATTACAAGTTTCATATATGTTTTGTGTGTGTGTATTTGAGATTTATTGGTTTTTGCTAAATTTAGTGATGACAATAATATTAGTAAATATAGCAATGACTGTCATTTGCGATACATACATATTTTCCTATTTTGTGTCTTTCTCATCTGTGTTTCCATCACTATGTAACCTTTAGCATTTTGGGCAAATTCGTTAGTGTCCAGTGTGAGATTCTGTCCAACTGACTTTATTTCAGATACACATGAAAAATACAAGTTCATATCACTTGGAATGTATTAGCCAACAACTATTAACCCCAAACAGTCTTTTGCAATATTAATATTGCACACACTGATATTGCAATAATATGTTAATGATGTATTGTGCAGCCCTAGTACAAAATATCTTCCTGGTGCGAAACAGTGTAAAAATGCCAAAACAGAAAGCTCCATTTTGCACTTGGAGAAAGTCAGGGATGAAATTATTAAAAATGCAAAATTATAAAATTCCAAAAGGATGAAAAGACCAACATGTGTGGCAAAAAAGAAAGTCAGTCCAACTGTAATGCACAGTTTTGTGTAAAACTGTCCACAGAATCATAAGCATTGATTCTAAATATTTACATAAATTTTTTTGTCGAACTTTTTATCCATACTTTCCAGCCATGTATATCCTACAAAACATTTTGAGATACTGATAAATCTCAAAGAATATCACTGAAGTAATTGGTGCTCCCAAAAACACGTTTTGACTTTTCTCTAGACTTTGATCAGTTTGCCTAATCAATTTGACATTTTCCGTCTAATGTATTGCCTTCTTGTACTTAATCATAGCATAATACATTTCCACCTTCTATACCCTCATGAAAAGGTCAGGACAATATCTCCTGTCCAGCTGTGGGCATTTCTTTGTCCTTGCACTCCATCTGTTCATATTACTTTATTGCCCATTACAGCAAGTCACTAAGTTGAGTGACAACAGGAAGCAGTGATCATATTTTTATGGGGGGTACATATACAGTGCACTTCATCATTTGTGTCGCACTACTTCCAATTTGACACACCTCGCATTTATCCAGGTCCATTCCTCCGTCGCATGTCTCTGTAGGAGCAGCACTTTTCATTCTTGGCTGTTTTTGAAGAGCCTAAGTTATTCTGGGGTGATTCCATGGGCAGTTTGTCCAAACACACTTGGCTCTCTAATGACAAGTTGTCTCTTGACATGCCAGGGAGTGTAGCTTCTCAGAATGCTGCTTTGAGAGGAAGTAGAGATGGGTTTTGAGATGACGGGAATAACAGAAAAAGATGAGCCAGTTCAGAGCCGTCGCTATTCTGTCTGCATCCCACAGGCATGTGCCAAAGTCCAACTGTCACCCCGGGGTGACATGCATCCCGCAGGCATGTCGAAGTAAACATCTCTGAGTATGTGGCACTGACATTTGGACAGTGGCCTCATCGTATACACTTGGAAGGAACATTTTATCCTTCACCAAATATATGTTCAGACTAGATTTATCCAGAAGACATATTTTCTTTCTTAAAGTTAGCCTTTGGTTTACTTCTAGGGATATTTATTTGTTTAAAGTTCTAACCTAAGCTAACTTTTGATTTTAGATGACACATTTTAGGACATTTCAATCTTTTAATTGTGGTTTTAATTTAGCTTCTTCTGAAGGCAGCATTTAGACATCTTCAGATGGTCTTTGTCATTTCTCGAAGGAACCTGTAACTAGTTACCTGTAACCTGTTTCAATGGACCGTAAAATTGTGCAAATTGGAATTCCAAAAATAAATTAGCTTAATGGAAACACTATTTCAAAAAAACTGACATTTTTCACTAAGTTTTTGCTGTAGGATGAAGTGGGTTTCAGGTGTATTAAAATGAGTGTATTTTTGCCAAAGTGCAATGGAAAAACCTTTTTTTTCTATCATACAAGTCATGTGATCAACAAGCAGACATTACTATTGACAGAAAAGACAAAGATGATGTCAGAAAGTGGTAGGATGATGATGGTGCAGCATGTTTTTAATGACCTACTGTGTGACCAAACTTATTCATGTGTGATTTTGTTTCTTATTTAATGGAAACACTGCGATTGCAGAATTGTGTTTTTCAGCATCAGTGGAATATCGACCAAGTTCTGCATGCATTTGTAAAGAAACATGGCTACTGTTGCTCCTTGAACCCTCAAAACAAGGTGGATATGGATCCATATGAATGATTTGGCTGGTGTCGTGGCTCGAGAATGTGATGTTGTATTACACAAGCTGTGATATTTAAATAAAATAACGCATTGGGAAGGATACAGTTCACCAGGTGCATAAATGTCCATCAATTGCCCATATGGGACAGATCACACTTCAATCCACTGTACATTTTAGCTGCAGGTAGAGTTTATGCTTGAAATCATAAAACAAAATCAAATATAGGTGTCAACATTGTGTGGTCTGTGGTCGAACGTCTATATGATTTGATACAGTTTGAATTGAAAATATTTATTGATGCATGTTATATACATAAGAGGTTTTACCAGCTAGAATCAGAGAGATGTTCAGCATGCGTTTATGTGTCAAACTCTTTAAGTTTACTCCAGTGAAATATTCTCCGATTCCCATGGAGGTTCTTTAACATTGGCCTTATCTATAAAAGTGCAAACCTGAGTGGGATACAGTCACCTCTATTAAATCATGCAAGGCCAGAGACCGTGTAAAGACAGATTTCTCTTTGAGGCAGTACTGTTTTATGAAAGATTGACTTTAAAGTAAAACATTACTGCTATCTTTGGCAAAAATGTAGGAGGGAAGTAAACATCCAGAGATATGAAAAAAGTAAAAAAGGCATTTCTAGTATCTATATTCACTGGGCATATTGTTGTTTGTCATCATTAGCTCAGTTTTTAGCATTTTTCAAGAAAAACCATAAAAATTTCAGAAGCTGCCCTTGCCACGCTTCAAGTTACAGGTGGAAGCATTTACCACTCCAGTCAATTAAAATGACTAATGCTCAGTAGAATAAAGTAAAGTCTAAAACCTATTTCATCAGTTAGAATGTATAAAAAGGAACAAACATTGAATTTTAAGGATTAGTTAAAATGATGCTGTGGAAAACAGAAATAACTTGGCCCTCCCCCTTAAACACCAAGGCATATTGATTGTCCAAAGCTCTAAATGTGGGTATTGGCCATTTCTTCCAGTCAGCCTGTGCATTTCCACTTCATTACAACCAGGTGATGGATGTTTATTAGAAGACTCATTTTGTTGCACTACAGAGGGATGTTCTGATTTTCTCCATCTTTTTTCCCCACACAACTACAACACAAAACCCACTGTGAGGTCCCGTGCCTTAACGTTTTGGATTGTCCACTTCATGTTTACTGGTCTTAGTTTGAGGTGCCTCGATCGTCTTCAAGTTGCTTTTTCCTAAGTGCATCATGTTGTAGAGTGCGGTGTGCAGATCTTTGCCATTATGAGAGTTTTTAGAGTCATTGCTTATTTTGCAGATGTGGTCCAACCAATGCACTGTGTGTTCCTTGATTTGTACTTTAATAGCTGGTTTTAGTTGGCATCACATTCTCTGATGGTGTTTGTCTGTTTTAGGTCTTGTAGAGACAAACTTGTCTTATCTGTTTGAAAAACCTCAAGTTTGTTCAAATCTTGTTGGCGAATGGCCCATGCCTTGACTCTATAGACAAGGCTGGACAAACAACATTGGTCTCTATGGAGGTTTTGAATTCCTTCTTGGTGTACCATTGGACGGATGCGAACGCCAAAGCCCAAGAACCAGCTCAGCAGTGGATTTTCACTTCTGAAGCCTTCTTTTTCTCTGTTAACATTGAGCAGAGGTATTTTAACTTCCACTCCTGTTACATCGGAACTCTTCAGGTGAATAACGATGACATTTGTATTATTAACAAATGTCTATGCTGGTTTTAAAATGGAATGGTGCAGATGATATCTACAAGATACCTGTAGCCTGGACAACAACTTATTACAGAATTTTAAAATTTCTTTTTAAAATCTCTGCAGCTGCTTCATGTAGAAGTGTTCCTTTTGATATGAAAATATTTGCACCACCAACTCTGGTGCTTTAACTTTAGGGTTGTGTAGTTTTCTAGACTCTAATATATGAAACAGAATTGAACCATATTGTCTTTCAACCAAACTGATGAAACATCTTCATAATTTTTGCTCATACTGACAACATATTTCCTCTGTCACCATCAGCTTGAAATGTAGTAATCACTCCATTTTATTTCAAATACCTTCTACTAAAAATGTGGTTTGTGTTTGTTCTGATAGTCTTGTATATGAATTTCTCATCATGCCCTCCGCTCCTCTGAGGTTTTCCGGCATTGCTGCTTCTAAGTGATAAGAGGATGGTGACAATTTTACAGTAGGCTAACTGGCAAGATTCAGTCATGCTTTTTTTTATTACATCCTCCATCCTAAAGGAAGAGGTTATGACTTTTCCTTTGGCAACCACTTCTGTAGCTGGCTTTTCTGCAACATTGCTTCAAGCTAAGCTCACGGACAGAAGATTTGGTAATGTACTGATGCATGCGTTCATCGTAATTATTGTTTTGCAGAAGCCGAGGTTTGTATTGCCCTGGCAACGAGAGAGGCTCAGAATTTAAATTAGAGTTTGTAGTCTTTTGGACAAAGTTCTTGGTTGGTCTGAGTCTTGTACCAAAACTTTTAAGTTGTGTGTTAACCTGAAAGGATGGATAATCCTGCAGCTTTCTGTAAAATCTTCTCCGTAAGATTACAGGTTCATCTATTTGCTTGTCATTTCCCTTCCTCTCTTTCATGAGTTGCTTTTATTGTTCTCTCTGTTCAGTCCAGGAGGGGAAGGGGGAGGGTGTATAAATGTGAGACCACACATGCTGTGTCAATGTTTGCTGGAATAATTAGAGACAATGTGGGCCAATAACAGGAGGAGTGCAGTAACCTGAACTCACTTTGTTCTGCCCCGACAGCAACACAAAAGCCATTCAGAGTCCCGCGGATCGGCAGGCTCAGAACGGGAACAACTGCAGTTTTCCGCTCGGCCGCAGCGCGCAGCTCCGAGGATCAGCGAGAAAACAGACCGGTTTCCAGGGACTTTGCTTCCTGTGCCAGCGCAAAGTGACGCTGATGTCACTCTAAAGACTTTTTAAGCACAGCCTGTAAATCCCTGCCACCAACCTCATCCCAAATAAAAAAAAAAGAAGTAAAAAACAAAACCCTACCCCTTGTCACCCTTCCCAGTCATCCAACACATGTCCCTGGCTTAGAGGGCCCTCTTTAACTAGAGGATATCCGGCTGCCTGGTATGCAAAGAGCCTGTGGATTCCTGACACGAGTGCTAGAGCTGGACTCAGAGGTGACTTTCAGCATGGCCAAACAACTGTTGGATTAGTGGGACACTTTAAGTTGATTCTGAGCCAATGGGAGGCAGCAAGGCCCAGAGCGGGGCATGCTCTATTTTAATGCTGGATTGAAAGCATCGCTATTTATTTACATCTAAAACATGGCAGTGTACAAGATGCAGTTAAACAGCAATCACAGCCAAGAGGGGAAATTTTAATGTCTAAATGAACTTAAAGAAAAAAATCTTTAAAATTGAGCAGATTTCTGATCAGTCTATGTTAAGTACCATGCTCATGCCGTGAAGTGGACCAACTGGTTCGTCCCAGCGGTGTCCATGTTGGAAAGGGGACACCGCTATGGGATGCATACATCCCCTGGAGGTCGCGGGTGTCATTGTGGCACCTGTCCCCACCACTCTCAGCTCGTGTCAGCAGCTCAGATTTATTTACATTTTCCTTTTTTCAGTTTGTTCCGGTGCACTGTCAGCTGGAAGCAATGGCAGATTGGATTGTTCGATCTCTATTCTTGTCAGATGGATAGTGGCTCTGTTTTATTTTTTTGTTGTTAATCCTAAATTATGATTGATTGTTCAAACTTCTACAACAACAGTCAGGATTTCAGATTTCACAACAGGGTTTCTGTATCGTCTGAAGACAAATGATTTAGAAATGTAGCTTTTGCTTCCACTCTTGTCGTCTTTTTTTTTTTTCTACCTGCTTTTTCTTCAGTTTCTCCATCCGTCTCCTCCTACCATTCCTCTGAGCTGAGGTACTCACGGCTGGCAATGTGTTCCTCATCACAGCTTGTGTTTCCTCTTATCTATAGCCCTTTTATCAGCGGCCGCCACACATGCCCAAAAGAAAAGGAGGGGAGGGAGATCCTGGAGGGCGGCTGATATTATCAGCAGGTGGAGATTTCTGAACTGGAGTTCAGGGGCCCAGAGCAGCCAAGGAGGGCCCGGCCAAAAAGGGTACAAATTAAAGCTGACACAAATTTCTAAATCATCCAAGTATCTTTTTCTTGTGATAGTAGTAGTCTTTTGTATAACATTTCCAGTACTAGACTTTCATTTATGATTGAGAAATTGGTATTTTATGTTGTGTGCACAGTGGCGCAGTGGGTAGAGCTGTTGCCTTGCAGCAAGAAGGTTTCGATGGGTTCGATTCCCGGCCCGGGGTCTTTCTGCACGGAGTTTGCATGTTCTTCCTGTGCATGCGTTCTCTTCAGGTTCTCCGGCTTCCTCCTACAGTTCAAAAACATGACTGTCAGGTTTATTGGTCTCTCTAAATTCTCCCTAGGTGTGAGTGTGTGTGCATAATTGTGTGTCCTGTCTGTCTCTGTGTTGCCCTGTGACAGACTGGTGACCTGTCCAGGGGGTACCCGGAACGTTAGCTGGAGATATTCACCAGCACCTCCCGACCCCTCTAGGGACAAGGGTGTAAGAAAATGGATGGATGGATATTTTATGTTGCAGTTTTAATTTTTTTGTCTGACTTTTCAGATTTATTATTTATCATTATTAATAGCAGTGCTTTGTTTAAAAATGAAACCAAATGAATTTCAGTATCAAAACAGAGAAATAAGATGTTTGAAAGCAAAATGCAAACTGTCTATTTTTACGTTAAAAATAAATCAAAGAGCTCAAGATTAAGATTCCTGTGTCTCCAGAGTAAAAAAACTTCTACAGAGTCTATATTGTAACAAAATAATTTTACGTGTAATGCATATCTATTGTATTAAAATTATTTTCACTTATACAATTAATATGCACTGGGGAAAACCTTTTTGTAACTAACAAAACGATCAACAGATAAAGAAGGAGAGCAGGGATGAAGGGATTGAGCGGTGAGCAAACTAAAACACAGCCTCACAAAAGCCTAAAACGATATCGCTGGTGGATATCTGGATGCTTGGGATGCCTTGGATGGCTGCTTGTACACTTTTGGCTTTGTCTTTGTGGGGATGAATAGAGGCCTCTGTGGTAGCGTTGACAGGTTTCTCCAGGCTGAGACCTGACTGGCTGGCAGACTAAGGTGCTGGAGCTCTGGAGACTTCATCTCTCCCATAGGGGCAGAAGCCTGACAGGGGATGCTGGTCATCATGGTTCTCCCTACAAAAGGCTCTCTATTCTCAGTTCTTATTATTGTGACATACTTGTTACACTAATACACACGGGTCTAGATGACAGCTAAGAGTCCACAGGACCAGTTGTATTCTCCGTTGTGTTTTTACATGGATATATCGAGAGATCAGTAATAGGTACTGGTAAATATTTTTATAATTTCTTACCTTGTTGTAAGCCTGCCAAAATAAGCAGTGTCCTGAAAATGTGCCTGGGTGCAGCATCTATGCTGGTGGTGTAGGTCAGGGTACTAATTAAGTTTTCAGACAGACTGTACTACTTCTACAGTTTTGAAATGTTTGCTTCGATCTTATGTTTGGCAGAATCCTGCCTGTGAATCAAAACCGTGAAACTCGATGTAGCATGTCTTTAACAACATTGTAGATTTACAAAGTAAAAGTTAGAGTGCAATAAACCTCCCATGGATATTGTTGACATTGTGCTCATTTTTTCCACATATTATGGATTCTGTTCACTTACAGATCATAACATCTAATTAATACATTTTGTATGCCATTATTTGTATTTGTTCACTTTGAATTGTCTTGTTGCTGAAATGTGCAATACAAATAAAGTTGACTTGAGTTGGTTTCTGGATCATGAGTGATGGTGAGATGAAAATTTGGATTTATAGACAGCTTGGGGCCTTGTCTTCAGGAAAGCAGTTTCTTACCAGCCTGGTAAAATGAGATCCTGAATTGAAACAGTCAAAATCAGCTTCCTCTGCTATAAAGATGAGGTGAGGAACTTTTTCCATAGGGAAATTCAGGCTAGAGCCTCTGGTTCTCCACCTAAAAATGAGTTTTAAGGTGGTGGTTTGGTCATCTGATTATTCCTGATTAACCAGAACTTTAAGTTTTTCTTCTATACCACAGACATATTATGATCTTAAAGAATAAGTTAGAAATTGTAGCTTGTTTTCCTTCTGAACTACTTATTTTCTCAAACTAACGTCAGATAAGTTGAAGATGATGGATGGCTGGTCTTAGTCAGGCTGGACAATAACTCAGTAACAATATATCAATAATGTGATAGACATGTCAATATTAATAACAGTACAGCCAATAAAATGTTCAATAATTCCACTGAACCGCACAGCATTCTGGGGGATGTAGGCAGATGGAAAGGCATTAACAGCACCACCTCTCACAGACAGATAATCAAGGTTAGTGGCATCAACTAACTCACTCACTCTTTGGTTACCTAGCAACTGCCTGTTGAGTAACTTGCGCAGCAGCAGTGTAAGGTTTAGTCACCGTGCCTCATAACTGCTTAAAAATAAAAAAAATAGTGAAGTGAAAACAGGAAAGGTCACTGCACATTTTGACAGTATTTCAGATATTTATAGCAAAAAACTAATCAATAATTATCAGTATTGACTGATGTGATATGCTTATATTGTGATATGCTTTTCAGCCATTTCATCCAGTCCTAGTTTTATGTTTTCCAACTGTTTTTCAACAGCCATATGATTCACCAGTTCAGATTGAGTAACATTATCCATAGGAAAGATGGTTATATTGTTTCAGTATTTGAAGGCAAAAAGACAGAAAAAATGTACTGAATTTCAGCATCACGCAAATCCGGCTGCAGCTGACTTTCCAACAAAATTTTCCACAATGGTCATCAGAAGAGCATCATCCCGCTCTAGTACCACATTGATAGCCAAGAGAAACTGCTTGGCTCAAACGTCAGCAGACTCATGGGGGCCTGAATGGCCAAGGCCGAGTCTAGTTAACAAGATGCAGAGGACCCATATACAGTCTAAGCGGAGCATGGGGCCTTCACACGTGATGCATGAAGAGCGAGCGCGCTCCCAGGCCCTTCACATGCCCTTGCCGTCTGTCCCAACTGCCCATCTTGAAGAGTCACAGAGCCTCTTTGATCTGAATGCTATCCTCCCAGCTGGAAAGCCATTGGGGTGCAAGCAGCCCTTCTGGTCTCCCGTTTCAAGTCACACATTCTTTCCTAAGGACCCAGAGGTCCTGACCCATAGCTGTAGTGGAATTTCATATGCAAAAATAGGCCAGACTTACCACGCTGTCTGAATGTCCACTCATTCTCTTTTTAGTATGCATTATCATGGGATGTATAGAAGTAGGTATCATACTTAGTGTCAAGTCACAATGAGAGGGGTCAGAGTTGAAAATACGTCTCATTGATCCTTTGTCTTTGCCTTTTCTTCTCATGTTTATTTACCAGGTCCAGTTTTAAAAAATGGGGAAAAACAAACATTTTCTGGATGTTAACCAAACTCTTTTTTGTGCTTTTGGCCAATTTTGACCTTTTAATAACTGATATTAGAATATATGAGAACAAAATTTAAGAGAGCTGTTACTGTTAATATATATTGGAAATAGAAGCAACACCATGCCATTTTTGAAAACAGCCATTTATTTTAAAATAAAGATTAAAAAAATACAGAATTTAGTATCCCATAGTTGGGATTAATATGCTTAGCTTGGTTAATATTACTAAAACAGTAGTTGCTTGTATATTTCTTGAACAACTAGTGTTTTTTTTATTTTATTTTATTTTTTAATCATTTGTTCAAAACTTTTAATTTCATTTTTGAAGATGCCCTGGCTAAATATTGTAAGTTCAGGACGACATTAAATAAAATGTGCATACATTTTCTTTTACATGTAATAAGACATCAAAGAGCACTAAAGTCCAATAAAATGTTAAAAATTTCTTTTTGAAAGATAAAAATTATAAAATCGGAGCTACGTTGCTGCAATATGTTTGGCCTTCCTATGATCTACTGAAAGCCCTTGTCAGGTCTGCTTGTTAGCACTTACATTCTGAATTAGTTTGTCACCAGAGTGAGGTGATGAAGCTGGAAATTTGCAAATTTTCTCAACTGTGGGTGTTTCAGCTCAAGGCAGAATCTTAAGGGACAAAAATACTGCAACTATTGTCTTCATTTAACATAAAATTGAATGAAATCTCAGTACGAACTGCCCACTTGTCACCTGTTTTATGTTTTGCTTTTTTTCCCAGACTAATTCAGTTATATTGTGATGCATATTACTCTGTTACATATTCTTGAACATCTATGTTTAGGCCTTTCAGAGGATTTGGTTGATCATTTTTTTTCTGACTTATTTTAGTCTGGTTTTTGTCTTGACATTTAATTCTTGAAAAAAGATCAACACCTGTTATGTCAAAAGTTGAACAAATTCTTGGGATGAATGAGCCTCCAAATATCTCTAAATGTATGTAGGGAACAGATAGTCTTCAGCTGAAAATTTTCAACTTAACATTGGAAGTTTGGAAATTGAGGCTAAAGAAAGTTCCTGTTTTCTCAACTGTGAAACAGCCCGCTCTTTTTAGATGTTGCTCATTACCTTTTCAAAGCGCGCCGTGGTCGTTCCTAACAGGAAATGCTCGTGTGTGTGTGTTTTTGTATGAAGTAGGTTTGAAGTTTAACTCTTGAGCGGCAGTTATCCCCAGGGTCTGCCTTTTCCCCAACCCTCTGCTCTCCTTCTCTTCTGCTTTCCTCTCGTCTCTCGTTCAGTCTCCGCCGACTCCTACCTCTGGCAGCGCAGCCAGTGAGAACGGGAGGAACAATACTGCATTTGTGCACCGCTCTGCACTTGGCCTGCTGCTAAACAAATGTTCGGAGGAATTCTAGTGGCTGGTCTTGCCCCTGAGCCCAGGCTTATCCCACAGTGACTTCATAAACGCTCTCTGGGGTGATCAAAAGAACAAATAATCCTTTATGTGATAGCTATATGGTAATGGAATTATTTCCACACCAATTAGAACTTGCTTTTCTCTCTCTGTGGCCCTTGTGTATACCATTTATTTTGCCCCTGCTGTGGAATTGGAAAAGTTCTGTCACACCAAAGAACAAACTTAAACTTTTGAGGTGAGAGTGTGTGTGCATAACCAAGTTCTTTTCTGTGACAATAATTGCTGCTTTTTTTTTGTAAAATACAGTTATGTACAGTCACAGCAAATTTCTTTAAGACAACAAAGATCAAAACCACTTGAATGGCAGAACGAAGTGTATGCCCTCCATCACTGGAATGTATGAAATCTACAGACTTTACCCCCAGGCGGTGGTGTGGGTTAATACTCGGTGGTCGGATGACATGGATCCACGCCCAGACCTTCTGTTCATGACGCCCTGAGGTGACGACCGAAAGCCACTTGCAAAATCCATTTTGCTTCCTTTTTCAAGGATGAGTATTACGGTATAGTTTGGGAAAAAATAAAAATCGTGACACTAACATGACTCTGATGTTATGAATACTTTCTCTCAGTTCCACCTACCTCCATTTTTGACTACCTTCACCAGATCTCACATTTACACCTTGCTGTGTTTTTATTTCCCATTAAAGCAACCTTATTGCACTGCCACCCCTCCTTACCTCCTCAACCTTTTTTCTTGTCTCTCTGCTGTCCCCCTTGACAAAAGCGCCGCTCGGCTGAGGTCCAAGAACTCTGTTTGTTCGATCGCCACTGCAGCCCCACCCCCATTTTTATTGGCGTACATCGAGGGACAGTGAGTGTGTGTAAAAAGTTTGTGTGCACATTGTTTATCAAGAAGCCAGACGGAGGTGTGGCTGGACCTGTATGGAAAATTTAATTGGAAATAAAAGTACTTTGTAGTTGCTAGTTTGTGGGATCAGTCTGCAGAGAAACTATTGGGAGATCTAAAAATGGGACAGATGTTTTAATATGTTGTGAAATTCCAAATACAAACAATAGTCAGTGCGACTGAGCTGTTATGAAAAGACCCATTTTTTTTTTCAGAGAACAACCAAAATAATATTCCTCTGCCTCAAGCTTTCTGCCTCTCTGTAATAATCCTGCCTGGGGCTAAGGTCAATATTTAGCAGAGATGCTCTGTTAAAAACGGTTTCATGAGCTTGTGAGCAGGTTAGTCACTTACAATGCTAAAGTTAATGTCTGCATTGCAGCTTCCTATTGGTCCAGTTTTGATTACAGTCTAAAATGTTTAGACTTTATAGACAGTTTTAGTAAAACCACCAAAATGGAGCATTTCCTCTGCTTTTATGACATGGGAACCATCTTAGAATTAGAAAACCATAAACCAAAATGTATGGACTACTCTAACAAAAGTAGTTTCACAAAACAGAAAACGTATAAATGTGATTTCTTGGTTTTCTCCAAAATGGAGCAAAAATCTTGTCTGTGTGTTTTATCATCTATATCTACATTTGTAATATTTCAAGAGAATTTGGTAACTTTTTTTAAACCACAGTAACTATCTGATGTAACACTAGGATGGTGACAAAACAGTTTAATCAATTGAGCAACAAATATGCAGGTCCCCAAGTGTAGATAACTATTGACCTCCATGTAAATGGACGTTAAATAGGGACTTAAAGTTTGTTTAGGTAACATGAAGATTCAAAAAGCTTTAAAATTGTCAATTGGCCATGAATAGAAAAATGCACAAAAACCATACACCTTCAGAAGCACATAAAAATAATTACAAAGTTGGCCTTTTATCACTTGGGAAACGTTCCTAGGGTTAAAGGACTAATACTCAAACTCAACCCTTAATTGATTTTTAGTTGAATTGATTACTGTAACAGTGTCTTCACAAAAATAATTCCTAAAATAGTTCCTAGTTTTAGTTGCAACTGCCTCTCTGTAATAATCCTAGTTTTAGTTGCAACTAAAACTAGGAACACAAGTTCTTGAATTTTAGTGAGAACAAATAAACTGTTTTTAGTTTACAAATCTCTGGATGGCTTAGCAACAAAATACATTAAATATCTGTTGTAGTTGTATCAATGTTCCAGACCACTCTGGTCTTCTAGTTCAAGTCTATTCTGCATCCCCAGAACTAATCATGGAGAAGCAGCATTCAGTTTTAATGCACCACAAATCTTTCCAAAAAACTGAAAAAATACTAAAATAAACTGAGTTCCTTTTAAATCAAGGCTAAAAACTCACTTTACTAGAGTTGATTAAAAAGAGCTGGAACACTGATTGATACATTTGATGTGCGTTTGATTATTACAATTCTTGAAAGGTTTGACGCCATTTGACAAAATGTAATGTTTGTCGCTTGTTTCATGGTCTGTTGCTGTGCTTTGATTACGCTGAGCATTTAGAATTGCTTTGTTGCCTTAACTTAAAGCTTCTTATCACTCCGTGAATGTCAGTATTTCGAAAACGGCACTTAAAAAACATTGTGGAACATTATATTTTTAGCATCTACAGATTTAAGGAACATGTAGCACCTCCCGTTGTGCAACCATGCACATAATTAAGGAAACGCTGGTTCTCAGTGTCTTGAAATAATTGAAAGAGTGCTTCTGTCGAGCTTGTGCGCACACCTAAAGCTGCACGTCCCACTCTGTACATCCCAGCTACATTTTTCTTTTATCCTCTCAGCTGACCTCCAGGCTCTCTGAGATGCACCTCCATGGGGCCTGGCCCAAAGCCGGACAGTTGATGTGGACATTGTTGCAGCTCTGAGTTCTCCTCACCGGGGTAACCAGGCCCTATTGAGCCCTTAACCCACACTGTTTGACTGCAGCCACTATTTTTCTACTTGGCCTGCTCTTCCTCTTTTTCCATCTCACCGCTGAACTTAAAGAAAGCTGGAGAGACAGTGTGCTGTTTTTGTGCTAGCTGCTTGGTTATGCTGCTGGTGGCCGGCTTCCTATGGTGCTCCAAAGCTCCCGTTTACTTTCTCTCACTCCCTTTTGTTTGACCTCCTCCTGAGAATGGACCACTGTTTGATCACTTTAGGGGAGAAAAAGAGAGATCAGTGGTTCTTTTGACATTCCTTCTAGCTTTTTCTAGCCTATATGCAGCTGATCAGTTTGCTCGGCATCAGCGAGTGGCCTCTTTTGATTTTTCATCCTTTATTTCTTTTATGTTTTTTTTTTTTTTTAAAGCCAGCCATTGTGAAGCCTTTCGATTAGAACGTGTGGGTAGAGCTTAGAAATACTGCCACATCATTTCTTATTTCACACTTTTCCATTGATTCTGCACACCATTTTGTTTAGGAGCAAGGCTCATATTTTCTATAAATGTCAACTTCTTTTGATCTTATTAGTCCACTCCATGTTTTGACGCGATGTGTCACTTAGAGCTGCTTGATTATTAAAAAAGTAATAATGTCAATTATTTCTGTTAAGATTGAAATCACAACCATTTGTCACTATTACCATACTCACTAAGTAAGTTTGGAAAGAAACTACATTTATTGCTTTTAATGGATTTTTTGGTCTAAAAGTTTAGACACCTACACAAATCATTGAACTCGGGTTTTCTTATCACTTTTGAAGGCCATACGTGTCCAAACCGAGCAGTTAGGCATGCAATTTAGTAAACTACTAATACTACAATTAAACAGTTTACTGATTTATTTATGAAGAAATGGTTAATTTTCAGGAGCTCAGGGAATTTTCCACTTGGCACCACAACAGACTGCACCATAAGTTACTAAATATTCCATGGCAAACTATTTGAGGGATCCTAACAAAGTGAAAGTAGTTGAGAACAACTGTAACTTTGGTAAACCAGATGGTCTACAGTTCTAAGGGTGCCTACAGACTCAATTAACTCAAGGACAGTGTGTAGAGGTATTAATGGAACGCGTTTCTCTTCCTGGTAGACTGATGGCTATGTTTAGGTTTGGTCGGCGTATCGGGAGAACAGTATTGTAAAGTTTGGTGGATGGAAGATATGGGTGTCTGGTTGTTTTTCAGCAGACAGCTCTTTAGTTTTAGTAAAATTAATTCTTAATGCTGCAACACACAAAGACGTTGGTGCCCAGTAGTGCATTTTTGGAATGAGTTGGAGTGAAGAATTCAATGCCAGAACACCACAAATGTTTACATGGTAGAATAGTTAAATATTCCCTTTAGCACTACACTGGAACCCGGTATTTGCAGGGGACACAGCTAAAATCCACAAATACTTGAAAACTCTGTAAAAATGCTTACAACTATGTATTTTGATTGTTTAAGCACCAAATATACACTGATATGAATTGATACACATGGTGGAAATCATCCTGGCACTACCACAGACACTAACATTCACAGGTTTCCATGAGTAGAGACATTTTCTCGAATAATTGGAAGTCTGTGAATACCAAACCATGAGCAGGCACGGATCCACTGTAATTCTGAATCTTCTGAATCTTCTGTAATTCTGATTGGACATGAGAAATGTGGAGTTGTAATGGCTACAAAGGGTGGGTCAATCCTACCCAAAATCTCGGTATGACGATTCAGATTTCTTCATACTGAAATCTGAAAGTGTTTAAGTAAGCAAAGGCAAGCGTACCAATATTTTTGGCCAGGTACTGTATGAAATTTCAGTAATTCAATAATAAGAAATCCCACATTTATGCGTTTCCAATGTGAATGTTTTTGCAAAAGTTTACAGACTTTTGCTATGGAAGAATAATTAGTTCACCCAACCACATACATCGCTAAATTCAAAGATATTTGTGTAAAATCCAGTTCACTGTAATGGAAGTGCACTGTGGCCATATAAGTTTAATAACAGTTTTTAGTTGATTATATCATCGTTCTAAATGTTTTCCACACAAATCTAAGCTAAATTGGTGTTTATGCCTTCATTTTCTGATTTCTATTCTCTTTTCTTTTGGGATCTGAAAGGTTTAATGGAGAAGTGAGTTATTTCAGGGATTACAACATTACATTTATTGGAGGCCATGCCAAAATAGAATTCATGAAAAACTTAAAGGTGAGGGCTTCTGGAAGCTTGCTTTATTTATGCCAAAAATGCTTGGCCACAATTAACCAGCCACAACCTCTCTGAATGTCAATTTAGGTCATTTTCTGCTTTCACAAAAGCCCCGGACTTGGAGCCCGTGAAGCAGAAAAAAGCTGATGTAATGGGTTTAAGAAAATCTCCAAGGGGAGTCAAACCTCACCCACACAGCCCCAACTACCCCCACTTGTCTTCTGTCCAAAATCCCACCCCTCATCCAAGCCTTTAAACTCTTTAAGTGGTCTCTACCTTTGGTCAGCACCCAGATCGTACCGCTTTGAAGCACACAAGTCAGAAACTTACAATTCAGACAACACAAAAGTTTATGATGGTAACCAAAAAAACAATCAAAGAAGATTTATGATTCACTGATTTTGGTGTTTGAAATGGGGGAAGGGGACCAGAAGATGAAGGATGAGGGAAAGAAAAAAAAAAGAGGGGGGGGTGAAGAAAAGAAATCCCAGCCTTGGCGTACACAGCAAAACGCACAAAAGAAACCTGTAACGCCTCCAGATTCCTTCTAGTCGACTATCAAAGACATGCTTTGGTTTAGAACAAGAGACTGGTGGGTAAGATAGGACTGAGCGAGCCAGTGAACCCGGCAGCGGCTCGGTTGGGTGCTGCGAGTTAATCTCTCAGATAGGATTTTTCTCCCTTCTTCTCCTCCACCTCCTCCCTCTCTTTGGGGATATCACTATTGCTGTGTAGCTTTGAATAGAGGGACTTGTCTAACCTGATCACTGGTCAGAATAAGCACGGGGAGAGGCTCAGAAAACACATGCAGAGATGACCGCTGCTTTCAAGTTCAGAGGTGTGGAAAACCTGCCCACTGATCCATCTTGATGCCTTGAGCACAATTCCTATCTCACACTCCTGTGAAGTCTTTGAAAATGGGCCTCAAATGGAGTTTTCAGGTGAGAAATATCATAAAATGACAGCTTTGGCTTTAAAGCAAACCTTAGACGGTGTGATGTCTAGAAAAGGTTGCATCCAGTTGACATATTTTATCATGATGTTTTAGGTACTCTGGCATTGGAGAAAGGAAGGTTCCATTACTGTTAGCATAGACTGTAGGAAAAAAGTACAATCATTGGTCGTGTGGAGGTACTTTGGAGATGAAAATATGTTTTCAAATATGTTTCATGAGGTTTCATGAAAATATGATAAATATGTAAAATGAGTCTGTAGGTACGGCACAAAAAATACATAGAGCACACATGTTCTAGACATTTAAATGATGACCAAGAAAATTTGAAAGACATTTTATTTTGCTGCTCTGTTGAATAAACTGGTACAGTAAATAACGGGGATCTTGTTCAGCCAAGGGTTTTCAAGTTGTGGGAATTTGTGACCCATCCAATAGAACTTTGGAGAAAGACCAGAAAAATATAATTCCATCTCTCTTGTAAAAATATGAATAAAAAGACTAGAAGAAACGTCAACCTTTGTACATTGTTTTTATTTAAATTAGAGATGTTGTTGTATCACAACACAGACTCTTGGCAATAATTGTTGCTGCCCAACAATGTGGAAGGATATTGGGTAATTTCCAGACAATTCTGATTCTGTTGTTACACAAAGATGACAATTATCTACATGTGGAAATATTCAAGAACATCTGCTGATCCTTCCATCAGTGGATATATTAGTAAATTCAGCCTCAATTAGCATGTCAACATACTGTATATGTCAAGAGAATTTGAAAAAGCCCAGCATGGCTTGATTTGAATGGTTGCAAAGAGAAATGTGCCTCTTTCTAAAGATATTATGGCAGCACGACTAAGTTTTTGCTTAGCTATATCTGAATGAACAAGACTTGTTGGAAAGATAAGATGCTACAGCCAAGTTGTGAAAGTATAACTTGATTTGATTTAGTTTGTGGTAAATAAACTGGATGTCAAAGATTACATGTTGGTTTGAAGAAACTTGGTCAGATAACTTTCAAATATTAGCATTAATCTGTTGATATTTTTCTTCTGATTCAAGTCTATAAGTTTGTTGTGTGACAGAGGGCAAAATAAAACATACAGTCTTTTTTTTACAGCACTTATCAATTTGGAGTGTGTCCAAATATCTTCCTGGTCTACTCATCATGTTTTTCCCTTTTGGAATGCTAGAACAAAACTGATCTATGACACTCCATATTCCATGTTTAACTCTATATTTTGGTCCTTGTTTTGTTTGTGTTCTTCTTTCCTGTGGAATATTATTAGCTGCTTAGGAAGTCTTGAGCTTCAGGATCTTGCTCTTCTCCAGAGACCCCTCACTCCTTCAGGTTGTCCCAAATCAGTTTAAGCAACTTAAACTGATTAAGGAAGCAGAGAAATGCAGAAAGATGAAGGTTAAGGAATGACTCTGGGACATAGTTGATTTTCACAAGGAATATCAACCTGTAAACTCTCCTTTTAAACCACTGATTGATTTTGTTTTCCTTAAATGCCAGAACATTTAAAATAAAATCACAAAGGTAATCGCTGGAGACACTTCAAACATTCCACATGTACTTTAAACGCTCTCCGGTTCCCCACACTTCAGTTCCCTGATCTTATTGCAGCGTGACCTCGGCCGTTTGACCCGGAAGTGATGCAGGTGAGCGCTTCCTCAGATGTAGTCGGTGCTCCAGTAAGTGTTTCCTAAAGAAAACAAGTCAGAGGCAGGAGAAACCTGAAACCAGCCCTAATGCTGACTGCCGCTCCACCTTGCTTCCCTCTCCCAGGGCTCTGTGTCCACAGAGGAGCCAATATGGGAGGAAGGGGAGTAGCTTTTACTGTCTGAACCACTCAGTCTGTGTACACATTTCATTTAGGTGTGTGAACATGTACATGTACTGTAAGACCAGCTCGCATTCCTCTCAGCTCCAACTGGCAGGCAGTAACAATCCTCTGCAAACAGGCAGCGATTGCGGTTGTAGCCGGTCTTCAGGTTGGCCTGACAGACACCGGCATGCCTGGCCAAAACGGCTTGTTTGTGCAGTTGTCGTGAGGAAGGTCAGTCACCAAGTTAAGTGTGTGAGAGGACAAAATGAACCTGACCTTTTGAAGAAAGCCCCGTCTGTCTCCCCTCTGAGAGCGGCTGGATTACAACACTCATCTCCTGCTGTAACTGTCGCACACTCCCACACACACGCACACTCCCACATACACACACACACCCAACACGCTGTGGGAGAGTCCACGGTCACTCTGATTTCATGTCGGGCTCTTCTCTTTGATGCGCCGGGGCTTCTGTGCATGTTTGGCAAATGGTCATCTGAAGTGTTTCCATCCCCTTTAATAATATCTCAAAGCCTCGGGTTTAGGTGCAGCTTTTGATTGTGTGCCAGACTTGGATGCTGGGCTGGGATGAAGCTATCCAACATGTCTGAGATGAACTGATCTAAAGGACAAATCTCTGTATTGAAGACGAAGCCAGATTTTTCACTATTTTCACTTGCGTTATGTTCAAACGCTTCACAAAGCAATTTTCCACTGTAGTCTGGATGGTTTTTAACGCACATTTGCAGCATTGACGAGCTGAGCGCAGCAGATGTGTTTGATCCCTCAACAGGACTAGATATTCTTTTGAATCAGACATAACCATATTTGAGAAGGAAATATGGTCAAAAAAGAATATTTCTTTGAACTTAATGGAAGATATTTGCTGTTTTCCAGTTAGGACAATCGAACATTTGACAATATGTTGAGGTTTTTTTTTTGTTTTCTTTGTGAAAAATTACTTTCATGACTTGAGCTTTTGTTTTGGATGCATATTTGACAGGCAGTAATGTCAAATATGTCAAATAACAAAATTATACCAAGTATTTGTGATCTAGTTTCTACTGCAAATATCTTTGCACACTTGAAATAAGACAAAACTAACTTAATAGTAACTTTTCAGCAAGATATAAATGCTTGCTTTGGTCAATACTTCCTTAATGCAGATGAAATACTACTAGTCATAAGCAAAATAAATTTCCAGTACTTTTTGAAAATGTACTTTGATGAAAAAGTAGTTCTTTGCTAGTACTATGTCAAGATTAAGAAATTTATTTAAATCAAGCTCATATTTCTTGCTGTAAAGTTACTTATAAGTTAGTTTGTATTATTTCTAATGATCTGAAACTTGTCGAGATGTCATACCAAAATATGTTAACATTATGTTTTTTTGGAGTGAAGCTCTTGACTGGGACATACTGCACATTTACTGTGTAGACAGACAAGTCGAGTGTTGTGATGCAGCTGGAAAAAAAAAAACAAATGTTGGCAAATGCACAATGTCAAATGGTTTTGCACTAGGACATGGAAGGTATTCAAAAGCCTCGAGAGCCAGTCCCAAGCAGCATTTCTTGTAAATTCTCCAGGTATGGGTTGTATTGCACTTTAAAGTCAAACCTTGTTTGCTTCACCTCGGGTCTTTAGAGGTATGATGTTTTCTAACTTGCATCCGAATAAGACTGTTACCTTACACTTCTTCTGGGACTACCTTTCCGCCATATTGTCCTCTCGAGAGGGCAGGGTCGGATAGAGATGAAGGAGGAAGAGGAGGAGGAGGGGAGGAAGGGGCAACATGGTCTAATCCCATTCCAGCAGATCGAGCAGCAGCAGCTTGCACTGCATTCCACTGCGCTGGGGTCTTTAAGGGGTGGGGAGGGAGGGCAAGCAGCATTCCTTCATGGCTGGGGCCATCAAAGATGCCGCCTGACTTCAAAGGCCACTCAGAGCCAAGGTGTTGATGACTGCAATCCTCCCGTCCGTCCACTTTTAGCAACCTCAACCCCCTCAGCCCTCGAAAATACGCACGCACCCACACACAGAGCAGGCGGACTGTGGCAGGTATGTTCACCCTCCAGCCTCCGTCCGTCCTCACCCGCTGGGCTTCAGCAGCATTAATCATAGCTCATTAAGTAGTGACATTGACTTTTGTTTTATGGTGGCAGGTCAAAGATGAGTAGCTTGAGCCGAAGCAAGGGAAGCCTTTGAACGTAGCTTCGAAAATTGACAAGAAAAGACACAATTTTGTGTCATCACTGACTGCAGGTTTTTGCTTTTAGGCTCCTTACTGGCCTTTTAGAGGTTTTAGTGAATGTTTTGGTTTGCAAGGAACATGTAGTGCCAGAAGTACCTTTCAAGTTAAAAGCTTGTGATAAAAATGTAGCGAGAAACACGTGCACCCAGTTTTCAGCAGATGTCCCTCTTCTTCTGACGTTGTTAGTCATGCTAATTAATTCACACTTGCACCTTTATGCTGACAAAGAATTTATGCAGGTGTTCACATTTATAGCTTCTCTTATAGGTGCATTGATGCAACTACCATTGGGCTGGAAGTATTTTCATGGTTTAATATCCTTGAATGAAGTATCATAGTCTTATGGTATTCATGTTAAAAAATTTAAATTAAAAAAGAAAGAAAGAGAAGGTAAAAAGATAGGACAAAATTAATTTACATCAACTGGATTCAACATTTCTATGTTAACTTAATTTTTTTATAACTAAGCTTTGCATTAGTTAAAATACCATAGAACATAACATTTTTATCTGCTCTCAAGACTATAATTGCTCATGTAGCTAGTTAGCAGCCTGCTGGTTAACAGACGTGTGTCGTAGCTTATCGAGCTGCGCACTACACAATGCAAGTCGTAAATATGGCTGTTTTACTTTTTACACAATGACTGTTACTTTTCTCAAAATTTATTTATTTTTTTTATTTTAGGATATAGGGATAGGAATCAGGACATTTTCAGCTGTCAACAGTTTGTCTTAGGGAAATGTGCCTGTAGTGAACAAAGTACGGGGAAGGAGAAAGTTGTACTACTCTTTTCTCCATATACCTGGGCTAAATAGCTCAATTAAACTCTCAGTAAAATGAATTTAAACCACAGAAACGACATGATGGAAAATGTAGGCAGTTTTAAGACTTTAGATTACCTGAATATCAACTGAAATGAAGCACTTCCATGCGGCCAGTTTGACTCTTTTTCTTTGTAAAGTGGTGCTGTGATGATCCCTTCAGAAGCCGGTGCAGTTGCTTCCACCCTGCCCCCGCTCTAAAATGGTGGCATCCTGCCCAACGTTGACCCCTGAACTTTGTCGGCCCTTCCTTTGTTCGAGTCATTCTAGGTTTTGAAGCCTGAAGAGCTGAAATTGACACCAGAAAGACTTCTGAGTGTGTGTATGCGCACACGCGCACACACACACACCCTTGCAGGCCTTTGACGGTTTCAGGATGCACTTGCAGAGAGTTAATAGAGTCACAAGCTCGGCGTCCTGCTCAGTGTTAAAGCTGTCAGCCCCACTGACTTGTGCTACATATGGGGACATTTACATGATATTGGGTGTCCTCTACCAGCATCCCCGGTTCATACTGAAACCATGACACTTGTTTGCTTTGCCCGTTGCTATGAAGATGCAATAGAGGTGATTTTCAGGGAAGGTTAAGCAGGGGGCATGCAGTGGGTGGGGAGGACATACAGCAATGGGTTACTTTGCTGAAGCACTTATTCAGGGTATACACTTGATATTTCCGTGGGACGGCTTTTTTTTTTTTATTGATCGGTTTATCTCTTTCATTGTTGCATAACAAATACTCAAGCTTTTAGTTGGTTTATTATAAATGTTGGATGCATGACTACCTTTGCTGATTGTTCCTTTTGGCCCCAGTGGAGAACACAAAAGGGAGGAAGTCTTTATTCGAGAGGAGAAGCAGAGGGACCACTGATAGTGTTACAGGAGGAGGAGTGCCAGCCCCACCTGTACGGCCCTCCCAGCTGCTCCGCTGCAACCGGATCCCGATCCCCCTCTCCTCAAGGCTACCAGCCCTCTTTGAAGTTATTTCTAGTGCTGGGAAAAAGAGCCAGAGAGCAATCAAGAAGGGGGTAAAGAGTGCCTGAATGAATGATATTGCAAGGCGTGTGTGTATATGCACCATGCAAAGGAACGCTGTTAAGTGTGTTCTTCCTTGTAAAGACTCGTAAAGGGTTTTTGCTCATACTGTTTGCTGTCTGAACTTTTTGGGGAACATAAGTAAGGTTGGAATGGTTTAGAAATTCAAACCCATAATCAGGAATTTTTATCGTTTCTTATTAAGATTATTATCTGTATACTAATTCACTTCCTCTAAATCCTCATCTCAACTTGACCTAACAGCATAGACTGAAATCGTTTGGCTAACACAGTTTAGCTTCACAGATGGCCTGATTTTTGGGTCATTGTCTGGATTAGGGCTCCTGATGTTTGAGCTATTGGGGTTCACATAGTTTGACCTAGACAAAGGCAAATGCAAAAAAGATATTTTTGAATTATTTTTTTTAAAGTTTGTACAATTTGGAACAAGTTTCTTTCTTCTTTTTTAAACCCCATTCCCTAAATTTGAAAATCTAAACTGAAAGTCACTTGTATCCATCCTACCATGACCTAGTCATGACCTGTCTGTGTGGAGGAACATCTCCAGTAGAGATTCTGGGGCTAAGCACCAGCACATTTATTATGAGATGACTCATCCTTCCATGCCAACCTTTCAGGGCGAAGGATGGCAGGGGACCTGGCTATTTCCTGGTGACCCAGCAACTTGTTGTTGGGTTTAGATTGTGATGTGTTGTGCAGCCTAGGCCACTGATTCATACCGCTCGCCTACAGCATCCACTGTAATATTATACACATTATGTATAATATTACAAAATATGTATGCATAATGTGAATGCATTTTAAAAATGCAATCACATTTACTCATAATCAGACCTAATCTAACAAAACAGACAGAAATTTGTAAGGTGTATTGATGCATCCAGTTTAGCCTTGTTATCAGCTAACAGTTTTGCTTTCCTTACTAATTATAAAATTTGCCTTTGGTGAGATGTTGTCAGTCAGCCTGACTGGAAGGCTCTATTAGACGAATCCATCAACATGTTAGGGTAATTGAAGAACAGCTTTCTTTCCTGTTTCAAGGTCTCAAAATTTTAAAGCATAAAGCGCTTCTGTTTAAATTCAAGACTAATTATAAGTTGAGCTTACTAACTTAGACCCTCCTCAATCAACCTCTGATTGGTTGTTTTTGGTCAGGAGCTTTGCATTTCTTCAGACATCAATAGTAGCTCAGGGAGGAGGTGGAGGAGCTCAATTTTTCACAGATTATCTGTCTCATATTACACTGTCACGACATGGTGACAGTTTTAACAAATATGCAAAAAACCATGGTTTTTTTTTTAAATGTTACATACTGCAACTTTAGCTATATCTTGGATTTCCCAATGTCTTTCCCCACTCACTGCTCAGTAAGTTGTGCCAATGCACAAAGAATGGACAAAAAATTGGTTGGAAAAAAACCTCCAAGACAATAAAGGAAGTACCAAATGGCTAAAGGTAGTTTTTAAAAAAAATATTGGTGGCATACAATGATGTTTTAAGAGACTTTAGGGAAGTGTTGCTTCTTCTAATCAGCTGCATCTCAGAATCTGTTGAATTTCCAGCGAACCAGGCCCGCACCCATACCTGAACATTCAAGTTGAATTTTTCTTTCTTTTTCCTTAGTTGCCAAATCAACTCCCACTATACCTTTATTTCCTCTTAACAAGACTCTTAGTGTAAGGATGAGGGATTGAGGCTCTAATAATGAGCATACAGTGACAGTTTGACAGTGCTGGTTTTATTCCAGGAAGTTTACAAAACTCCCCCAATAATGGCTCAGAGACGATTGTGGCGCAGGGTTGGGGAGGAGCACTGGAGAAGGACTGGAAAGGGGCTGAGGGTGACTGAGTTCAGGGCGAGAGGACGGTCAGGGAAAAATGCCACCGGGTTACCCCTCGGTCAGCCATGATGCATTTCAGGCTGAACACGCTAACCTCTTACACATGCCTGTGCTCAAACAGAGAGATGTGTAAACATATGCATGGCACCGGGGAAGCAGGTGGGTGTGAGCTATGGCTGCTTGCCCAGGTTTTTCTTCTTCTAGATGGTGTGTGCATGTGAAATAGGTGCCAGCAACTCTCCCAAAATGTAGAAAGGATGCAAACAAGCAAGAGTTCCCCAATGCTAATTATTTGCAGCAACTTTACGAAGATGATCATGCATAAATTGTCTGCAGAAAACAAAGCAGCTTTTATTGTTACAATAGCCTCTGCTTTGTGTATCTGCTGAAATGGTAAGAAATTTATACAAGTCATCTCACTAAGCTTTAAAGACATCTCTTCTAGATCCACTCACTTTTTTCCCTCGCTTCCCTTTGATGTTCCATTTTAAGGTCTTGCTGTGCTGAAACGAAGATGAGCTGCCGAAAAATGCAAAACCATCGCTCATGTTTTTCCCAGTGTTTGGCCTTAAATAGGCATGCAATTCAGCAAATTTGTACATTCATGTTCTCCATGGGTTTTCCTGGCTGCGTCTGCTGGAAGCAAAACGGGGCCATAATCTTTTTGAAGTATCTGTTTTGTTTCAGAAAGAAAAGTTTTATTGGTCCTCGGGATATCCATGTACTCATAAAGATGTTCAAAGAAGCTGCACAACAAATGGAGATTATTAGAGTTTCTGCACACATTGTGGTGAGAGCAGCAAAGGTTGGCTGGTTTGAAAATATATGAGGGAGCAAATGATTTGGGAGATGAGAGGACGAAAAGGTAGATGTGGCTGTTGATCAAATGTTGATAGAAATGTGTCGCAATCAAAGAGTAGTTTTAGATGGTAGGGATGGACCTTAGGGATAGTAGGAACATTTCATTTATCATACGATTTTTTTATTTGTCATTATCGCAATAAATTCCAATTAAAGATGTTTGCAATCCCCCAAAAATGACTGTATTGATCAGATTATTTTTTTTACCATTTTCACCACCTTGTATTCAAAGAATATCAATACATTTTAAAATATGATTAAATGTAATTACTGTGTGCAGTTTAGTTTATGTGACTGGTGTCCTAAAGAATTATATTTCAAATGGGAAAGTTTCTCAAGAGCAATATTTGTGCTCTGCATTGTAACATTGCTTTATCATGCAGTCATTGACATAGTTACTTGAAAAAAAAGTGCCGTACAGTAACTAATATTTCATAGTGGAATTTTTGTTATCACAAAATGTTGTAATAAAACTTTAAGTCCATTTTGCCGATCTCTATTTGGTGTGGCTTGCATTTGGCTTTCCATTGAGAATTAGAGAACAGGATCATAAAAATGAGTTCTGTTGTTAGAGCTGCTTTTATTTCTTCAAGTCCAGTCTACCTAGAGATCAATACTGATCAATTTACAGGCTTGAGTGTCAAAAGCCAAAGTAGGTCAGGAAATCCTGGGAAAAAATGACCAAGACTACCTTGAAACATTGCAAAAGTCTGGCTGCTTGGAAGCAAAACAGTGGTTTAAGACTATTGCACAGAAGTATCACAAGTACTTTTACCACAGGTGGATGGTTGGAGGGAAGTAGTGAACTTAACTGACAGGTGGAGGTTAAATTCCTGCCAGGGATTCATTGAGAGTGTGATCTGTGTAACAGGATATTCATGTGAAAGGCAGTTTCCCCCCAGAGGCTGGACAGACGGGGGCAGGAACAGATCTGCCTCCTCGTGGCACTAAAGGGGCGCTAGACACCCTCACCCATCAACCCTGGGTGCTGAGAGGAAAAGCAAAGTTTTCTGACCGGAATGGTAGCGTTTGACTTGTCGGTCCAGAGTTGTCTACCAGGACACCCCCACAAATGCGTTGCTGTATCTTTTGAAGGCGTGACCCACTTCAACTCCTCGCCATTCTCTCCTCCAAACTGAGCTCCTTCCCATCCCCACATCCATCAACGCCTACGTCAACATCTAAGAAAAAGGAAAAATCCCCGCGCGGTCAGAGATAATGGCGCAATGGCCAGCCTCTAAAATAACAACATGGTCCACAACAACAACCCTGTCCCATTTGGAGTGCAAGAGCCCCTTGCACAATGGCCTAGTGTGCAAGGGGCTCCCCGCTGCCAACCAAACTGTTAGCCAAGCAGGAGAGCGAGGTCACAATTACACAGCCAACAGGGCTCCGCTTCCTGGTCCTCGCTTAAACTGAGACACTGGCAAACAGAGGCGAAGAGAAACGCTTTGTGTAAAAATCTGAATGTTTTGAAGGATATCTGGAGGCTTACTTCTTCAGGTTTGACACAAATTATAGCCACAGGGGAAAAAAGAGCATCTTTAGAAAATATTCCAAAAAACCTGCATGTTGTGCTTTTAGTTTTGCAGCAGAACAGCTCAAAGTTTCTATGCTGAGAAAAGTATAAAAAGGAAAAATAGTAATAATATATGGAGAAAATAAATGTTAATCTGTCTGGTGAATGGAGGATGACAAATAGATGGACAATTAGTTCATATCAATCCATCGAGTTTCGCATTTACAATTTGACATTTTAATTCAGTTTAGAGCTTCAATTCACAGCACTTTACACAAAACAGTCAATTCAACCCAATAATACAGACAGATTCTGAGTCTATGATATACTGTACATTCTAACTGGATCCTTATTATCAAACAGTAACATGAGGTTCACTCTATTTAAGTTGATAAGATTTTCTAGTTCGGGACATTCAGCAGATTTCATCAAGTCATTGACTTTCAGCGTTCATGTAAGAACAGTGGATTGTAGCTTCCATAATGTTCAGAGTTCATACTGCACTTTTATATTTCTACTTGAAAAAATAATAACAACTCCGGAAATATGTGTCAAAATTGTGTTTCTTCCAATAACATTAAAGTAGCTTTAAGAAATGATCGGTAAATCTATGTAAGGCTGCATCCTGTGGATTTGTGAAAAGGTTTTTTTTGTTTTTTGCAAGCATAGCCTGAATTTTTAAAAAATCTTTCATGTTTTCCTTTGTGCTGTTGAAGGACAGATCCGTTTGTCTCAAAGGTTTGCAACTGAACATCTGAGCTCATTCTTTAATGTTTCATCATAGTCCATGTAGTCTGTGTGTGGGAGGGCCGAGGAGGAGGAAAAGGATTCAAAGAGGACTTTTTTTTTTATTCTTGCTAGGTCCATTTTAGAAATCCAAAAGAAAACACATCAGACTTTATTGCATTATTTGCTGTTTTGTTTTGTATTTTCAGTCTTCTGTTGGCTCTATATATTGGGTTTCATCCTTAATGAGAAGCTGCTTCTTCATGACTCACCAGTTGACCATCTCATTTGCATTTAGCCTCCTTTATATCTGGGTAAACCCTCCCCAAAAGCACTTCAGGTCAGGCGTGTGACCCCCTTAGCCTTGTTTTTAGCCTCTCTCTTTCCATTTGGGCTACTGCACAGCTAACCTGCTCCAAGCGCAGTAAAGTGGGGCTTAAAGGTCAGGGGTCACATGCAAGAGAAGGGTATCTTGGGTCATCGGCAGTGGCCCAGGGGCCAAAGTAGTTGGGAGCTCCCTGATTGGAGAGCCGTGGTCTCTGGGTTAATAGGATAAGTAGCCTGCGGGTCAGCTTGGCCCAGTTCTAATGCTAATACTTGAGCCTGTCTTTGCACTGTTGCCAGGTCGGGTAAAAGATTCAAGGATTTAGGGACTCCGCTTGGTTACAGTTTTAATCCAGGCATGTTTAAACTCATCATCACTTCATTCTCGTGAATGGCTGTCAGCCACAGTTGACCTCTTGAATTTCTTGCTCGTCTTCTTGTTCTTTACTTTTTTTGACTCAGTGATTTTGTAAATGATTTTCTTTTAGTCAGTCAATGCGCTTTGCAATAATTTCAGAAATTTTAAAATTTAAGAAATATGTAATTAAGGAAAATAAAATGAGTTTCATTATACCATTAGCTATAACAATTTATTCTGTCTGCTTATTTACTATCCCTCTCTGACATGCTGATTGTATGTAGCTCTCAAATAAAAACTGCAAGTACTTACATTTTTTGTGAAAGTGCCTTTAAAGCAGTCATTGCAAATTGAAAATTACCATTCAGTCGCTGTCTGTCTACATTATTGACCTATTTATTATTGCAGGTAATTCAAACAGTGTGTTCACTTTTGAATTATTTTATAATTTAGCAAACCCCCAGGAACAGACACCAGTGTTTTTCTGTTTCTAAAACGTAAAAAAGTTTTATGTTATTCTTATGTTTTAACCTTTATCAGCATCTTTCTATTGTTGGAAAAAAGTAAGAACGAGCGTCGGAGTGAATGCCTTTGTTCAGCAACATTGAAATTCTAGAGGCCACCTACATTCCTGTTCTAGGCCGTTCTGCAGCAGTCGGTGTTTGTGATGTCTGCCACCCTCTTACCTTTAATCCGCTGCTTAGACGCTGTGTTGGTGCTGGCTCTAAAGAGCTTTCTGGCTGAGAAGTGGGCCAATTCAGCAGCCGAAAACGTAATGAGACAACATCTGAGGAAAGTTTGATACTCTGTATTCGGTGTGCTATAAGACATCTCCATACTATTTACAGCATAATGATATACAGAGTAATCTCTACTGTCTTTGCACATATGCACTGGTACAATGGAAATGACAGCAACATTAATCTTTCTAGCAGTAATGTGGACAAGGATTGAGAATTTCAGCAAAAATCTGCATCCTCTGCAAGTAATTGAAGGTGAATAAAAGCCTGTTTTGCTTATTTGCTACAGTAGAAAACCCTGGTGTACCGTTTAGAACCGGTAATTGGTTGCAGAGAGGTGAAATGCTATTAAGGTCTTCTGTTTCATTAGGAAAACAGTTGATTATGAATTGCCAAATTAGCATATTTTCTCAACAGATTCGAATATTCAAGGGAGAACTGTGCAGCTATAAGCTAGTGCTTTACTTCAGAACAACAGTTTTATTGAAGTATGATGGAAAAGACCCCCAGACTTAAAAGGCAATTATTTGATTTTTTTACACAAAAGGTTACAAAAAAAGAATGCAGCTGGCTACATAGGATTCAAAGGAAGTTGCACTTCTTACCTATTTCTTTCATCTTTTTCAGATGCATCCTTTGGGACTATGCAACAACAATGACGAGGAGGACCTTTATGAGTATGGCTGGGTCGGCGTTGTGAAGCTGGAGCAACCAGAGCTGGACCCCAGCTGTCTCACGGTCCTGGGAAAGGTAAAGAACAGACTCTTTCTGAATTGAATCGCTGAATAAAATCCACTAACCAAGTCGCCACACATAATTGATATTCAACGATTTTAAGTAATTTCCTGCTATCTAGTCATACATTTTTATAAGGACTAAATAATAAATACCAGCAAGAGGTCGATGAGAGTTTATTATTAGTTTATATGAGAGTCATTTGGCACAGAATCAATGAAAACAATGTATATTAAAATTCAAATACTTACAGATTTGGGTATTTAACAAAATGTACATACAAATATGTAATGGCAAATAGGCTCTAAACTTCTGACCATTTAGCAGAAATGCTGTTGCAATCACAATTCCTAGCGCTGAAGTTAAAGCTAATTCAGCCTTTTTTTGTTCGTTCTGTTGGCTCCTTAAATATCACCATCACCTTAACAAAGGCGATTTTCCAGCGAGAATTTTTCTGTTACAGCTGAGAGGGAATTCTGCTCCAGCATAATCTCGGTAGCAGGAAAGTGCATTAGCATGTCTAGACAGCATAAGGGCTCCTTAAATCATGAATGGCTGCTCCCTTTCTGTCAGTGGGAAAGCATAGGATAAATGAGCCTGCAGTCATTCCCACCTCATAGCCATTCTCAGGGGAAATGTTGGTACATTCCATTAAGGAAAACATTTAATTAGAGCATGATAAAATATTGCTGCGAGACTCCAGAGGGGTCCGAGGACCGTAAGGAGAAAGGGGAGGAGGGAATCTGGGGATGGGTGTGGTAAGAGAGTTCGTTTGTATTCTCCTAGCAACGGAAAGCAAGAAACAAAATAAAGACGAGGATTAACTATAAAAGAACAAGGATAAGTTCATTAGAGGTTTTAATTTGGAAAAACAATAAAGGATAAGCTAACAAATACACTTGAAGTTATCTGTTTCTCCAGAAGTCTCTTCAAAGTGAATTAGTATTTATAGTGGCTTTGCAGTAGTATACCCCTAAATATTTTTCACATTTTGTCACATTAAATCCACAAATAATATGTCAAATATAACAACTTATTTGATGGAGCAGATTTTTTTTTTCTTCAAAGTCCTTCATACTTTTTTTGTTCTGACTGTTTTTTCCTTCCAATGTGTGACACAATTAAAGCAAGAGTGGGAGGGAAAATCCCTTCATGTTCATCCACTATCCTGTCCTACATCCACAAAATCTTCAAGTCATTTGGAGAACTGGTTTAGTGATGAAGCTAAAATCATCACAAAAAGTAGAAAAGGAGAGCCATTATCACCAGAAACGACTTAAAAAAAATGATAGGCAGGTTAGAGCTCCGATTAGTTCATAGTAGAGTACTTGGTGTGTCAAACAGAATCACAAGGTCACCCCAAAGATGAAAGACCCTCACCTTCTACTCAGTGGACTCAATCAAAGCAGGCTGCTAATGAGCTGGCCATTTTAGACCTTCTCTTTTGAAGTTTTGCTAGGAGAGACTTTGGTCAAGATGGCAGGAATCTTGCCCTGTGACCTTTTGGCCTCCATCCAGCCTCCCCAACTTCTAGACCACTCGGTTTCCTCTTTGTTTATCCAGCCAGAACTATAATTAGAGAAGGGAAAGTCCATTGTTGCATCTTGACAATCCCTCGCCCCCGGGCCCAAACACAGCTGGGTGCTCTGCGATTGGCACCGGCACGATTGCCAGGCCAGACAGGGCAGTGTTTACCCCCCGCCAGTCTGCTTGCTCTGCCCGGCCTGCCAGGCCACAATGCCCAGGCCTATTCTGGAGCCTGTGCCCTCCATCACACTCACCCTGTACAGTCTGGTCCTGTGATCTGCAACCCCCGCCCTGCCCAACTGGCCCCTGACTGAACCCACTTTGCTGTCCATGTTGTTGGTATACATTTATTTCTTCTACTCAACTTGCATTACTTAGAGTTGCAATGAAATATGCAGTAATACTGTTAATTACAAAATATAAAGTAAGAGGGTTAATTTAACATCTGTGGAAGTAACACTATTTACCTTTGTTAGCTGATATGTACACTTCTGTAGGTTTTGGTGTGAAGAAGCATTCTTCATATGAAGTACTGTTTTTCTTTCCTTTATTTGATTATTTGTTGAATCAGGAATTTTTTGCTGCTTTCACTGAGAACTGAGACGTTCCGACATCTAAAATATTTACAGTTGAGGAAGACATGGAAACGAGGTCGGTCACACCACCCTCTGAAGTCTGGTTGCAAACCAAACTAAAGTGCTGCTGTGTCATATATATGTACACAGTTTTTTCCCGTTCTTCCTGTGTGGTTCCTGTGAGAGCTCCAGGACTGTTAAACCTCTGACCTCAGTGTGCCACAGCAGCAGCTCCTCCCCTCAGAGCAGGACAAGAGCTACAAGAAATCGGTTCCAACTGCAGCAAAGTCTTTTTCAGGTGTTTTTCATGTGGTTTGATCAAAAAATATATATTTTTTTGTTAAACCCCCAAAATTGTATATATTTTATTTAGGATTTTAGAATCACACCACATAATTGTAAATCTGAAGAAACAGTTTGTGTGGTACGGAACATTTCTCTGAACATTTTAAAAATGTAGCATGTGTGCTATAAGCTACTGGATCAGGAAGGCTAAACACAAATAATAACTCTAATGCAAGTCTTTTGGAGTAAATGTCTACTTGCTTTCATATCTAGAGACAGAATTTGTTGTTGTTTTTTTGGGATCATCAGTTTGATGTCCACAGTGTGTCTGGTAAAACTTGGAATTTGATGTTCCCAAAGACTCAGTTGAATTTGGGTTTGAACTTTGGCTAGGTCATTCTAGCTCATGAATATGCTTTGATATCACTGTAGTTTTAACTGCCCCAGTTTCAGGTCTTATGTCTGACAAGTTTTGATGGGACTGCCCTGTATCAGATGCTGAAAGGTGAAATGAAGGCCTACTTCCCCCCCGCTTATGTCATAGTGTCTGTGTGCAAGGCATTGGGCTCCAAGTTACTTATCAGTCTGTGTTTGAATGTGGAAGAAGTTGCAGAAGAATCTAAGTTTAGTTTGTGCACCATTTGCACTCCGTTCTTCATATAGAAGCTGAAAGTATACATTTTGTACTCCTCTAAATTTTTCTGAATGTGTGCTGTGTCCCTACGTTGCTTTTGGCAAACTGCAGACTTGACTTCTCATGGCTTTCTTTCACCAGCGGTCTTCTTCTTGCCACTCCTCTATGGAGACCAGATTTCTGAATTATGTGACGAATAACTTGTTCACAGTTTCCCCTACTTGAGGTAATGATCTCTGCAGCTCCACCAGAGTTATGAGTCTTTTTGTAGTTTCTCTGATTAGGAATCTCCTTCCTGAAGACAACTGTGGTTGCACTTGGTTTTATTTAGAGATGTTGGAGATCTTAGTAGTGGGCCTAATCCATTCCCCATTGTTTAGTTGTTTTGGGGGTTATTTTAGGTAAAAGTAGGACTGAAAAACTTATCAAGATATGCGCTTTATTTCAGTCAATATCAATAATTATTTATACTTTTTTTTTGTTTTGAATATCTGAACTGGTGACACGATATTTCCCATTTTGTAGTTTTCTCTTAAACTATTGTACTCAATTTCTCCCTTCATTACACTCCGCCAATTTTTATATTTAAGCGGTTTTAAGGCACAGTAGCAAAAAAATGAAACTGCTGCTGTGCAAGTTACTAAAGTTGCACAAGAGGTGCAGGTTTCTAGGTAACCAAAGAATGAGAGAGTTAGTTGATGCCACCCACCTAGCTTAGCTAGCCTTAGCTAGCTAAAGCCAGTCCTCTGCCTACATTCCCCTGAAAGCTGTGCGGGTCTGGATTGGAGTTCAGTGAAATTATTGAACAATCTATCAGATGAGATTTCTACTAATATTGATCACATGCCTATTATGATATATATTGTTATTGATTTATTTTCCAGCCTTAATTGAAAGGTTGTGAAACCACTTTTCTTTCCACTTCAGTAATGCACTTTGGTCCATCACAGAAAATATATTAAAATTTGTGGTTGCATGGAGAGGAAAAAAAACGGGGAAAGGTTCAAGGCATATGATTATTTTTGAAAGCGTCTGTCTTGCCAGAGCTCCACTGCATAACAAAGAGCCCTGGTGTTGCATGTTAACTCGCTTCAGCTGCAGCTTATCAAGTCCTTGCTTCCTCCGGGCCGTTTGTAGATGTTGTAAATCATGCTCACACCTCTGCATGCATGTATCCGTTCTCCAGTTGGACTATTTATTGCATTCGGTAACTTGTTCTTAGTAGTCATTTCCTTCCTGCTGCTTGACTTTCTCAGAACTGACCTTCGTCCCGGCTCTGCACGCTCGCCTCGCACACATACTCTGCAGTCTTTGGCAGCTCCTCTGGAACATAAAGTCATGCCACTGGCTTTCGGACTGGTCGGGAGGTCTTTGACGCCATGCCAGTCCCATAGCTCCTCTTTCAAGGACCGCTGTGTAAGTCCAGCAGGCCAAACCGGGCCCCTCTGTCTTTCATCCTGCCGGAGGCCCTCAACATAAAGACGAAGAGAAGACAGAGATTGTGTATTGGAAATTAAAAAGAAAAATATGACCCATCCTCCCACAGAGTTATGCAGCTTGCGGCTGGCATTACATGTAAAACTCTCTGGTATGTGATTGTTGTGTGGCCTTGTCCTGCCCTTAACCAGTTTGTCTCGAAGTTGTGATCATTTCCACTAAACTCCAGCCAAACACAACAGTCACAGCTGGCCTCAGTCCGGCTGCTAAAAAAGCATTTAAGAATAGCTGGGGCAAGGAGAAAAGTTCAGAACTCTTTATTGACATCCTCCCAGAAATAAACCTCACTGCTTTAAAGTTCTTTTGCCAGAGGCACACTACCATAAAAAGTGCATCCTGTGTGGGAAGCGCCGACTTTGACACAGACACAAATATGATCCTAAAACCACAGTTGCCATGGAGCAATGCGAGTGAGCGAACGAGCGTGTCTTTTCCTACGAAGCTGGCACTGCGGGACAGCGGGCCAGAGCAAACAGCTGCTGCATCTTAGTGCTAAGTGGCTTTTGGACTCTTAACTGCGTCTGGCATGTCGGCTTTAGCTGCCAGAGTGCGCATGAATGTTTGCAAAGCAGCGGGAGAGAGGGGGAAGACCAGGGTGCAGAAGGCACACAAGAGCAGCTAGGAGAGGGTAGACGCATTTTAAAAAGAAAAAAAAGACGAGGAAAAATGGCAACAGACAGATAAGTGTGATGTTACTGGCGACTGGTTTTCCAACCTTTGGCCAGGTTGGCTGTTCTACACACTCAGGTGTGTGTTAGAGGTCACCCCGAGGCCACGGCAGTGCCAGTAGGGTGTCATATGGCTTGTTGTAACGACTTTCCACTAAAAAGGCCTGTGCTTGACCTTGCTTTCAGTCCCAGCTACAGTAAAAATAAATGGGAATCAGTGAGATAATTGGCTACTTTGAATGAAAAGGATGTATATGCTCATCATCAAGTGTTGAGTGGTGTGGAAAAGACGAGCAGAAGGCTGGCCTGTCAGCTTGTTTTGGTGCAGACAGCTGAATATGACTCACCGTCTCTGTCTCATCTCGATCTTTTTTTTTTGTGCCTTTTTCTTCTCTCACTGGAGAAAAACTTGGTGAAGAATGGAGCCTAAAAGAAAAGAAAAAAATCAATACAGCTCTTCTTTCTGCAAACTCCAGACCCTGTATGTAAAGTACTGTGAAGCCACAGTAGTTATCGATTAACAAGAGCCTCCTTTGTTCGATACAGAAGAACTTTGATTATGCTCCGACTTTGTGAAAGAAATCTTTTCATGGCGCAGCGTATTGACAAGACAATTTTTCCCTGTGCTTGTGCAAAATTGATGGGGCTTACTTCCTTTCAGCTGGGAGATGAAAACTAAAAATCAATATCTTTTGTTGTGTAAAACACTGTGGTTAACTCAGGCAGCTGTTCCATGAACCAGAACTGAGGCTAATTACTGGTAACGTCACAAACCTCTCGTCTTCGTCAATTAAGCTCTGCTGGGCTTCAACACAACAAAAGTTCCCTTTCAGAAGTCTTTTTCTTTCACTCTCAGTCTTGAGAATATTTTATAAAATTTGAAATAGAATCTTCTGCACGCTCATTCTCAGGTTGAGTTCTAATGAGATGTGTGGTTTAAAATTGATAAGTGGAAATCAGTATTGGTCACGTTTGTTCAATAAAAATTGAAATGACAGATGGTATCTGTATAAATTACGGGCTGAGTTTGAGTTTCACCCAAACTTAAAAGACGAGAGATGCACCAATCAACTGGCCAACATCAGAATTGGACAATTGTTACTTGATAAAAACTGAAAACGCATATTAAATACATAAAAAAATAATAACTGAAATTTGGGGTTAATAAGCAAAACTGACAGGATGTGCTTTGGTGGACCTTTAAGAGTTTGAGAGATTTGACAAGACTTGCTTTGATGCATTAATAGAGCTAATCTGTTGAATCGGAAACTACTAACTCTGTCAGGGAATCTACAGGATGTTATGGCTGAGACAGGAAAGAAATCAGAATTGGTTAGATGAACCATAAAGAATATAAAAAGGAAAAGTCTGATTGGTGTGTCTCTTTTTTTTCTCGTTTAAAAACAAAAATCACTCCAGACTCTACCTGGACTCTTTTTCTCATTCAACCAAATCACATGACCCTAGTTCAAGTCCCATTAGAGTATAGGACATCTAATATGTGCAGTAAATCTTTTAAGTGGGGAAAATATTCAACAGTAAGAAAAGATTAATGTAATGTCAAGGCTTTTTACACATCTTTACAGAGATGCCAGTAGTTGTGGAGGGTGATGCAGCTTTCTTAAGGATACCTTTTGTTTCCTCTGATCCTTTTAAGACTAATGGTTGTGTGTTAACACTTTGAATCCAATCAAGACGTTATTAAATGAACTTTACGACCAAATCCAGCTCAGCTCCGCAGCTGCATTCTGAGCTTGCGGGGTAAAGTGCGCGCTAACAGCTTAGCCATTTCTCCCCCTGCTCTGCGCTTCAAAGCCACTGCACAAACACAGCAGCATGGAGGGAGGGATGGAAAGAGAAACTGCAAAAGAGAGGAGGAGCAGCAGGAGAACACAGAGGGAAAAAAAGCTTAAGGAAGTAAGAAAAAAAAAACTTGTGAAGCATGGAGCACTCAGGGGTTTGCCTCCCAGGCTCTCCTTTCATGTTTGTGTACGCCTCAACTTGCTGATATTATCTTGGCCGCTCTTCCTGGCGGGGTGTCGGGAGAGGTTTCCACTCTGACCAGCCTGTGTTGGAGCCCTCACCTTCCTTCCTATTTCAATCCCAAATAACCCCCACCCCACTCCCCTCCTCTTAAATCACTGCTTCACCATGTTTCACGGCAGTTGGAGGCACCCGGGATCCCACTGCGCTTGTTTCCATGGTCACTGGGAAGCTCCTTGTGTCATGTGGCTCAAAGTGAGCCGTTCCTGGGCCGAATTACCCGCCTTTCAATAGGAGGCCAAATGACCATTATTAGACTTCACAGCTCAGGCCTCTATTTAAAGAGAGAAGAAAGGAGCCCCGGGGACCTGAGATGAGAGAGAGATTGGGGAGAGAAAGTGGAAGGTGATGGGAGACGACAGTCGGAAATGATGGAAAAGAGGAAAGTTTGGTTAGCATCTCTGACAAGTTGTTTTTCCCCTCTAACCGTCATTTTTTGTAATTGTAATTATTCAAAAAGTCACACTCCAGTTTTAGGATAAAAACACCTCAGCGATGGTCCTGCATTGGATCAAAAGATGAGCTTTGGAAGGAGTAAATCTCAGAAAAGACAGACATCCGCCCACACCAAACAAAGCCCCGTCTTTCCTCTCTGCAGCTCCCACTAAGCCCACACTTGTGTGGATGAGGATCTCTGCTCTCCTGGCTGTGTGAATCAGAAGGGAAGTTGTCTGAAACCTGGGCACATGGCCTGGCAGTGCAGCTGGAAACTAAGGCTTCCTGGTCCCACACAGCTAATCTGATGCACACACAAATCCTCTGGTGGAGGGTTAGCAGGGGTGAAAACTATCCTGCTCTTGCGGTTCGAACGCTCTTTTAAGTCGTGCCAGGGCGGCAAAGTTGGAAACAGCGGAGGGAGACAGATGATGTGTGTGCGAATATATGGGGGCAACATCGGAGCTGGCTGCACTTTAAGAGGGTGAGGTAATGGAAGAGGAGAAATGAAACATGTAGATAGGAAGCGGACGGAGAATAGGAATGTGTCTGGCAGAGAGTTGGGATTTTACTTATTAGAGCCCAATATGACAAGACAATTAAGGGAACACGGCGGAAATGTTGCAACACATGATAAATCTTTGGGTAATTATCTGACTCTTAAGATGTATTTTGTGAGTGACAAAACTCTTACATTTACAATTACCAGCCACTTTATGGGAAACACTTTGCTGGAACTGCCTTACTACTTCATGGCATACATTCAGCTATTTTTTTTTCATTCATTTTGACATGATGGCATCAAGTTGATGAGGATTTGTTGGCTTTGCATCTATGATTCAGATCTGATGTTCCAGTACATCCTGAACGAGCTCATGTTCAAGAAACCGGTTTGAGATTATTTTAACTTTTTTATCTGGTACATTGAGAAGGGATTGATGCACTGTTGTCACAAAGGGGATGGAGATCATGACCGTCAGCCTGAAGTGTTGATACAAGGCAGGATGGATCCATACTTTTTATGCTGTTCATACCTGAATTTGAATTTTGAAACTAAACTTAAGACTCCTCTGTTGTTATCCAATGAACGTTTTTGTAGTGTATATATCCTGTTCTTGGTTGACAGAACTGACACCTAGTAACTTTGCAGTTCAGAAATTGTTCTCCTGGGGCGCTGGATGAGCTGGGTGGAGACGGTAGAAGCTACAGTCCTCAAAGCTGCATATCTTTGTTTTCAGGAGTGTGTATTTGACCTGTTGCTTGTTTTTGTTTTTTTTAATCTAAAACCAGTTTGTCCATTCTTCTCTGACCTCTAATGTTGATGAGGCATGTTTTATCACAGATCTGCCACTCACTGGATATTTTCTCTTTTTCAAACCATTTCTTGCAAAACCGAGATAAGGTTGTGTGTGGTCAGCAGTTTCTGAAATACTCAGACCAACGCATCTGCCTGGCTTTAACTCCAGCATGTTGCCTTCACCACTCCTACTGTATATGCATAAATCCATTGAGCTATTATTGCATGATTTACTATTTCTGTTGACAAGTAACCAAACAGGAATGTCTCATGAAGTTCTCGGGCAGTTGTTCCTCTTATGTTTGCATTTGTTGACCAATCTGTTAGATAGTTCACAAAAGATGAAACAACAACATACCCGATATCTTAAATTAATATCTAAGAAATATATTAGATATTAATATATTCAGCGGGCCCACCAGGCCACATCTGCATGTGTGTGATTAACAGTAGTCACCACACTCTTACCAACTTAGTGACTTTTCAGACAAAAATAAAAAATTGATCGGCTAAAATCGGAATCGGCAGGTCAGCTTTTCAGGTTCAGAAAACTGTAATTGGCGCAACCCTAATGAAATGAAAATCCTTTTCCTTAGTTTTGTCATTCTCCCATCTGCTTTGTGATCAGTTGACACTTCCTCTGAAAGAATGCAAGCCTGTCATTCATCATTAAAAGCAGAAAAATAGCAGTGCATTCTCAATTAGTGTCTGTTTCCACCTCTATAAATGCTTCTGTGCATGTTCTGGTGTGTAACATCACTTTGTTCAGGAAGGATGAGCTAAATTAACTTTGTAGCAGCCTCCTCTAGCTGTAGGCCTGAAGTGTGACTAATGTAGACGTCAGTTCTGATTTAGATGAATTCATGAGCTAAAAACAATATATCTAGCTCTGCTGCCTTGATTTTGCGCAGCCAGTGAGAAGGAAGCTGGTCCTGGTCTCCTGCTGGAACCAGGCTGCTTCTGCCTGTGCTTATTTTCTTGTTGTTCAGCTTGAACAGCTAAAGGTTTGGTTGATCTCGATGACTGGAACTCTTCTGGTTGGGTTGTCCAGTGAGAATCAAAACGTAAAGTGTAAAATGAGACTGAACTGCTCTGCTATTTGCCCAGGCAGAGACGACAGCAGGCGGCAGCACCATCCTGCTCCGCTAGCAGCAGCTGGACAGATGTTTGAAGAGAGTGAGGCAGCAGCAGCTTCTGCTTAAAGCATGGAGGGACACGGTTTCCTTGAGCAGATTCAAAGTGGAGGGAGATTAGTGAGAATCGTCTGACTTCAGATGAATTAGGAGTAACGGAAAAGTGGCAGTTTGTGGAGATGGCTTGGTTTGACTAAGATCTGTGTTTGGATATTATTTGCATAAGAATAATCATCTCAAACTGCCATCACTGACTTTATCTTTAAATATCTGAAAAGACTCACCTTCAGTTAAAACTATAAAGCAAGAATTACAATCTGTTACAGACATTCACATTTACTGTGGTTCTTAGAGTGCTGACCTGATTTTTCCTTTAAAAAAGAGCAATAAAATAAATTGGTCACATTTTATTGATCAGTAACAACAATGTTTACACAGAGAGGAAAGAAATATGTGTTGCTCATACCTTGATGAAGAAGTTTTTGAATCAGACAGAAAATGAAGCCAAGGTGATTATTCTTATTTTATGCATAAAATTATACATCCCTAACCTTTATCTGATTTTTACTAAGTTCAAAACAAACAGCACATTGTTTGTTGATCTGTTTACATACTGAAAGAAATGGGATTTCTGAGTCTTTACAGGTGTACATTGAGTTTTGAGTATATTGTTTTTGCACTAAAGATTACATTTCAATTTTGTTTTTATTATAGTAAAAACATAAATATTCAGATTCTTCTATAGTGACTTGATGGGAAAAACAGTAATTTTTCAGCTTGACCTTCTGGTCAGAGAAGAAAAATTAGTTTGTTTTCAATTAATATTGTAACCAGCAACCACAATATGGTTGTGCAATATTCTTTCAATGCTTCTGATTTTGTTTTCTACCTTCTTTGTCTGTCATTGTTTGAAAGATTTGAAAAACGTTCTGTTATAGGAAAAGCTAAGCCCACCATTACATACTAAAGGGAAATTATATCTTCTATGAATTAATATGAAGCAGTGGGTAGCAAATCTTAACTCAAAAATGATGATTCAATCAATAACGAGAATTATGCTCCACAAAAACTGCTCAAGAAAAGGAGGAAAAAATGCTGTTCATCTGTCATCGCTTCAGCGACTTGTGTAACTTTTCTCTAAACAACTCCTGTTTAGACAGTAGGAGGAGAAAAAGGCACTTAAAGAGTAGTGTTCCTGGGCCTTGCCGGAAACCATGTTTGTTTTTCCTGTGAATCACAAAAGACCAGAGACCAAAACCGGTAACAAAACAACATGGAAGGGGACAGGGAGGAAAAGAGGAGGAAATTTAATTAGCGGTTGTCCGCTCCTCCTGGCTCGGCGTTTGTTCTCAGCAGGACGGGAATGATGGGCAGCGGGAGAGGGAAGACTAAAGGGCTTGTTGATTAGTGGCGGTCTGAGTCTGTGAATTTGCATCTATGTTCTTATTTTGTGTGCGAGCGGTTCTGAAAGACATCGAGCCGCTTGGAGAAAGGCAGGAAATGCTTCCTGCGGTGCACAAAGCAGGAGAAAAGCTTATGGTTAGAGATGTAAACGACTCTGCGCTGCTCAGGAAGGTGGAATCAAGGGATTGAGACTCATCCATCACTTTATGTTTATCCAATCTCACGAGTTCGGAAAGAACTAACGTCACGCTCCACTTCTTCCCAAAAAACGTGGGTTCTAGAAAGTAAAAGTGCTTAAAAAGAAAATCTGAGCTTGAACAAACTTTGAAATGTGTCACTTTATAAGAACTTCTGAGTTTAGTCTCTCAAGTTAAATAAATTAAACATGAAAATGATTAAGAGTGTCTGCACAGTGGATGAGATGGATGGTTTTTTTGACTGTATTCAGAGAAAACATGGAGGAAACCTTCTTGCTGTGCGGGCATAATGCTAACCAATAATCCAACATGAAGCCCTGATTTATATTCTCTTTCTCACATAATTCCAGATTAAAGCTCTGCGCCGGTTCATTTGATGTTGAAACTTGGTGGACTTTGTTCTCCAATCAGTTGTTGGGTCTCAATCTCCAAAACATTTGTTTAACTTTCACTTCAATGCCACTCAGAATGTCTTGTTTGTACACTAAACAGCAATTAGGATATATTTTATCCCCCAAAATATGATCAAGGTATACACCATAGTTTTGATTTTGCTTTAATAACAAAGCCAACATATTTTCTTTATGTGCAGAAAATAGTGCCAATATTTATGGGATTTTTGTTTGAAATGGAGCATGTTAGCTCATGTTGGTTTTCTCAAGCTAATGAGTAAATGAATAAAAACAGAGAAAAATCCATTGGGTTTGTGTCCTGCTCATCAAAATATGGGTTAAGATTTTTAAAAGTCCATACAGTAACCTTCTGTCCTTTCACTTTTCCGTATTCACAGATTCACCAGTTTGCAGACAAATTTGTCAATTGACAGACTTTTTTTTTTTTGTAGAATGTATATCAACAATTTCAAAGGTAAGGCAGAATTCATTTTCCTTGGCTCTGATTGGCTGGATCCGAGCCGGATCCAACTGTGCGTCTTACTGAATATTAAGATACTTGTATTATTGAAGTAAGCAGTTGTGCTCCCTGACCTTTGTGACTACCGAGGGTCCACTGTAATACATTTTGGTCGTAATAGAAATAATTTGCATGTCTCAGCTAAGTTATACATCTCTGGAAAAAATAAGAGATTACTGCACTGAACCCCATTAAAAACCTTATGGTTATTCCACCAAATATTGATTTCTGAACTCTTCCGGAGTTGTTTCTAAATGAACATGAGCTTGTTTTATTTGCATCATTTGAGGTCTGAAAGCATTGAATCTTTTTTTATTTTCACCATTTCTCATTTGTAATAGTTTGTAGAATAAAAGAATAATGTTCTTTTTACTCAAACATATACCTATAAAAAGTAAAATCAGAAAACTGATCATTTTAAGTGGTCTCTTAATTTTTTTTTTCCAGAGCTGCATATGAAAAATTTAGTATGATATAAAAATGATTGCAGTTTTGCTAAATAGTATTGAAAAAAGCAAAACAAGTTTTATTCTGGCAGAAGAAGCTTAGACTGTACTGACAGTTTAATAACTTTAATATTTTTTCAGTCACAATTTGTTTTTTAAGAATTTTTGGTATTTATCTGTGATATTTTAATGTTAAAGCCCCACAGTTTTATCTCTATCCATGTAATTTATAAATCATAATGTAGCTACTTTTGTCAAAAAAGGTGAGATAAACCCCAGTAAAGTTGCTTATTCATTTTTCTCCCAAGTTTCTGGTTCTTTTATTTCTCATCAGCTTCTTTTTATTTAAACTGGTAATTTATAATTACATTTTATTTCAATTTAGCAATCAGGCTATGATAGAAAGCTGATTTATGTAGGATTTCTATAGTAGCTGCAGCAGCACTCATTAATTTCTTTTTTTTTTATTTCTAATGTACAATGTTTATTTTAGTGATTATAGCTGCCATGGCAATAATCTGAGAAAAACTTTCTTCTATAAGGACATGTGACAGGAAGTTATGCTTGGCAAACATTTGATCTGCTCATGTAATTATAATTAGTAGTGGCAATCACATGCTGAGAAATACCCACTGCACACTGCTCTATATACTCTGTAGAGATTCAGCATGTGATGATTTTTAATGGACCTTTTTATAAGTAACATCTAAGACTTGGAAAGACTTCTAATTAGATTAGAAACAATTCATTTGTAGTAGGATATAGCTAAGAAAATTACCCAGTTCAGACAACTTTCTGTTCAAATTGGACACGTTTTGGAAAATCTGGCAGAGCTGCTTCATTTCTATCACCTAAATGTTATTTCAAGACTTAATATTGCTCATAGGTTTCACTGTAACACAAATACCAAACACATGTCTTATGATGAGAGAAAGCACCTCTCAGTACACCTCTCTCCCTCCCTGAACTCTTTAATGGGGCCGGCTGGTTGCCAAGTTACACTGGCAGGCCTCCTGAGAGGTGCCTCCACGCACACATACATGCACGCCTGTGCAAAAACACATTTTGATCGCACAGTTCACTTGTATAATTGATGTTACGCAATGTTGGGTGAATAGCCCCCCTATATTGTGCACTGAGGCAGATGCAGAACAGGAGAGGTTGTTGTTTAAGTTTTAAGTTTTTAGCTGAGCTTTGAAGAAAGCCTGAACTGGAAATGGAGACAAACAAAATGTGTAGTGAGTGATTTAAAAAAAATATTTATTTTTTTTTAGTTTTAACAATTTGTGGATTTGGAGAAGTGGAGAAGCATCCAGAATTGAACCTCTGATGAAAACCGATTCCAAAAAGTCTTCATGTGGTTTTGTGTTTGTTGCTCAGCTCCTCCCTGCGTTTGGGGATTTCAACCACCCATGAGAACGGGTTCTCCCTCCTGACTGGTATCACTGCTTTACTTTTTGTAGTAGTGTGTGCATACTGGTTGGTACAGACCAGAATGAATCGTTGCAATCTTAGCTGGATTGGTTCCTCAGCATGGTTATGTTTCAGATCTGTCGCTCCATGTCTCCTTGGGAATAAGTACATTCTTACCTAGGAGAAACTTTTTAACCTGAGGCTTATTTGCCTGTGACTCAAAATATTACATACACTTCAACACTTTATATGAAAGTATTGATTTCTGTACAAAGTCTGCAGGTTTTTCTGTTTCTGTTCATACAAATTAATTTGAATAAATATTAATTTATTTAAAATTAAAAAATTTAAAATTTTAAGCTTTAAAAATTATGTAACTTTATGTTATTAATGCGAATGTTTAATCAGTAATACTTTTATTACAAACAGGATCATGATTTCTTGGTTAATGTCAAGTTGTCATAACAAAGACATTTTGAATAATGTCAACTTTGTATTAAAAGTGTCATAATTTACCAAACGACACTTTATGACAACAGTATAAATATAAATATTCATGAAGACTTGCTCATGTTCATGACAGGTGTTATGTCATGTTTATGACAGTGTTATGACAGTCTTATTCACAACCCGTCAAATAAAGTGTTACTGCTAACTCTTGATCGTTCCTCTTTAGATCCAAAGATAATAATTTCAGAACTTCAGAAACCTTGGCACACCCACGCAATAATTTGTCCAACAATCTGTTCAGTGTTTGGATTGGTTCAGAGTCATCTGGTGACATCGCAATGTAAAACTGTGTATCATCTGCGTAATCTTACTTTTAGAGCAACCTTTGAGACTTTTCTTACTTAGCACCTTGTGACAGTGAATGTACATTTATTAAAAAGTAAATCATTTTTTATATTGAAATGATTTTGCGTAAAAGTCAAGCTAACTACATCTAATAATTCTAGTTTTGCCCATTTAGACATTTGCAGTTCAACTGGTCTTCTGGTAACCCAACACCAAAGTCAAGCTAGCAGCTTAGGGTACATGTTTGCTCAGAGTCGGCTTGCTAGGGATCAGACAACTTTAGTGAAAAATTTTCTGAATGCTGTAAAACGTAGCTAAAATAAAACTTATGGTGGATATTTAGTCATTTGTTTTAGTTTATATGGTGGAAAAGTGAGTGAATTTAACATATTTTGTCTGGGTTTTGGAATGATTATGTGCCATATTTACCAGACCAGCCCATTAACTCCTGACTTGTGGGGACATTTTATTTTTAGTCTATTGCATCAACATTTTATTGGTCTCTGGGAAAGAAAGTCATAGTCTTGCAGCCAATTTTAGGTCAGTCATTCCCACTTGTTAGAAGCAGCAATGATCAGTTCACCCTTCACTCCTGTGTGCAAGTTTGATATTAGAATGGTGGTCAAAGAGTTACCAGAGTGGTTCAAACCATCTTTGTTTTCTTCATATTCAGGAAACCTTCAGTTTATATGCAGTGGTTAAGAGGAGAGGTGTTTGAGGAGACACGCTCACCAGTAGGCCGGAGGAGAGGAATTTTACGAAGAAAAGATGCATCAGACTCTCCAAGAGATTGCTTTACAATGTCTCAACTGAAGGAACAACATTAATATTAAACAGGAAAAAAGAGGGTTCAAAAGTTTGAGAATATGCAAGAATTGTCAAAAACTACAGTCAGACGTAGGATTCACCTAGTTTTAACTCCTGTAAGATTCCATATTTCCAAGATATTTCTCATCATCTGAGTAAAAATGGATTCATAAAAAGTAATTACTGGCAGATTCAAAGGTTATTTGCCTTCACAAAAACAGCTGCAGAGTACAGCTTGAGCGTACGCAAGTACAGGAAAGTCCTAATTTTGCAATTTGCAAGTGAGCAGATCCAGCAGAACAAGTACCAAACCTGTTGATTAAATGATCCGCAGCCAGTATAAATTATTAAAAAAAACATGCTATGACACATCAACATTATATTCTAACATCAAACAGTAATACACGGAGTGATTAATGTTGTCTGACTGGATGTTGGACAACTGATGACTTCATGAGGGAGCATAAAAAACAAAAGTCATCCCTCTAAATATACAGCAGCTCTCAGTTTTGCTTTCTCGTTTGAAAAGCAGGATTTTATTTTAGCTGAATGAAAATAATGCCTTGGCACACTCGCCTGCTGCGACATGGATAGAGGGGGAAAAGGAGGAGGAGAGACCACATATGAGAAAATCCATGGGAGAAAAGTATGCCTTTATCTTTTAATAAACCGTAAAGCCAGGAGGCAACATGAAATTACGGCATAATAGCAGTGGAGAGTCTTCTGAAGACTTAATTGCCTTAATTATAGCAGTGCAGAGAGAGGGAAGGGAACGCATGGAGAGGAGGAGGGAAAAAAAGGAAAGAGCAGATGAAAAGAAAGCAGGGAAGACGGAGGGAGTAAAGTGATAAAGGAACAAGCATGTCGGCCATGCTTTGCAGGTGTATCAGTGTTTGTTTGTCTGGATTTGAGCAAGTCTCTTGTTCATGTGTTCATAACTAAATACATTATTTTGCAGGTGTGTGAAATCCGAGAAGCCTTTGTCCGTGTGAGTGATGGATAGGGTGCAAGGCTGAGAAAAGTCTTTCTCTAGACGAGCGAAACCGTCTCTCCCTCAGATCTTACAAGCTGGCGGGCTTACTTAGGGATGCTAAACATAGCTTTCATTTTTCTCTGTGTCTAGACTGGGCTCTTAGTACTTTCTGCTGTGGTTTTTCTGCTCACTCTGGGAAGATCATTCCCTAATTCTCATGCCTTAGGGCCAGTGGGCAGTTTGCTAAGCCGGCAGTGTTTTGAAGTGCCTGAGAAGCCCCCAGCTCTCCACACCAGTCTTCAGGTCACACAGATTAGTTTGAGAGTTCACCTTATACTAAAGACCAAAGTTGATGTTTCATCTTTTTTTTTTTTTTTTCAACTTTCTATCCAAATTTATGTCTTTGTCACAAACATGTTCTTGTTTTATTGTTTGAAAGTTTTCAGTTTGAGCTGAGCAAACCTCTCCTGGATATCACACAGAGCAAATAAAAGATGTCAATGGAGAATTTTTTTAAAAATGCAGAAAAGATCCTTGATATTTAAGAGGGTGGTGACTGCTGCGGTTTTTGTGCGCTGCCCGTATATCTCTATGAAGACCTGATATTGAAAATGTATTTCTACATCATATTCCTCATGGCTTTAAACATAATATAAACAGAAAACTCATGCACTCATTTTGTAAACTGTATCTATTTCCTGCTGGGGTTTAGCAGAGGTCTGATGCAAGCAGGGAGTAAGAGTCTGTGTATGCAGAAAAGATGAAGGAAAAAGTCGCAGCTTAATGCAGTCAAACCTGACCACTGCATTTTTAAATATATCTGAGCACATTTTGTCTCTACATTACATGAGTTAGGATTTGTGGCGACTTGCAAGTTTAACCAATCATCCAGAGTTTATAGCAGCTTGACGTTTTCAGATTCATAGAGGTTTTTGGCGCCAATCTCCATGAAAATACAGAAATGACTGCTTTTTTTATTTTTATAACAGTTTAGCCTCATTAGGAGGACATTAGAGTTAGACGTCAGGTTGCAAATGCTCTGCAGTTACATTTCCAGAGCGCTACATGACGCATCATGTCATGATCTATGCATTTTGAAACACGTAAAAATGTTGATATGTGATTAGGATAATCATTTGACTATGAAATTGTATCGTAAAGATGAATGAGCATGATGTATTCAGTTTTAGTGGTGTGGAAGAAATTGGCACAACACTCAGATATATTAATTCCCATCAATAATATTTTTGATTGTTGATGGGGAAACTTCTCTTTTTGTGTTTAGTATCACTGGCAACCAGCAGTGGTTTCCATCACATCTGGATTCTTACAAGATCACGGGCATGCAAGGATCCTTACAGGCTTTCAGCACCAGGCTACACATACAGGCCTGGTGATAGTAAATTACAACTGAGAGTCAGGTGAGCAGAGCAGGTGGTGTAGATGACTTTACAAGTTTGTCATCAAATGATCAGATTTTGCTAAGTAAATTAGAAGCTCAACACAGAAACAGATTCTGTTTTTCAGAAAATGCAGATCAGACAAAAGATCTTAAGGCTAAATCCAACAAAAAATGTAAAAATTAACATTTTTGTTAGTCTGAAAAGTTAAGTTCACTCAAAAAATGAAAAGAATTAAAAACGACTCTAACACTGAAATATGCAAATAAAGCATTACGTGAGGCTGTGGTATGCAACTGAACTAGATTGTTGCAACATCAAGTATTTCCTTTTCTTTAGTCTTTGTTGTAAATTTGCAGCTGTGTTTGGATTCATTGTCTCATTGATTATCAGTTGTTGGACAAACGACCTCACATTTAATTAGAAACACTTTGGTGACAGAAAGAGTTTGTGGTTGACTCAATGACTCCAAGGTCCTGAATTTGCAAAACAAGCCCAAATAATCACTCACTTCAGTTCAGCTTGCTTAAATACCACCAATCATATCAAGATCCAAAAATATCAATTCAATTCAGTCGTACACACTTTGCAAGTGATCCTAGTTATCAAACAATCCAGTCAAGATTGGTTTATTATTCAAAATAGTTCAAAACGTTTTCAATGTAAAGTAGATTGACTTACAGCATCATCCTTCCACCCTTGTGCTTGACATTTGGCAAAAATGTTTACCACCAGATGTGCTGTATTTGGCTTTCACCAAACATAATGTCATGACAAAATATGAGCTTTCCTGATGTAAGCCTTTATTTTTATGAAGGAGAAGAAGTTGTCTTTAGACTTCCTAGCTGTGCTGTCATAAAATCTACATGAGCATTTCACAGTCAGATGTTGGGGTGAAAATCCTGGGCGTCCACTCCTGGTAAGCCTGGCTACCCTCAAGTTTTTTCCACCTATAAATACTCTTTCTCTCAGTAGACTGATATCCCTAAATAGATTGGAAATCACCACATCAACAATTGTTCCTCATCAACATGTGTGCTCTAAAACGGCAAACTGGCTGAGAACTGCTTCTACGGAGGTCACAAATAATGATGATCATCTCATAAAGTACATCAGCAGCTGCTGGCTGCTACTTTCAAACTCAACTCATCTGGAAGTAGCAAGGTTTCACTTTCAATCTCAGCTTTTTCATTTCAGCTTCCTCGTGATATTGGGAAAATGTGTGATATGTGATAATGAATGTCTCTCTGTTGGTTCTCTGAGCTAAATAATAAAATACCTAACAGTGTTGATGACTTTCTGAACCAAAGACTTCAGGTAAAGAGAAGTCTATCCAGCACCTGGAAAAATATTGAATTCATTATTTTTATCTAAACAACTTAGTTTTGTTGATAAAGTGACATGTGCATCTGCATCTTCTGCTTTGGTAGATAACCAAATTCTTGAAAATTATCAAAAATTTCAGCAGCTCTGCCGTTTTCTGGAAATTTGTTCCAGAAGTGTGGTGCATAGAAGCTGAATTAATTCATGCTAATTGGCTAACATTTGGTGCAGTCTGAGCAGTTCTCTCCAATTTTCATATTTATACTGCCATAATTTTACATTTGCAACACATAATGTACAGCTCTGTTTTTGTGTGTTTTATTGCCAATAAGGGATTTGTATCTGTGTTTTCATTTAACCACGACTGTAAGAAAAATAAATAAATAACTTTGCTAAAAAGTTGCGAGAGGAGTCCCTTGTTTTCAGAACTGAATCTATAAATCTGAGTATTACTGCAAAATTTCTCACTTCATGAAGCTTTCATCTATCTTGTCTCAGTGTCGTCTTCAAGCAGAAGCACCTGGTCATTTTACTGGCCGTACTTCCTTAAAAAAAAAAATCCCCATTTGGTCTCAATAAAAAGCATATGAATAAAAACTTGCGTTTCCTATGTGATTCTTCTTTTTAAAATGTTTTCCACAGTAGACTGAATGCCATCTCAAATTGCCTGAACAATATATCCTTACACAGGAACGCTGCCACTTGAAATTCTATAGCCGGTTTGAGGCTGTGAAGTAAACAGCATTTGCTCATTGAAGCATTTAGGTATTTAGCAATCTTTTAGCAGCGTTTATCCTTCCTGTGGTGTCCGAGGTTGTAGTTTTGTGTCATGTTTTTGAAGGAGGAGAGGTTTGCCTGTGGGTGCATTTTTGTTGTCGTCAGGCAAGTCCCTGCACTGCAGCGCAGGCCTGCCCGAGTGGAGATTCTTCAGGAGGGAGATTTCTTTCTTCTCAAAGCGTCTTACCAAGAGCTATTAATTATTAACTGCGAGAGCTAACATCAAAGCAGCAGACTTGTGCTGAATTAAATGTGCAGGGGGGGGCAGCATCAGTGTGGAACTGAGAGAAAACTGGGAGAGAGGGAAAAAGCTGAGCTGAGATTCCGCTCTTCCCTCTTTTGAACTTTCCGAATACAAAAGTGGATAAAAGCATGGAAAGGGTGATGCTAGTTTATGTAGAGGAGGCAGGGAGAGGGAACAGGAGGCTCGTATTTATGGCGCGTCGCTGATTTCACTACTGGGAAAGAAGGAATCGGCTTGCTGGGTTAATTGGCCTGTAATGAGATCTAAAAGACTGATTCATAAACATCTTCTCTGTGGATTAAACCGAGGGGAAATCTAATTGAGTCAGAGGGTCATGATGTGTTTACATTCAAAATTAAATCAACAGATAATGATAAATATGCGTCTCAATATCAGAGACCTTCTGTTAGTTTGGTTATGTAACTTTTCTATTCAGCCCAAATGTTTCTGATGAGCAGATTATATCATAACTGACTTATAGCTTATATAAAATGAATAAAAATAATACATTTGTAAAAAGAAAACAAAAAACACTTGATTAAATATATTTTCAAAGTAAACATTGCCGATGTTTATTCAGCTGCATAATACTTGACAACAATGTCACAAAATGTGATCTTAGATTCAGCTTTGATTTTTATTTTTTTTTATTTTTCTAAGGAGTCTTTGTCAGTTTTAACAGGTAAAAAGTCAAATGGATCAGTCTGAAGCATGACAGGTTTCAAATTGTGTCATGTCACGCCACGTTCAGGTTAAATCCAAAACGGTTGCAGGAGACAATGTGGCTCATGACTGAATTTGTTTTTAGGTACAAACTAGAAGCTCTGAGTGTTTTATGTGTTTAGTCACAGTAAGGAAATGCATAAAACACTTCACAGCTCTAAATAATCACAAAGTTTTCTACTATAAAAACAGGCAGGAAAATAGAAACACGAAGGACGAAACGGAAAAGCATTAAAAATCATATATGGCATAAAAAAATCCTACAGCCAAAAACAAACTGCAACCTAGTCCATATAAATTAGTTTTCAGGTGCTTCTGAAAAGAATCAACAACCAAAAGTGTAAAGATGGAAGCAGCACAATCCACAACTTTCTTGTGAATTCTGCTGGTCTAAAGTCTTAAAATATGTTCCTGAACCATTAACACCCTTAGACCAGAAGACCTCAGAGGACGAGAAGAGGTCAGAGATGTAGTCTGCATCATACAATCAGCAAAAGTCACTTTACATATGATAAAGTTTTTGATGATTTAAAAGATGCAAAGTTCATCAAATGTTTGGAAATATCAGATGTTCAAGTTGGTGAGGAATCTGAAACCTCTAATGTTCAATGTATGCTTGTCTTAAGACTTTACTTTGCATCCTCACTCCATTCTATTTGAATTATGATAGATGACTCTTGACCTCTCCAAAATAACTCTAGGCAGCAACTATATCCACATTTTCTTGTAGTAGACTGACTAGGTTATGAAAGGTTGCTTGTCAAAATATGAAATGTCCACAAGGCGGGGATGAATTGTCCCAAGGTCGCGACATAATGTCGACTTTTTGTTGACAAAAAAGTCTGGTATGAAATGGCAAAGTGGTGAAATGATCACCTAAAAATTGAGTTTTGCCTAGATTTGAAACAACCACTAGGGATCCATAACTGAGGTTTTTGCGATAACCGACTTGAAAAGGAGATCGTATCTTCTCTTCACAGGGTAAAAGAATGAGCGCCTGATGAATAACAATACAATCTTTCGGAATTCCTTTGTTCTTAAACGTCACTGAAGTTTCTTTTTGTTTTAATTCCTTGAACCTGTTCCTCTCTGGGACAATTTGTCCAGAAACGTGCTCCGCATCACATTTCTGAAAACGTCACCACAGGAATCAACGTCAAGCTCTGTAAAAGCCTCCCCCACACATACCATCATGCTCCCCCCTTTTCAGCTGGCCTGCAGCTTGGCATGAAGACACTCTCCAGCCAGGCGGCAGCAGAATCGCAGCACTGCGCGTTGTCACTTTGATCCTCACCCCCTCCTCTTCCCGCCAGTTATTAAGAGTGCTGGCAGAAACCCAAGGGCACTTGATAATACCAGGATATGATCCTAGCTGCACTCCCTTAGATCTTGTAGAGCAGACATCAAAACGTTCTCTAAATAGGGCAGTATGAATCAAGATGGTTGAGGAAGGATGGTTGGGGAAGGCAGGAGTTAAGATAAAACAACAGCTTTCCTCCTTTTTGACGAGGGAATGCCAATTTGGATTCTGCAAGGAGATACCTTGGGTTCTGCAAATGCAAGCATTTCTTTTATCTCTTGCCTGTAGCAGAACTCTTCAAAAGGGCCTCTGCGCTGTAACTTTTCCTGCCTCTCACATGAAAGACGCTCACATTTTCTAACAGCTGGAAACCCCTGATAACTTTGTTCAACTTTTCCGAGCGCGCTCCGCAGACTTCAGTTCAAATTCCACTCTTGCCGTGCAGGGTTGCATCACATGAAAATTGGTGTTAGTCCTGGCTTTGGGCAGGGGGTGGGTGAGGGTTGCTTTTGGTTTCTGTCACATGGGTTTGCCTTAATGTGGTGCTGATTTACATGGGATGACATCACGGGACTTTGGAGCAATGAACCAAAGGGCCACATGTGCATCCCAGCAAATGTAATCACTGACTTGTTTACTTCTCTCTGGTTCTCTCTTCGATTACTCTCCTTTCTCATGCCATGCTTGTAGAGGGTTAATCTCAGGGAGACAGCTCCCTCTAGTGGCTGTCAGTTTAACAAGCAAGATGGTTGCAGCTGATCGTGCAACCTGTTGTGCACATTTGTTGATCATGTCTGATTACTCCTGTGCTCTGTGTTGGCAGGCGAAGAGAGCAGTGCAGCGCGGAGCCACGGCCGTCATCTTTGATGTATCCGAGAATCCGGATGCCATCGATCAGGTTTGTACACACCTAGAATTACCCAGGCGTTCACTCTCTCCACTTAATCTTTCTTGTTTGGCCTTTTCACTTTTTCATTTCTGAAAGTGGCTCGGCCACATGTCCTGCCCTCCTCGCCGCTTCTGCATATTTGTTGTTTGTCTAAGCAATGTACTTTATTTGCTGCTGTTCTACTCCACAACTCGTACTTTTGAAGAATTCAAGCTTAGCTTCTACCTGACCATGACCAAACGCTCTGAAGCTCATAATTGCACAGGTAGAGAACATTACATCACCTCCTGAGACCTCAAAGCATCCTGTACAGTCACATAAACCTGCTGTCACACACATCCACATGCTTGCACTTTTCAGTCTTTCTGATTCCCGTGTCTTTGCTGCATAATGCCTCAGTTGCTCCCTTGAGCGCCTTTGTCACAAGAATTCTCCTGTGGTATTCATCCCTGCAACGCCAGGCCTGGACTTGCAGAGAGAGAGAGAGAGAGAGAGTTTTTTTTTTCCTTTCCTCTTCTTCTCTGCTGCTGGGTCGTAAAGTGCGTAGCTGAGAGATAAAAGGGATTGCGCGCAAACCACATGAAAGGCAGCGTTGGGCGGCTGTGTTAAATTCCCCCGAGAGGCTTTTCCAGTCAGAGCAGAGCGATCAGCAGAGACAGGAGCCGCAAGGCCGAGGGGCAGGGAGGAGGAGCTCGGGGAGAATTAAGGTCCCTGGGCCAAAATTAGACGAAGTCTTGTAAAGTTAATACACTTGACCTTGTTTTTTTTTTCTCTCCAAATTTGTCATATAATGCAAAGTCGACGGCTGCTCTGCAAGAAGGTTAGAAACTTTCCTTAAACGAGATGCAAACTGAATAAATGAAACCTGCGGAGGGAAAAGTAGGACAGGGAGGACAGATAGGACTGACTGAAAAGTCTGGACTCATTCTTTCTAGTCTGCCTGGCAAACTGTTGCTATGGTTTCCATATCTTTTATCCTATGCGTAGTTTCACCTAATAACTGAGAGGAAACGTTACCATTTGTACTCACAGTCATGTCACGTCATAAAATGAAAACACGTCAGACTCTGTGCTGTGACACATCTCTGTGTCATGGCTGCATACGTTTCATGCAGCAGCGTCTTTAGCTGCTGGTTGAGTGTGTGTTTTTACACCCTCCGATGCAGTTTTATAGGTTTGCGTCTCTGTGAATACCATCTGATCAGAGTTTGATCTGTCGCATCGCTGTTTACACGTTATATTTAGAAACAATAATATGGAACAATCTTTTTGTAGCAAACAAACCAAAATTGTGGTGAGGTTAGAAAAATGCCTTATTTATCTGGAAAATAAATGTTGTCATAAGTCATATCCAAATATCTTCAAAGAGTTGTTGTGGCAGGAAAGATTTGTGAGATACTGCACAGTTCTTCCTTTCTGGATCCACCCAGAGACTCATGCTGGTACAGTGGTGCATGCTGGACCTAGCTGGGTACTGCGCACGAGCGATTTGATTGGCCTGTTGTTTGGCCCGTTGCTTTACGTCAACAACAATATCTTAGCCACCATTTTCCCAATCAGACCATATTAGTTAGCAAGAGGCAAAACCATAATTCCATGGTCAAATCTTGATGTCCAAACCTTTTTATTAATTGTGGCGCATTCGGCGTCCACTGGACCCCACAACAAACACCGAGAGACTTTGGAGAAGCTGACTACATGCACAAAATGACATCATTAGAGTGCCGACCACATAGGGAGGAACACACTACCAATGGAGACACACCCAACTTGGCTAAAGCTGTACCATTAACTGTTTAAGTGTGAGACTTGACAGTTGAGAAGGGTATATAGTAATATTTTTGAGTAATATCAAATATTTTGCTCAAAATATTTTGAGTGAGTTAGACTTCATTATGTCTAACCACATAATGAAGTGGTTAGACATATCGCCCCTATAAAAAACTGCAGGTGGTTTCTTGTCGTTCACAAATTTTTTTTAACTGAGGGCAAATGGTTCACATCAGATGAAGAGCTGCACCCAAATATTGCTTACATTATTAGAAAAACATGAAAATCCAAAGCAGCAACTTTTAAAGTAATTATCAAACAATTTCTTTTATCTTATCTTTTACAATAGTGATGGTTTTCTTAAATCACCTGAGATTTATAAGTCATAATTTTATTATTTTTATCAGCGCTAAATAAATAAAGATAATTTTAGAAGGTAATTTCCAGTGTTGGAGTTTCTTATCCATATTTTTTTTCATCTATTCCTTTCACTGTACATACATGGGCAAAATTAGCAGCATATTAAGATTAAGAATATTTTTTCTTCTGTCTCCAGCTCAACCAGGTTGCAGAGGATCCTCTGAAACGGCCGGTGGTTTACGTGAAGGGCAACGACGCCGTCAAGCTCATGAACATCGTCAACAAGCAGAAGGTGGCCCGAGCTCGGATCCAGCACAGGCCGCCGAGGGTAAGGGTTCACATTCACGCCTCCAACTTCAGAGCAAAGATGCTGCAAACACGTGTGAGACAGATCTGAAGCACATGTTGGATCACGATAAAGACGTGGAAAATGTCTGTGAGCTTATACTGGTGGTGAAAGTTTCAGATGTAGGAAACCCGTGTAAATTCCTGCTGTGGAATCGTTCTGTCTTTCTTCTGAGTTGCTTGGTGCCCTGAGGCTGAAGGCTTTTTCACAGCTCTGTGGCAGATTAATATCAGCCAGTCAAAGGCCTGTTTGTTTGCTTGGCTATTTCATAAAAGGCCAGCAAGGTTGGAGGTCAAATAACTTAACATAATGAAATTCTGGGATAAAAGGCCTTTTTTTTTCTGGTGAGGAATAAAATTGACTTCTTTGAAGTATTAGTATTCACCTTTTATTCTAGATCTTAAGACTCAATTAGGAACAAAGCAGCGAGTTTTATGAGTTTAATGGGACACAAATGATCAAATACTGAAAAAATTGACAGACAAAAATTTGAATCTGTCTTACAAAGCGGAGCTACACAGCAAAAATTAATAAATTAGAACTTTTTTCAACCGCAAGAAAAACAAATCTGTTAAAGGGAAAGGTAAAAAAAAAAAAGTGTGACATTTCCGCATTCAGTCATCCTTTAGTTAAAGGAGCTAGAGGGTTGTGTCGCACTGTAAGGAAAGTCATTAATAATATTAAGTGATATTCATCCAAAATTGAGAAAAAGAAATGAAAGCTGGTTCAAGGAGGTTGCCAAGAGGGTCATTTTCTACATGGGAGCATAATCTCCTTTATTCTCATATTCATGGCCGACTTCTGAAGGTAATTGAGAAGCATCTTCAGGGTATGGTTGGAAGAAGGAAGCCTTTTCCAACAAAGAAAGCATCTACCTCCACCTGAAACCTCCCAAAACCTGGTGGAAGAGGTTTTGGGATTCCTGACCAATTCCTACAGTGAAACATGGTGGTGGCTGCATCATGTCGGGTTTTCTGGTTGAGTGGATTTAATTATTCCAAAACACCAGCACATTTTCTCCCAATATGTTCAAGTTTCTGATTGAAGCTATAGAATAAGAGGTATTTCAATAATAAGGATCACAATTAGTTAATTTTGACTGAAAATCTCTGCGGTCTGCTAAAGGGAGATTTTCTCAACAGCTGAGAGATTTGATGAACTTTTGCTGGGCAGATTGGGCAAATATGACCATATCACTTCTACCAAAGAAAACTGAAATCTAAATCTGAATAAAAAGAGGATTAAACAAAATATTTTACACATTCTTTTCCCCATAACGATTTGTTCAGTTGTGTCAAATTTGGTTGTGTTAACTGTGGCAAAGTTGTAATTTGTGTAAATTTGTGTCACAGTACATATACTGTATATAAGGGAATAAATATTTGAAGTGAATAGAAATTAATAGATATGTCTTCGCAGTCAATATAAACCTTTTTTATGAGCTGCATGTGGAAATTTCTTAACATTGATTTTTTTTTTTATGTATTTTTTCCACAGCAGCCTACGGAATATTTCGACATGGGCATCTTTCTTGCTTTCTTCGTCGTGGTGTCGCTGGTTTGTCTCATCCTCCTCATCAAGATCAAACTAAAGCAAAGGCGAAGTCAGGTCAGTAACTCACTTAGCTACAAACATGTGAGCGCCGGAAGCACAAGTCTCTTTTTTTTGTTGTTGGTTTTTTCTACAAAAGCTCCTCTGCAGGCGTCGAGTCATGCGACAGTAGCTCCGCCGCTGATGGATTCCTCTTGTGTGTTGACAAAAACTTCTCAGTGGAGGCTTATGTCGAGATGCATGAATTGGAATTAGCATTTAATTAATGCTGATGAGAAGCTGTCTGATGGCGCCAAGCACACAGAGATGTCATGACAGGGCAGAAAACCTGCAGCGGCATCCGTTAAGATGAATGTAATCCAGCCAGGATGCCTGAGCTGCCTGTTTTTGATTTTTAATTTTCCTCAGAGTGAGTTGATACGCTAAATGTAAAAAGTAATTCATAGCTTTCCTCAAAGCCTCATCTTGGAATGATGTTTTGGCCAAAGTTTTTTTGTTGATCTGTTGTCTCCATCTTAACCATCTGCAGTTATCTACACACAATGGAGTAAAAAGGCAGAAACACCCACGTTGCGGTTTAATTAGTCATCAACAAAAATATTTATTTCTTGAGTCGCCGTCTGCTTTAAATCATCAAATCTGTTGGACATGACTCATGAGTTGACCTCTCCAAAGTCATTTATCCGTTAAGGTTACAGGAAGCAAATTAGAGACAAAGAGGATAATTACACATCTGGCTCCTAATGCGTCTTCTGTGAATGTTTCTTGCATGTCACCAGGGCAAGTCTTAACTTATATCCTCCACTCTCTGCTATAGTTCCGATCTCGCATTTATAAATGCTGTAGGGAATGCTTGCAGCTATTGTGTAGATTCCGCAAAACTTTCTCAAACAAAAAAAATAAAACATTTTTTCCCTGTGTACTGCAGAGCTCCATGAACAGAATGGCCATCCAGGCGCTGGAAAAGATGGAGACACGCAAGTTCAAGGCGAAAGGGAAGGGCCTGCGAGAAAGCAGCTGTGGAGCCTCTGATTCGCTGAGCAGCAGCTCCACCTCTGACTGCGCCATTTGTCTGGAGAAATACATCGATGGGGAGGTAAGAAAAGAATCCATTTTATGGATGTTGTAGCATAAAACTTGATTAAAAAATACTTGTCCTTTCAGCTGCTTCATATGATAATTACAAAGTGTCACTATGTTTTATTGGAATTTGGGAAAGTAGTTGAAAGCTTTGAAGTAAAACAGGAATGATGCATGTTTTTCTAAAATCCGGTGCAACAAATTACCTTCAGAAGAATGCTGATTTGTAAAGTGCCGTTATCGGAAAAAAGCCAAAAGAATAAATATTCTGTTTGAAGCTTATCACAAGCCATGTGGGAGAGATTTGGGATTAGCTGCTCTGGTTAAACAAATTTAAACTAAAATATAATTTTTCATGATTACTTTTTGTTTTATTTTTATTTTTTTGCAATCAGAATCACTGATTTTGTGATGCTACTTTAGCAGTATTTGCAAGGGATTTTGCGATATTTGCACTTATGTATGACAGGAAATGTGACTTTTTGTTACTTGCAATATTGATCACAGTCTATATCAAGTAACATAACAATGCAATAGTGTAGTAGAAGTAAGAAATACTTCCGCCACCATATGGACGTTAGCTGTCACTTAAAACTTTTTTTTTCTTACCATTTTTTCCCCCCAAAAATTGCAACAAGCTCTCAATTTTACTATAGTGTAAAAAATGTAAAAATGCAGATCTGTATTTTATTTATTTGTTTTTTTGCATAAATTTCTGCGATTGTGTAGTCACAAAAGTTTGAGTTATAATGGCCTATTAAAAGTCCAGGGTGAGTTCTGAAAATTCCTATCTGCTGATGCTCAATTAGTCTGACTGAACTTTAGCAATTTTCCAAGAAATTATGAGAAAACAGAGAGGTCTCTAGATATGCAAGATATACCTTAAAAGTCTACAAATTTTCCTCCTTCTTGAAGCATTCTCTACTTTCAGTTATCACTAAAACTAATTAAAATACACTGAAGTTCAACGGCTATCAAGGCTTTTTCAACGTAAATGTTCGGCTTAATGGGAACATATATAAAGCAAGCTGACCTTTGTGTTCATGGAGCCACTGAGTTTGTTCCTGTTCATGACATATTATGCCGACATGAAACAAAATTGCAGTGGACAATAGAATGGAAGTCCCCCTGATGTGCTTGGGGACCGCAGCCTTGAGGGTTTTTTTTTTACCGACGTTCTTTCCGCCGCCTTTTTAGACATTTAGCTCAGTCTTTCACAGCACCTGGAGAGATAAGGGGTGCCCAGAGTACACCAGACTGTGATTACACTTCCTGTCCCATAAGGCCCCTAAGCACGGCCTTCTTTAAATCTCCATGGAGTCACTGTCAAAATATGTATCCCAGTCTTGGACTTTAGGGTTTTTACTGTAACTGCATTGCTCATCCTTTATTCATGGATGCTGGAGGGACAAACCCTGTTGCCCCAGGGGGCACTGAGTCTGCGAGTGTGTGTGTTCTCTGTGGTTATGAGTCTTTTTGGTGAGGAGAAGAAAACACAACAAAGCACGGCGCCAGGATTGCACAGAAGGAAGTGGCGATATAAAAGGCTGAATGGCATCAAAGCAGTTTTTGAGGAGTGAACTAAGCAACAAAGGCTTTGATGGAAAAGAGCTTGAAGATGAGTCATGTATTAAGCCACGGAGTTTTAAAGGCAACGAGAGATTTCTTGGTGGAGAACAATCTAACTGTTCCAGCTTTTGTCTCCAAATTCCTTTTAGCCAATATGGCAACTAAATCCAATTATATTTATACTAATACTCAAGTGTGAGCTTCTTGTTTTGTTCAGAAGAAACATGTTATTTTTGTTCTAAATAACTATGAGTTTTGTTTGAGGCATGTGTTGAATCTTTTTCTTCAGAGTTATGATCTGTATTAAACCCGCAATTGGGAATTGTGTGGCTCTGCTGCCACCTTGTGGACAGAGGCAACATAAAGCATTCCCACATCCAAATGAATATCTAACAGATATTTACACCAAATACTTGATTTGAACCACTCATGTGATCCAGTAGATATTTTTTTTAATATGCATTCATGAAGCTGGCCTTTACAATATAATATTTTGGGTGATTTTATTCATGACTGCTCAGATGCTGAGCAGGAGGGATTGCTGCAAAGAACTCAACTAACCTAATCAGAGATTGACTGGTTTATGTTATAATTAGGACTAAATTCAAAGATTGCTATACACATACATTGTAGTTCATTTAATTGATCATATGCTTCTGTATATAATGAATTAAAACCCCTCTGTTTTGGAAAGTACTTCAAGATGACATTTTTTTGTGAATTGGTGTTACCTAAATAAACTGAATTGATTAATTCCTCCTCTTTTCCTCTACAGGAGTTGCGGGTGATCCCTTGTGCTCACAGGTTTCATAAGAAATGCGTTGACCCCTGGCTGCTTCAGCATCACACCTGTCCCCACTGTAGACACAACATTATCGGTATGTTTGAACGCAATTTCCAACTTTTTTCTACTTCAAGAAGCCCAAGTGCTTAGGCTTCTAAAAACAGCCCAAGCACTTAAAAAAAACCGCCCAGGCGTTTTCTGGCAATAAGTAGTTCTTTTGTTGTTTTGGTGTCTACAAAATTAGCGGAATGTAACATCACAAATTAGTAGGCACTGCTCGTTACCTAGCAACTCAAGCAGAGCTCAAGCACGTTTGGTCAGCTGGTTTTACAACTCTATGCGCTGTACAACAGCTGCTGGAATAGACAAGTGTTTTGTTGTTGCCTTAGCATCCAGGAACCACTTGCTGCACTCTTGCTGGTTGTGCAGGAGGCTTAGCTTATGCTTTTTAAAGATGTATGATAATTGCGCATCTATTTACAGCTGTTCTTCTGTGCAAATGTAAAAGTTGCATTCAGGGGGGCGTGGCCAGAAGCAGCTTATTTGGATTTAAAGTGACAGGAGGCCCTACAACAACTCATTCTGAAAGCCTAAGATGGGCAGAATTGAGCAGACAAAAATCATTATCTAAGAATTTAATTTTGTGAGAAAATGTAATGAGCATGTTTTTTTTATAATCCATGGACCTGTTCGAACCTGTTCAAGGTCACGGTTCAGTCATTTTTAGCAAAAGTTTAACCATTTATTATTTTCTGTTTCTATGACGCAGAACAAAAGAAGGGAAACCCAGGACCAGCATGCATGGACCCTGGCAGCTCGCTCCACGGCAGGCAGCGGGTGGTGCTGCCGGTCCATTATCCTGGCAGGGTCCACCGTGCCGGCCAGGTGACGGCATACCCGACTAGAACCAGCATGGACCCCCATGGCAACCCTATCACCGTTCTCACGGTGGACCAGCACTCGGACCCTCAAGGTCTGTACCCACCCCAGTCGACGTCGGCTTTCCTCCGGAGTTACCACCCCGCCCTCCATCTGGAACATTCACTCAACCCCCACCACTGCAGGTTGGAGCACCGCGGACCCCCCGCCTACTCCGCACAGCAGCATCATACCGCTTTTAAACGACCCAAGTTCCACGGTCGCAGCTTCTCCCGAGCAGCTTGTTTTTCCCAGTATGAAACTATGTATCAACACTACTACTTCCAGGGCTTGTCTTTCCCTCAGCAGCCAGAGGGGGCGCAAGGGCCTTTGACTGGGCAGCTGGGAGGAGGGGCAGGAGCCCACAAGGGCCACCACAGCAGAGCCTTCCAGCAAGGACTCCTGTACCCCACAGTGGTACACATGGCGCCTCCTTCTTCTTCACGGGTAGTGGATAGTGGCAGCACTTCTGGCCTGAGCTGTTACCATGGCCACCGCTCTGTGTGCAGCGGTTACCTCGCCGACTGTCCGGGTAGTGACAGCAGCAGCAGCAGCTCTGGCCAGTGCCACTGCTCCTCTAGCGACTCCATGTTGGACTGTACCGAGGTCAGCAACCAGGGGGTTTACGGAAGCTGCTCCACTTTCCGCAGCTCGCTGAGCAGCGACTACGACCCTTATGTCTACAGGAGCAAGAGTCCCTGTAGGAGCTCCACGGGGGAACCGGGTGCTTCGGGTTGCACCACCGCCCCCACTGAGGACTCATCAATCCCTGCTCCACTGGGACATGACTGCCTTCAGCTTCCGGCTGGTGCATCGGGATACAACTCGGGGGACCATCACTCCAACTGCAGTTTGGAGCCCAACTACAGCAGTCGTTCGTCACTGGAACCCAGGGAGAACATTAACACGAGCACTACCTCAGCTGGGGCCCCAGAGGCCGCTGCAGCCGACAGGGGGACGGGGGTTCAGGAGGAGTCGGGAGAACTTGGGGCTGCAGCCTGTAGCTGCTGTTTTGAGGTGATTCCTCCCAATGCAGAAAGCAAAGGGCAGGACTTGGACCAAGCAGGGCCTGTAGCCTCGGGACATTGTCAACGGGGTGTAGACTTTCAGAGTTCCTCCCCTAAGAACTACTTCACACCCGAACACTTGTATCCTCCTTCTGAGCAGGTGAGCTATGAAGGGCTGCCCTGCTGCTTCTACAAAGAGATGAAGGTGCACAGGGCCGCAGCGGGACATTACACGGAGGACTACGCCGTTAATGTGCAGTATGCACACTCGGACTCGGATGCCTGCTTAGGACAGGGCTGCTGCGAACTCAACCACAGGATACCCATAATTCCCGAGGACACAGACTGTGAAATGGGTTTGGGGGCAGAGACCCAGAGCAGCTTTTTACCTGTGAGCATAACAATGGAGGCAGAGCTGCAGACAGGGGAGCACCATGAGCATAAGGAGAGGTACTTCCCCTCAGGACAGCTGGGTCAGGCTGAGGAGATGAGGGCTTTATTCCACCCTCAGCTCTCTGCAAGCCTGACCGTACAGGGAACTAGTACTTCAACAAATGAGGGAGATCTGGGAATATGAGCACGAGTCCGGAAAGAAGAGTCAAAAGTCGGATAGTGGTACGCTGTCAGCAAGTCGTTTAAAACCTTTAGTTGCCTTGCTCTAAAATTGCTCTTTGAGCGCTGAATGTTATCATCTAAGATTGTGTGGATTTCTACTGAAATGGTATCTTTCCCCCCACCCCCTAAGATAAGCAATGCATCATGTTCATTCCTGTGGCCCCTAATGTCTCAAAGCTGATTAGGCTCATTGGCATCAACTCAAAGGTTGTACGCCACCAAGAAAGGCCCTAATTTTAGATAAAATCTTAATCTTAATATTTAAACAATTTTGTACGTGCAAGCTGAAGGAACGAGAGCACAGTGGACCCCTGCTTATTCAGAGATTCTTTTTGTAAGGCAAATAAAAAATTATTCAAACGGATTGGGAAGATGAAATACCTTCACTTTTCTTAGTGCTGACTGGCTGTAACCCCAAGAGCAGAGATAAGGAAGAATGTGGATTTTAGCTACTGCGGTAGTGCCAGGACTGTTTCCACTGAGTGTATTGTTGCATATTATGGTACATAACTATTAAACTCTGCAATTAAGCATTTTTAGAGGGGCCCCCAAGTATACATGGAATTCAGCTCTTGCAAATACCAGGGGTCCACTGTCTACTATTTATGGAAGCATGTCTGCATTTGTATATTTTCTCTATTTGTGCAGATGAATAATGACAGCCTATAAAGCTAAATGATTATATGGACATAGCTATACCAAAACAGAAAGACATGATTGTTTGTTTTTTGTTTATTTGAAGAGCAAATAAACAACTAGAGACAACTGGGTCTCTAGTTGTGGGCCCACATGATGAAATACAGAAGAGCAAAGAAATGTGAATGCAAGGCTGACACTGGTTTATATTATAGTCACTATAAAGAATGTGTTTATGCATTTCATTTCTTTACGTTGTGGCCTATCTGTATGACATAAGCAACATTAGAGCCTTATTCTAGTGAGATATTAACAGCAACATTAAACACTGCGTAAGGTCAAAATTCAGACTCAATTTGCGTCAGGTATTTTGGAAACCCAAAAGAAATGTATTTTTGCTGTCAATTAAGCAGTTTCCTCTATGAGGCGTGCTCTTATACCAGTAAAAGATTCTAGTTTGTATCTTAAGGCCAAAGGAAAGTAGCTAAAGTTGTATCTCATAAGGGTTCCTTATTGTACTGTGACTTTTTGTTAAATGATGCAGTTCTACATACCACAGTGTATCAGTTTGAATCATAACGTGCCGTGCATAATACATTCATGCAATATCAATGCTTGTCATTCATGCCTTTCTGTTTGTACTGCAGACTGTTTTGTTTTTATACTGTTTCTATGAAATATACACGTTCTCTACACAGAGGAAAATCTGAAATAACCCTATTTATAAAAGTTAACCCAGTGCTGTAATCAAGTGAGAATCTAATCTTTGCCTTTGCAATAGAGATATGTACCTACGGCAAATATAACATTTTCGGGTACTTGAGTCACTATTTAATTTTTCTGTTGTTGTTTCTAGCACTTAAGATAAAAAAATGTGTAAAAAATTAATATTTTTTAATTTTCTAAGAATAATTATTTTCTGTCATACGATTACAAATGTTTAAAAAGAAAAAGAGGCTAGAAATCGATCTGTGTATATTCTGTACCTGTATAGCAAACACATTTCATAAATGGAACTATGTTCTCTGAATATTTATTTGCTAATATATTTATCTTTAAGCCATGTCTTATGTTCAGTGTATGAGCGTTTGAGTTATTTGGTTGCTTTTTGTTTTCTTTATGAGAGAAAAATCACTAACATGAGACTTTGTATATACATGGTAATTGCACACAAGACGATTAAATCTTCTCTGACCAAAAAAACTGATTTTAAAACTTTAGTACTATACAGTTTTGTTAAAGTGTACAAAGATCTGTAAAATATACAGTTTAATTCAAGCAACTGTGTGTTTAGTCTGTTTTTAATTCAGATTGTACAGAAGGTACAAAGTTATTCTGTTGTACTTTTACTATAAGTTCATTAAAATACCTTCCCTGGTATTTTAATGATACCAGAGAAGGTTTCTGCCGGATGTATGGCACAAATGGTGACGACCTCAGAGCTGCATGCTCCTGATCTGCTGACAGACCATGTCTGTGTGGCAAATCTTGAAATTTGAATCTTTTGATACTTTTAAATTCCACTCAACTATTCAATTTTCTTTGAAAGAAAAATAGCTGTCAGTTTATGTAGTTTATCCCCATTTTGCAAGATGTCAGCAACACAGTTTTTCCTATGATTGTTCAGGTAAAATCTTTTGCTACTGAAATCATTTTATTGGTCAAATGCATTTTTCTAATTCTATGAAGCTGAATCTTGGCTTTTCACATTAATTAAATCATACCTCATGTGTAATTATAAATTTAATAAAAAAAACTCCAATTATATTTTTACTTGGTTATGAAATAGTGAGAATCTCATAAATGTCTAAATTGGAGCAAAATAAGAAAACTATTATATATGAATGACAAATTCAAATACTGAAATGAGTTACTTTAGGTTTTATTTATTCAAATGAGACTGTTGCAAAAATATTTTTGTACAGCAGAGGCAGTGAAAACAAACTTTAGTGTGGAGTTATCTGAACAACCATAAGTGCAAACACAAAAACCGCTTTCCACATATGTAAATAAATAACCACTGACCTCTGCCTTTCTGTCATTATGCAGCAGAATCTGCTGAGAGCCTCTGAGGCTTCGTGTCTGAAATCAGTCTGTGACACATCAGTTTTGACAGTTTTCTTTTTTGTATTCCTACGGGAGGCATTTAGAGTGCAGCTCACAGCTTGAAACCTGAGTGAAGAGCCACTACTCCACCTGTGAAGTTGAAGTACTGCACACAGAAGAAACCTGTATCTTCAATCATTCCTTTGAACTCCTCCTGCAAAAGAGAAGGATTAAAAGGAGAATCCACAAAGTGACATGCTGTAAAGTTTCTGAGTTGAATTGCGGTTAAGCTTAACTTTGGAACTCCTTCAGCAGCAGTCTTTGAAGCAAGTTTTTCTGATCTTATAAAAGTAAACATTTCCAACATGATGTTTCTTCTTAATTTGCAAACATATTTTTTCTTTCAGAGAACAAACTCTGACTTTAAAATGTACTAGTGGGAATGTGGCCATGATGGTGCTTCCAGCGTTCAGGAAAAGACAAAACAGAAACATTTCCTGCTCTCTTAAAATTAACTACAATCAATGTGTCAAAGCCAAATCCAAGACTATATTTCAATAAATGACAGCAAACCTGGAGGTTTGTTCTCTTCAGTGTTGCCACAACACAGAAATAGAATTATATTTCAAACCAGACGTTTACACAGAGTTCTGCCTTAATGAACTCCAAAGTTTCCAAAACAATTACATCATCATTTGGTCTTCCCCTCATTGAATTAGTCTGTATGTAAACTTCTGATTTTTAAGACGTTAATCAATAAATTTGAAATTTTTTCTCTCTCATTATTGTGGTATTTAGCAAATCTAAATTATTTTGGCAATTCCAACTGACCTAAAACAAGAAACAGTGAGGAAACAATTCGGTGTATGTAAACTTATGCTTTCAAATGCATATATTATTCAGTACATGTGATCTGTTCCCTCAGTTTTATTAACAGAGTGGAAAACGTACTGCAAAGCTTAAAAAAAACCCATTTAAAATACATCAATAAATAATCTAAGTTTTCTCTACTTATTTGATATCTTGTCAATTAATTATTATGCAAACTTGAGATAAATGATCAAATATCCTCCTTAGATAAAAAATATTACCTTTCTTTATGTCATAGTTTTAGTCTTTACTCATCGGTCTCAACACTACAAGTTCACAAAATACGTATGAGCAGCAAATACTAGTAAAATATAGGATAATCTTTTTAAAAATGTTGATAAGAGTCACCTAAATACCTCAAGATAACCATACAGGAAATACAAATCTAAAAGAAATTGACAATTTTTTTTACCTGATCAGGGAACTTGCGAATGCTCTCCACCAAATACTGATATGACTTCCAGTCTCCAGCGATCACCTCTCCTAAAACTGGGATCACCTGGAAGCTGTACACATCGTAAAGTCTGAAAAGTGAAAAGAAGATAAACGTTTTCATTTCAGCTCAAAAGGAATTAAGCTCTAAATCCTTCAAATGGTTCAAACATCCAGCCCCATCCAATCATACACAGCGTTACATTTTACAATGCGACTTACTTTGCAAGAACAGGATTGGTGACTTTGCTGAACTCTAAGCACATGAATCTTCCACCGGGCTTCAGGACACGCAGAGCCTCTTGAAGGGTCTACAAACAATAATAAATAAATTAACAAGTTATTTATCAGGATAAATAACATTTGTTAGCTTTTTATAAAATCTGTTTTATAAAATGAATGTGCATTTATATAAGCGTTCTTTGTCAGGAACTCAAAAAAATAATTCCATCAATAAGCTGGCTAAAACTAAAAGTTTCTATTTGGTTAGTTACAATCAATATCTTATAAAAACAAATAAAAAATTGATAGAGGATTGAGGAATATAATCTGTAAACATTTTTCTATGCATTTAGATTTTTTCCACACCTCAAACGTGGAAAATGCTAAAAGCAAATTCAGATTTTCTAAGAATGTGCATACGAGTAGCATTTATTCAATATAGCTCAAAAAAGACGATTATACCCTAGAATAAGAATACAAATTTTTGTAGAATACAAGTTTTGCTCACTGACACTTTGTGACTGCCCCCAAACTGTCTCTTCATATTGTTTAGAGATGCAAAATAAATAGGAAATTGAAACTGAATTGAAATTGAGAAATAGTTCCTGCAAAAAAAGGTAGATATATATGGCATAAACTAGAAGCTGCTTTATTTCATAGCAAATCAAAACTTAATATGACAAAGGTATTAAGTACCAGCTGTAAAACACAGCATATAGATCACATCTGATAACATTTTCCCTAAAAAAAAAAGTCAATTTTAATCTTTCAATTTTCACTTGGTTTAAAATTTGCCATGAACAATAGGTCAAATGAATCTACAAACCTGTTTTTAACTAATAGACTGTACTCTTGTGTGTTTAAAGTAGAATTACTGAGTGCAATTTCTCTAGATTTTCATAATTTTCTCAGTTACCTGATCGATATGAGTGACGTTTCGAATGCCAAAGGCGATGGTGTAAATATCAAACTGGTCATCATCAAAGGGCAGCTCCTCTGCATCTCCCACCACCCATGACAGCCCTGGTACACAGAGGCAATCAACAAACAGCAGCTTTTGATCAGCTGAAGTGAGTCTTTCACAGTGCTACCTTTTATTTAAATTCTGATCTGCCTTTACAGATATCACACCAATTCAACACCTGCACTGGTCTGAAGCCTACCAGATGTGATGCCCATGCTGTCTGCTCTCTGTTTGCCCACTTTCAGCATCTCCTTGTTGATGTCACAAACGACAGCCCTGGACTCCTGGGGTCTGTCCTCAGTGGGATACTTGTCAGAAATGTCCTGCCATGATGGGGTCTGGCTGGAAGCCGCTGCTCGGCGCTTCCGTCTCTCTTGCTGATACAAAATATAGTCCAGGAAACGAAAAGAAATATCGCCTGGGGGTGGATAAAGGTACATGATGCAAATATGATGCCAGGGGAGGATTCAGCTGGATGTTCAGCTAACTTGTGTCTACCTGTTCCTCCGGCCACATCGAGGAGCCGAGCACCAGGCTGCGGGTGCATGACGTGCAGCAGCATGTCCTTCCACAGCCGATGGACGCCAAGGCTCATGGCATCATTCATGACGTCATATTTCTGCGCCACATTCTCAAACACCTTGTAGACTGAAATTAAAAACAAAAAGGACAAACTGTTACAGTAAAAGCTTCAGCAACTAAATAAAAAAAAATACAGATTATGGAGAGTTTTGCCATATTACCATGCTAGCTAATCATAATGAGCAAAGTGTCAGAGCCAAGGCTAAAGAAGTTAGAAAGAAAAAACATCTAAATGTAAGAACTAATAATCTGCCTTTTGCATTACATTCTATTTCTTTTTTTCCATAGGAATGAGCTTTAATCAAGAACTTAAATTTAAGTTGCTATTTTAAAACCACAGAAATGTTCAGTCAAACATTTCCTATTGAAAGCTCATTAAACATGTTTAAATTTTTTATCATTCTTACATCATATTTGTTGTTTTAGGAGGGGGGTTGGAGAGTTTGCAGTTACATGCTACTTTTTGTTTCAGCTCTTATCATTTTAAAGTACTTTATGAAATAAAGTTGGTAGGCCATCTGACCTTTCTGTTGTGACGGTTATTCTATAAATGTCTTGCCTTCTGCATATGAATATGATCATAATACCCTGTGTTTTGTTTGCTTAGGTACTTTTCATTAAGCATAACCAGTCAGTCAATTGAGTGCTGGGATAATTTAACTGAGTTTAATAGCAAGTACTCTGTAAATATAAACAATTTTAACTTGGTTATCTTGTATTTAGTAAATATGATGGTAGATTACATATTTGCAGTTAATATGATATTCCGTCCCTGTGTGTGTTAATCCTGGTTCAGGTACAGGACTGAGCACCAGAGAGCAAGTTTAAAATTGTTAAGATAATTAAAGTACAATCATAATGCTAAATTATAAGCCGAATTTTCAAACAAATCCTCAAGATTCAAAAAACACCAATGAACTCTTCCTAAAGGTTTACCACGAGAGAAGAAATAAGGGTGAAAAGCTATAAACAACAGGATTTCTAACGGACTTCTGTGAGCGGTCGTCCTGTCTTCACCGACTTACCTCTCTTCGCCTTTTCTGCCTCGGGCACCTTTTCAAACCCGAAGTGTGTGCTTCTGTCCTCTGCTGTGTCGCTAATGCAGCGAGAGGAAGACGGGCCCAAACAGCAGCCTGGGCGGCATGAAACAGTAGCAGCTGAAGAAGTAATGTTTTTGTGGGAAAGGCGAGCCAGGCGACGGACCAACAGCCTTACGGACGCCGCCATGTTGCCAAGTTGCGCAACCTAGCTCTTCCTCCTCTGATGAAAAGGCCGCAGGTGAAGATGGATTGCTGCTGCTCTCTACTGGCCATCTGTAGAACTGCAGTGAAATGTTAAATCCTTATCAGGTGGTTTAAATTTGATTCACCAAAACCTTGAGTCAATCGTGGTAACATACAGAGATGGCTGAACACTCAGTTCCTACAGAGGAGGGCAGAGCTTCCAGTTAGAACAACAGAGATGCCACCTTGGCTTACTACAAACAAGTATATATGTTTTATAATATATTTACCACAAATGACAAACATTGCAAATTTCCTGTGTCAGATAAGCAGTATTTTCTTTTTTTTCCCCAAAGCATATTTGACTAATATCTCAGAGAAGAGGAACTTCTGCAAATCTGCCTGACTCCAGTTCTCTTGAGTGCAAAAAGGGGCAGCTTTTGTCCCCCTTTCTTCTCACTTTCCTATCCCTGCAGTAACCAGACACTGCCTCCTTTTGTCTCATTGTTCCCTAAATTACTTGTCGTCTTGGATTCAGAGGGATCCGCTTACAGCGAAGTCTTTTCCCCAGCTTTGGGAAGGCTGACCACAGGGGAGCTGCAGGCTCTGGCTTTTTACAGGAGACACAAAGAAGTGATGAGAAAGCTCCGCTTAAAATTTCTAAATCAAAGACTGCAGTCAAGATAGGCTCTGACTGCTTTAGAAACAAATGAAAACAACTGTTTTATTGTAGAGCTGAGTTACAAAGATAGCTCTTTCATTCTGCCACCATTAGAGGGGGTAAGAGGATTTTGTTTTCCAACAGATGGCCATTTCTGCAGATGCTCAGGACTGTGAGGCACCATACAAGTTTCTTATAGGATGTAGGTCTGTGAACTGAGATGGTTTAGCTATATCTTTTAGATCAGATAATGTTTTTTTCAGCTAATGGGAGTATAATTCAAAAGAGAAGCAGCCCCACAGCATTACAGATCCTCCACTATACCTACAAGTGGTGATGAGGTCCCTTTGCAAATGTTTTGCACATGATGATTTACTTTACCAGATACTGACTCATTCTTTTGGTGTGATGCCTTTGTACCCGGACGTTGGATTTCGCAAGTACCTAGTTGGAAAAACAAGAATTCCCCCCCCCCCCGCTGTGAATACAGAATGTTGTGATTATTGCCAGTATAAATCCCCTTTTAGCAGTTCTGGCGGTATTGTAAAATATCTCCTTGTGATCAAGTCCCTTTGGTGTATCAAGACATAAAATGGAGAGAAATATATAATCAACTTCTATGGCTCTTACTGGAAACTTAAAAACAACAGCAACCTTAAAAACACAGTTTTCTGACTCATCTTGGATGTGACATCATTTCCAGCTCAAAGCTCCTAGTTTGGAAACTAACTGAACAGAAAAGTCTCATCGGATTAAATCCCAAAACAGGTACATCAGATTAAAAGCACCTTTTCAAAATAACAATCTTCGTTATGGCACTAAAGACACTTTAATTGAGTCTGCACCTCTGTATGGAAAATATTTTTGTTGCTGTTGTTTATCTAAGGTAAATTTCTCATCTTAAATGTGCTTGCCTGAGCTGTTAGCTGTGTCTCACTTGAATTTAGCTGCTGAAATAAATCAACTTTTTGATATAAACTCCACATTGTTACACTCATCATGCCAACAAGTACTTTCTCCTGATTGGCATGTAGGAGAAGCATCTAATGGTTGCTATGGAGACCTGTTGACTCAAAGATGGACCTTTTAAATGCAGTTTTCCATGTGGGAGCTTAGGAGATGTTTTACCTCCATTTCATCCTCCTCACTGTGTGACATAGCAAGATACATATGTTTTACTGTAATATTTACAGTCAATTTTTTATTTAACCAAGAAAGTCAACACTGATTAAAAATCTGTTTTATAAGAGTGTTCTGATCAGATCTGAAGTTATTGCTATCTAAATAAAGCTGACTTGGAGCAGCTTTATTTAGCTGTTGGTGTTTCTGTTAGAGCACCAACAGAAACATGTTCTTCAAAAACAAACTCAACTCTAGTGAAAAGTTAGCAAACTTTAAAAAAAACTGTATGTAGGAACACATTTTATGAATTAAGAAATCATCTCCAGAGTGCCAGCTTATCCCACATCCTCCTGTGTTTTCGTTTTTTCTTTCTTTGGTCCTCAAATTATAAAGCTGGACTCCTGCTGATCCATCCAAAACACGCATGCTTCACCTCACCCCAGAGGAAAACCAACAGGTCACACATGCTTCTCCAAATCCTCCATGCGTGATGGGTGTGTGTGATCATTGCACATGTCTGATAAGTATCTGGCTTCATGAAAAAGTAAAAAAGAAAAGAAACTAAAGAAGGTGGAGCAGATGCCCAAACCTGCAAGCGATGAAGCCCTGATCCAATAAAGGAAAAAAGATGTTCAGTTTTGCTTTTTTTTTTCAGAACAGACTTTAAATGGATTGCGAGGGAATGGGATTTGCTTGATCTGATATTTGTGGCCCATATGCTTCTCAGTGACTGATGCTGAATCTGGTGATGATATGAGGCCTGTTTTATCATCGTGATGGAGCAGAAAAAGAAACAGACACAAGTCAGCCTTAAGAAACATGCATACAGTGTTTATTTACAACCAGGACACATTAAATAAAACTACAAAGATACTTCACTTATACAAAAGATAGATTATATCCCATTCACATACAAAATAACAATAATTTACTGTATAAATTAACATTTCACTTTATTTCGCTATTTACAATTTCATGAAAACAACATTGTGGCCCCTTGTGACAGCTTCCCACAGGGCCTATGCTATTGTTTTCATGTCACTGAGCTCTTCAGGACATTCGCAACAATCTGAAAGGGGGGAAATGCGGACATTTTTGAGTACTCCGAAAGAGACGTAGCGTGGAATTTTCCGACCGACTGGAGGACGGGACAGAAGTCGGGAGTTTGCATAATTCACCAGGCTAGCCAAACAAATATACCCTTGTTAGATACCGACTGTCACATTTGGTTAGCTTGTGCTTGATTTGAAAGCGCATTAATTTCCCCGTCCCACTCCTCTCCACGCATGGTCAGCTCTGAACACTGCAGACCCAGGGGCGTCTGCAATGCAATGACTGCAGCTGAGCAGATGAGCAGAAGACAGCATTGAGTCACTTTAAAAATTTTTTTTTTTTTTTACAAACTTCTAATTGGGAGACAGCGATGCATTATTCTTTTTTAATTGATTCAGATCCTGCAGGAATCTGCTCATTGCTTCAAGTGCTCAGGTTGTTGATAGGGTCATTTTGGTTCATTTTCACCATAATCTAAATGCAAGCCAGGATAAGTACCGTTTTGTTTTGTAAGTACGAGCAAAACCAAGTGCATTGAGTGAAGAAACCACCTCAAGCGTTATAACCCTACGCAAGAAAAACCAACTGCTGATGGCACAATAGTAGATTCTGACCTTTCTGAAGTGGTTAATATGTCACAGCAGCAAACGTAACGTCGGCTTGCGGGTGGCACCGCTGAGCACTTTCTGAGTGTACCGTTCTCAAGACACTTTAATGCTGCCTAAGCATTCCACTTTTGAGCTTGCCAAATGAGACCGTTTAAAATAAAAGCAGATGGGTCTCTCGAATGGTTTGCTGAGACAATAAAATCAAAGAGTGGTCATAAATATCTCTGTTTCCACAATGAATTATAGGATATACAACAATATTCACCCCATTTCTCCTGTAATCAAAAGACAAAGAGTTAATGCGAACAATATGTTCAGTAAATGTCCAAGACTACAAGTAAGAGCACACAAATTAAACAAAATATACGTTTTTATGAAGAGTTGCTTTCCTGATGGCGGCGGATCTACTTCCCCTCACACACAATGTCTGGTATTTTTTCCAAAGAGAAATCCTTTCTTGGGAATCTCACTCCTCATATCTGCATCAGTTCTGAAGTCTGTGAGGGTTCCCGGTCGATATAAAGACAGAAACAGATGTGTGGAATCTGATGCAGGGGAAGAGGAGATCCTTAAGGCACTTGAACACCATGAAACCGGAAAGACTCCCACCCACAGCCCAAGCGGGAAAAACAAGCCCCCAGATCTTCCCAAGACTCCCAAACTGGCAGCTTGTCAGGGAGAAAACAAATCCCAAACCTTCTTGTGACTTCTTCTCTCCACCCAAACGTTGGAGCAAAAGGTGGGTGAGGGAGCAAAACGTTGGAGCTGCAAATCTGCAGCAGACAGCTGCAGATTTGCAGCTGTCTGCTGGCCAAACGTTGGAGCAAAAGGTGGGTGAGGGAGCTCTCCTTCACTCTGATCAGCACCTAAAGTGTTGTGATATCTCAGTGAACTATTCATTTCCTCTCCTCATATACCCAGGTTATCATGACAAACACATCAAGGAGAAAAAGAATGAAACTCAAGATTAGCATTTGCAAACAGAATAGAAAAGACAAACATATACAAGTCTTTGGAGGGAAACAACTCTGGCTTTTGACAGCAAATGTTCTTCTGTATGAGGCAGTTAGGAGTTTACGTGAAACTGTTAAGCTTTGACTGCAGGTGTTTGGGTGTGAGTTTTCACTGATGAAGCTGCAGTCTGGAGGGATTTTAGAGGTATGCTGATTGCTGAGGACGGCTATGATGGATGAAAATGGCCTCTTACGTGTGAAGAGCCTCTAGATCTTCTTCCATCCAGTCTTTTAGCTCTCCTCTCTGTCACTGTGGCCCCTTATGCCCCTGTGTGACCCTCCTTCTTTGGTGCCAAGAGGAATGAGAGTGCCTTGTCTTTTTTTTTGTTTTGGCCAAAAGGCCATTTAAGCTGCAGTCACTGAGTCAGTTGCCATTAGTCACTCAGTCGTTTGCTTATTAGTGAAGCGCCTCGTTGGATTTCACTGTCTCAGAGCCATGTCATCCGACGGCCCTTGAGCAGAGTATTTGTGGATGGTGATAACGGTGGAGAGCAGCAGCAGCAGCATTAGTGGCCCACTAGAGGGCTGAGGTCCCCATGGTGGTTCTTTAGCTTCTTCTTGAAGAGGGAGATGGTGGAGGGCCGGTACAGGATGATCCATGGCTCGGAGGACACTGTGCTCTGGCTGCAGCTGTCTGAGCCACTGACTGTCGGGATGTTTGGTGTCCTGGAGGAAAAAATAAGCGGGAGATGAAACAAAAAGCAAAAAAGAAAACTAAACTTAGAGCAAGTACAGAAAACACTCTAGTACTTGTTATTAATGTAAATTTTTGACAGTTTGTTAAATCTGTCTCCAATATTTGCAGCTGTCTGCTGGTCAACTGGAGTTCCCAATTTAAGCCACTAGATGGCACTACATCCTTCAGACTGGATCTTTAATCGCCCACCTTTGGTAATTTTGATATCAAAAATCTACAATACTAACAATTAAAATTATGTAAAGTAAGGAATTCATTGAAACAAGGGGCTAATAGAAAAAATATAATGATCCTGGTGTGAAAAAGTATTTATCACCTTGCAAATTTATTCAGTTTTTTTTTTTTTGCTCATTTGTTTTTGTCCAATTTAAATGTTTCAAATTACAAAATAATTGAGGCAGTTTCAATCATTTATTTATTTATTTATTTATTTATTTATTTATTTATTTATTTATTTATTTTAATCCTCTGCAATAAAACTGAATTTCAAAGAACCTCTGTTCTTTATGCAGTTCAGATTTGACCAGTAAAAGCAGAACATTTTGAGCTGGAGACGATTAAATGCTGCCCAGATTCCTAAAGCCTTTAAATGAGGAATCGGTGATTCACACATCGACATTGTTAGTCGGGTCTTTAGTTTAATTCTGTTCACATTGTTTGCAACACAGAAATCAGACACAAAGAAAGTCCACATTGACTGGAGTTGCCGTATGCAATATAAAACTTGTGACGCGCAAACTCTTTATTAATTTTTTTTAGTGTTTGTACTGCACCATAACAGAATGTTGCCCTGGATGATGAAAAATATTTCATGCATTAGAACTACTGGTTTTTGCTGCCCATAATAGATTACACATTTTTGTCAATAAAATCAACAACAAAAAAATTTGACAAACAAACACATTGTTAAAATAGATTCATACAATTAGTCGTCTTTTATGATTTAGGAAGCAAAAGATGAAACAGTGAGTCAGACCACTTTTTAAATTTGCTCAAGGTGATGAATTTAACTGTGTTTATTCTGTAACTGAACATATTTCATATACAGTAAATATCCTGTTCTTTTCTGTACAATTTACATTTTTATTTAGCAGCAGATTTTTAGCTCCTGCAGTTTGTAATTTATCTAAAATAGTTACATTTTCTGCTCAGTAAAGAACCACTGTACGCCAAAGAGTGTTTCATCAGTTTTCCCTTAGTAGGATGTTAATATTTAGAAAGGCATTATGGTAAAGAGAAATTACTTTTGAAGCTTGATTCCACAGAATGCTTCACCTTTTGTATGCTACTTTTTGCGTAAATATAACTTTTTACACTCTGAGGTTTGAAATTGGCAAATGTCATGTCAGGAATGCAGTGAAATATCACAGATGAAGGGTTTAACATTTGTCGCTTGGTGGCTCTCGGTTCTAATTTCGTCATACTTACTTGACCGTGACGTGGAGCAGCAGCTTGGCCACCATCGCCACCACCGTCAGTATGAGCAGAGCAGCCAGAGCGTAGATGGTCCACACTGCAGAAAAAAGGGAGCGACTCAGTAACAAGACATCAAACATCCTGTCACAGTTACAAAAACAAACCCAAGCATACTGGAAAGATTAGCAAGCGAAGAGCTATTTGAGCGCTGCTGGCACACCTGTTTGCAGTGTTCAGCCAGCAAATTGTCAAGAAATGGTGACACATTATCAGCGCACATCTGTTCTCCTCTGGCTGAGGAAAACACAAGGTAGTTGGATGAGGCAAAGCATGTGGGACTCTGGGAGAGGAATGTTTGCAGGAATCAGCAAAGCACAGGACGCCCGCGCTTTGCCTTGACAAAACGTCTGGTTGGGAACATTGGGGAAATTCAAAGTTACTTCACTTCTGAGTGATTGTCAGGTAGAAAAAGCACTTTCAGTTAGAGTCACACTTGGTCTGAACATGTAGAAGCAATTCTGTGGAAAAAAATGTTAATCTGAACAGTTTCAGAGGGAAGAGTTCATGCTTAGATTTGAGTATGGTGGGGTGTTAACATACTAGCGCTGTGGCCGGTGGTCTCGCCGCGTCCAGCCCACTGACCTGGCATGTTGTGCTCGGGTTTGCCGGGGCTGGACGTGATCACGTAGAGGATGTGCGAGGTCCGTCCGTTGGCGGTGCTGTTGGATCCCTCGGTGACGCTGCTAGACAGCTGAGGGCCCAACGTGCTGGAGGCGTGTTTGCTTTCTTTTTCATCCGAGCCTCTGGGAATTGTGGTCCTGGTGTCCTGTCTTCTGAGAGCTGCACAGACACAAACGTGAAAATTAATATGCTTTTTAAAACCATCTACCAGCAGGTTTAAATGTTAAATTCTCCTCTTGAGAATGAGCTAATCCCAAAATTAATTGATGACTTGGAGGATGATGTCAAATTATACAGCAAAGGGAGGAGTGAATATTTAGTGCTAACATGATTTTCAACACTAATTCATAGTTGTGAGGCTGATCAGTGTCTTCAAAATTTGCCTAAAATTGACAGCTGCCCACATGGACAAGCCAAATAACTTCTGAAAATGGATAAAGAATTGGTTAAGTAGCTATTATTATTATTATTATTATTATTATTATTATTATTACAACCTGTAAAAAAGAAATTGTTCAAATAAATGGTTAAAATTTAGGTAATAAGTAGGTTGAATGTATTTAAACTTTTGACTGCAACTGTACATATACTGATTTAGTAAAGTGTCAGATAAAAATGAGAAGTTTAATTTTACATTTTTAGCCTGCACTTTATTTATTCATCATTAGTTGTAATTTAATTAGATTTGTTTCAGGAGAACTTGCACGTTTCTGCTTTTTAATACCAAATGTTATGTTGTTTTAAATTTGATGCAGTTATTCTTGTAGAAAACGTTTAAAATTAAAATCTGTTTATTCTGTATGTAATATGCATACATGTCTTTACCCATGCTATTTCAAATAAATGTACCTCAAACTGATAATGTATTGATGAATGTGATGATACTCTCATGAAGTCCACAGCTCACCAAATAGTCTTCATAAAGATCAGGAACCATAAGTAAAGACTTCTCTATACCGCCTTGTTTCTATCCTCCATGAATGGTGGTTGGATTCGAAAGCAGCGTGGGATATTTTTCCTACTTTTCACATAATCGCTCGACCTGACTGTGATGTTCCCGGAACATCCCACATGTTTCCCATTTGCAGGCCAAATGGCATGCTTCAAACCCAGTCACAGCTGAAATGTACCACCATCCTCATCTGAGAGTGTTTACCCTGAAATTACAGCCCAGCCTCCCAGCCTGCCACCATGGAGATACAGAACAGATTTAGTGGCGATAATCAAACTCTGCGATCTCTCTTCTCCCTCGGCTTGGCTCCTTGTTCTGTTCACTTACTGTATCGATGTAAAGTTTGCTTTCAGCCTTTCAAAACAGAAGCAGTGACTCTACGTGGTGACCTTTTCTTGCATTGCATCTCTATTTCTTGGCTACACGACGCCTCAAAGAAAACAAGGACCACGCCTGTGAAGAGGTCAGGAGATTCTGACCTTCTGATATTGTTTCAGTGTAATTCCACCGAGACAGAAAAATGACAGGAATATAAATAGCGACAGAGAAGGAGGAGCGGGAACAGACTGCATCGCTCTGTGTCAGCCTGTAAGATTAAATGTCACCTATACCTTGTTATATCATCTTACAATTTATGCGTCCCTTTAGAAATTAGGGGAAAATTTACACAATATTAAAATTGTGTAAAACACAGCAGGGTAGTCTGGGAAAAAAAACAAACATGTGGCTTTAAATTCACTGCAGTTTTCCCAGCTGTGCTTCACAGTAAAATTGGATTATAAGAAGGTGCACTGACAGTACTATGTACATAGTTGTCCAACATATTTGCTTTGAGGTTCAGCAGGGAGCAAACTCTGGAAAAGCCAAGCAGCCTGCTGACAATGGAGCAAGTTCCTTGGAAAAACAAATTTATCCAGATACGCAGGATCATCTGCAGCTGCGAAAAGAGATCTACAGCGCCTTGCGAAAGGTTTCGCAGAACTTGAACTTTTTCACCTTGTGTCATGTTACAACAATGAATGCCAATGTATTTATTGCAATTTTATGTCATAGACCAGCATGAGGTGGTTCAAAACTTCAAAATGGAAGAAAAAAAAAACATGGTTTCAACATTTTTACATGCAAGATCTGAAAACTGTGGAGTGCGTTCTTATTCCTATGAGCCAATACTGTGTAGAAGAGTTTAAACACAGTCAGGTTGGATGGGCAGCTTGTGTGAACTGGAACTTTCAAATCTTTCCACAGATTCTCAGTTGTATTTAGAGCCAAACTTTGACTGGGCCATTCTAAAACCATTATTTTGTTTCTCTGTACCTACTGAGAAAAAACATGTCCCCATACTATGATGATTGCCAATATGATTTAGTTTGGTTTAATTTAATTTAGTTTAGTTTAGTTAATCACAATTCATAAAGCATGATATATATTTAAACAACTATTTACTTGAAAAGGAGTTAGGTAGAAGTATAAACTTATTTGATCCTGCCAACTTTCTTGTATATGTGTTACTTTTTGCACATTATTCATTTACAAAACAGGAAATTTGAAATATATTTACATATAACATAAAATGGTCAATAATAAAAAAACAGAACTTCTTTTTTTACAGCTGGATAACATAACTCAAACCATTTGTTTCAATCAAACATAAAACCTCCAACATCCTTTTTGAGAAAGTAGTTAGCTTCATTTAATATATTTCACGATTTAACATATCTTATTTTAAACTGAGTTATGTCTTTACATTGTTTCAATTCAACATTTAACCAGTTCCATGAAGCCACTCTTCACATTCAGATACACACACATACTTTTCTTTCTGGATGGAATCTGTGATTTTTAAATTGACTTATAACCCATCTTCCTGCCACAGAACATATGACAATTTTGTGACTGGCCTCAAACCAAAACTGCAGTTTTAAATTACAAACCAAAACTGCAGTTTTAAATTTAACCAAATCACAAAGATTCAATATGTTTGACTTTAGACATTATGTGTTTGTGGTATACTTCAAAGTAAACTAATATGGCTTTACCTTAGCAATGTTTTTCTTTCAGCTGGTCTTTCATAAAAGGCAGATTTGTAAGGTAAATGACTGATAGTTGTACCTCATGAGCATCAGACCTAACAGGAGATAACTTAACTAAAACTGCTGAACAAAATACTATCAAGTCAGCACACACTGTGTAGTGGGTTTACAGGATGCAGTAGTAATGGTTGTTCATTAATCTTACCTTGGTACAAAAGAGCAAAGCCATGAGCCTGATTGGTGCGATCTGAGAAGAAGTACAGAATAACAAAGTCTCCTGTGATGTTCACCAGCCCCCTCGGCGGGCTGCGCCAGTCGAAACGGGCAACCACCTCCCTGGTGTAGCCATCCAGAAGCTCCACCATGTCGGTCTGGTCGGAGATGTCAAAGAAGGTGAAGTTGAGGAGGATGGCGTAGGATCCAGGGACCTGGATGGTCCAGTAGCAAACGCGGCTGGCCGCGTATTTGTCAGGGAAGTCGGGGGAGTAGATCACGCCAGCGGGGGACGTGTAATTCCCGCCACAGGCGCCAACCCGGACTGAGGGCAGGAGGAGACGAAACACGGTCAGAGATTAATGCTTTTGGAAAGTTGGTGTGATCCTGAAATAAACTCAGGTATGAACTGATAACAGTTACTTACAGGTACTCAGAAGGCAGCACAGCATTGGATTTAAAAAAAAAAAAATCAACGTGATGTATAAGGTTTTATATAGGTAAATAATTTATTAGCAGTTCTAATCCTGATGAAATATTTTTTATTACCACATAAATGTTTTTAGGCTGGCAGCTAAAGCTGCAGGCAGACATGAGTTGAATTACATTATAATTTCAGACTTTTACTGATTTATTTGAGGATTTAACAAACAACTGAGCTAACTTTTAGAAATTATTATTATTGATTGATTGGTATTGATGGGAAAATATTAGATTTGTCCACAGTGTCATTGTAAAAGGAAATTTGTACAGAATAGCACTGCAACTAATGATCATTTTAGTAACTGATTATTCTATCACCTGTTAATCAATTAATCAAATTTTAAAAATTGACATTCTGCTGATTTTACATTTAACCACTTAAGCCTATTTAGCACAATATTAAAAATACCTTAAAACAAGCAAATAAACATATATTTAAATATTTTTTTTCAAATAAAGAAAATAAACATGCCTAAAATGCAATGACAGCATTCGCTGACATGGGGCTGTTTCAGAGGAATTTCACAAACTGCATTAGGTAATAAAGAATGAAGAGGAACTAAAAGGCAAAAGCCTAAATAGAACTGTGTGCCCCAATGGGCCAAAGCAAAACATCCAAAACTGGTTTTCAAATTAATTAAGCCAGATTACAATAAGGTCGGCCTAGAAGTCAAACCTCCTAAAAATTTGTTGACAATATTATAAAGAACTGAGCATCAACTTTGTAATCAGGATTATACCAGAAGCTGATTGATGGCTATAAAAGAATGACTTATGATTCCAGAAGGAATCATAGGTCAATATATTCTGTTACTTTAGCAATAGTAGGAATAGTTGTTGCTCGTCAGCTTTAAATGAAAGAAATTGGTTTATTTTATGCATTTTTGTTTTAAATCTTTGTGTAAATACTGTGATTTGCTGAAACTGTCACATTTTAATCAAACTTATCATACTGTAAGAATCTCATACCACCTCTACCTCTTGTCATTGCACCAGTCGAACAAAACTGTTTGCAGTTATTGTCAATGCAGACAAATTCAATAAAAGAAAAGGTTGACCCTGCATTCTACAGCTGACACTTTATGTTCCTCAACTTGTTGCATTGTTGATTGTTTAGAGCCCAAATTTTATCCCTGTGTGTTGTTTTTGTCTGCTAATTCCCCTCTGCAAGAGCAAATTCTATCCTATTCTATTCCATCCTGCTGTAGCCATTATGTATTTCACAAATATGTGAATAATAAATAAAATAGATATGAATATTCATGGCACACTGCAACTGTGACATGTGGAAAATCTAAATTTATTAGGCCCATGTAATATCAAGCAGGCACTGGGTGCTATCTTTTAGGCTCACAGAAATTGCTGCAAAGATTTCACCATACAGTTTTGTCAAACTTTTCCCTAAGAACTTAATTTTTCCACCAAACTGCAGCACAGGGATGAGAAAAATGCCTCAGTGGCGTTTACCGTCAAAGACGATGATCCAGCCGTCTCCTCCGCAGGGCTGAGTGTGATCGCCGAAGCAAACGTGGTTACACTCCATGCTGGACGATTCCACATGGTCTTGCAGGTCTGCTTCGTTGCCACAGAAGCAGGCATAACCTGACTCCATGCCGGCAAGCTGCAAAACAGAAAGTTTGGAACAAACTCCAGTCAGTGATTTTCATTTGAAATCAATTTGTCAAGAGAGACACGGAGACAAACCCTTCAGGGTCTCAAGTCTGCTGACTGAGAAGCAACACAATGAGATATTCTCAGCTTTTGGGGAAAAAATGCTGAAAATATATCGAAATACACGACAGACTGTTGACTTTCTGTGGTCTTTTAAATATCAAAAATCACATTTATGTTCATTGCTGTTTACATTTAATTTGTATGGATTAGCAAACAGTATTTTCATTCCTTAATCTTTTCACATTTTCCCAATTTACAGCTGCAAACATCACAGGTAAAAATCATGCTTTGGAAAAATGTGAGCTGATATTGACAAATAAAATCACCTCTGCATCATTTTTTTTTGTATCGCCCAGCTGCACTCTTCATCAAATCTAACTGAACTTAAACTTTTTTGTGAAGATTAGACAGAAATTTTAGTCTTCATATGTGCAAAGCGAGGCATACCCCAAAAGATCTGCAGCATTAATTGCAGCAAAAGGCTCTTCTACACAATATTAATTTGGGAAGTCTGAATATGAATTTATGCCACAGTTTTTAGTATTTTTAGTTATTTTGAAGAGCTTATATCAGCATCCTTCCTTTTTACAATTAACTGTAAATTTTTTCTTACATTGATCCATCAAAAAAAGAAAATCCACAGAAATACATAAATGTTTGCGTTTGCAAAATGACGAAATGGGAAAAGGTTTAGGGGTTTGAATACTTTTGTAAGGTGTAAAGTGCACATAATGTGAAGGGAGTAATTCAAACAGCTTTTACCATGAAACCCAAAGTTAATGATAATTGGCTCCTTACAGATTTGGAATATGGCAGTAAAAAAAACTAAAAGCTTCATCCCTAAATGTCCTCCCAGACACTGGGAACGCTTGTTCTCAAAAGAATCAGTCTTTCATTCGAAAAAGACACCATTGTTCCAATTTCTGGGCTGAGATGAATTTGGTGAATTGAAGGTACGGGCAACATTTCCCACCCTCCATGTTTTGTGTCATGAAACAGGAATTCATTCAGCCTCTGCTCTCCACACAAGCCGTAAAATGAAGTCAGGGAGGGACAGATTTATGCCTCATTTATGCCTCACTCAAAAAGTCATGTGGGCTCTAGATTCTCCAGTAGTTATTGTTTGTCAAGGACAATAACAATAAAACTAAAACTGGTAGCCTCTTTCTGCTTCATGTGCATAGCTAACAGGTGAAAAAGACTCATCTGTGTCTGTCATTGTGGACGGAGGTGGGGCGGATCTGCTGGGACAGAAAATCAACACCTGGCGCAGTCTGTGGTGGCAACAATTGTGATGGAAAAATGAAAAAAGCCTTGCAGAGGAAGTGTTCAGTGGGCTAACAGCCATTAATTTCCTGCTGTCAGGCCTAATTATTGGGATAATTTGTCATCCACAGAGTGGTTTGAGGCGGCATGTTTGATGGCTGAATAATGAGGTCATTCAAATGACAACAAAACGAATCATCATTCACTTTAAAACTGAGCTGAAGACTAATTTAAGTGCAATATGGACAGTTTTCTGGACGGTATTTAATCCAACAGGTGGACAAAAAGAAGGTGTTTTGTTGTCTTTGAAGTTGCACGTTTTCGTTTCTTCCAGCGTACTATGACGTCATGGTAAATCTCACCGAGTATTTCTGACTTCGACAGAAGTTGATGCAGGTCTGGATTGTGAGTTTGTTGGAGATGTCATGGACTCCAGGAAGAGTCGGAGGATGACCGGTGTCTTTGAAGCAGCCTAGATTCCCAGGCACTGCAGAGAGATGGGAGGACGGTGAAAAGGACATTAGGAGATTGGGATTATTTTAATGGAATTTATTGAACACTTAACTTAACATTGTACAAGGTCAGAATTAAATACAAAAACACTTCATTCATTATTGAATAAATAACTGTTTGCACTTCTTGTTATTAGCGTTCTGGAAAAATATGCAAAAAGAGAATGAGTCTGGAGAGGTGCAAAGATGTATGAATAGTTGTATTTACTGTCTTTCATTCTCTATAAGCTGTTTCCCCCCATCCTGACCAAACAGATGTAGGTAAGAGATGGAACATTTTTATATCACAGCTCTGTAGTTTTATCTGTTTGCCTCCTTTAATCCACAGTATATTTACTAAATGGAGTCCCATCTCAAATGCTATCTCTTTAAATCTAGCAAAGTGATTACACACTCCAAAGCCTTTAAATTCAGCATAATAGCTCAGGAAGAGCCAATAAAGCCTCTGGCAGTCCATGTCCCATTTATGATTTGTTTTTCATATAAATTGGCTTTCTTGTGTTTTACTGCAGCATTGTGAAGTCCAGCAAATTTGACAAACAGTAATGCATTCACAAATTGAAAGCTATTTCCATGGGAAGCAAGAAAAAAAAAAACTTTTCCTTAGGAGGGGTATCATCCTTCTACAGAGCGCAGAAGACCTCATTAAAACAAAGATGGACGAGACATGAGCAAAGATTGTCAATCACGCTTTAGGACACAACTAGAATGCAAAATTGAAAGCCGAGAGATATATATTGCTGTTACATATCAAGGGATTTATTTGATCACAAGTTGGATATCAAACAGAGGAACGTTTGTTTTTGGTGCAGTAACAACATCTTGGTCTCTGGATGCAAAGTTTGACAACCCGGAGACTGCAGGGCTGTTCGTCCCCCGATGCTGCATTGTCCCAGAACTGAGACTCTCGGCAGCAGCTGTCGAAATAACAAACAGAGCCGCTGACGGCAGCCAGCACCAACGAGAGACATTTTCACTCTGCTGTCCTGGTTCTGTTTTGGAACGTACTGATAATATGCAAACAAAAGCATCATGGACAGACCATAAATTTGGATTAAATATTTACAACCTCGCTGCAGTCAAAACATCTTGCGTCGAACTGACCTTGATAAAGACCACCCACACATAGTTTGGGTCTATGGTGCTGGTGCCAGTGTTAACTTTTCAGCTGGCACGAATGCTCGCTGCCATCCCCAGTGAGATTCTGCAAATTCTTTCTGTTTATGAAGGAATTAAGCACAAAGGCTTTTCAGAAAGAAAAGTGTGACATGTTTAAGATTCCGCCACAGACTGGTGGGTACAAGGAGAAACGACACGAAACAGACACATTCTCAATTGTTGGCCGCAAAGTGACCGTTATTTGGTCTTCCAACGCACTGTGTTTGACAAATGACTCAGCATTTGAAGACAAAGTCATCTAACTCTGTCGCACAAGCAATAAATCATGTGCAGCATTCTTTTTTGTTGTTGTTTTTTTGAGCTCCAGCCAAGCCACAGCTTCAGAGGAGGGTAAATACGGTTGCTTGGGTCATTTACTGTGACACGAAGGAGCACACTGCCTTAGTTAGGAGCTGGATTATATGACAGGTTAAAAGGAAATAAGAAAGTAATGAGAGTGTTTGAGGTTTTCAGTGTTTCATACAGAGAGCAAAGAGAGCTGGGGAAGCAGTTTTTTTATTATCTGTTGCTCAGGTATGCACTGGATTGACCCCTGAGGAGTGTGCACCGCGGGAGCAGAGATAAACACCTGGCTGGAAACCAGCAACCTCCCTCCAAGCAAGGCACTTCAGTGATGCCTTATGAAAAGCAAAGTGGGGGGAAAACTGCTACTGCAGGGCTCAGCAACTCAGATTAAAGGCAGAAATAATCTTTTTTTTTCACTCTGCTTTGACGCGAAGATTTCAGACTGCAGTCAATTTATCGTTCTTTGTCCTCGTCTCGTCTCACTTCGCGCCGTTGAGCAGCAGGTGGGATCGTATCACGCCGGAGCAGCTTTGGATTTTACGTGGATCTTGCGACGCTTTTACTCATCTTTATCCCAAAAGTTGTCCTGCCTCAAAACTCTTGGAGAAAACAACCATCACAGACATCTGTGCTGCAGACTCAACAAGCACAAATATCCACTTAGAAAAAAAACACAAAAATGTTTAACACACTTCAAAGCTGCTGGTGGAATTTGGGCTTTAATGAGCCAAAGGGGAGAAATGGAGGAAACACAAGGAGCTCCAATCCAGACCTGTGAAAACCTTTGGAGATCGCAGCAGGATGGGGGTTCAATTGGACTCTTATATTCACAGCTTGCTTTGTTTACCTTCCTGCACAGAAACGCAATGTGCCTAACCTCAGATATATGTTCCTCGGTCAAGAACCCCCCAAAAACATAAGAGTGGTAAAGACAAGAAAAAAACACATAGGTTGAAACATCAAACATTTTGCAGCAGGCACTGGCAGCGAGTTCATGCAAGCAGGTTGATGAGCTGAGGCGACAAACGTGTTATTATGGGAAGAAAATCTGAAATTCCTACGACATCTGGAGGGTTAAAAGCAAAGACAGAAAACTCCAAAAACACATTTAGAGGTTGTCTCTAATTATATTAAATTGACACAGTTATGGCTTTCTGCTTGATCTTCACAACACAGTGTTCAAGATGAGGCAAGGCAGTGAACATGAGGTCAAATATTAGGTCATTGGAGTGCTGCAGGGATTCAGTTCAAAAGCCAAGATCACAATTTGTTCCAGCCAAGAAGACTACAAAGACAAGCAGTGATTGATTTTTAAACATGGTTATTTTTCTCTATTTCAAACAACTTGATTACTTGGAATTGTCTTTCTTGTGCTTTACTGAATGTAATAAATCAAGAAAGTGTCCTTCGGGAGTTAAAACATAAACCGAAAGTCAACAAATCCATAAAGAAAGGCTTTAATGTTGTTTATGGGTATCTTTCTTTTTCCACTCTGAACAATAACTGGGAGAAAGCTTTATGTCTTATGGTTTTTGATTTATTTATCCAAAAAAAGGAACATTTACAACAAATTAGTAAAAAGCATTCAAAATCCCTTTGTCTTAAGTAATTAAATGACGTGTTAATGACATCCCCCTCACAAGACGGAACTATATAATACTGTCGTGAGGCTGAAATGAGATTCTAAGACTTCATTTTTTATGTTTACAAAAAGAGTTAATGTTTTTGTTCAAATTCAGACCAGATGTAGCATTTGTCTTATTCTAATTTGGTTCGAATGCTGAAAATAAATCGAAAATGCAGTTTTTTACATTTTAACAAAATGGTAGCAATATTTTTAATAAATCTGAAACTGTATTTTAAATAAATCTATGTTCAATGTGTAGTTACGTATCGACTAGACTTATGTAATTACTACTTTAATTTACCCTGAGAGAAAGCTTGAAATCTAAAGTTAACATTAGCGGCTAACGTTAGCCGTAAGCTATTCTCACAATGCTTCCTAAATATTTATAACCTGTTTCTTTTGTCTATACAATATCCAAAATACTAATAAAAATAAGTTGCTGTGGTGAATTTTAATGCTTTTGTAATCAGGTATTGTCAGCTAACTTGATAAGAAGCCTATGTTAGTCCACTCCATCTACAGAACAGGGACATTCAAGAACAAGAACACTTTTAGCAACTAAAAAAAAACTAACAAAGTAAGCTAATTAAGTATAGAATCAAATCAATGTATAAACTGTTTTACTTGCTCTAAACAAATATTAAAAGTCCTACTAACTTTTCTTTCTGATTTTCTTCAGCAAGGAACCACTGTGAGTCTGTGAGTTTCTGCCTGAGCAGTTCTTGGCGTGGGGACATGAAAGGTCAGCTTCAGGAGGCTGATTGGCAGCACCCACACAGATCAGAGATGAAATCTTCCCTGGGGGCTTTAACCTGTACGTGATGGCACGAGGTTTCCATAATGAGTAATTACCTTCACAAAATAATAAATGAACATTTTTCTTCTGCTCTCTTAAGTCGAGTCGGTAATTTTACTTTGTTGGTTCAGCACATCTAAGTATGGAAGATTAATTATTTTAAAACACATTTACATTTAGCCAAAATAATTGTTCAACAGGTAACAGAATTGAATTAATATTTCCTCGGATTGTAAAAATCTAACACCCAAAACAAACATTTGATCTAGAATTGGGTGATTATTATTCTTATAGGTGCTTAGAAAGCTGAAATTCAATCCAAATGAGTGTTATAATTTATAACACATCTTTAGTACATGTGTGAGATCTGAGTTGTGATTACAAACAGCATATTGTTTGTAATCATTATTTTTCTTTATCTGAATTAGCTTTATTGTCCAAAGCTGGGTGAAAAAGCAAACAATTTGACTTTAGAGGAAATAAAATAAGAATGAAGAAACAATATTTATATGTATTTGCAGCCATTTTAAAAATTATTATTCTAATAAAGAAAGATTAAGAATTTTTACAGTGCAAAATCCTTCTAACATTATGTTAAAATCCATGTTCTTTTAACATAATGGCATAATCTCCACTTTTCAAAGTGATGCTCTTGAAATGAGGTCACCAAAAGTTTCAACCAAATAGTGGCTGACAAGACAAGCAACCTTTTAGTTTCTTTTCATTAAAATTAAAAACTAAAACAAAAAGAAACAACAAAAAAACTTAAATCATCTTTTTTTTTTTTTGAAAACAGAGAATTGGTTACAAAAACAAAGTGTCCTTTTTGTATCGTAACTTAAAAAACATTTTAAACTCCTCCATGTCTTCCAGTTCTTATAAGAACGTCCTTGTTTCTAGCTGCACACTATTTGCATATAACAGGCACACTTAATACGATGCTGCAAATTTTTACAAGCCACGACGACGTATTGCTAACACAGACAAATGGTCCTGAGCAGTTTCTATTAATTTCAAAAACATACCAGCGGAGGAGCAGCACAGCCTTAAGAGAAGTCCAACACCTGAGGATTTTGCAATCACTGAGGCTGCCAGAGACAAAACCTCCAGAGAAAATAAATGCAGGCATGATGAGACAAAGCAAAAGACTACTTTTCTCTGTACTGTTTCACATGCTTTACATTCTGGCAGCTTTGCAAAGCAAAACACATTATTATTATTTTTATTATTTTTCATCTGTAGCAGTGTTTAACCTCCAAGCGCCTTTTGATAGAAGTCAGTGTAGTATAACAGAATCTAATTTAGTTTTTGTTTGACTTAAGGGTGAAAAGAAAGCAAACTAAATAGACAAAATAGAGAAAAATAACCAGTGTGAAAAATTAAAGATGCTCATTTTAGTTGCATCACTGCTTCATTAACATCCAATCCAAACGTCATTAGTGTTTACACTAGAGAGCAGCATTTAGGTTGAAGGACTTCATGTGGGATTTTAAAAGCTCATTCCTCAAGTGCTTAAAGGATAATTGCAAGTAATTTAAAACAAAGGTGCACTGAAGTCTTGGAAAGTCTTCCAGCAGTTCATGAATCTGACCCTAGCAAGTTAAATGTTTAAGTTTGATGCACTGCACCTCTGCTTTCTGTTTCTGTGTCTTTATTCCCTGCTCTGTCTCGTTTCTCCTTGTGACTCGGCCTCGTTTATTACAGCTTTGTAGTATGGTATATTCAATACGTAAACAAATACAGCTGCTGCATTTCACCAAGCCTGTTATTACTCCAGTCGACTGCACCGCAGCCCACCAGAACATAAGGAAAATGGACAAATATGCCGCAAAGCTCCCCCTGGAGTTTCTGGAAACTCAGCATGGTTTGTCAAGACGTGGGAGTTGCTGTTGTGTGTTTTAGTTGCTTTTGTTTTTCTATGCAGATCATAAATTCTCCAGCCACTAAATGGAATAAGTTAAAGTAAATGGACTTATTATTGGGCAGGAAGAAAAAAGGAATTAGATCTAACATACAGATTTACCAATGCATGTTTCTCTGTTTGCCTTTTATGCATACTACACAGGTAACAAATACATTTATAAGTGGAATCTGTGCGAGTGATTTTTCTTTGTTTGTGTGTGAGGTGGAGACTGCTACGACAAGACAGAGACAGAGCAGATCAATGTCCCCGCTTGGGGCCTTGGGATAGTGACTAACCATCTAATTAGAGGGAAGGGAGAAGAAGCAGGGCTTTAAATGAATAATTAGTGTCTTCTCTGAGTCCGAACAATGCAGGGAAGACATGAAAAATGGCCACCACACTGCATCGCCGCCTCTGCCGACAAACTAAATAGGCCGTGTCCTGAGGAGAGCCAGGAGACCTGATACTGGGGAGATCTGGAGATGAAAAGATGAGCAGATACTTTGTGGCCACCTTAGGTGAAAGATAAGCACTTCATTTATCATCACATATTGTAGTGACAGGCTCCACTGCTTATCTGGGCACCAGACATTAACTTTAGAGTCTCTCACTTTATTATTGCACATTTTCAAACTGATGTAAATAAACTTTACTTCAAATGCTACACTGCAGAGTGAAACCTCTTGATTCTTACATCATTCAGAATGAAAGACAAAAAAAGAAAACACTGCATTTCTTACGCAGTGATACCACAAAGCAGCTGGAGACAACAACTGCGGAAAAACATGAAGACCTATTTTGTAAAAAGATGAGTGTAAAACAGCACAAACATTTGAAATTCCCCAGTCAGTCAGTAACAGGAGTATTAGTTTTGCCAATAATATGACTTTGAAGAACAGCATAAAAATATGATCATTATTTCACTGGAGCCTGGTTTGCTGTGTATTTAGAAGACATGATTGTTTCACTGGGAGTTCAGGTGACAGATTTAGGACTAAAATGAAATCTCAGTTTACAATTAGAACGATTTAGCTTGTCATTTAAAAAATAGTGTGTGGGGGGGGGGGGGGGTTGTTTTGTTTTTTTGCTTAATTTTTTGTATTAGACTCTTACTTTGCCTGGAAATGCTTTGCATTTGCATTTTTTTAGACAGGAAGATTATAAGTGTTGCACCACCTCCAACCTCAACTTCCTGTGACTTCTCCAACAGCAAAGCTAATGATGGTTTAAAATGTCATAAAATGACATTTTTATAAACTTCTTTGAAGTTGGAATTGCTTTAAGAAGTGGGTGAATTAGATCTAGTGACTGGAGAACTCTGATCAAATATCAATCCACTTTGGTCTTGACCTTCCTCAGACTCCCTGTCAGCTTCATACTTCAGGACCAACAAATCTGTTTCAACAGAGATTCACGAAGGCCAACTGCACTACAAAAGGTACGTGAGATTCATTTAAAGCCTGGTGGACAGAAGGTTCCTGATCTGACAGAAACTGGGAAGGACTGCTGTGTGTGAGGATCGCTCTGAATACGGGAACTTAAGGGTAGGAGAGTATGAAACAGCAAGAGAAAGAACAACGCACACTTTCATATCAGGGTCTCCAAAAATATAGTGAGATAGTTGCTTAGTTTACAACTCTGTCTACAGCAGAAAGATTCATTAAAGAATAAAATAACCAAATAATTGCTTGAATGTAGCAATGCTATAGAGTATTTTACCAATGTTTAACACCCAGAAACACCAAAGAGGTACCAGAAACATCTTTTCTAAAAGTCCTGCTATGGTCTGTTGTTCTTGCCAACACGTCCATGACAGCGGTAGTTTAAATTTAGCAGAATGGCAGATGATAAAAATGTTCCATATACTAGGAAGATTTTGTTTCTTTCTACTTGTCAATGTCTTAAATGTAAAAGCAGAAAAAGTATTTTAAGCTAAATGTTTGAAATAAAATGTCTTTCTTTCACTCTAAGTACCTTTCTACTGACAAAATAACCAATGCTTATATCCTTAAACAGCTTAGACTGACCACACTGTTTTAATTAAATGTAAAAAAAAAAGATCACATACACTTAATAGATAAAATAACTTTTAAGATTTCAATGAAAAGTTGTGCATTCACCTGAAGCAATGTTGATGTTCTTTTGGCCATGAGCCATCATTTATGAACCCTGAGTGCTTGACCTGCTGTCAGTCTCCTCCTCTCTCCTTCCCTCCGAAGGTAAGCACAAAACAATTGCCAGTCTACTTGTTCTCATTAGCAAACATTCTACGAAACCCGCTGCCCTCATGATCAATACCTCTAATTCCCTAATGGCCTGAATGATTTAATTGAACTATGTCTAAAGAATCCGGAGCCAGACGAGGGAGAAAATCTCAGCGGTGCCCTCCTGGTTGCTTATAGAGGACTTTTCTGAATAAAAGGTTTCTTCACAGCACTATTTTGCCTTTGAAAAGATTAGATACCATAGAGTGTGTTTAAGGCTTTAAAATCCACTTTTTGCTTACTTACAAGTAACAGTACAACTGCTTTTTGGCACTCCTGGTGAAGATATTGGGAAAACCCATGAAATAAATTCATCTTTTATTGCAATTCAAATCTTTACAACTCAACAGTAACCTTGTCAGGATTCCCTTATAGCCTTTCACAGTTTTGGAGCATATATAAAGAGAGATCACATAATCTTGACTCCTGTATTCTTCCCTTCAAGTTACTCCACAGGTTTTTCTGCAAGATTTACATTTGGGGAACGAGATGGTCATGGAAGATGGTTGACATTTTGTCCTTTGAACCATTTCTGTGCTGATTTTTGGCCAATTAAAGTCAATTAAATAAGACAGGTTTCTAAGGATTTTCACACTTGTTTCATTGTAAGGAGGCCCCCCATACCAAAGAACATTTTAGAAAATACTGTGTCTGTTTTCACAAACAGAAAAAAAGGCTTCCCACATCTCAAACAACATTTTAAACAATCTCCATTCTGTGCAGAAAGTTCAGCGAAGTTAAGGTAAACCCTAACCAGTGTAATTATTTAGGATTTTGAACTACAGATGGTCATATTTGGTCCAGACACCTTAAAAATCCCAACATGGCTGCCCTTTAATTTGGTGCCATGGCATAACCCGTAACTTTAGTATTAGCAGGCGGCTCCAGCATGCAGAAACAACCTCCTATAGGGCAGTGTGTACAGAGGAGAACTCTTCTCATGAGTTGACATGCAAATACACAAGGAGAAAACCTATTTGACAATTAACCACTTTTTTACTAGTTCCACTCTCTTGTAGAGTGCCACTCTGGCAGCAAACAGTTTGACTCTAATTAAAAAATATCAGTGTTTTCAATAATTCTGATCATAATTTCTTAACAGGGGTGCCGATAAGTGTTTAGGGCTTTCTGTCTCTCACCACACGTTGACCTTTTCAGCAGATTGCCTTTATTTCTTCATTATGTAAATATCTAATCACTAAGATTTATAATACGGGCCAATCAACGGAGAGGTTTCCATTAAGCAAATTAGTAACCTTTGTGAAACTAAACAAGCTGTATGTAGAAAAATATGCTTATGTACACATTTGGAAAAGTAACTTGGTTTTTTAGAGGCTAGAAACAAATTAGATTATATCCTCATGATAAGCGTTTTGCAACACATTCTCACTCCCAACTCGTCATATATTGACGACTTAGGACAATTTCTGACCATGCGTCACATATTGACGCGAAGGGTACCCCCTTCGCGTCAATATGTTGACGACTTGGGCAGGTCACATGTTTTATGTGGATTTTTTACGCGAAGGGTTCTCGTAAACGCTGCCGAACCTTCAAAACCCAACGATTTGGTTAGGTTTAGGGCAAAAATTACGGTAAGGCATAGTGTAAAACACCTCGCGTCACATATTGGCGCGAAAGGGGTACCCTGCGCGTCAACATGTGACGAGGACGGACCGTCCCATGCGTTAATATATGACGAGTTGGGAGTGAGAATGGGCTGTTTATTTACAATTAGCACCCTTTTCTGAACTCTTCCCCCAAATGGAGCCACTTGATAAGACAGTCAGGGTTTCATGATTTCCTAAAGTTGCCTGTAATAAATCCGTCTTTCTTTCCTCAAAGTCCCAATTTAAAATTTTACTCCATTACTAATATGAGTGGGAAAAAACAGCAACCTTCTTCAGCCAAAACATCCCCTTGCATGACTGACCGCAATTCAACATCGGAAAAAATATACTTTATTTATATTAGCCTTATAACAACCACAATTAACCCAGTGTGCCAAAGGATTTGCTGTCTCATAATCTGGATATCTGACTGGATTGACACTGTTGTATCAGAGCAGAAAATTTATTCCAGCACGCACCCTTTCTCTACACAGTGGTGTCTGAACCTGCTTCAGTGTGCAGGCAAAAAGCTCTGTTTGTGGTGACAGCTGGCATCAGACCACCTAGGGAAAATATTCTGTCTCTAAAAACAGTAAAGAGTGAGATAAATTATGCAATCACCGAAACCCAAAAGCATCACAAGGTCAACCGCAACCGCCACGAGGCAGAGCCGAATCTCAACTTCAGTCTGGCTTTGATTTCCAAACCACATGAGCGACTTTGTTTCAAAAACATGTCTTGTTTAAATTCACTCTTTTCTTCTTAAGGCAATTAACTATTAATTTTGCTTTATTGAAATTGTTTCCCTCCAACTGGATTCCCACTGCAAAGTTTTGATTCAGAGACATTTTGGTGTTTGGAAGTAACAACGCAGTCACTGGCATAAAGTTACGTCAAGATATTTAAAAAGAGCTCATTTAAACTTCTATAAAACTAAATAAATACACTAATTGTTTTCTACTAAATTTGATGTTACTGTTTTGTAGGCTGTTGTGCATGCTCACACATTGAAAAACATTCTATGGAGAAATAATTCAAGGCTCCCTGAGAAATTAAAAAGTGTCATATATTTCTTCATTTTCCTGTTGTTTCATTTAATTGCTCCTCATTCCCCTCATTCTGTTGCCGCCCTGGGCATCTGCCCATGTTAGTGAAGTTAATCAGAGACGCCACAAGTTTTGCTTTCAGTTTCAATTATCCTGGATCCTCATTTGAGCAAAATGTTTTCATAAAAGAATATGTAATGTTAATTTTCGTGATTTTTTTGGTGATTTTTATCATATTTGAGTGTTTCTCCATGTCCAAAAAAAATAATAATCAGTGGTAGGCTGCTTTCTGTGGTGATTAGATTGTGGTGTATGGTAGAGCGTAAGATGCGTTATGAGGTGATGCATTTTTTTCCCTTTGGCATCATATCATCTGACAGCATGGAAACAAAAGCCAGATGGATAATAGCATGGCAGGGTTATAAACAGCCCACATCAGTGGGATCCGCTCTAAATTTATCCGTTTTAAGCTGCTCGTTTCAGAAGTGCTGAAACTTCTGATAAAAATGCTAAGATAGGCAAAGATTATTTATATGAATATATACATAAATTTAAATATTTTATAAGATTAGGTACATTTGAGATAATTGGATAGTCTGAGGCAGATTTGGGGTGTTAAACTGACTTGCATCAATTTATGTAGGACTATTAATATTAGAGTTTCCAATAAACATGATTTTGGACTTCAAGAAGAAACCAGAGCACCCATAGAAAACACACATTAACCAGGACAACATGCAAACTTAAAAACACAGAACCTGTTTAAATACTTTTTTATATTTAAAGTAATTTGCAGATCAACCAGAGTCAGAAATTAAAGAAAGAAAGCAACAGCTAGTTATTCTTTTTACGGTCTTTCTTCAAAGGCTTTTTAATCTTCAATCTATTTACTTAAAAAGAAACAACATCTGTACCACAAACAGCGTTTCCATTTCCTCAAACTTTATCAGCTTGTACTTCTTCAGAAAGGACAGACGTTTACTGCAGTCGGGGTCAGAAAGTTCAAGAAAGTCTTGGTTTTGTAAAAACCCTTGGTGGACACGGAGCATGTACGTGTAGAAAACACCTGGTGGCACTCATGAGTTCTTCACATGTTACTCAGGTGTCACCTCAACTTCAAAAGGCCATGTGGCAGCACCATATATCCGTCTTAATTAAGCAACATCTCATCACTGCATACTTTTCTGAAGGTTCTGCAGTAAAAAGAAGCCCCGCCCCGTCCTGACACATTACTAGGTTTTAATGTGTTCAAGGTGCGACGGCCTTGCCAGATGGATGCGATGTTGCTAGCGTTAAGTCTTTTGTTACATGGTGACAGATGGTTAATCAGCCTTTCCTTCTGATTGTCCATAAAGACAAAAGCGGGACCTCCTTGCAGCGCTGCATCCTGGTGGTTAAATGTTCAGATGCAGAATCTCTGACAGCTCCGTAACAAAGACGCACCTTAAAATAACCTGAAACAGGTGGGAGCTGTGACATTTTGATAATAAGACTCATTACCTATCACGGCAGGTAATGTCAGCCACATTAACAATGTATGATACAAAAAGAAGCAACAAAACACAGCGACTCATTCTTTAAAATATATATAATTAAAGTTGTGTGTGAAACTGGCAGCTCGAGAGTTTACACAGGGTTTATTATTACAGGAATTACCATTTATGATTCTCTTTACAATGGAGTGACATGCAGTTTGTCTTCCACTGCCTTTTTACTTAGAAAAACACTTTTTTTGTTTGACACATTAAAAACATTCACAGCTGCTGCACATCTCTGTAGTTAAGAAAAGGCACTGCGGCATAACAAGTTTTTCCTGGTTATTTGCTGTTGACAGATGAACTCCCAATGTGGAGATCAAAGCTACGTTGTCTTGGCAGACGCTTGAGGACTTCACCCTGAGAGTTTCACTTTGTCAGTCAGATTCAGTTAGGGCATATTGTTAATGCATGTCAGCTAAGAAGAGCCACACCAAAACAGAATGCCTTTCCAGCGTGGAGCGCTGCGGGGAAAACACATCATCAGACTGTCTCAAAAACAAGCATTTCAGAACATCACAGCACAGAGACAGAGGCATGCAGCAGATTCGTGCTTGATATTATCCACAAAGGGTGGCTTTAACAGCGAGTTGTGTGAGTGTATTGGAAGAATTTCATATTCCTTTTTTTTTGCATCTGCTGGAGAGAGATGTCACATGAAGATGTTTAGGAGGAGCTTCAGCAAAGTAAACCTGATCAGTTATGCATGACCTGCATTAAAAAAAAAAACCAGAGTCTTGACAATAAAAATGCCTGGTGGTGCATTTGATGGTTTGGACCTCAAACTTGTGGGGAGTAGAAAACGGAAATCCTTTGGTCTGCTTGTTTGGTCCTCACCAAAAACTGACTTCATTTATTTATTTTTTTTATGCGGTTTGCTTTGCCATTGTGCTTTTTTTTTTTTGCAATTGAACTACAGTCTTGTTCACTAAATTAAATACACATTCCTTCTTATTTGTCAGATTAAAGGTACCTTTTACAAATAACAACTGTGAAGCAGTTTTAATCATAATTTTCATTAAGCCCACCGTTCTGTTTTTCAAAAGCCTTTTTTATTGGTCTGATGTGATATTATAATTTTAAATGTTGTGTTTTCATTTGCTGTTAGCAGAAAATCATAATGATTAAGAGAAACAGACATCAGTTTGCAGCAACTTATGATCTTAAAAAGACACCTGTGTATGAGTCCTTTTTGAATCAGACTTCACTCCACCTGCTCCCTTTTTTCAAAATTGTGATAAATTTGTCCCAGTGCACCTCAGTGGAATGGTTACAATTTGTAGTTCTGCATTTTAAAAGAAAATCACCAATTCGATTTTTAACACAATTTGATTATGTGTCACTTTTTTCCTCAAGCTTTCAGCTGATTGTATTTTTTCAGTGCAATTTGCATTGAAAAAATGCCAAGCAGAATGGCAAGAAGAATGCCAAGCAGTATAAATAAACATCTTTAATTGCGAACTGAATCAGCACAGAAACAAAGTGTTTGCCCAGTGGAGCTATAATAGGAGCAGTTCTGCATCTGGGTCTAGTTTAACCTGTTTCAATGGACCCCTATGTGCTTCTGGCTACATATGACTATCCCCTCGATTTACTCTCAGTGTAACCCGGGTGGCATGACACCCACTGACAGGAAACCCAGCTGGACAGAAAATTAACTTTTGGCAGGCGGTGCAGGTGCCACAATAAGTGGCGATGATCTACAAACCAGGCAACATCAAACATCAGCAAAATAGTAGACAAAACGAAGGCAGAGACAAAACAAAAGCCAGACGAAATGAAAACAAAGATTATTGTTGCCTTTTCCTTTGGCATCCGAAAGGATTTTCTTTTTTCCGGCTCTACTTGCCAGCCGCTGACAGGGAACATTGACACTGAAAGATCATCAAGTTCTTTTGCTTGGCAGCCAAAGCTGTTAAATTAAGCAGATTGAGAACAAGAAGCGCCAGAAGGTGGGGCACCACGTGGCGATTGTGGTTTCACAAAAGAAGAGACAAAGCAGTCGTGTCTGAAGGCCCCCTGCAGGGAGAAACCATCTCTGCTAGGTGAGATTGTGGTCACAGCAAACCTCTGCTCATGTTCTTATTGAAAGAGCTCAGATAGAAAAGGTGTGGCATGTCAAACACCATTTGATATGGGCAAAGTTTCACTCATTAGAAAGTGTAGATATTTCGTAAGACAGAACCATGTTTAGGACAAACAAAACTATCCCATACGGCTGCATAATATATTGTAAATATATGATCATCATAATGTCATTGTGTGCAATATTCATATCACAAAGTATTTTTTGGGCAGCAATAATTGTTGGCTAATATATTCCAGTTGTTATGAACTTGCATTTTACATGCTAGTGGAACATTTAGCATGTTGGGCAGAGTCTCACAGCACACTGCAAAAACACAAAATCTTACCAAGTAATTTTGGTCTAGATTCTAGTGCAAATATCTTACTTCTTAAAATAAGACAAAACTAGCTCACGAGTAACTTTTAAGCAAGAAATAGGAGCTTATTTTAAGTCAGTAATTCCTTGAAATTGATGAAAAAGTACTAGTTCCATTGGCACTTATGACAAGACATTTTCCATGTAATAAGTTAAATAATCTGCCAATAGAACTAGTACTTTTAGCTTCACTCAGCTCCAATTTCATAAAAAGGAACTTAACTATGTTTATTTGCATATTTTAATGCATTTCTAATATTGTATAAAAACGGCTTAAGTGGTTAAATGAAAAATCCGTAGAATATGCCATATTTTTTAAAATCTGATTAATCAATTAATCATCAGAATAATCAATAGATTAATCCACTACTAGAATAATTGTTAGTTGCAGCCCTATTCTCGACAGCGAAAGATTTTCTAATACTGTCATAATGTCAATTAAGATAGAGGGCAGAACAAGCAAATATTTTGGGGTTGAAAAGATGCCTGTAAATGTCAATAATCACTAAGTGATCATCAACAAGAGTGATTGCCTCCAGAAAAGCAGGAATCTGCTGATCTAGAACAGCAGAAAAGCTGCATCTGAATGACTCACAAAACCTCAAGAAAAGTCACCTTTGATCAGCTGAAATGTTTGGCCGTTATGCACCGTCGCACTGTTTGGAAAAAACCAAACAGCACATTAGCAAAAACATATTTTGGACTTGTTTTGCAGCAATGGAACATCAGCACCTCACAGTTATTGAGCTGATCAGGATCTTATTTGTTTAACAAAATATTCAAGATTAAAATGTGAGGCCATCTGTCAGACAGCTGAAACTCGGCCGAAGTTGGGTCAATGACTCCAATTGAAGCAGCAAATCTACAACAAAATATTTATATGAGAAAAGATAGGCTTTGCAATGGCCTACTCAAAGTTCTCAACCTTTTTGGAAGGCAGCTCAGCAGAAACAAAAGCCTCAATGAAGTGAAGGAATGCCATGAGCAAGAACAACTAAACCATTTCCAAAATTGTGTGAAAAACTACTTCTATTTCTGTTTCTTTAGACCTAATCCAGCATTTCTACTTTTCACTTTTGTTATCCAGCTCAGCCAGTCAGCTATGGATTAATACCGTGCCAAAAAACTGGGCCTGTTGGTGCAACAGATTGTGTTGCAAGATTCTGTGTCAGTTGAGTGCCATATTTTCTGAACTATGCCCTTCATTATGTCCCGGAGGCACCTTGTTGTGAGCATGAAACCAGTTTCACCTGAAATCAATGTCAATGCCACATAAAATTTAATTAAATTACATCTTGTTTCATCTGCTAATTTGCTAGTAAACATGAAAGAGAAAACTGTTGTTCTTATTCAAAAATATTAGTTTTGACCTCATAAATGCAATGTTTTGGGTAATATTACAGTCATATTTTCAGCAATAAAAGCATGAGTAAAGATATTATTAAGAATAAACTTTTTAAATCAGCTTTCTGGCATTTTTACTTGATTTTTTTTTTCTGTAATGAGAGATCCCAGTCTAATTTCTAACCAGAAAGTAAAGTTATCAGTAAAATTAAAATAATTTTACATCTAAAGCGGCTAGAACTATGACTTACTTTGGCTCCAAGTTGTAGTCAATGTCTCTCACATGTTTATATATGGTTGTTGTAGGACAAATAAAGAAAGAAATAAGAGCTAAAATGCTTAGCCTAAGTGCTAACTGTGGAGATTTACATCCAAGACAAATAAATTAATCTGTGAACCAGCTCTATAGATCTGTTGCTTTGTGAATTTGAAACCCAGGTTTGCTCTTTCAACTTTGACCTTAACGGACACTTAAAAGGTTTACTATCTAGCACACTGAACAAAATACACAGTCTTGTGAAAAAAAGCCACCCACATTCCAGTAGAAAACACATGTACACATAATGACTCAAAACGTACCCTGGGCAAATTCACCCTTCAGACACAAAGAGGCCATTTAGCCAACAGGCAGCGCTGGATGGCCCTAATGGGCCTGAGCCATTCAAACAGCAAACCTTAGTCACGTATGCAGCTCAGACATGATAATAGTGGGATAGCTGGAGGGACTGAGAGACGTTTTAAGGCCCACTGGTACCAGAAGAGTCTAGTCTTGGTGTTTTCAAATTATCACCGCTGTTCATCAGTCTACTTCAAGCTCATACATGACAAACCCAGAATTGTTTCTATGCTCCTGCTTACTTTAGTTGAAATGTATGAATGACTAAACAGGCCCCAGGCTCATTTTTGTTTAAATCCATGATTCAGTGATGACACTTTTATGTTGAAAGACATTATTTCGATAAAATAAAAATTTAATACCAAATATCACCTTCATTGTCAGCTAATTATTTTCAAAATGTTTTTCTGTCATATTTATTTGTGTAATTTGTCTTATTTTGTGGTTGTGGTTTGCTTTGTGATCTACGATCCTGTTTCTTGTTTTTATTCTTAAAGCTGCAGCATGTTAACTTATATTAAAAAAAAAAAAAATTGTAACTATGTGGTGACCGTATGGTATGAGGCAGATAATCTGTGAAAAAAAAAAACCCTGCCTTCTCTTAGTGCCCCCACTGCTACCTAGAAACAACCATCCAGAGCCAGGAGGCGGGTCTTAGTGTTGTCAATCAACCTCTATGTGGCACTGCTCATTTTCCCCAGTCCTCTCCCCCTTATCTCTCTGTTATGCTGCAGCTTCTTCTTGACAGCGGAGCATGTTGTGAATGCTAAGACTAGTTAGCATAGCCACAGATGACAGTGGATAAACAACTTCCTGAAACAGTAAGTTGTTTCTCTGCTATTAGCACATTGAGCAGCGAGAGCTCAATGAGCTTGCTTGACAGCAACCCTCCTCCTGGCTCTGATTGGTTGTCTACAGACGGCAGTACAGTAATAGTTCAGGGAGGAAGTGGAGGATCTTTTCATGGATTATCTGTTTCATATTACACTGTCACAACATAGTGACTGTTTTAAGAAATATGTAAAAAAAATATATATACTTTTTATAACAGTTGCCTTTTGCAGTTTCAACTGTGGTAATAGTAGTCTGTATGTTATTAGTCTTATGAGTGTACATATTCATGACTTTCTATAACCTCCCCAGCACATTTCATCACCTCGTATCTTTAGTTATCAACCAGAGGTTTTAGTTTTTCCTTAAGTATTCACTTTATACAGTCACTTTTCGTGGGGCTTTCATTTTTAAATAATGTTTTTGTATAATCTTGTAGCAATATGGAAGATTGCAGCGTTCTGCAATATCTCAGTTGCAGCCACTTTTCCCTTTGGAGGCAGATAGGAGGCCCTGAGGGAATTTCAGCTGATGGGAGGCGCGGACACTACGGATGAAGTCTTACATTTACAAGAATGCATTTCAGGGTTGTCAGTAAAATGAAGTAGTGTGTGTTTAGGTTGTAGCTGTTAGAGCTAGCTCTACAACAGTCAATTTTTTTCATGCTTTCATTCTAGCTGATTGAATAACTACAATGCACGCTTTGCAGAAATAAAAAAGCAAGCATTAAATTAACTCTGATTAATAAACTGAGGCAAAAGAGACAAACCTCGCATTTAAACAAACACCTGATTTAAAAAATATATTTTATTGTTATTGCTTTGAATCCTCAACATCTTACCTGAGATGTTGATACTTTTTCAATACGTTGTTGAAAGTAGGACATTGAAAATATTTGTTCTCTTCAACTAGACCAATTTCTTATTACATTTTACCATTTCATATGGTTATTTACATACTTTCAGTTGTATCTGCAGGCACATTTAGCTTATAATTCCCAGACAAAATGTGCAGTTTAAATAAAACTGACTAGATGCAAAACTGGGCACTTTGTAACAATAATCTCAGAAGCTACATGCTGTGAAAAAAACAGCACAAACTGCCACCATAACTCAAGAACCGCATGTAAAATATTGAATCTATAACTTAACAGGGAAATTACTAATGGACGTGAAGAAGATAAAAACAAAGAGAAGGGAAATGTAAACCAAGGAATAAATTCCAAAAAGAAGCTTTTTGCATGAAAATAAGGAAAGGATGAATATTTATTTTAGATGAATTGAAGAGTTATGATTTGTTTTTGTTCAACAGATCATATTAACTAAAAGGAATACAACAACACTGACCTGATTTAACCAGCTTAGGACTTTTATGTATATATACGCTACCTTGAGAAGGTTGCCTCCTTGTTGGTTTCTACATTTTTGTCACACTTGAAGGTTCAGATCTGCTCATATTTTTTGGTATCAGGCACAAAATAACCTTTCAAATCAGTTTTTGAATGATAATTTCATTACAGAATAACTGGTTGTGACAGACTAGAGGACCATGAACTGCCTTTAAGCATCTTTTAAGTTTTATATGGAGGGATTTTTACTCATTCTTCTTTGAAGATCTGAATGAAATATACAGTATAACTCTTATAGGTTGTAAATTTGCCCTTACTGTTCAGACTCTTGTTCTTCTTCTATTTTTTTTGTTTGTTTTTCTTGTAATTTGCTGATTGTCCACCTGAATTTCCCCACAGTTGGAAGGTAATTAATATTTCTTTTCTACTTCTTCTAATTGCTATAAAGCATAAATCAGACCTTAATATGATTTGTAAAAATGAAGCTAACATGGAGTAAAGGGGTATTACGTCAGTTTGGGTTGAATTTTTTTCCCCCTAAACAAATGACATCATTTAAAAACAACTTTTTGAAATTTACCAGATCATATTTGTTTTTGTTTTTTTTCTTGATCAGAAACATTAAAGGGTGACTAAATAGAAAGCAAAAAAAAAACCAATATTTTTTCATTGCACTTCACTAGAAAATTTATATTAATTGTAACAAAGCCTTAAATAAAAAGCTTACCCAAATGCAAACACCTACAGTATATCACTGAAACCTGCCATGCAAGAATTGTGATCTTTGACCTGAAAAGCACAATAGGAGTATCCATCCAAGACTTCTATTTCAACAGGAGCGATTAAAAAGGTGAAAGGAAAGAAAGTGCAGGTATTAAAGACAGCTTGCTCTGTGTGTGTTTGTGCCAAAAGGGCTAAGTCTCTTGGAGCCACAAAATCTCCGAGTACTAGCAGTCCATCACACATATTAATCTGAGATTTACTGGACGTAGAAAGTCTCACACCCACATAATGCGAACTAAACACACAACTGTATCCACAAACTGGCAGGAAACAAGAAGCATGTCAAAACAAGCTACGACGCCAAAGGCAAAATCTATCAGTGCTGACAAACACGTGTCCATGCGGATTCTGGGTCGGGTTATTACAATCCTGTGTTCTTAAGGGAAATGGACTTTTTAATTCTTGAAGATGTTCTGTCCATCCATAGCATTCAGAAACCAACATAAAAAAGACGTCCAGTTTCTGCTCAACCATTTGGGATGCATACAAACACAAGCTGGAACTGACAGTTGCATTAAATTAAAAGCAAGCCCAGACAAGGCAGCAGGAGGGGCGATGGGAGGCAATTAGAGACATTTTTCCGATGATAATAGCTCCGTACAACCACTGCAGACCACGAAGCTATGCATGGCAGGTGGGAAGATGAGCGCAGTGATAAAAACAGCCGGTCTGCATGCCCACTGTACGTCCCTGAGGGCAGACAATAGAGAGAGGAGTGGCAGCTTCTTACTCTGGCACGAAGGGATGTCACAATATTTCCAGTACGAAACTTCTTCGTGATCGGCGATGTAGCACCAAGGCTGGACATCCCCATCAGGATTCCTGCAGCCACAAAGACGGAAAGAAAAGAAGCACAAATAAGCTGGTATACAAATAATTATTTTTCATAAAATGAGTATAAAAATAATACAGAGAATGAACAGGTAATAAACTGAAGTTCTTCACTTTGAAAGATTTTAACAGTAAGTTTCCACCAAAGGTGAGGCATCAGCCAAGAATTTATGATGCAGATTAACTGCTAATAAAAAAGGTCATTACTTGCTCACAAGTATAAAATTATATAGCTATGCAACATTAGGTCTGTGCAGATGCTTGCTGTGATGTAGAAGTTTCTAGTTTTTTTATACACAAAGGTCAACTTGGAGCTGTTTAGAACAATCAGAGCCCTGAAAACATTTTCTAAATGTCTCTTCAACTTTCAGTTTCCATCCACCAACTATTGTAGTAGGGTTTTATGTGACAGAGCAAAACACATTAGAGCATAATTATAAACGGAAAGCAGAAGGACTCATGGTTTCCAAAACAGCTTACAAATGAAACTCTTAAAGGTTAGAAACAACAACCACTTTTAAAGCTTTCCACCCATTTTCATTTGGATTTAGGGTTGGTATTTGACTGGGCCGCTCTAACACATAAACGCTTTTATCAATTTCATTATGTTTTGGGTTTCTCCACACTCTTCATCAACTCTTTTCGTCTAAAAAGTACTTATTTAAAATGACCTGTGTGCCTCTTTCCACCTTTACAAGATTTGATTGGTGCACAAATAATTTCTCTCCCTGAGTTGCTCCTTCAGAGTTACCAGTGGTATTTTTTTGTGTTTGCTGCTTCCATGATTCTTACGTCCTTTGCACTGGTGATTGTTTTTTGCAATGTTTTTAGTAGTGCTGTCACTCGATTATAATGATTTAATCAGATTAATCACACTCTAGCTCTGTGATTAACTTTGCAAGCTAGAATTGTAAAAATGCATGTTGTTCTAAAAATGCTAAAGAAAAACTTACTGTCTCAAAAAAAGCATCTCAGTTTTCCAGGCTTTTACATTCAGGACAGTTTAAATGGAATTACGTTATTATTTTCAAACGTAATTTTGAAACGTTAACTATAAACTGGTTGTGTAATAATTCATCATTGAAATAAGAAGGCTACATATGATCTTGGTTTTTGTCAAAAACATGTTTTTAAAAGTGAAATTTGCCACTGAGGTCACCAGTCTGACTATCCTCTCTCATCGTTTCACTCGGCATTGCGACTCTGCTTTGCTGACCGCAGTACAAGATCACACTGCTGTGAACTGTGTAACCCTCTGAGGAAGAGTCTCTTTAAGTCAAAATAAGTCATACGATTAACCTTTGTTATATAATATCATTGCATTAAACATTTTCAGTTAATGACCTGCGTTAACATTGACAGCCTTAGGTTTTAGTTGTGCCGTGCTCTCTCCATTTTCAGCTGGAAAACTGTCAACAGTTCCTTTGTCTCCATGAAGCTGTATGTTCACAAAGGTTCTCCAGAAAACATGTAATACCTTAGTGGAGCCGCTGTATTTTTACTGAGATGAAATTAAATGTGGTAGAGCATTAACTAATTAGAAATAGATCTGGAAAATAATTAGGGTAAAAAAAAACAGAAAAAGATAAAATAGAGGAGGGGGAATAGTTTATCACATGGATGTACTGTTGCAAAACTAACTTTATAAAGACAAAAAACTCCATTTAGAGCTGAATACTCAACAGCGTTTCCAAGGGTGATTATTTCCCATGTCAATCACTATGGGTTGCATGTATTGGGACTTGTCTGCTCAGCTTCTTTCCTTAAACTCTAAAGGCTCAGCCATGCCAGTCAAGTCCAGACTAAACAGTCTTCTGGAGGTCAGAGGGAAGGCTCTTTGTTCTGGGCCAGACAGGCAGAGACCCAAAAAAAGAGAGATAGGGGTGATGGGGCCAAGCTTTTGTCCGTGTCTGCAGCCTCTTTTGAAACTCATCAAGACACTTTTAACCCATCATAATAACCAGAAAGGCCCCTTGGTGCTTTTCCTTTTCAGTTCTCTTATAAAAGCCATGAGGAGTGGGATGGGACGGGAGGCTCAACATCTCCAGGGTAAACCAGTTCTGTAAACCAGGACCCTCGTGGCAACGTCAGAATGTTGGGAAATAAAGTAAAGGCAGCCGTGCTGTGAACTGGAAGCTCATCATAATGCCGTTTCAGCTCTTAAACCTCCTTTTTGGGATTAACTGCAGACTGTAAAAGTACACTGCTTGCTTAAAAACAGCCTTCTAAAGTGACTTTTTTTAGCCCTGACTGAACGCCACAAACCTTTTCTCTCGTAACACAGCTCATTGTAGCATTTTGAAAAAGCCCTGAAACGCTGCGCTATCCTGTTTCACTTTTTTTCTGTGCAAAGTTGTGAAGGGCGTTTCCATTTCTTTTCTTTTCCAATAAAAAACACTATCCGGAGTATCTTCTCCTTTTTATGCTCTGAATGAACAACACTGAAGTTGTTTTGCAAGACATTTTGCTTTCAGAATCCAATCATCGCTGCTCCCCTTGAAGCCTCTCCACAGTAGCTCATCCCCCAACGTTTTCTTCTTTAAAGTTCACAAGCTTGATTTTCATCGTATCATGTGCTGGGATCTATTTGTTGCCTCGGTAGAAGGGAAGAAGAGACCTGTTTGTTTGGCTCCAGGCTGCTCTTTAAACAGCAGAAACTGGGCCAAACAATAATAAAAAGTCGCTGTATTACAAACCTATGCTTTATATGGCTCGCCTCCTCTCTCTTTAACACCTGTCAACACAGTATAATCATTTTTGAAATATGAATCCAAAGAATGCATAAAAGCCAATTATGAAGTTTAATGTGGTTTCTTAATCACCCAGAAGGAGGCAGACATAAATTAAGCATTGAATCTGAAAAAGAAAAATCCTCAGCAGACCACCCACTTCATGTGTGATTCACCAGCTTCTTTGATATATGATTAATTTAGCGGGTTCTTCAACCCGGAGCCTTTTTCTAGATCCATCACACAATCATACAGCCGAAAGAGGCGTGGGTGGATTTGTCATTTCAAGGTATGGTAAAGTTTGAAAAAGTTACAGTTTAATCACTGCTTAAGTATTGTTTTGTTTTTTTTTTCTATTTTTTACATTTTGCTCCCACATTTCAAAGTCCTTCTAGTGAAATGAGAAAGCTGGGCCGATCTGAGAGTTTTCCTCCTGTATGCAGAATGGATTAATGCAGTGGTGCTCTTTCCCTGCCTGCTGCTGCACACTGCCAGTCAGCTGAGAAGTTTCTGCTAGGAAATGTTTTCCCCCATTTGCTTTATTTCTGTGCAGGATTTATGAGCTACATTGCACTAAACACACGAAGAAGCAAAACAGCCCACCAAATCCAGCCCACAACATTTTCCTTGCTTAGCTTTTTCTTTTTCCTTTTGGACTTTCCCTCTCTCTTTGCAAATGGGATTAACTTTGGCTAGCAAGAGTGTTTTGGGATAACTTTTAGCTTTTAATGGTTTGCTTTTTATTGAAGTCTCATAAATGCCTTTTTAACCACAAAAACCATGTTTCCGTTTTTCTTTTCTTTGTCACTGAACCTCAATCAAATAGTTTTTGTTTGTTTATTGTTTGATTTCTGCTTTCAATTTTACTATTTCCCTGGGGTTGGGATTTAAAAAATACTAATGCTTTCCATCAGAGGAATATGGTTTTTTTTTTAATGTAAATCCACCAATTTCATTATGGGTAAAAAACTTTTTTTTTCTTTCTTTAAATTAATTACTAACAGTGAAAATTTATTCACAAACTCAGAATAATATGGCAGATCTGATATTTATATTGTAATAATAAAAAGGGACCCAGGTGGGGCTTTATGATCCAAATGTCTCACCAAATTTTCCCCTCGACTGATGTCTACTACAGTTCACTGTCCCACTCTCAGTGCAACAGCCTCAACCAATTATACAATTTTAAGAATTGTATAATTGTATTATACAATTCTTAAAATTCCCACTTCAGGCTAATAAAATTTTATCTTGTATTATCTTATCTTATAATAAGATATGTTTAAATGTTCATTGCAAAGGTAATTTATTTGTAGTCCCTTTAACAAATTCAGCATGAGTCGACAAAATTATTTTTAAAACCTTATTAGATTATTTACAAGAATGCAGAGAAATGGGTAACACTTTGTTTGACAGGTTGTGAATAATTCTGTCATGACACCGTCATAAACATGACATAACACCTGCCACGAACATGAGTAAGTCTTCATAAATATTTATGACTGTTGTCATAAAGTGTCATTTGGTAAATCATGACACTTTTAATACAAAGTTGACATTATTCAAAATGTCTTTGTTACGACAACTTGACATTAACCAAGAAATCATGATCTGACATAAATTTGTTCTAAAAGTATTACTGATTAAACATTAAAAATTATGTAGCTTTATGTCATTAAAGCTAAAGTTTACCGAGAAACGTAATCAAAAATATTCGACATCCCTAACAGACAGGATCAGTTCACTGATGTTAATTTTATTTATTTTTTTTGCAACGAATGGTGTTACTTTTCCCCCTTTGCAGCAGTATCACCATGTTTATTCGCGTTCCTTTTTTTCCCAAACAATTTGCATCACACCAACAGTTTCCCTTTTGAAGACAGCTCTGGCTGTTGTTTACATGAATACATGTAAATGTGTTTGGAGTTTTCATTAAATGTATCCACAACTTATTTGAATGTGGGAAAACTCGACCTTGTTTGCTTGGGAAAACCATTTTCAGAGTAGATCTACTTTTAATGTCCAATTTTAGAATAAGAAAGCACATGCAAACTCATATTTTCAAACATTTAGCCCTTGCTAACAGCTTTGTGCATCTGCCACATTGTGTATTATTTGTGTGTTTGTTTGCATGAGGCTTAAGAAAAGTTAAAATGCCAACAATGTCTGATGAGGAGATAAAAGCAGACTTAGATTGATGGATATTTTTCCATTTTCCCCTGCAGCAAAGAGAAAAGATGTTATCCTAGAAGAAATTGATAAATGTTATTCCCACTGTGTGAGTTTGTGCCTGTGTGAGGGATTTTTGGGGGAGTAACATTCCCTTTGCTGCATGTCAGTAAAGGGCTTCTTTGGCTCAGATCAGCAGAACTTGTTGAAACACTCCCATACCTGGAGGAAGAGCACTGAATATGTTTGGACTCTTAATTGGCACAATTACGACGATTGAGTCATTTTGCTCAGAGTGAGCCACACATTTCGGTACACAGCCAATTATAGCCACAGTGCCTCATAGGCTCTCCCTAGCCGCACACTTGAAAGCAGGAGCGGTGTCCATCAGAGCACAGCCGGAAAAACAGCTGTTCTTAGCTGGCGCTGCTCACATGTTTTCCTTCACTCAAAAATTTATGAACAGTTTTAAAAAACGCCTGGCGCCGTGAAGCTAGATATAAAAATCCAGAAAAATCTTTAACATTGTGCTATTTGTGGAAAGACCGGTCATAACATGCAATAAAATGTTCACAAAACAAACATTTAGTGAAATTCTAGGTTGACTTTTGTTTAGTTTTACCAGCAGACATGGAAAAAGGAGATGAAAGCTCTACCTCCCTCATTTTGCAGGGTTGGTGGGAGGAGAAATGCTGATTGCAAAGTAGTGATGAGAGGCTTGTCTGGGTAGGGATTTGAGGTCAAAAGCAGATCAGAGTCTGGTAATTTACTGCATGAGAGAAGACTCTTTAATTGACTTGGATGATTTAGCATGCAAACTGCTCTCTGATGCTGTGAATGTGGAGGAAACGTATAGCTGGGGAGGGCTTCCTGCTGCCTGCTGGTGTATTTCTGCATTATGATGACATGCTAAACTCAAAGTCATGTTAGAATGCTACGAGTTACTGTTCTTGATTAATCAAACATCAGATCCTATTACAGAAAACAAATATGACTATTCTGTGATGTATGAAGACAGCATACACAGACAGATGTTCAGGGTAGATAGAACCAGCAATCATGATTTCTTTAAGTGCAACTCTCTGGAAATATCCAACTGTACTCACAGTCTAGAGCTTTTGTGTTTGTTACCCAGACCTAGTCATTGACAAACTCCACTTGGGGACTGTGCTTGGTTCTCTTTACAGTAGGAAATACAGTGAAAGGTGCAGTAACGTCGCCACGCCTTAGTAGATGCCAAGGAGGTGAAAATGAATGACTTTGCAGGCATGCCTGCTTGGTGTTACTGCTTCAGAAATTGAAACCACCTCCTGATCCACTCTGCTGTGCAGTTCACCGGCAGAGCGTAGGCATTTCTGACATCCAAGTCAAAGTCGCTCATCTCCTTGAGTTTGTCGAAAAGTAGGTGAACCTGTGTCACCAAATCATAATATCAACATGGACCAAGATCCCTCACATTAGACAATTTCTAAATGCGACAAATGTTTTTTTCCTCTTCACGACGTATCTTTGAACTGAATGTGACTTATACTCTGGAGCAACTTTTAATTTGGAAAATACGGTACTCCTAGTATAGTGCTTCTGTGCTTCTCTGTGTCTCTTTGCTGTCCTGCTAGCAACATGTCAGTCATGGCGTATGGCTGCTCATTTGATAAGAAGCACCAAGTTCTTCTCTATCTTTTCTACATTAGTTCCAGAGCAAATTGTTGTTGTAATTGTTGTGTGCAGGTGTACTGCTGAAATGTTTGCTACCTGGTGGGTGTGTCCTCAGTGGCAGCCATCTTGTGTTCTAACTAAAGAATGCAGCTACTTTATAGGAAGTGAGCTAATAAGACCAGGGGTTTGGTTCAAAAAGCAAAGAACATCAAAGCAACTTAAATAATAAATTGTGCATTGTATATGTTTGCTTAATATGAATATGAAAATATTTGATCTCTGAACACTGAAATTATGGTAGCCTTTTCTTGTCTGCTGATAGTTTCTGGAACTGTTTCATTATTGTGTGCTGGCGCCGAGTCAATTTTGTAATAGCTGACTGCAGCTTTTTGCAAGGCTGTCCACAGGGATTTAGGTAAGGACTGATTGTTGGCCAGTTATCCATCTTCCATTTTCCTTTGTACTTCTGGAATCAGTTTGCTGCCCAGCTGAAGATGCAATATTCTTGCTTAAAGTCTAGTTTCAAGAAAAAACATAAAAATAAAAGGTCTGTCTTTAGATTTCCTTGGTCAGCTTATCCTTGATTTAATTAATTTCAAAATATAGCAAAGTCAGCAACAAAGCAACTTTAACATGCAGGACTATAATTAAGATTAAATTGGGACCAAATAAACTGGCTTAATTGTTGATGTGATGCTGTGTCTCACTTTGCCTTATTTTTCAAATTATTTTGCTTCAATGAAAGGAGTGGAAGTTCAATAAAATTAATGTGATTTAATCTAAGGTACATTTAGGGTGACCAAACGTCCGTATTTCCCGGGACATGTCCGTATTTCACATCCTGTCCCGGGCGTCCCGGGTTTTTTTTAGAAAGTGAGGAAATGTCCTGTTTTTTAAATTTCCTTCATTGGACCATTAAATTTACAGGCACTAGGGCACTAGGGCACTGCGCACTGCGCTGCGTGTGACGTAATCCCTGAGCCGTGTCAGTGCGGGCAGCCCTGTTCTTAATCAGACGATAGATAGCGTGGCTGTCAGTACGCCAACAACATGCCAAAGCGCAAATGTGCGGAGTTTCCCCGCTTTTAGTGCCCCCCCCCTCCACGATGTTCTGCTTTTCCCAAATTAAAATATGGTAACCCTAGGTACATTTATTTCATCGTATTTTCCAAAAAGCAGCCTGATGTAACTATAATACTAAATTTAATAATGTAGATAAACTGAACTGGAATGATTTGTTGATTGGGATCACAAAAACTCATCATGTACACAAATAATACACCTCCAAATTTTGTTTCAAATTGATTCCTACGTCTAAAGTTTGTGCTATTAATAACCCCAGTATAACTCTGACTTTCCTAAACTTTGAATGATGTTTTAACACAGGTATTGTAGTTTAATGTATAATTTAATTTAGTCATAATCATTTATGTGTAATTTTGCTCATTTCAGGCAAAATAAAGAAAGTCAATTATTAAAGATAATATTCTTTTCAGGTTAAAAAAATTGCTTAAGCTTTTGTCAAACTTATGTGTCAGTTTTACTGCTGAATCTAAAACATCTATGTAGTTAAAGCAATGCTGTTATGAGTGTATTGTTTTTTTGTTTTTTTTAAGTTTAATGCTCTATGCAATGTTTATGAGTTCCCTCAAGTGGTCAAACAATTGTTAGCTAAATTAATGACAAAATAGGTTGGACTGTTCTGTAGCTGGAGTCATTCCAAGCATGTGGCAATCTGAGGTGAGTTAACCTTCATCTGAAGAGCGTAGCATGAGATTTAGTTATGCTATTATGAAACCGTTTCAATGATGCTGGAGCATTATTCACTTAATCATAAGCCGGTGATGACAATGCAGGGCAGATGCATAATGGGTGGGATTTTATGTGTAGTTTTATAATTTAGAGAAACACTTTAAATGTGATTTTGTCACCATGGTAACCTACAGCACATTGTACAGAGATGATATAGTCAAATCATAACAGAAAGCAGTACATGAAGGCAGCTATGTATAATATTGAATGTTGTGGAAAAGTTAATTTATTCCAGTAAGTCAATTCACTAAGTGAATACATTACATAGATTTATTACACAGAGACTGATGCTTTAAAGTCTTTTCTTCTGTTAATTATAATGATGTTCTGATTTCTTCGCAGCTAATGAAAACACATTTAAGATTAGAATATTACATCAATAAAGAAAGTCAATTATTAAATTATTTTCTTACTGTTATGTTTTCAGAACAGTAAGAAAATATTTTTAACACAGAAATCTGAGTTTCATAAAAAGTAACACCTTGACAGCTATTTTCAAAGAGTACTCATTTTACAAATATGGTCATAAAATCAGTGAACATCACGTTTGCAGCCGCCTGACCTCAGGCATGAGCCCTGCATCAGGGAGACTCACTTACAATCAACTTGGGGAACACTATTCACTCTGGCATTTCCATTATCTAATCCATGTAAGGGAAAAGCATTAGAAGCCACGGTGAGCACTCATAAATTCTGCAGAACACACACCTGCATATAAATAGCAGTCAAATTGCAGGCAAAGCTATTCAGCCTCTTTCTGAACTATCATGCGCTTCACACGCTCCAACTAATGTACCAGGAATAGAGTCCAATATCAGGCTGCAGGGACACGAGATTGGGCTGAATGTTAAAAGGGACATAAATCATAACTTTGATTTGTGGGATACTTCTATGAAATGTGACGAAAAGGTCAAAGACGTGCTTTTAGAATAAAGAAACAGTACTTTATCATTCCCATGATTTAAAATGAGAACTTCTTTCAACTATATTAATTATTAGTAAATATGTATATATAAATATGTATATATGAGACCTTTTAAATTCTTCCTCTGGGTTTCCATTTCTGTCTTTACAGGGAAATAATGCAACATTTCTAACCAGTTTTCCCTGTTTTTATTGGAGTATTGTTTTTACCATTTACCATTAGAATTTAATGAGAACATTTTTCATGAACCAGAAGAACTTGAAAAAAAAATCTGAATTGACTAAATGTTCTGTTGGCTAGACAAAAGATTCAAAACTACAATTGTTGCATCTATACAAATTGTTCCTGAACTATGCTACACATTATCTAAGCTTTCATCTTTTAATTTTCAACTAGCCTTAGAGCAAGGGAAGCTAAAACTAATCCTCCATCGTGGTTCCCTCTACTACCTGTCTTGTATTGTTTTTGGATTCCCGTCTATTGTGGAGCTCAAGAACAACCTAAACCTCAGGTCAGGAAGAGACACAAATCAGGAGGAAAGATGTGAAAGACTTTGAAGGTTGCAGGGGTTTTAAAGAAATATGAATTGATTTGAATTGCAGTCTGCGCCTTATGCAAATCAGGCCATTTGCAATCCAAATTGGATGACGAGGTACAAGACATGACTGCAAATGTTCACCTCACGGGCAAGCTTTCTCTGATCAAGCAAATCGAATACAACACATCTTCTGGTGAACTCTTTTTATCAAGCAGCGCATGTACGTGGGTGCAGGAATGGACAAACACTTGACCTTGTGCAGACATGCCACACATGCCAACCCTCATTTACTTACAATGACGTGTCTGCTTTGGTTGTGCAGGAAAAGTGTGAAACTACCTCCTGCTTCAGCCCCGTGGAAAGAAAAGTCATTGATTCTGGGGTGGAGTGGGCAAAAATGTGAGCTGTCGGTAAGCTGCCAAAGCTGCTGACTGTACTAGAGGCCAAGACAGCAGCCAAATCCAAACAATGGAAATGTACTTTCTGGACATAACAAGCTCCTAATGTGCAGGGAATGCTTACCTCCATACTCTGCCTAAATCCAACTCATAAATCTTCCACAATCCCATCCTGTCCAAGTGAAAACAAATTTGCCTTACTCCACTTCAAAGCACGGCCGCATTATACGTCTACAGCCAGAACTGTTCTGGAAGGTCTGTTCTGTTTCCACGAGCCTGGCAATCAGGACCAGGCCACCGTTCTGGACGTCTCCGTTATTTTCAGATGACTCACAAAACGCCGTGAACCCTTCCAACCCCCAGGAAAACGCACAACTTTGACATTTATGCTTGTAGTGCTGACAGCTGCTGTTGAAAGTGTGACCGATGAACTGAAATGGCTTTCTGGACACCCACAGCCACTGCAAACCATTCACGTTGCGGTGACGGAGATTTGCTTACATGAACTTCGCTCGGTGTTTGAACGCTTGTTGCAGCAGAGCTAAACGCTGTCTTTAAAATATTCAGAAGCAGAATATCTGTGCAGGCCCTCTGGGAAGAAAAAACACTTTGAAAAATGACACACACACACAAAAAAAACAGGCACTAAATTATTCAGAAAGTCAAGCACTTGGTAAGCCAACAATCAGAGAATCTGGACATCTTAGAGGGCAGATTTTGAAATAATTTACAACTATCTTGAACAAAAGGAAAAAAACAAGGAGATGATGAAATAAAAAGATAAAGGAGGAAATGCAGAAGGGAAGAGAAAAAAAATTGAAATAAAGATGTTCAGAAGAAGCACACAAAAAGGATGTTTGTTCAAGCCAAAGAATAAGAAGGGGCAGCTAAATGGGTCTTTCTGTAAAACGCAGGTTCTATCAGAACTGTCTCACTATTATCTCTTCAACATAAAATGACAGTGCACAACTTCTGAGAGGGACAAGTTAAATGTTTGAGCTAATATGTCGGTATTTTATGGTGCAACAGAAAACGTTTTGTTACCTTTGAAGGCAGGAAATCTACTCCTTTCCTTCCTGTTTCCAATTTTGGGGTGTTTTGTTCCCTTTGCCAACTGCTGGCATCAGCCTTAAAATTTAATCTTAACTAACTGTGTCAGACATTCCTCTGATAGAGACATGGCATGAATCTAAAGGGGATTATGAAGTGATTAATGAGATTTGAAATAATTTTTAAAAAAGCATTCTTGCAACAAAAATATGTTTTTCATGTAGTGTTCATACTTCTTCAAATCAGTGGTTAATTTCCTGAGTAAATGTTTAACTTCTGGAGGCTTCCTAAAATGTTTGCACAACTCTGCATCAATGAATCACCAAACACAAACACTGGCCTTCACAGATGCACTCCTTGATCTGATTAATGTTGTAAAATTTGTGATTGTTTAATCAGTAAAGTCTGCACTCATTTCCAATATACACACCTTAGTTTCTTCACTTAGGAACAATATATTTTTAGTTCTTTCTATTTTAATCTATTCTAGTCCCAGAAAAGGCCAAACTTTAAAGTTATTTTCTTTGATTTTTGATTTTTTAAAGAAATCTGGTCCTGGTTAGCAGCTGGTTGGATCACAAAGACTCCAACATGAGAATTAGAAGAACTAGATGCTAACAGGTTGTTAGCAGGTAAATTTTGTTTGTTTTTTTATTCATGAGTGCAACTTCATTTTTATGATACACTAACCTGCAGTAGTTGTGGCTTCCCAGACCTCCTTCTCCATTGGGATATTTGAGGGTGTTGTAAGGGTGCTGGAAAGTCTCATTCCAGAATAGGCATGGTTTCCCTCCATTCAGGCTGGTTTGGTTCTGGAAGCCCCTGTAGTCCTGTCCGTTGGCAGTGTAACACTCTAAAAGAGAAGAGAAAATTAGAAATTAATGGAGAAAAAAGGGACAAATAAAATAATATCAAAATCACATGTCTGGCATAAGAGATCATACATCTTTAAAGATAAAAAAAAGTTTTCTTCATTGGGCATATCTACATTCTTTACGATGACATTTGTGCTTTTAAAACATTTTAATGTGTCTGGAATGATTGTAAACGGTCTTATTAGTGCACAGACCCACTACTTTTAAACTCCAGCCAAAAATATGAGAGCAAAACCAATAAAAGCCCTGTTTCAATTAATACCAACATACAGTGAGATGGGGCAAAAGCCACAGAGCTATACAGCAAACGCAAGTATGGCTTGAATTTAGAAGTATATAACAACCATATGTGGATTTCCAAAGAAAAACAATGATTGGTGGAAGGGTTCTCTTCCCTGAAAAACAGGAATTCAAATAAACAAAGCCTGATGGAAAGTTGATGATCTATCACCGCTCGCTGTGAGCCCACAGGGTTCCTCTTACAACACTTAACACTGGTAAAAGGAAAACCACATTCCTCTTTTGATGACATTAAAAGAGAAAACATTAAAAATGTTATGATTACTCAGGGTGCAGATGCTGATAATTGGTACAAATGACAGAGGTGCATAACAACTAAGAAACCAACGGCAACAAGAGAGAGAAGACAAGAGTCAGGTAGACAGCGAGGTTTAGTAGTTTAAAGGGAGAAAGTTTGCATTAAATTTTTCAATATATCATAATATTTTTCGGCAGAAATGAGAGTTTTGAAATTAAGTTAGTCATTAAAGTTTACACTAATATTCTGAGAGGTGATTCAGTTAAATATTCATTCCCGAGAGTAAATAATCATTACAAATCACAAAAAATTATACATTTCCCACATCTGTGACAAGACATGTTTTTATTTTTTTTATTTGAAAGAGGAAAACCATACACACAAACTTATTAATTTAGTAATTAGGAATTATTTGGCAAAGGAAAAATGTAAAGTCATGTTTCATCTATATGGAGATACAGTAGTATTAGGTTAGTCAGTAAAAAATGTAAGATTTGAAGTAATTTCCTTAAAAGCCTCTTTTCAAATAATAACAAGATCATGTATAAATGTTGGCACATAAGTTGCAATATTTTAAATGTAAGATTTTGGGATCTTTTGTCCTGCATTTTGCAATGATCCAGGGGAAAAGAGAATGTTTACTGAAACGATCTTGGTGTTGCTGTCTGCACAACAGGAAGAATAAACATGACTGAATGAATTGTGACAGTATGCTATTTAGCCAACAAATGTTAAGGAAATTATATTTAAAGCATGCTATAAAAAACCCATTTGGATTATATCTTCTTTTTAATTAAATGTTATTGTTTAATTCTGAATTATATATATAAAAAGGATGTGTTGTTTTTTGGTGTATGAACTGACAGGTCATTTTATTAGAAACATGTTGCAAGTATTGGACCTCACCTTTTGCCTTTGTAATCTCTGACATCAAGAAGGCATTTTACTTTTGCAATCCACTGCAGATCCCTGGATAGTTTTGCTTTTTCTGACTTTTCTCTACAAACCAGACATGATTGTTTCAGCAATTTCTGAAACACTCAGAGCAGATCATTTGGGACCAACAACCAAATGGGTTGCTGATAATGGGGTTTTTTTTATCACTAAAATCTCATTTCTTTCTCATTCTGGTTGTCGACTTGAATTTCAGCAGGCTGAGAAGAAGACTGCATGCATGAATTGCCGCCATCTGATTTAGCCGATTGCTCTTTATGCTGACAAACAGTTGAACAGGCGTCCCTAAAATGTGGCATGCAAACAATATATTCGCATATATCAATACTTTAGTATTAAGATTATGGAAGGACAAAACTGTCCAGATGGTTGGAAAGAGAAGGAAGTTGAATTTCTCTAATAATTTCCATGAATGTAGATCACTGATTGTGTCAACAAGTAAAGACTTTGTCACAGTTGTAAACAAAAGTTGCTGAAAATACAGAGCAAAATGTATTCAGAAAACTCTCTGAATGTGCTTGCTATTACTGATGGAATCAAAGAAACATGCTGTTCTTGGTTCTATTATAACACCAATTACCCTCAGTGTCTGTCAATCAAACATTAAGAATGAAAGAAGAATACTTGCTTGTCTGGCTTGTCTCCAAGGGTCTTGTTGCTATGTATGTGGTTAGCCAATAACCGGCCTCTTTTTATCAAGTCAAGCTGTTTGAACCGAGTATGAGCTAATGCATTGCAATATGACAGTCATTATTCCCCTTGGTGAACCAGCTGTGATCCATCGTTCTCTATCATTCTGTTTCAAGGTTTCAGAACTTCCTCTCTTGCATCCTATCGTTTGTTCTCCTTCAGCATTTAACTTCTCTCAAGCTTCCGCATCCCAACCTTTCAGTGCAGAAACAAACATTTTTCTTTGGGGAACCCTGCACACCTGAGAGGCTTTCTGTTCCAGGGTTCATTCTGATGTTCCCGCTTTGTTTTGTTTTCAATGTGCAGTCTGATAGAGCATGAACTAACTTATCACAGCCAGGAACAAACTAAAAGGGAAACAAAAACCTGATGATCAGTATCATAAACATACAGCGCAATAAAGTATTCACTTTTTTTTGTTTTTACTCACTTATCACGCTTAAAAGTTAAAAATCATGAAACAATCCCAATACCAGAAACAATTCATTTGAAGACAATGTAGTTTACAAATATAAATGCATATGTTTTAGTAAAAAAGGAAACTATCCAAACTTGTAGGTGCAATGTGAAAAAAAAAATTACTCTTTAAACATGACAACTGGTTAGAAAACCTTATTTGAAACTTGTTTTTGTATTTACTCAGTTTATCTTTGTGTGATATGATTTTGTGTGTGTGTGTAGGTGCGTTTGTTTCTAATACCTTGTGGGGACCATTTTCCTGACATATACTACGTTGTGGGGACACACTGCTCTTGTGGGGACCGAAGCCTGGTCCCCACAAGGGAAACGCTGTTTTTGGGTCAGGGGTCAGATTTAGGACTAAGGTGTGAATTGAGTTTTGATTAGGGTTAGGTAATTAATGGTTAGGGTTAGGATAAGGGTAAGGTTTAGGCTGTAGAAATGAGTGGAAGTCAATGGAAAGTCCCTGCAAAGATAGCTGCGCAAATGTGTGTGTGCGTAGGTGTTGGTGTGTGTGCGTGCTTGTGTGTGGCGGGGTGTGGGGGGTGCGTGTGTGTGTGTGTTTGTGGTGATCCGAAACAAGATAAGAAAGCATGCAAGGGGCCAAACAGTATCATAGAAATATCTCTGAATGACCGTCTGGACCGCCATGGAAAAAAAGAAACTGCCAACGACATTTTTGGCACACAGTCGAGGAAGGACAGGTGCTGCAATAATTATTCGGAAGACTGACAATTGACAGGTGAGTCCAAGTGTAAATAATTGAAATATGCAACATTAAAACAGAAGGAAGAAGGAACAGGTAATGAAAAATGAAGAAAAGCCAGGTAACTGCTGAGAAAACAAAACAAAGACCTTATCCACAATCAGAACTACAAGTAAATAAAAAAATAAAAGCCGCATACTTTGAGAGTTTCATAGATCTGTATTGAGTGAAACATGACTTCATTGAGCAGTTGCTTTGCGTTACCTCAAAGACACAATTAAAGGTGTAACTTCACTTTTTAAACTAAATAAATGGTGTGCATTATTAACAGTAGCTAGCTTACACTCAAACATGCATTCCAGCTTCTTACATGAACCGCCGAAGTACTACTAACACGTCACTTCATTGTGAGTCAGGAGCCCAGACTATTCTCAGTGCGACAGCCAGAGTTGCTTTTAATTAAGGTTGCTTTGGCCGTGTTGCTCAGCCGAGCTCGTCAGCCATCCATCGTCTGCCTGACAGGAGCTCGGCTGGAGTGGAGGAGCACTGGGGTGTCAAGTTTCTGCAATTATGATGCCTCTCTATTGTTGGTGAGTGTCTCCCATCTCTCTGTGTGCAAATTAATGTTGTCTTGACATGCAAGGATATCCTCTATCAGATCATAAATCCACCTGAGATTGGCTGGTGGAGAACATGACTCCATAAAGCTACAAAAACAACTTAACGAAGAAGCTACTGAAGTTACGCCCTCCAAAGCGGACATAAGGGACATATAAGAGGGATGGTGGTTATAATCAGGCCCACGCCCAGAGGACATACAAGCCATAATAATAATGAACACTTCTCACATCTGAATAGATGCACCTGTAAGCAGATGGAACTGAACACGTTCATATTGAAGATTTTGAAGATAACACCATGTTGTGATATGATAAGTAACAGCTGTAATGTGATCAGTTCAGCTGTGGTGGTAACAGAAACTATGGTGCATTATATGCTGTAAAATAGCACACCGCTGTCAGAAGATACACAACTCTTGAACTTTTTCCCATTTTGTCATGTTACAAACACAAAATACTGTGGATTTTATTGGACTTTTATAATAGATCAACAAAATTCTGCATAATTGGAAGGGAAAGGACCCATTGTCTTCAAAAGGTTTCAATTACATCTGCAACCTGTTGGTCTCTGCCATCTTGTCACGGCTAAAGGTGGACATTTATGCATTTTTGTTCTTCGCAAAATAGCTCAGTCAAATTGGATGGAGACGTGGAGGAACATTGATTTTCAATTCTCAAATGGATGTTAGCTCTGGACTTTGACTGGGCCGGTTTAACACATGAAGATGCTTTGTGCTAACCTGTTGCCGCAACTAACAAATGATTATTCTATCAATTATTCTGAAGATTAATCGAATATTCCATTCTCTAATGGATTAATCACAATCATTCCAGTCCTACTCTAAATTGTTTCATAGTTGCTTTTTCTGTATATTTAGGTTCATTCCTGTGTTGAAAGGTGAACCTTTGTCCCAGTCTCAAGTATTTTACAATCTTTAAAAAGTTATTGACACTCTTTCTTTTATCTAATTCCTCTTTAACTTCCACCAAATGTTCTTGTGCAATGCCTTCGGTGGCCTTCATGATGCTCCTGTTAGGTCTTCACAGATCTGAATTGATATTAAGAGTGCCACTGGACTGTACTTACTAATTAGGTAACTTCTAATGGAAATTGTTGTATGGAATTTTATCGCCCTTATATTTTATTTTAAAAAGAGACGTGTAAAAATACATAATTTCTCTCCAGTTCACAAGTATGTACTACACTGTTGGTCTGTCACAAAATATCAACATGAAATGTTATGATGTTTGTGGTTACAAAATGGATAACAGCTCAAAGGGTATAAAACCTTTTGCAAGGCACAGTGTATGAGGATTTCATACTATATTTACATTTTGTTCTGGATCCTGGCAGCCAGGACAGCAGAGCAAAAAGACGGGGAAACACTCCCACTAAGAGGTTGGCACTGGCACAAGCACAATAATGAGTAACTACTCCCTGAAAGCAATCATGACTTCCCGAGTCAAAGACGATGCCACAAGGAAGGTTGCTTCCTAAATGAGCTCATGGACTTCAAATACTTTCTGTTCAAAAAGAGCAGGTACTGAACTGACAAAGCTCAACTGCTCGATGTGATCAATCCATAAGAATAAGATGATTGACACTTTTAATGTCTCCCTTCCTTTCTCCTGCTTCAGGAAACTTTCCTCCTGAGTTTCAGAAAGGAGCATGGCCCGTCTGGAAGCGGTTGCAGCTGGCAATCCCTCAGCCGGTTTGCGGCCAAGCCGGGCTTCCCGGATTAGACGGTGAAATTTGCAGAGTTTTTGCCACCGTTAAAAAAAATGTGTGGTTGCTTGTGGTGGGAATGGGAAGTGGAAGCTCTGGAAGAACCGAGAGATAAGTGAGGTCATCATAAAGATGAATAGACTATTTAAAATCCCTGCGGATAGCCACACATCTATCAAGCTAAAGAGAAACGCTGCGCTTTACCTTTGAGCGGAGCGGTTTATCCACGACCCGGAGAAATGAAGAGATGATCTACCGATTGGATCGTGACCACTTTACGCTCAACTCCCCTGAGAACACGCCCTGCGCCCCATCATTCCCCTCTCCCTTGTCACCAAGCAACTGTTGGGCTCTCGTCACATGGGTCTTGGCTTTCTTGTGGTTTTATCACAGGCCAAGATGGGAAACAGAACCTCGACCGCATGAAACACATGGGGGAGAGAATCGGGGAAATAAAATCCTCCAATAAAATACGCGCAGATCTAGAAATAGAAAAAAAATCTAGGAAGGGAAAGAAGAGGACTCGCCCTCGACTGAGCCCGGCGCTCAGAAACTCCAGCACCACCCCAGCAATGAGAAAAACAAGAAAAACATGCAGAGGATCGCTGGAAGACAGCTAATCGCCCTGTTATTATATTTGCTGGGATTTGCGGCTAATGACTTCCACATTGCAACTTCAAAATGATTCTCCAAATTGGGGTGAGATGGAAGGAAAAGGGGGGCTTGGCTTCAGTTCATGTGATCTCAGGAAATAAACAAGTTAACAAACAAATTGTTTCTGTTAAACACGTTGTCAGGTCAGATAAGTGACAGAGCGCTTATCTGTTGTGTTAGCTACGTGGAATGAAAAGCAGCGATAATTACAGACAACTGCTTCCTCTCTCACAGAGGGCTGACATAAAGAGCTCCCTTCCATCTTTATTATATGCTTTGGGCTTTAGGGACAGCAAAATAGGCTTTGTGGACGAGCGATATTTCCACTCTAATAAAATTACACAAAATGAGCGTAAGCTCGGACAAAAACATATTTGAACAAGCAGCGACAGTAAAAAAAAAAGAAAAAAAAAAGAAGGAGCTGCACTCATGGGGGTTTTTGCAAACCTTCCAAAGCATACAAACACAGTTGACAAGAGAAGCAGATTACTCGTACACAATAATCTGCTTCCTCCGCGGTGCGCTGGTAGCTATTACTGTTGTGGTGCTCATTAATGTCAGCGAAGTAAGAACAGAGGCCAGGACCAGGCCAAGCCAGGCCAGATGCGAGCAGGTTACAGAGTTCCTTTAAGAGTAAAGAGGAGGGTGTGTGTGGCGGGGGGGGGGAGGAGCACAGCTGGCTGCAGCACAAGTCTGGTTCCCCTTTCCCCTTGAGCGGTATCCGTTTCCACACCAAAACCACATCAGACCTCAGAGGATGGCAGTGTACAGCTTAACATTTATTATCCACGTTTCACAGATATTTGCATGTTCAGCGGGGCATAATTCAATGAAGTTGCACTGCAAAAACACAATCTCTTACCAAATTGGGCTAGTTTCTAGAGCAATTACCTTAGAATTCTTAAAAGAAGACAAAACTAACTTACCAGTACCTTTTTAGCAAGCTGTGGGAGCTTGCTTTAAGTGAATAATTCTTTAATATCGATGAAAAGGTACAGATTATTTCACTTACAAAACTGGAAAAATGTCTTGTTATAAGTAAAATAATTTACCACTGAACTAATACTTTTTATCAATATTAAATTAAGTATGTAACTTTTATTAAATTTCATTTTTTTTTAAAATGTATTTATTGAAACTGCCACTATGTCATGACTGTTTGTTATGAGACTGCCTTCTCCTAGTGCTAACTAAAAACAACCAATCAGAGCCAGGAGGTGGGTCTTAGCCACACCTAAGACCCGCCTCCTGTCTTCTACCACTGCAGCTTTTCCCCATCATTAGATCATGTTGTGAATGCTAAGGCTAGTTGGCATAGCCACCGATGATGACAGATAAATACCTTCCTGTAATGGTGAGTTTTCCACCGCCATTAGCATATTTAGCAGCATATACATTAATTTGAGTGACAGCATGAAACAACCAATCCTAGTTCTGATTGGTTGTTTTTGGTTGGGAGCATTGCATTTCTTCAGATGACAATAGTAGCTCAGCAAGGATATTTTCACAGATTATCTGTCTCATCACAATGTGTCATGACATGGTGTCAGTTTTAACAAATATTTAAAAACATATTCGGTAACACTTTATTTGACAGGTTGTGAATAAGACTTTAGCTTTAATAACATAAAGCTACATAATTTTTAAAGTTTAATCAGTAATACTTTTAGAACAAATTTATGTCAGATCATGATTTCTTGGTTATTGTCAAGTTGTCGTAACAAAGATATTTTGAATGTCAACTTTGTATTAAAAGTGTCATGATTTACCAAATGACACTTTATGACAACAGTCATTGCTGAAATATTATATGTATTTTTTTCTTTCTTCAAGAGAATTAAGATATTTGCTGCAGAAAGTAGACCAACTTGGTAAGATTTTGTGTTTTTGCAGTGTGAATGTTGCTTCAGAGAGAGGAATTCTGCAGTTAATGGCCCCCACATTCTCCCATCTACCCCCTATCCGTCCAGCATTCTTTTAAAAGCATCCTCTGCAAGAAGGTCAGTGAAAGTACAAAGACAAAAAGAGTCGCCGGAGGCTCTTCAGTACCTGAAATTCAGGTGATGAAATACCAAAGTTCTTTTCATTTTCCTCTTTTGTCACATATGTTGTCGCCCAAAATAAACCGAGACTTCACTGAGGCCCCAGAAATAGTCTTCATCACCGCAATTCTTCCTGCAGAAAACCCTCTGCTGCACCACCCTGTGAGTTCACCGCCACAGTGGCCACAGACCCACACAGCTCCTTGCCAGAGTTGCAGGGTAGCACCTATAAAACGTGGCCCCATCTCGTTTTTGCGCGGCCCCTATTATTTAGCTCTGTAATGGAAAGAGCTTAATCTGCTGGAGCCGATGGTGGGTTGAAACCACAGCCGAAGTACCCTCTGTTTGAAGCTACGCTTAGCAAAAATAGAAAGTGTAAAAAAAAAAAAAAAATTTCAGGATTTTCACTTCCCCCACAGTTGGATCTTAAATGATTTTATAGAATAAATAAAACAGGATTTCCTGGAGTCGCTAAAATGATATCAGACAAAACACAGAGCGAGGTTAGGTGCAGGCTCTGTAACGACGAGGGACGATTTAAGGTTTTCCTTGGCAGTAACTCAGTAACTGATGGATTGCAGGTTCTGACAAAGGACATAAAGGGCATCAGAAGACTTGCTGACACGCTTCAGAGAAAAATCTGCCGGCAGAATGTTGACACTAAGCACCCGCTGGCCAACCTGACATGAGGGTGGATGAGGTGACGTGTCGCTTTATCTATATGTGGCATCTCGTTGAGTAGCACACAGCACAAGCCAAAAAAAAAGAGGTCATGCTTCCAAACTTCAAAGCTTCAGCACTTTTTTCTATCTTGTGACTTTGTGGTGTTGTTCCTGCTTCTTTGTGAGGAGATTCAATAAAAATGGAAATGCAAAAAGGGTTTCTTTGTTCCCCTTGCACACACATCCAGATGACAAAGAGCAAAAGGTTGAATAAACAGAAAGATAAATCTCCTGTAACGCATGCCACCGAACCCGCTCTAAACCAGCTCTGACACTCAGAGCAAACAAAGACCTGTGCAGCCTCAGAAACGCTGGGACTGTAAGAAGTAAGGTTGGTTATTTCTGCTGAGCAGACAATGCAATATGCAGATCTGATGTCACGCAATAAATTAGAATGAAGCAAGGGAAGGAATTACAAGTATTTCAGTGGAATGAAGCTTTTTGCTCAGTGAAAAATCTGCCAATGTGACAGATGTGCCTCTGAGCAGTAAACATATCTTCTAGATTATGAACAATAAACAAATTGGGTTCGTCTGGTTTCTGTTATTCACAGAGGCAAAAATAATGTCATTTATGCACGGGTTTGTTATTAGCATCAAGATATAGTGAAGTCTGAAAAATGGCACAGTTTGAAAAAATCTAAAAATTTCCATCATGCAGCCTGTATGGACAGAGGCTACGGAGAGTGAAGAGTGCCAAATCACAATAAATAACTTTGTCTGAACTGTTTTGTTTATTAAATAGATAAGGAAGGTGAGCATATTTTAGGTGACCACATTTATTTATCCATGCTTAGGTAAAGTTTTTGTATTGCTCATAAAATCTGGAACAAACTTCCAGAAAACTGCAAAGACGAAAGGCTGAATTTCTTTAAATTAAGGCTATAAACCATCTGACTATTAATACCTAAAACATTGATCAATGTTTTATCTACTTGATGATTTTGACAAAATGTAATAAATACCACTTGTTTCATAATTGGTTACTGTATTATGTTTTAAGGAATAAAGAACTTTGAATTGCCTTGTTGCTGAAATGTTCTATACAAAGAAACTTTACTTGACTTAATACTAGAGATGCAATAATCCGATATTAATATCTGTGTCGGTCCCGATATTGAAAACAATTCCAAATCAGCTATCAGTGACAATGTGCCCGATCCAAAAAGGCAGATCTATTCAACCTAATTCTATACTTTGTGATCTGAGGGAAATCCTGCTTTATTATGTGTTTCACATTGTGCTTAGGATTCCTAATTTCACTTTGAAAGAAAATTTGTTGCAGTTTATACATGTTTGACCAAGGTGGTCCACCTGTTGTTTTGGTCAGTCTCTTTATTATTTATTTTACATTGGCTGTTGTACCTTTAATTACACTGACTTAACAAATTAAAGTCATTGCATGTTTTGACCAAGCCGTTGGTGTATTTAAGTGTGCAGTACTACTGCAGAGCAATTCAGTAAATTGATGTTTATGTTTTAAAAAAGAAATGTTTTCAGACAATTCAGCTGTTTTTCTGTATTGGATTTGTATCGGCCCGAGATATCTGTATCAGTATCGGAAACGAAAACAGTGGATCGGTGCATCCCTGCTTCATAGTGCCCCTTTATTTAAAAGAAAACGTATTCCTTGCCTTCTAGTATGTAACAACTAACAGTAAAAACAAAAAATTCAGTCATCGCTTTTGGTTTAGATTATCAGCATCCCCTTTAAAAACTTTCTGGCAGGCATCCATAGCCATGACTGCTCTACCATTCCGCTTCTCTCCTTCATTGTTATGAAATGGCTAAGCTTTGGATCCCCCCCAGATGAGGCAAAAAGAGAAAAAAAAATCACTGAGATGACTTGAAGCCTTTCGGCTCAGAAGTTTTCAAGGTGCCCTGATTTGAGCATCTGGGATCCATCCATCATAAACCCAACAGCCAGTTAGAGAACAGTGTGGATTGTGAAAGACAGAATGATGGAAGGAGGCGGGAAATGGAGCGAGATGGAAGAAAGAAGAAAACGGAGAGAAGGGAAACACAGAGGGAGTCAGGGTGGGACAAAGACCGGTTTTATTACACCGCAGATTGTTCACCCAGGCTCTAATTTTCTCCCTCTTGTACACAGCTCCGCTGAAGTGAGCACTTTATTTCACATTTCCCCATATATTATCGACAGGGGTAACGAAGCTCAGACTTGTAAAATTATCAAAAACACAGACCCCAACGCCAGGGGTCTGAGCTTCAAGGGACAGATCTCATTCCAGAGGAGCTCTGTGGCACAGCTGCGCGCTGGGGCCCTTCCACAGCAAACAAGCAAGTGAAGCAATGCCTAGGAGAGCAAAACCATGTCCTGCTAATGCATGTATTCTGCAGGGGAAATAACACATACACATATGGGTTCCTCATTGTAGGCATCCTTTCATAACCGCACGATCTACGAATCGTGATACAAGTCATGATGGCCCACTCCTCCGAATGGCCTTCCTATGAGGGCGTTTCAAGGTCACTGTTCCTCTGCAAAAGCACAAAATCTAAGTATTTTTGGTCCAGTTTCTAGAGTAGATATCTTAATATATTTGAAAACTAACTTACAACTAAGACACAGGAGCTTGTTTTTAGTTAATTCCATAATTTTGATGAAAACGTAAGCGGGTCGCTTGTAACATGGGAAAATATCTTGTTATAGGTAACAATGGAATTAGTACTTTTTCATCAATATTGAAGAATTATTGACTCCAATATCTTGCTGAAAATTAGCTTGTTAGTTAGTTTTGCCTCATTTCAAGAGTATTAACATATTTACAATAGAAACCAGACGAAAAATAATGGTGTTTTTGCAGGGTTGCCTGCAAGTGGACGGTAAGATGATCGCCCCGTTAGCTTACGATGTCAGATTCTTAGATAAACACAAGCAGTGACAAAACATTCGTTAATATTCACTCCAACCCACATCATTCCAGCTCATTTCGTCTTTTTCCCCCTTTAAACTTCCACAGTTGCCTACAAACATGCCCACAGTAAGAATGAAAGGGAGCAATTTTCACCAGCTCACAAGCCGCGGTATTTTAAGTCAGATCCGATGTGGAGGGAAGGAAGGTCACACACACATGCAACACTGGCTTCCTTTGTTTCCCTGCTGGTAAGGCCAATGCCGCCACTGCCGCCACCGCGATGCCATTCCCACCACTCATCGTTGCACTGATATGGCCCACTGAGGGTGTGTGAGTGTGAGAGCTCACATGTCTGTCAGTTTCCTAACCCCTCGCTACACAAAGCGCTGGTTTCGTAAAAGCAATAATCAATTTGTGGCTCCATCATGTAAACAGTGAAGCCAGCACGGTTCGCTCTGTAATTTCATAAAATTCCGACCAGAGACGGGCCAAAACCGTCTGAGACATTAAGCCGAATTTATACCACTAGCATCCCGTTTTAGATTGATCATTTACAGATTCCACATTTAATACGGCTTGTTTTTCAGTTAATAACAATAAATTACTGAAGTTGTCCGTGGAGAACAATGTGATTTGCTTGAAATTACATCAGTCGCATTGCATTGTTTATTTAATCAGTTGTACTGGAGAATAAATGGACCCAAGAGGTGACAACTGTAAATAGGTGGAGGAGATAAAAATATTTTTCTGATTCATTTGAAGTGGCTGATGAGTCCAGTATGCAGTGTAAGTTTAACTGGTTAAAGTTACATGCAATCATGATTCATTTACAAACACGTAGTGTGCAAAACATGGGAACCCCTGCTACACAAGCAACAGGAAAAGGACAAGAGCTCAAGGAATTCTGGGTAAATACAACCAAAAGGAAGACACCTGTCTAACACAAGCAGAAAAAATTATTTGTTGTCTTTTACAAAAGACACAAAAAAAAATCCTACAACCCCTAAAATCTCACGCTACTTTATTTTGTTTGCATTTTGTGAAGAAGGAAGTTGCACTCATGTCTTCTTCTGAGGTTTTCATGTAATTTCCTTCAGTAGTTTCTGGTGCAGCGCCACCACAGGCAAGGAGGGGAACAGGTTTTTCAAAGGATTTAATTTGTTCAACAGTGCAGAGTGAAAGCAAAACGCACCAGCTGGAAATTTTATATATGTGCCATTTTGGTCCCCAATCGAACTAAGTCTACTGGACAATCTGGTGGTAAAACACATATAAAATACTGCACATTATTCACATAACCATGCACTCAGGTGTGGTGGTGGTCATACCATTTTTGCCCCTCTGCCCCTCATGTTGAGCCTGGAGCCGCGCTGAACAGAACACGTAATGATCAAGGGAAGGGTTCGCCACCAAACACACCTGTTTTTTATCATCCTGTTTGTGTTCAGGTTCACTGGCATCTGGGGAATGTAAATTATACATGCTGTAGTTTGAGGTGTAGTTCTGTGAGTCCTCTTGCAGGGGGAGATGTGTTATCTCCCACCCACCAACCATGTGGCTCTCGGTGTGCCTGTGTGATTACAGGGTCCAGGAAAGATGAGGTAAATAAGGAGTTCAGGTTCTGAGGAGCAGAATGGATGTGACTGAGCCTGTTAATGCTAAAATGAAATGAAAACAATCTAAAAGTCCCACACCGCGGCACAATCAAAGCACAGTTAACTCTGCTGTTTACTTTAACAGACACAGTTATTAAAACAGATGGCTTATCTTTCCCTATATTGAACCATAGCAAAAGCGTGACATTCGATAAGAGAACCAGCAGCCTCTTCAAAGCAGCACCACACATTTTAAGGATATGATCTTTTTTTTCTTTTCCCCTCTTTGCTTTGAAAATAATGACCATTATCCCAGTAAACTGCTCTATCCTTTCATTGAGCCTTGTTCTTCATCTTGTTTTCCTCCTTTTGTAAGAACTAACCAGCTTTGAGTCATTTACTGCTTTATTATATTTTGCTGCGCACTGGTTTAATCAGTCATTTCCTGTTGTGAAGATTTTTCATGCCAGCAGACAAACGTTACACCAAAATTTAATTTGGAAAATGAGTAAATCAGTAGCAGCAAAGGAGAGAGAGAAACTACCGTACTCTGTTTAATACTGAAAATTTTCAAAGAGGATACAGAGGTAATTTCTTTTGTACTTTTTTACCAGTAACAGCAACTTATTATAACCACTAACAAATATTTAATGAGTTAGTGCACAATGGTTCTTAGAGTGAACAGGATGCCGGCTGCCATCTGTCGACATTGAAAGATAAACATACCACTTTTATCTTTTTTCAGATTTTGTTGTATTTTATTTGGATTTCAGGTAGTAGATCAACATATAACTGCCAAGTGGAAGAAAAATGATTTATTATCATGTTTTTATACAACTGAAAATATGAAAAAAAAAATGACTGAAACAAAAAAGATGTATAGAACAGTTACAGTTAGTTATATCAATCAAAGCCAAGAATCACCATGAAAACGCCATCCACACCATGAAGCCCGGTAATGGCTGCATCATGCTGAGGGAATGCTTTTCTCCAGCAGGGACTGAAATGCCATTCAGCAGAGATTTCTACCTTCCAGCAAGACAACACCAAACGTGCAGTTTGAGCTACAATGAACTATTCATGTGTTAGAAAGATCCAGTTAAAGCCCAGATCTAAATCCCCAATAAAAGTCTGTGGGAAGATTTGAAAATTCCTGTTCACAGACTCTCTAAATCAGTGCTGTCCAAAGCCAGCACTCAAGCACAGGTGTCCTGCATGTTTTATACATTGCACACATAAATCAAACAAACGGTTTGAACTAAGATCTCTGCAGAACTCAGTAACAAGCTGAGATAGTAAAGCCAATTGAATTAGCTGTGCTGCAGCAGAGACATTTAAATGCATGTTCAAAATATCTCACACTTAAAGCATGCCTCTCCGCAAAGAAGACTGTGCAGAAGTGTTCTGGATGTGCAAAATTAGTTCTGCAAAGTACAGATTCAGGGAACCAGAATGTAAACCATTTATAAAACATTTCACTTCAACTTCACAACTATAAGCTACTTTAAGTTGGTCTTTCAAATAAAATTCTTATAAAATACATTAAGGTTTGTGTTAAGAATGTGAAATGGTTTTGAATACTTTTGCAAGATAATGTTAGTTTCGACAAATGACTAGCAAAACAGTAAAATTGTAACTTTTTTATCTAATAAATAAGAATAATGTATTTGAGTCTTATCTATCTGATATCTTACAGAACATATGTTCAAAATTGTAGACCTCTAACATTTCTATACAAATACTTAGAATAAATAAAATCTGAGCTGTTTCCCTAATGACTCATCTGTTATAAGAAGAGTTCACTTTATGAAAAGTTGTAAATGTCCTTTAAAGCAATTTTGACAAGATCTGACAGCTTCTTGTAAACCATCTTCAGATTGCGGTGGACTTACATCAGTGTTATGTACACAGATACCCGACTAGTAGATCAGATTTTAAGGAGAGTGGAGATCAGATCATTTAGAAACAATTCAAATGCTCACAAATGTTAAAGAAAAGGCAAAGTAAAGAAAGGATGTTTTAAATTTAGCAGGTATACATGCAGTTTCCTCCCATTTGGGATGGCTAAACTCTGGGAAACAGGTTACTCAATGAAGGTGGAGTTGAAAAGGTAAAAGTTAACTTCAAAGTCGGAAGAGCAATGCACCAAAGTTGAGCGGTAAACCAAACATACAATTCTAAACCTCAGTCACAGCTTTAAATCCTTTTCTCATTAACCGCTCAAGTCATTTCTGCTCCGTGAATCACTGACGATACACCAAATATGGGAGTTTGCACAGGGGTGGTGAACATCAACAAAAAGCGGCTCTAATGTGTATCAAATCCAGAGGTTTCAGCAACTTTTACTTCTTGTTTGCACTGACGGATAAACAGACTCCATGTGTGGAGCACAAACAAGCACCCATCTGCGTTCAATGACTCTCCAACGTTTTTGTTTGGAGAGAGTGGTAAACACGGGGGGGAAAGGGCCCCAGTGGGTTTGTTTCGTCTATCGTTATAAACTATAGATGGAGGCACTGGCCTGTTTAATTTCGCTCTTTGGCATGTTTACATTGATTTTTCTCCTCTTTAAACTCAGATACATGATGAAGAAAATCTACAGCACATCAGTTAAGTTATTTTTTGGGCTAATTCTTGTTGATTTTAGAACAATCCCCCAATTTTTTCCTTATGTAACCCATACTCCCTGACCTGGTCAGAGCACCGCTACTAATGCATGAAACAACAAAAGGTTGTCAGATAAACCGCAACTGAGAGCAATTCTGCAAACACAATCCTAGAAGCACAATAAGCTGCTGAAGAGGGGACCGCAGTGTTTAACAGAAGACCCCCTTTTAAAGGGCTCTGTCTCTGGTTCCCGGTCCTGACTGGGACGCCGATCGTTTTTCATCGTGGTTTGTGCGGCTCTGAGAAGAGCAGCAGAACTGGGAACCAGATGGTTGTGCTAAAACACAGGGGGCATCTCACTGGGATCCATTACGAGCGGTGGGTGGGGGGATCCATTCAGGGCCGGTAGATTCTGTTTCATGGCATCGGCCGAGTGTGACCAACGCTCGGGTTGGGGTGGACCGTGGGTTGGTGCCACATAGGCTGTGGCAGAGACGGCCCATTTTGTGCTCACCTCCGAGAGTCGCACTCACCTTGGACACAGGACAGACAACTAAATCAGGGCCCCTTTACGACTTGGGTTACATCCCTTTTGACTTAAGGGTCTTTCAAAATGCCTTGTGTTGCAATAGGATATGACAGGCTCCGTGGCTTCAGGGACAATAGCTGTTTCTGGAAATGATGGACTAAAATGTTTCTGTGCACTCTCTAACCTCATTTTACTGCCGCCAAAGCATCACAGCTCGACTTAATGGATGTTTATTTGCATATTCTTGAAAGAAAGACCACGGGGAAACATGTTCTGTATTCCCTGATGCACCAAGCCTTTCCCTGTCACGGCCTCTTTGCTCTGTCCAATGCTGGCTTTGTTCCTCTGTTTGCTGTCCACTTCGCCAGGCCTGCCTTCTTCACTTGTCCAAATGTTTGCTCTGTCCACTTTGCCGTGTCCACCCGCTCAGCCCCATCTGCGGGCGTTTCAACAAGCAGGAAAGGCGACAATTTGCCTCTTCAGCCACAAGCTGTTGCAGCTGGATGCAAACCAGACCCTGTAGCTGAACAGCAGATTACTCTCCATTTATTTAAAGTGGTTGACTTTCTCTGCTGCAGTTTCAGTGGGCTCCTGCCCAAATAAAACGCTTGTATAAAAAGAAAGTAAAGTTCGTCAAATGGGTCATGCCTCACAGTAGCAATTCAATGTCCTCCTGTTATGTTCTTTGGTTTTGATCCTCAACAGTCCAAACTAAAAGTTACAGCACAAAATTATTGGTTGCTTTGAAACTTCATCTTCATTGGGAATGTTTACTAAACCACTCAACCAATTCCTGGTAAAATCTTTGGAATGCGTTGAATCAAAGACAAAAATACTACTTTCAAAGACAATATCAATAATTTGATCAGAAAGAGAAACTGGATGCTAGGACGATTCTTGGTCTAATGCTGTACACATCAGTTTTTTGGGGGAGAAAGCATTGACAGTGAGGACTTTTATGGCAAAGCAAAACTTAATTCTTCTACAGAAGGCTATAGTTTGTGCAGTGTTTTTATATGTGAGCTGCTTCCTCCTTTGGGGCCTCAAACCTTGGAAAAATTCCTTCATCTACTAATTAAGTTGAGTTTTGATTTAAACGAGAAAGGAAATGAAGTCTAGATTACTTAGAAAACAGAGATAGGAACCATTTGCAACTACGGCCTTCAACTAAAATGATTTATATTTCAACTGTTATTCTATTCTAGGTACATGAAATGCTATTAGAAACTATTTTAAGTGGTGGATGATTCTTTAATGGTTAAGTAGCCATATGTTGTCAGTTGAACTTTGTGAATAAATCAGGGCAGCTTACGTGTGTTTTCGCTTCTTAGCTCAAAATATGAATCTCAAACATTCCCAAAAATATTTGATTTTGACATAAAAGTGAACATATGCAGTCCAGATTTCCTGAAAACCGTCAAACAGCCCTTTAATATTAGTTAGAAGCACAGAAGAAGAGGCTAAATTTAACATTGCTTGTGACAAACTGCTAGCTAGCTAATTTTTTCTGTTAATTAACTACTTCCTGTCTTACTTCAAAATAAGACTAGAAACAAAAAGCTGGCTCAATCAGCTAAATAGAGAAGCTAAATAACTACAATAAAAATATTATGTTTACGACTAGGACATCTCCCATTTATTTGAATATTTAAAACATTTCTTTAAATTCATCCATCTTTTTAAATTCACCTTACAAAAACTGGCAGAGACCATTTTAGAAGTCAGTTTTCATAGACAAACTTAAGACAATTTTTGGAGATCTATGTTGTCTAAAAATGTAAACAGTTTCAGGGGCCCCCTGTTGGTTTGGGAGATTTAGTCTCATTGGTTTTGATCCTGAAAAAGTAAAATTGAATGTGAGATGACAAAAATACATGGTTGCTTTGTAACAACACACTCACTCAACCAATCACTGATCGTACCACCTCCAAAGCTTTATCAGTAATGTGATCAAAAAGACAAAAAAAAGATGCTGGAATGAATCAGAGAATGAAGCAAAACAAAACTCACCAACTTCTAGTTGATTTTTATTTTGGTTTTACTTGGAAAAAAAATAATACATCATCCTTTGAGCAGTTTTACGAGATAGTAATGCTTAATTTTGTTGTACAGAAAGCTGTTTTTTGTGCTATGTTTTCATGCCACTTCCTCCCCTTAGGCAGCAAACCTTGCTTAAAATTCCATTGTCTGGGATTTAAATTGAGTTTTGATAATAAAAACATGCATTTGTTTTAGAGTTAATAGCATCCAGGGAAGAAGATTAGTCTTCATGCTACTTCATTTTAGCTCTGTGAGTATTAGATTTACCCTCTCACCCTGGAGTGCATTTTCAGCTGATAGACTCAGACCACTGCAGGGAGCACCAAGAAAACTGATGAAGAGAATGTCATTTGGCAGTGACTGGAGTGGGTCTCCTCATGCAAATGTCAGTATGCATGAAGAGGCCGCGGAAACACAACTTATGCATACCAGTATTCAAATAGAAAAAGAGAAGCAACTTGGATGCAGCACAGAAGAGCAGAAATCTGGATACTTTGAATTGTAGAGAGTTGTGGAAAGCACCGGATGTATAAAGCGATAGATTCAACAAAACACTGTCTGACCTTAGAGCTGCAAAAACCACACAAACCGGCGTTGTGACCACATGAATTGCACTCTCCCACCTAAGCATTGTTTATCTCTTTCAAGCCTGACAGTTGTGTACAGCCTGCAGCAGTCTGACAGTTTAATTCCACGCTGTCTGGCTGGACCGCCTCTGTGGATCAGGGACCAAAGTTAAACACTTTCTACTGGGACCCTCTGCACTTTTCCAGTTGCGCCTTGGTATGTTCACGACTGGTCACAGGTTTACATACGGATCATCAGCATCGATGCCATTCTAGTTTGGGGCTTTTTATGATTTATTTAAAGGGGCAGTATTTTGTATTTTCCATGCACATAGTGCCATTTCATAGCACAATCAAGTAACTATGTTACCTTCTGTTGTTATGAAAGTGCTGTATGCATCAAATATGACTTACAAGAAATTTGACTTTGCAATGTAGCACCTTGAAATTTGGCCTCTTGGTCTCTTTTAGAAGCTCTTGCTCTTCAGTATGTCGTCACAACAACACTCCTCCATAAGCTTTTAACATAGTTTTAAGGAGTTTTGCACTGAAAGTAGTTTGTATAATAAGCTCAGCAGATGCTCATATTAAATATGCATGAAAAAATCAAAGCAACACTCCAGGTGTGTTTTTCATGAGGGAATAATGTTTAGAACATTGTGTAAAACTCAAAAAAGTCTAATTTACATAACACTGCCCCTTTAAATATTTTTTCCAGAGAAGTTTACATTTGTTGTGAGTTTTCTTTTATCAACACAAGGTCAACGGTGCTCAACCAAATGCATCCACTAGTGTTTGGATAGACGTTGCATAGAAAGTCACCAATGAAGTCACACATTTCTAAGGCATCAAAAGGCTTCTGGCAACATTTTTGCTGAATATTTGACCAGGAAAACAATTTTAAATTAACTCTACAATTTTTGTCAGCAAAGAGGTCAAATACCCATCCAAAATTCATACAGACTTATTGATTGGTGGCTGCAAAAAGTAAGTTGTCATTATGCAACTCTTTTACCAAAATATTAGTGGAGGTGTGTCTATATATTTGAGCATCACTGAATTATTTTGACCCCGGATGATTTGGGGTCAAAATCATATATATACAGTATATATGTATATATGTATATACTGCATATACTGTATATATATAGTACAGACCAAAAGTTTGGACACACCTTTCTAATTAAAATTGGTTTTCTTGATTTTCATGACTATTTATAAGGCAAGAAATCCCACTTATTAACCTGACAGGGCACACCTATGAAGTGAAAACCATTTCAGGTGACTACCTCTTGAAGCTCATCAAGAAAATGCAGAGTGTTTGCAAAGCAGTAATCACAGCAAAAGGTTGCTACTTTGAAGAAACTAGAATATAAGGGGTATTTTCAGTTGTTTTACACTTTTTTGTTTAGTGCATATTTCCACATGTGTTATTCATAGTTTTGATGCCTTCAGTGTGAATCTACAATGTCAATAGTCATGAAAATAAAGAAAACTCATTGAATTAAAAGGTGTGTCCAAACTTTTGGTCTGTACTGTATATATATATGAAATATATATAATCTTCTAGGGACGCAATGCTGTTTGTTTCATCATTCCACCGTAGAAAAGAAATGCTTCAAATTCTTCATAAAGATTTATTATATGTTCATGTTTAAGCCTTTTATGCATGAATTACGATCTTCCTGTGTCAGGATTATTTTCCAATTTTTTTTATTTTCTTAAGGCATAAAGAAGAAGGCAATGGGGACACCCAGGCACCACCATCACAGTCTTAAATCCTGAAGCTGAAATTCGCCTTACTGCTTTGCATTGTGGTTCGCCCGATCTACCGCCTGAGCAGGTGGTGATTTGCACAAAAAAAATGAGGGGCTGCCCTCAGCGGAAGTTCAAAAAAAGAATCAAGAGAGGGGAAACACACAGAAAGAGAGAGGTACTTCAATCAAAGGAACTTAAGCCCTTTGAACACGACAGGATGAGAATCACAGTGGCACCATAATGAGCATGATTGTGTTTATAATAACTGGGTCTGTTTCTCTGTCTTAGTGGTTGGTGGTTTCTTTTTTTTAGGGCAGTCCAGTCCCTTGGCATGGGAAAACCAGGGCGTTGCCCACAACCTGACCCTTGACGGAGCAACACCCAGAGGTCAACAGGAAGTAAATGGGCCGACGTATGACACAGACGAACACAGTTCAAACCGTGAAGGGTTTTCCCCTCTGCTCTTCAAGACTCAAGCATGATCCAGACTCAACTTTAGACAAAGTAAAATAAGAGGGTTCTTCAGAACTTCTGGCCTGTCTTCACAAGTCAAGGCCTGCTGGGTGTCAGGCGTGATGAAAAGTGGAAAAAGAAAAATAATCCTCTTTGTTTGCTTCTGTTTTAGCCTTTCTAATCTGGATGAGTGGCTTCTCACTGAGCGTAAATTTGCCTGTCTTTCCATCTGTCATCACTATGTAACTTTAGGGAGCTGCTGTCTGACTCTCTTGTTTCAGTTTTAAAGATTTACACATGTAATGCATGTGATGATGCTCAGAGGACGAGCTCTAAAGATGTGGATCTTTTTACTCAGCAAATGAGATGACAGCTTTCTCCAAGCTTAACAGTCCAGCTACATAGGCCTGTCACAATAACAAATTTCGCTGGACGATAAATTGTTGCAGAAGTTAGTGCAATAAACAATAATATTGTTGTTTTGAGGCCATTTTCAAGTCTTATATTGGTAATAATGGCATAAGCAAGTACACCCTTTCTAAGATCATTAAACTTTCATTTCTGAAACTGGAACTAGAAGACATTTCAAATATCCAAAATATATAAACAAAACAACTGAAAAAAGAAATAAAATTGATACTAAAGTCTCTGTAAATACAATAAAAAAAACTGGGGTAGTAATGGAGGCCAATGCACCAGAGTGAATACTTTTGTCATACAGTCTCTGACAGAAAGAGAGAAACGAGAAAAATAATCAACCAAATGGAAAGCACCCAGCTCGTTTTATCACATATCTGAATTTTTCCATGTACACTTTATGTAAACTCTGGATTATTATTTTTCTTTTAAACCGCTAAGATATCTACCCACAATGATGCGACTGTGACTTCACAAGCAGACAACTGATTAGCATTTTTGTATTCAGATAACAATCCCAGTTTCAGATAAAATCCTCGTGCGTCGTCTGGTTTTCTTAGTGTCCTTTGTTGTCTCACTGAAGTCAACTTCTCAGGACATTCCACTGAAGATTTATGGGGGCTCCATATGGGCTAGAGTGCGACTCATTATGCACGGATGTGACACAAAGAGCAGACATACTGAGTGAGTTTGCTGTGAAAACAAGCGGGACGAGCAGGCTGGATCTGCGCTTTAACCTCCAGGACGTTAAAAGGAACCTTCAACGAGAGCTGCACAAGTTTTAGGGAGATTAACCCATTTGTCAGAGAACTCATCATTGTACTGAGTGATGACAGAAAAAGGACAGCGAAAGCAACCATGTGTGCCCAGATGATTGTTCTGCCCGCTGATTAATGCAGACACTTTTGCGTGCCCTTGAATGAAAGACTCGCAAAGTTTCCGCAGCAGCTGGAGAATGTTGGGTTTTGTCCTAATAAGTTTGGAATCCTTTTATCCAAATAGTTTTAGTGTGATGTTCCGAAATAAGAAGACTATGGCCAAACCTGGAGGGGATTCTGGACATCAGATGCTGGAAGTTATTCATGGAGAAAAATGTATCTTAAGAGATAAAACGTTAATGTCAGAAGCTCCAAATAAAATGCATCCATTTTATACATGTTATCGCAAATCACATCAAATACAGCTCTGGAAAAAATTAAGAGGCCACTAAAAGTGATCAGTTTTTCTGATTTTACTCCTTATAGGTATATGTTTGAGTAAAACGAACATTGTTCTTTTATTTTACGACAACATGTCTCCAAAATTAAAAGCAAAAATTTTGTATTTGTGTGAATACTGCAGAAAATGAGAAATGGTCAAACTAACCAAAAAGATACAGTATTTTCAGACCTCAATTTCATATTCATTTAGAAACAATAATAATAATAATAATAACAACGTTGTATTTCGTTTTAACTCAGGAAGAGACCAGAAATCAATATTTAGTGGAATAACCATGAGGTTTTCAATGGGGTTCAGTGCAGTGCAGCTCTTCATTTTTTCCAGAGCTGTGCATGTTTTTCAAAATGATTAAAATATTTTGAGGAAAAAAAGAAAAATCTAAATCCTTAAAATAAATGTATCTGTTATTGTATAATATAACAGATGGATGTTAGCGTAAATTTATAAATTTTTATGCTAAATTATATTTAACATATTGTATCTTTAATTTGAGTACATTTATTAAATTTGGAATAAGTTCCACTTTAAGAAATATTGTTTTACAAAAGCATCCCTGCTTGTACAACCTCTTTCAATCACTAAGACGTCATTATTTCTTTTCCAAGGTTTGAGCAGAATCTGTACAAATTTTCCTCCTTAGAGTCCTTGATAGTCTCTCACGGTGTTTTCACGCCGTCAGTTTGTGTACTTTGGTCCAAGTCAGTTGATTAATTTGTTAACTTGTAACTTTTTCGGGTGGTTTGGTTTCTTTTCACACAGATAAAACGCCAAGTGACCGTGGGAACATTCGGTCTGTTTATTGCTCGGATGTGGGAAAACCAACTGTAAATATAGAAAACAGATGGTGTGTTCATCTCGCCACTATTTCATGCAAAATTATCAAAGGAGTTGAATACGGCTTCACGTTTTACAGAAAAGACAAACCGCCATTGTTTATCAGTTTGTTGTACTCTACTGCATCCCACAATGCAATGCACACGTACGGAAAGACATTTGGCTCAAGTTTGCACCATATACCTGGTAGACCTGTTTGATTGAGGTTGAATCACATTTGTATGTGACCAGGCGAAAAATGGGTACCTGTGAAATATATTTTGCAAATCATGTTTTGCTTTAATTTCATGTACCAGTCGTAGTTCTTCTTTTTACCAGAGAAAATGTTTCAATTACATTTATTTTATAGTAATTATTAGGCAACGTAGCAAATATTTCCCGGCCTGTGTGGGTGAAACATGGGTTCAAAAGAAGGGGCCATATGGGAATGTTTGTGGGTTTTATATATGTTAAATATTGCGCATGTGGATTTGATGCAGGGCTGAAATGTGTGCTAGGTGGACCCCACAGATGTTCATATTGCCCATTCTGAGCCTATGCATACATTTCCCATTAGTCATCCATTTAGGACCCACAGAAAGAGCTTAATTGGGTTCTCCCACATGCTTGACCTTGAGTGGGCTGCACATAAAATGCCTATTTGGCAATAATACAATTTCAGTATCCATTTAGTCCACCAAAACAAATTATATAAGATAATCATATTTGCTCAGTATAGTGAAGAACCTATAGAACAATGATATTCCTGCTGTTGCCTCTGTAAATGTTGCTGCAGAAGAAGCAATCCAGTTTCCTATTAGCTACAGACAACAATCAGATACACTCGCTGTCTTCCACTTAAAATAGATTCTTCCACTTCGCTGCCGTCTTTTTACCAGTGATATAAAAAGAGCATACACAAAAGCAGAGATTGTATCCCTGCATCTAGCCTTGAAGAATAAGTAGTGAAGCTGAAAAGAGTAACGGCAAACTGCCTTCATGCTGAGCAAAAAGCCTGAACTCCACCCTTAGGATCTCAGTCAAAAAATCTGTCTGAATTCATAAATCCAACATAGACTGAACTGGTAAATGAACAACTTATCTCCACAAACGGGGTAATAACAGTTCATAATATTTAGTCTTTTTTTAACTTGTCCTTTCTGGCTTTTAAGAGAAAAACCTGTTCATTTTCTAAATGACTCATTGTTATTTCCAATGCTAACAGCATCGTTTTTGTTCCTGCTGAGGCAATTGTCTGTGGTTTGGAGAGCTTTGTGGCAAAACAAGTGCTTGCTGTTGAAACAGTAAGTTACCTCGATGAGTAACAGAGAGTCGATTTAACCTCAGAAGACTAAAATATTTAATACATGAATAAATGACGTTCACTACTCCCATATTCAGCCATAGGCCACTTTATTAGGTACCCCTTGCTGAAAACAGACTGGACCCCATTTGTTTGCTTTGACCTCTGCCATCAACAGATTATTTTTTTCCACACAACTAATACTCAATCGGTATTTTTCTTTAAGTAAACCCAAGAGACAGTTATGTGTACAAAATCCACATAACAACAATAAGCCAAAATCTTATCACTCATCACAATAAATGCCCAAATGTAATCAGCACAATAATTTTATACCAAATGTTGCATCCAAAAAGGAACGTCTAATAGCCGCTCACTCAGCTACAGCGCCTGCAATGCTCCTGTCTATGAGAGCAGTTCGTCTGGAGGACTGCCTGCTGCACAGAAGCTCACCAGGAGGAGAGGTTTCCGTCTCCCTCTACAAACCGGAAAAGCTCCAGGGACCACAGCACCCACATCTGAGACCCAGACCCAATGCATCGTCTTCCCAGAATGCCCACTGACACCCCTCCTCTGAGCCCCCATCCAGAGCTCAGAGGGCTTACCAACACACTAAATCCCTTATGTTAAAGTCTTTAAAAACCCGCTGTCTCTTCGGAGACTGACGCTCCGTCACGATCACCTCCGCCAACACAAGCTTGTGTTTCTTCCACAGCCTGAAGAAGGTCTGTTATTATGTTTCTGAGGCAGACGAGTCATAGTATCCATCCTTCGTGTGCACACTAACAAGGATTCCTCTGTCTCAGAGGTCAAAAAGGTCAAAAGAGACAGACCATAAACTGAACTGTATCAGCTGCGTTTACAAGTTGAGGAAAAGGATTACGTCGGTAGAGAAATGCTGAATGGGTATATGAGGGAGAGTTATGGGCCCAGTCATAGGCATAAAATGGTGTGTGTGCTGTTCTGGTGTGTGTGTGTGTGTGTGTGAATGGTGCAGAAAGGGAAGGAGAATGCGAGACCTTTTGACACTCCTAAAATCTTGAGCAGGAACACTGAAGGTTCACAGTCTCCAGACGGTCACAGCTGCTCGACATCTGAACTTCACTGAAAACGTCGCTTCAAATCAGAGTCAAGATAAAAAATTACATGAAGTTAAGCCATTTATGTAAAAAGAAAAGAGATTTTTTTAAAAGACCTGACAACACTTAGGGCTGTCAATGTTAGCACTTTAACGCATGTGATTAATCTTAAACGTTTAACGCGGTAATGTTACACAATGTCGATTGATTACATTACCTATTTTAACCTAAGGGCCAGTTTACAATTTCTAAGTTAATATTTGAAACAAAATGATTTCTTTTAAACCTTCCTGAATATAAAAACCTGAAAACAGAGAGGTTTGGTTTGAGACAATAAACCTCTTAAACATTTTTTGAAAACATAAATTTTTACATTTTAATCACTATGCTTTTCAAAGTTCATGATAGTGATTAATCGTAATTAATCACAGCTCTAGACTTTGATTGATCTGATTACACTTTTTAATCAATTGACAGAATTACAATATTATCAGATTCATTATATCTGGAAAGCAAGTTTTCTACCCAATACTTCAAAAAGATCTCCTGACAATTTATAAAAACTTTAAAGCTGCATATAAATTTACTTGCCACTTTATTAGGTACATCTGTTACTACCTCTGACCGCAGCGGAAGGTCACAGCAGCTGAACAAGAAACTGAGGAAAAACACTGCGTGGTCTGATGTTTCCCAAAGCACCAAATTTGGATTTATTACAAATAACCTCTCCCAAAAATAAAAATGGGCCAATTTAGATTTGTATTTTGCAATATAACACATTTTATTCTCACAACAATCATAATGTGAAGTTTGGCGTATCCAGAAGAGTATCGGTATCATTGTCAATTGTTTTCGCACACAGAAATAAAAGGACAACAGCAGGGTTTTTATTCCATTTAGCCCTCTGAATGCTAATTTAATTCTTCCAGACATGTGATTTGTATATTGAAAATGCACATATTCAACATTTTTCACCTAATAAAAATAAAGGAAATTAAAATGTTTTGTTCAGACCCCTTAAAACATGCACCACACTCACAAACACAGTCATTTTTAACATAACAGAGTATTATTCCTCGCTATAAACATTGCTACAAGCATTGTGCAGTGAAATATTAATGAAACAATAAAAGTTTAAGGCTCTTCACATCATTTTTTATAGCACCAGTGCCACTGACGTCAGTTTTTGCATCACAGGCGCCACAAGCTTCCCTGTTCCAAGGCTTTCTAAGCACATTTACTTTACCCCGTGTTCCAACATGTCACTAAAAATACGCCATGATATTGTTAATGTAGAGATTTATGGCTGCATTAGGCGACAGCTTTGTTTGGGTGAAGCAGCACTTTACACTTCTCTACACATTCCACACACCTCTTCGAAGGCCATGGAAGTGAGGAGCTCTTCTTCCACCAGAAAATGAGACAAAAAATACAAAAAAACAAGGGAGACACAACGTGCATGAAGTTCCAACACATGGAGCCAAGTGCCATGGCAAAGCTAAGGATAGTACAGCAGGCTGGCTTTTCCGCTAGCCGCAGCCATTCTCGACCTTAGTGTGCAGAAGAAAATTAGTTCCAGGAGGGAGGCAGAAGTCCATTTCAATTCAGAGAATTTGAGTTTAAAGTTGGTCTTATTTAAAGAATTGACTGTATATCATAAAAACTACCCCAAAAAGTCCTATCTTGTATCTTAAAGTATTGCTAACTTCTTGTGTGCCAAGATCTGATTTGGTGGTTATTTATGTTTCTCCAATATTCCAATCTAATTTCTACAATGCACCAGAAGCAGTTACAGCATAATAGCCCGACACAGTAATGCGACCACCACCATTCTTTAAAGCTGGGAGTGTTCTGGATTCTCCCAAATAAATAACTTTGTTGTTTGTTTTTGTCTCATGGGTCCATATGATTTCTTCCCAAAAGGAATTGGGTTTGTCTCGGTGGGAAGCTGCAATTCCAATCAAACTTGAAGGTGCCAAGTTTTGATACACTCTCAATCCATGTTGATAAAAAAGAACTTGCTACTTTGAGAAAAGTTCCAGCATTTTGCAGTTTATGGCATTCTTGAGGCTGCATGGCTGCACTGCTGCCTTGCAGCGGAGATCCTAGGTTCAAATCCCGGCCTGGTGTACTTCGGCATGTAGTGCGTGTACACGGGTGGGTTCTGTCTGGCTACTTCCTTCCACCATCCAAATACATGACTGTTAGGTTAATTGGTCTCTCTAAATTGCCCTTAAGTGTTAGTGTGTGTGTCCCTGAGTTGCCCTGTGATGGCATAGACATTGAAAGGATTACATTCCTGAGCTTAAGAGGTTTCTGGGTTGTTTGCAAACAGTTTGAGTCAAATGGTTGAAACTTGTTTCCTACAACAGAAAAATAATCCCAAACAAACATTAAAGAACAGATAAATCAGGCTAACATTAAGCTTCCGGAGTGACCTTCCCATAGGCTCTGACTGCAGTCCTATTAAACTGCCCAGACTGAACCAGGAAACTGACTAAAAGAAAGAAACTCTAAGCTGACATCCTCTCTTTATAGCCTGAAGAATCAGTGAAGACAAATGGTGCATATCGCTGCTTTATGAACGCTTGTTTGTATTTATAGGTACAAAAAGCATAAAAAGAACCTCAACTGTGCCTTTAATTTTTGCCACATGATCTTCAGGATCTATGCAACACCTGCTTTCAATTTCGATTCTAAGAAATAGTCTGTAAGAATGTGAATTCTGAAAGAATTCAAGCAGAATATTGTCAAAGGTTTAAATCCCTTAAAGTCTGAAATAGTCTCTTGTGCTGCTTCAAAGACAGAATGCTTGAACACATCAAAACATTGATTTTGAATTAAGTGTGTGCAAACTCTTGCAATGCTGGTAATTCATACGAATCCTTTCATCAAACAGTCAGCAAGAAAGCACATGATGTTGATTTACCAAAACGTTCAAGAACTCCCAATGGCAGGAAGTAGAAACAGGACAACGTTGTGCTCAGCCCTGCACAGTAACGTCTAACACATCGAATTTGCTTCATCAAAAAAAAAAAGCTGCCACAGTTTCAATTACTATAAGATCATGCATATTTTCTCACACACATAAGACTTAGGCACACACATAATCTCTGTTTCACCACTGACCTCGACTGTTAACCCCGAGCAAGACCAGTCATGGTTACAGGGAAACATCAAGTGCAAAATAAATCTCTTCTGATTAACCAGCTTGGGCTTGTTCAGGCAACCAACATCATGAGCCGCATCATTACCGGCTTAGAGAGCAACTCAATTATGGCTCATCCTGACAGCTCTGACAGGAATCGGCTTCCCCTCGTGTGTACATTTGGTGCGACCGGCCCAAACGAGTCGCCAAGAGCGCAACCGCAAAGATCGTTCTGACCCGAGATCATGTGGGATTTTTTTTATGTAGCTTCTGGAAACAGGTCACTGTGTTATATTACGAGAAGGAGATTTCCATTACAGATGGTTTTGTTTTATTATAAAATTCCTTGCAAAAGTATTCAAGCAATTAAAGATTTTCACATTTTGTCGCATTGCAACCACAGGTATGCTACTAGAATTTCATGTGATAGACCAAGACAAATTGGTTCATGACAAGTGGAAGGAGAAGGATCCAAGGTTTAAAGTGCAACTCTGATAATGTGACGTAAAGTTGCTTTCAGCTCCACTGACTGAGTTATTTCGAAGTATTTCTCAGTTTTGCAGATTTAGAAACTGACATTTTTGCCCATTCTCCTTCCTGCATTTGGCTGCTCCCACTCTTGGGGAAAACATAAGAAATCACTACATTTGTTTACTGTAAATGTAGTGTTTATCAGCTGATGTTACTTTCAAATTCTTAAAATAAGACAACATGCTCTGTTTTTCAAAATCTAACTATTTACTTTTCTTTCTTTGTTTCTGCTGTGAGGTTAAAATCAGCAGCCATAACAACACCATCATGATGTACATTAATTACAAATAATGCTAATGATAGTAGGCATGTCACAAATAGAGTAGCTTAGGGGGCCCAAAATGAAAATCTGCTCAGGGCCCCAAAAAGGCTTGGACCGGCCCTGATGTGGCTGCTTCTGGTCAGTGCTGTCTTTGCAACTTAAATTTTTTAGATTTTCAAATGATGGCTCAAACAGTAATGTTTACAGGTTGGTATATTGTTGTATAGATTAACGCTACTTTAATCTTCACCACAACTTTGCCTCTGATCTATCTGCTGTTCATCATTTGCCCTTCCACCTTACAATTATGTGGTACTTTGCTTTGGTCTAGCACACCAAATCTCCATAAATCGAAGCTTGTGCTTATAACTTGACCCCAAAAAAGCACACAAAAGTTCAAGAGGTAGGAATATCTTTGCAAGGACCTGTAGGTGGTATAAAAGTAATTTAGTGCCCCACTGCTACAATCATGCTGTTGCAAAGCCTTGGATAAACGTACGCGTCTGTGTGCGTGTGGGTGTGCTTTTCTGCTTGTGTGGCCGCAGCACAAACTCAGTGATGTTTCTTCCTTCTGGTGAAAAACATTTATTAGACTTCTGCTTGATGCAATTCTGAAGTCTGCCGGGACACTGGAATCTCTCCGGCGTAATCGTTTTAGATGCACTTTCACGAAAGCAAGAGCAGCTGGCTAGCGCTGATAAGATGATGCACGTCTCGGCTGGAGGAGTCAAAGAAAAATCACCACCTGCTGAAGAATTTCTAATAAATGAATAGAGGCTCTAACTTTTTGGTCTCAATAAGATCACAGATGTTCTGTGGGTTCTTGTAACAGATTATCGCGCTTGTCTTGTTCCTCAAAGTAGAAAATCCACTCATATTTAACCAATTCTGCTTGACTGGATTTTTGATCAAATAAAGCAGCATATGTGTTTCATCCTTTAACTTTTGATATTTACATCTACTTAGACACTTTATTTGTGCAGACTAAACATATTAACTCTGTCTATAATACAACCATAACCTGCATTTACACTGATTTATTTCACATCCAGTGAATTATTGTTTTACTGTACAGCAAATGTGGCACAGCTGACTTAAACTAAACATGAACTGGGTTTTTTCTCTCTTTCCCCCCTTCATAGTGTTATGAGGGGAATACCATTGCTTTAAATACTTTGTTAATACATAGGTACACATGGGAGCACTTACGCACTGGCCCAGATGGTGGACCCTCTAATTTGAAATCCAAGGCTATAATTAAGAGACAAAAAAATTAAAAAGGAAAGCACGAGGATTTGCTGCTCCGACATGAAACGCGGCGCAAATTACAGCAAAGAGGAGCGTGGTTTGTGCGGTCATCATTATTAGATATTCACATTAAAAACAAAACGCACTCCGGGAGGATCCGGCAGGGGACTTTGAAGCTCTGCGCACAGACGCAAACAATTTTTCTGCTTTTTTTTCGCCCTTCTCCTGCATATTAATCTGAGCTCGGTGGCAAATTAAATGGATAATATCAGATTACTGAGGTTCTCTTCTGACTGACCGATGTCTGGATGGTTCAGTGACATTAACAAAAGCCAGCAGCGCAGTGCGGGCTGTGTCGGTGTCATTAAGGAAAGTAGAAATATTCTGCTTCCATCGTTAAAAACTAAAACTGAGAAAAGCTACAGATTGCTTTGAACTTGTTCAAGGAGAGCAGGTAAACACGCCAGGATGTTGCAGGAACGTGTGCGTAAAAGGTGAAGGTTTATGTCAAAATCCTTGTCTGATTGATTCAAACTGAAGTCATCATTTTAATGCCATCTAACACACACACACATACATTTATGTAATATGTTTCAGAGTTATGTGCGCTAGTTTAATAGGGCTGACTGAGGTGTAGGGGGTCAAGTGATCATCGAAGCGTCCCATCAGATCAGTCACATTCGACTTCCAACTTTATCTCAGCTGATCTTCCTTTGAGCTTTCACTTCAACTTGTAAACATCTTAACCAAACACTTCATCCAGTTCAAACTGGATGACGTGAACCCGCTGCTGATTCTGATTTAAAACCATTATCTTCACGCGTTATGATGTGTGTCATTTCTTTTAGACAGCAGCTTTATCGGCGCGTAAAAAGCATAACTCTGTCGCATTTCATCTGGCCCAAAAGGAGAGCGGGACAGCTCCACTTACCGCTGTCGAAATGACGAAAAGCCGCCGATGTGATAAAGCCAGCCAGGAAAAGCGCAGAGGTGGCGCTCCAGGAATCCATGGTGTGAGTAAAAAGTCTGAAGCGGCTCTTCCTCTCAGGTGAAGTACAGCCTGATGCGCACGCTGGCGACCGGCTTGCTTGGCTCGCTGCTTGCTTGGCTGGCAGGAGTCTAGGCAAGAGTCGCTTCAAGAAAAAAGTGTCTGAGCGTCACGGCAGGTAGTTCAGCTACAATACAACTCTGACACCGCGGAGACCAGAGCAGATAGTAGAAACCAGGGATCCTATTTCCACGCCATGTGACAGGAAATAGGGGCAATGGATTCAACCTGCAGCGCTAAAGAGACAGCAGAGTGGAGCTGGGAGGAGGAGGAGTGGGAGGTGGAGAGAGGAAAGAGGGTGGAGGTGCGGAGTTTGGGGAGGGGGGAGCTGCGGTGCAACAAGCTGCAGGTTCAAGCAAAGAGGGATTTAAAAAAATCTTCATTCAGAAATAACCTGATAGTGAAATTTCAATCACTGTAAATCCTAACAATCAGATAAGTAGGTCAAAGGTTTTCAGCCCTTAACTGTTGTCATGTGACTTGTCTTTATATATAATTGTTTGCTTTGTTTTTAGCTATTTTTGTTTATGTACTGTTTTTGTAACGTGACCTAGGGTTTTTGAAATAAAATATACTATTATTATCATATTTTGGTTACTGATGTAATATTGTATGCATAGATGTTTCACACAAAGGCAACACTGGGCTTAAGGTATGAGCAAGAGACTCCAAAAGACCGAAAATGCTCACTTGTTCATGAATACAAATATGTTTTTTACTATCTCTTATGATCCTTGATATTGTTAAATGTAAATCAATGCAGATGGACTGTAAAATTCTTTGTCACAAAGTAAAAAAATTGTATTTTACATGTGACCCACCTGTGTCTATGTCCACTTTACCACTTAATACAATCACATAAGTTGCAAAAGAAAGAATTTATAACTATAAAAAATTTTTTTTTTAAAGAGCTCAAGAGACCAATTTGAGATTATCTGAGCTCTGTGGCATAACTTGAAGAAGTTGGGTACTGGTATGCTGTGGTTTTAAAGGTACTACTAAGGGATCCAAAATGCGCTAAGGTTTACTGCTGTGACTTATCTTAAGCTTCTTTTGTTGTTACTTTCAGAGACGGCATTTAACATACCTTGGTCTTAACGCATCGTAAGTTGAGCTACCATTACATTTTTATCGTCTTCCACCAGTTTTTCCGTTCTCCTCTGGTCTCTGACGTCAGCAATGCATTTTTCGTTCATTCAACTGGATACTTTCTCTTTTTCAGACCGTTTTCTGTAAACCTCAAATGTTTTTGTGTGAAAATTCAATAGAAATCTGAAATCTTCAGATCAGCCAAGGGGGGTTTAAACAGTGCTATGTTCAAATCGCCTTTCTTCCAGTTTCAGACGGAATATTTGCAAGAAGACTAGACATCGAATTGCACTCAGTTGGTTGATTTTGGCTATTTGAGTTAGCCATCAATCGAAGAGGTGTATCCAAAAGAGTCACACCATCAAATCAAAGCAGCAAATGTAGGTCATTGTAATGGAGAATAATAATTATAACACATGCATTTCTCTCTCAGCTTTTGAGTCTTGGTGAGGACTCAAACTAATCAAGGTCCATTATATCTGGAACCCCCTGCTGTGTCAGCTATACAGTCAATTCTCAGACAATCAGTTAAAGCACCTAAGCAACGCTTTTTAAAAGACACAGAAATGAAAAGGGGGGAATGTATGTGAAGAATTTGCACATGATTCTTTCATTGCAGCAGCAGCAAAACAGATTAGAAGGAAAAATACCAGATGAGGACAAAACAGGAAACATACTAGCATTTCTTTGGGAGATAATGACCTGTTTGTTCCTGCTACTAATCAAAGAATCCACTAATCATAAAACATATTGTCTACTCCTTAACTGGTTCAATGAAATGTTTATCTTAGACTTTAAAGACAACTATGATTCAAAAGCGGTTTCGGTTTCAGATACACCTTTTTAAATAGTAACATAAAATATGATTATAAATAATAAATAACACCTATATGTCTTGTCTTTCACGCATGCCTGCTTGATGTTTTCTCTTTTCTTTCCCATGCACTGAATCTGATCTGTGGGGGAAACAGCGCCCTCTGGTGTTTCAAATAAGCGCTACCCAGCGCTGTGAATGAGCTTTTCCAAGCCAAAAGCAGCCACTTATCCCAAAAATAGACTCCCAGTGATGATCTCACCAATCCTGGAGAGTGAAAAAAATAAATAAATAAATAAGAGGGCTCAACCTTTATTTTGCCAAAACCAAGCTGGTTGAAATGAGGCGCAATGGGAAAGTAATCCAGCCTGACGTGTGCCCTTTTGAGAAATGTAAGTGCATGGCCTTGAGGTATACTGGCTGCTGAAAGCTTTCCTTTTACTGATCTGAAAGACTGTCTCGAAGAGACGATGTTTCTTAAACTGAGGCAGTATTTACTTGGCAGTTTACAAAGATGATACCCAAGTTGTCCAACATTTCTAAAATATCACTGCTGCATAACAGTTAGTTGTCACTCTGGGTATGCATTATTTATCCTATAGGCAATGAAAAAAGAAAAGGAATCTAAAATTATTATACAATGTGTGCACGACTTTATTTAAGCTGTCCAAATCTACTGCATCCACACACAACTAGCACGACTATATCCAAAAGTCTTCTAAAAAGGATGAATAACAACAACTGAGAGCTGATCAGGAACTATTTTAGATTTCAAAAATGGCAGTTAGATCATATTCTGATTGGCAGTAAGTCAGTGGTTCCAGTTATCTTAGTTTCTAAATGTGCTCTTAGCAATTTAAAAGCATAGAAGTCAACAGCTCAAGTTTAAAACAATTAAGTTCTTTGGCTATAGTAGAGGAGTTGAAAAAGTAGCTAAATATGCCAGCAGATGAAATCGAATCCATCTCTTTAGTTCATCCCTTCAATCTCTGAAAGATGAAGGTGCAGCTGTAATTATGGTGTCACATTTCCTCTTCGAAAATTTTTTTATGACCTGACTCAAAGGTCATAACAAAAAGCAAGACACACGATGTGTGCAAGCGCTATACAGTTACCGGTAGTTCATTTAGTCCAAATTAAGTAAGAAATCACAGTTCTAAGTATGAATTGGGAAAGTCCATTAAATCAGCAGAGTATGGTGTGCATGAATGGTGAATGTATAAATAAGGTTGTAATGTGTAAAAAGACATAGCATCCCTGTGAAGGAGAGCAGAGATGGGTTAGTTGGTAGTCAAGCTTTAAATTCCTGAGGGATCTCTCCAAGTCAACACGTGTTTTGTAAAACAAAAACCAACCCCCAAAAAACTGAGAAACTTTACATCTAGGAATACTGACACAAAAATCACAGATCAAATTCACTTAACATCCCGTATCATGGGTTACTGCAGTTAGATACAGCCAGATAAATAAATACAAAGTTCTGTAATTTTAGGTTTAGTTTTGTCTGTGTTCTGTTTGTTGTTCATTGTTACAACAATCCCTGCGTTTCTCTATTTTGGTTTTTTTCCACCTTTTGTTCCCTTGTGGTTTTAACCACGTCATTTAGTGTGCACCATCGGGTGGGCTTGCTTTGCACATGTCCAGTGTGCATCAGTCAGGCCATTGTCCAGATGGCATTTTCAGATCCACCACCGGGCGCGGCTGGACACCTACTGCTGCCAAGCAGCTGATAAAAACATAACAGAGATTTTTGGGTTTGCAGATAAAAACAATGCCACAAATAATAAAAGAAAGTCAAAAATTTGCCAGAATAAATCCTGGTCTGTGTGGACAGTCCCGTGTTTTATCTTATTTTTGCAAATTTACATTGACAGTAGTTGATGAAATATTAATCAGAATGCTCTGACAGTTGATCTCTTATATTGCTTTGCTGGCAAAAGGTTTGTTTACTCTCCATTTAAGGGAAATTGACTCGTTTTCTTCAGTAACTGAGTTTCTTGTGAAGGCATGTAATACTGCATATTTTGCTTTTCATAAGTACAGTTTTATTTAAACTTCTGACCTTTAGGTGTTTTTTTGCTTTTGCCTTTGAATTATTCTGTTCAAACCTCAGACACAATTTGACAAAGTTATAGTAGAGTACAAAATTAAATAACTTAAATAACATATTAACATGGTTCATGTGCATTTCTCCTAAATAAATTAAATGCAAATAATTATTTGAGAGCAAATAAAAACATAATCTTTTCTGAGATAGAGTTGAGAAACTGCAATACAAAAATTAACTAAAATTTCAAGACGGAATCTGAAACTAAAGTATCAACATTACCATGGTAACATCAATCAATATCAATATTTTGGATTGATTACCCCAATCTGCTTCCTTAACAGCTGTGCTACACCACTGTAATCGTTCAGGTAATCACCTTTCTTTGAATTTAAGCTCCTGGTTATCATTCTGTCCTTGTCACATCCTGCTGTTGCAGTACACATTTTACAGTTTTGCTATCCTACATGCCACCTGTCATTTTCTTATATTTTATTGTTGAATATGTTGCAACTTTATTTCCAAATTTATTCTACCTGCCTGTGACAGTAACTGACTAGCAAGGCTACACAAGCAGTCAAGTTTAATTTGCCACGACGCACAGTGAGGAGGACAAGTGGGGTTAAAAAAAATCTCCAAAACATGCTGTTATGACACTAGAGCAAAGAATACCGTAAGGGGGTCACCAAGTTTCTGTAATAATAATTAGATCTATAGGCCGGCTGCATGTAAACCTAATGTTAACTGTCAGGAATGGTAGAGGATCTATAATGCTGTGGGCCTGGTTTTTACTCGCCTTGCTTAGGTGTTTTAACCCAAACTTTTTAAAACACCAGAAGATATGTAAAAATCTGGTTGCCTCTCACAAAAAAGATGTAGGTGAATAAGCAAATTAGTGTATTCCAGAGCCGACAAGAAGATGGACAATTTTTAGACAAAAAACAACAATGAAAATAATTGCATATGTGCTTCTTTAACCTGTCTGATTTTTAGTTTATTCTTGGACTTAAATATGGAGCCGAGTTCTTCTTCTTCTGCTGTATTCTCTATTTACGGGAGGGATTTAGTGTGTGTAAATGGGTCTGTCGTCACAAAGAGAAGACTGTGGGCCAGAATGAATATAAACTACTGTGTGTCCATTTGAAAATGCTTTGCAGCATGATAGGCTTCCTTTGTCTCATTTGCTTTCTTTCCCTGTGTGTGTGTGTGTGTGTGTGTGTGGGTGTGCAGGCGTGTGTGTGTGTGTTCACTCTTTGTGCTTGTCTGTACATGCTGCTTGGCCACATTCCTTGTGGTCCGCCGAAGTTAACGTAATTTTCTTCTTTTCTTTTTTCTCTCTCCAGATAAACCTTGGCACTTCAACACACAGCATTCCGACTCTGACAGTTTGGCAGCTTTACTTAAGGTGAATAAATAAGATGCAACATTTCTTTCACATGCATGTATTTCTTTGCAGGGTGTGTGCAATTTAATTCTATTAGTGAGTCCTCACTGCTGTCATATGCAAGGTTAAGCTGAAGGTTATGTTGGGAATGCACAGCTAGGATGATTCAGAAAGTATCTGGGTATTCAAATACTTGTTCTTCCAATGAGAGGTTCTGCATGTGTGGCTAATAGGTTAGCCCAGCCTTTTTTTTAAATTATCTTAAAGGTAGAATTATTGTGTTCTTCCAGATATGTTTTTAGCATTGTAGAGCACAAAAAACTAACAATTCATTGGCAAACTGAAAAAAAGTACATATAAGACGGAAAGCAAAGAGCATGTGGTTTATAGACTTCATTATGAATAATTTTTACAATTCTCTCTTTATGTCCCATCAAACAGTTTGCATTTAAAACTAAATAAATCAAAAGAACTCCCACACAAACTGATCAATCAATGAGCATTAAAAGGGGGAGTGGTTTATGACACATTTGGACCAGAACTTAAACATACTTGAGGTTTGTCCAGCCATTTCAGACGACAATGGATGGAAAACGTTTTCAAACCTCTGTTAAATATACATTTTTTATGGAGAAAATCAAAAAGATTATGATAAAGGCAAAATTTAAAAATCAAAAGCAGTCCGGATATATAACTATGCACAAAGTTAACCAGCTTTAAATTCAATTTCTAGGTTTGTCTATCAGCATCCGACATCTTGACTTGGAAATATTTAGCTATTTTGTCGTTCCAAAATTTTTCAAGTCTATGAGACTGTGAACATCTCTTGTCAATAGTCTTCTTTCAGCTCCTTTCACATTGGATTTAGGTTTAAACTTTGGATAGGCCATTCCAAAACTTTGATTTATTTCAATGAAAGCCACTTTTTTATTGATTTGGACTCCATGTGGTGTTGAAAGCTAAAATCCCTCTTTATCTTCTGCTTTCTAACAGTCCGAACATGTTGTATTTGGAACGGTTTTAATCCACTTCAGCAAAAAACCTATAAAGAAAACAGGAGATTGTTGTCACATAACGAGCACAACGAGTACTTGTTGGATATTGCGTCAGATGTTTCAGTGTTGTTTCAGTCTTGCATTTCCTTCATCAGTTTTGGAAAACCATGTCGATTTTTTTTGTCATTGTGGTCTCATATTTTCCCTATGTTCTAAATTGTGAAATTGAATCAGAAAGCGTTTCTACAAAGTATTAGTTTTTGATCTACTTAATCCATATTTTACACCCTCCCAATATAGATCTACTTGTAGACAAACTGTACTGAATAAATGTCACACCGATGACAAAAAAAAATTGGGAAAGATTTGTCATATTTATTTAAGCCTCACAACTCTGACATTTAATCAGAAAGCCACTATGTATTTATTTGAACACTCCAGTAGTAATATCACATGTTTATGTTGCTTTTATTTTTATTTTTTTTACCCCTCCAGGGGGTCTTTTGTGGGCTCTAGTGTCCCTTATATGATAGCAGGCTGACAGGAAACGGGGAAGGAGAGGGGGGAAGACATGCGGCAAATGTCGTCGGGTCCGGGAGTCGACAGCCGCGTCAAGGACTGAAGGCCTCCAAATACGGGTCGCGTTAACCGCTACGCCACCACGGCACGCCCTTTATGTTGCTTTTGATGACGTGAAAATACATATGTATTTTGAGAGATCATTTCAGATTGGCAGCAAAAAAAAGTAAGTATTGTAATGACATTTACTGTCATGTAATATACTTTTTAATGTGTCAACGAATGCATGATCATTCTCTAATCTGTTTGTCAGTTTTAAAGTTGGCTTGCTATTTTTCCTGTCCCTGATTTAGTAAATGGGAAGCACTAATTTTACATTTACAGTCAGTTTTCAGAGGTTATCTCTCTTATTCTCAAAAACTCCACTGAGGTTAACAATAACCAAACTTTTTGATGCTCTGGTGACGGGTTTATGGCTGCCAGAAAGAACTCATCTTGGCAGCACATAAAGAGCAGTGGTGAGATTGATGTGTTTCTTTTTATCTATGGATATTCATTATGTCTTAATTATCTGTGATCTGTAATATTACATCATGTTTGGAGGGGGTTTGAGTCTAAACGGTTTGACCAGTGACAAATATATTCTGAATACCCAGCCAAAAGACTCAATGATGTTATTATAAACAAATAGCCATGACAACAAAAAACATTAAAATACCCAACAACATTTTTATCAAAGGCACAGGCAACTAAAGGCCGCAACAGATTTTTAGCTGCTTTAGTCATAACAGAACCCGTGATATGGATCTGATTTGAATCCTTTTAGTGTCCGTAAAATCTTCTATTCAGGCACCTTCATGCTTATAATCAGCAGATTTAAAATGAAAGAACATGCTTTTTTAGCCATAACAAATTCTGCATTCATGATTTTATAATACAGTAACTCTTCTGTTTTTTTACCCAAATATGTGATCCAGTGGTTATGTTAGGGAAAGGGGGGCTCCAATGAGTTTTATGATGCCTGAAGGTGTCTTGTTAATTTGCTCCAACTATTTACACAAATTTTAACAACATAGGAATATCATGCTGAACTTTATTCAGATAAAACAGTTTTGTTCCCCAGAAATGAAACAAAAGTTTTATTCACAGTGAATTGCAACGCAGAACTAAAAACCAGATCACAGTTAAAAAATGCACTCAGGATTTAATCCATAAAGACAAATTCTGTGGTCTACTCAAATTGACATTTTTGGTCATAATGGTAATTTTAACATTTTTAGGAAAAAGAGGAATGCTTGCAAACCTGAGAATACAAAGTGGAGTACAGGGTGGCAGCATCATGATGTGGAGTGGTGCACTTGAAAGAATAGATGGCATCATGAGTGAAGTACATGGAAGCACTGAAGCAACATCTCAAGATATCTAGAAAGTTCGATTTTATCCAAATGGGTTTTCCAAATGGACAATGACTTGAAGCATACCGTCTACTTAGTTACAAAGAGGCCTAGGAACAACAAAGTCAAGTTTATAAATGCCTACCACAAAGCCCTAATCTCAGTCTCATAAAAAAAATTGTGCATGTGTGTGTGAGCAAGGCAGTTACACTGGTTTGGTCAGGAGGAATGGGCCAAAATTTCAGCAAGCTACAGTTAGAAACTTGTGGTAAAATACCACATCTGAGCAAAGTGGGACTGTTTAAAATGCAATGGTGCAGCAAATGGTGGTGGCAAAACTGTTTGTCCTCTAAACTTTATGTGAAAATCTCAATATTCAGCTGGTGAGAGATGCTGTTTTTAACGCTACCATAATGAAAAAAGGGGCTGTGATTTTTCACTCATAAAGAAAAAAACATTTGAGTTTTCTCTCCTTTTGGCAGATATATGAAAGACAGATTTCCTCTCTGTCTTTGAAATGAATCCTAAGTCCCTGTGTGATGCCGGGATAATTTTCTCCTTTGCCAAAATAATCACTTGTCTCATTACATTAATTAAAACCATAACACCTTGGCAGACACAATGACTCAGAAGTTCTTGTGTCTTCTCCTATGGGGAAACATAGTGAGTCAAAGTGATTACTCAACCAAAGCATCTGCTTGCTGTTTGAAGTCTGTTCACCCTCTGAACGGCCACATCAGTGTCTATATAATGCAGATCATTTTTGGTTTCATAACCAACACAAAAGCTACCACTGTGTCACTTGGTGACCCCAGCAAACGCTGCTCATCTTGACAAATCGCTGCCTCTGGCCCTTTTTCTACCGTAACCGCCGCCACAATCTCTGAACTTTCAGCCCCTACACACACACACCTGTGCAGGCCCCTGAGCTTACCTGTGTTCAAAGCCAAGATAAAAGCTGACGCGTACACCCAGCCACCTGCATTTAACCAGCAGCCTCTGGAACGGCACGACCCCCTCCACCTCCACTGACATACACTGCAGTCATCTATCTTACTCAGCCTCCTGGGTCTCTAATTATGCACCGGGTGGGTGACTCCCTCTGGAATGTTTATTGTAACATCGTTTAGCTTTATCCTCTGTAAAAGATTTAAAAAGGGAACATTTAAACAAATGCAGAAGGAGAGAGGTGGATTGGACAATTTTTTATGCTCATCAAAAATCGTCTCTCACAATTGGTCTGTAAACAATGAACACTTAAATTTAACTTGGGGAAATCTGGACAAAGATTTCCAGTTAAATTAACACCCTAATTTAACTGGTGGTAGATCCGTCTTATCTGCTCAACTTCAAAAAATGTGTCCAACCGACAGAGCTGGGCAGAGTACCCAAAAGTTGTATTTAAGTAAGAGTAACACAACTTCAACATACTGACTACTACTTCATGTAAAAAGTAGCTGTCCACAAAATTACTCAAGTAATATATAAAAAAAGTATTTAGCAAACAGAAGATAAAAAAACTTGTTCAAAACATAAATTAATATTTTAAATTACACAATCAAATGGATCAAAACATAAAAGTCATGTGAAAATATTGGTATTTTAAGGACTAAAATGGAAATCATTCATATAAATTCTATAATTAAGAAATAACAAAACCAGACAAGTCTTTATTTATTTTAATACAGGACTTATTAAATTTGAACAAAAACTCCAGGTGAGTGTCTGTGTCTGGTGATTTTTTAGTCAAAACATGTTTGCTCTTCATTTAGTGCAGCTAGAGTGGGTAGAGAAACAAATTTTACTCAAGTAAGAGAAGCAATTCTTCATAATAAAATTACTCAAGTAAAAAGTACAGCGTAGTAAAAATACTCCTAAAAGTTTTTGGGGGTTTTTTCCCCAAAAGGTTACTCAAATAAATGCAACTCACTACTTACTACAAACTGTTTGTTTGTGTGTTTTGGGTGTAACATATCCAGAACTTAGAAAATACTTTCCTGGAATTTACAGGTTATTTCCCTTTAAGTACAAGCATAAAATCCCACTCTGTCCTCAAAGCAACTTAGAACATGTAGGGAAAATGCCAGGTTAAAAGTTATCTCACCATAAAGTTCACAAAGGTAAGCTCTACATTCCGATGAAAAACTTAGTCCAGGGAAAGTACCTTGTAGTTTGTGTGAAAAGTAACCTGCATGTCCCAGAAAAGCAATCTGTAAATTCAAGGAAGTAACTGAATAAGTTACAAAAAAAGTTCAATGTGGGTTCCAGGATAGCATGCTACAAGTTTGAGGTAAGCAACCTGAAACAACGCTGTAAGTTGTAATAAAATAACCTTAAGGCTCCAGTAAAGTAAGCTGTTACTTCTGTAGAAAGTACATTTCAGAAAAGTGCCTTGTAGGTTCTACGAGTGTAGTCTGTAAAGTCCAGAAAACAATACTGTAAGTTCTTTGAAAATACCCTTTACATACTAGTATAATATAAGTTGTTAGTTTTGTGGAAAATACCTTCCAAATTCAAGGAAAGGGCTCTTGGTTCCCGCAAAGTAGTATGTGACGCCACTCCATTTATGTTTACATTTTGTGAAGACGGAAGTTGCGCTCAGTGTCTTCTTCTGAGGCTTTTCTGTCATTTCCTTCATGAGTTCTTTGTGCAGCGCCACCACAGGCGAGGGGTGGAACAGGTTCTTCAAAAGGTTCCAATTGTTTTGCACAGTGCAGCGTGAAAGCAAACTGGACCAGCTGAAAAATGTAACAAATGTTGCATTTTTGGTCCCCAATTAAACCGAGTCTACCGCACTAGCAGGAGTAAAAAAACTCTTAGTTTCAGTAAAATTATTCCATTTGAGAATTTAGAGTGTAAGATGATGAGTCAGCAATTGTTATAGTAAACTAGGATAATGTGGAACAAACCAAAATAAATGTGCAGATCCAACTTGTACGTAATGTTAACGAGAGAAAAAAAAATCTAAGGCCTAGAGGATCCAAATGTGAACAAATCCACTTTGATACCTCTGATCCACTTCTCTGTAGAAATGGAGCAATATTTCACAAGAAGAAGAAATGACAACCAGACGGATGTTTTTTAAAATTTGAAATGTTCTCCTTACACAGAAAAGTGGCCTTCATTTTAGCCTCTAGCTGTTCGTGCTACTCTCAACTTATTCATCAGTCACAAAGTGCAAACACAGCGAAGCCTCAAAGATTTATAGGAAACCCAAAAACCAAACCTAAAGTATACTATTTCTTATAAACCACAGTTTGGTTTCTGCATAAGTAATCAATCCCATTTAAGAAAATCATGTCAAATTGACTGATGCAGTTGGTTTAAGGTTTATTTAAAGAAGAAACGGGAGTACAAAAGAAAAAGCACAGGGCTGTTATTAAATGTAATTAATTGGATTTAACACAATCTATGCTCCACAACAGAAATATTAAATTACACATAAAAATGCAATTTCTACGAATTTACAGGAACAACAACTTTCTGAACAGCATGACGAAGTACTGTATAAACCCAATATTTTCTTACTTTGCCTAAAAATTAGGTAATTGTTAGCTGGAGATTAGACGCTCTTTGCTTAAGTTTTAACTCATTGTAAAATGCAGTTCTGTAAGGCCTTTTTAAAGTGTGAGGCAGATCTCAATAGGGGACTTCAAGCACTTTCAGGAAGAGAATTGAAGAGCAGGATCTAAATCCATGCAGGAGGCAGGAAGCAGACGGATGAAACTAAAAATTTTACTAAAAGAACCGGAAAGGTAAAATAAGTCCAGGAAATCCAAAAAACTAAACCACACAGAAAATGCAATGAAAATGGTTGCAATAACAGGAGGATCTGCCCAACTGAGAGGTATTTAAGTTGGAAAATTCCTGTTTGAAGAACCCAAACTTGTCAGAATATTTACTTGTTTTGCGTTTTTAATAAATCAGAAGTTAATTAATAGTTTATGACAAAATAATAATTAATGAAAGGAACTAAAAAGGAAAACCTAGGAAAGTTTTATTAAAACAATAATACAATTCATATGAAATATAGTATATTTTCTGAACTAATTGTATTTCTCTTGTATAGCATTAGATAAAGGGGAGATAACCTTTATCCCCCCTTTATCTTACTGCTTGGCAACAGTAAGGACTGTCTGCCAAGCTGCATTATGTCTCCGTGGCAACCAGCTGCTTTAGTGCTTAACAGGTGGGGGTGATCCCCATGAGTTTTATGACTACATCAGGTTTGAATTAGACATTCAATCAGCTACAAATCTTTTCAGTGCTCCACAATCTCTGTTCTCACCCACAAAGAGTTCTATGCGTTCCTATACAGCGATCTGCTTTAGCATCTGGTCATTTAATTTAGCTCCTCATTTACAAGAAGATAATGTTTCCTGTAACAAAAGAAGCTACTGGAAACATGCAGTCCTGTGACAGACCTAAGTCAACTATCATTCCTTTATATTTTTCTTCCAAAAAACGAGATTTTAAAAAAATCACAGGAATTGAAGGCTAAATAACTTTCTGGATAATGTTTTTATTAAGGTCACTTTAGTCTATCAGGACACGTAGCATAAAGGGATTAGCACATGTTTTATAAACAAGTAAAGAACGAGGCTTTAATTGGGTTTTTTGTTGCTTATAGGAACCAGTTCGTACCAGGCGTTGCATACCTCAGGTCCTGCTTCAGGTCTTTACAGGACTGGCTGAACACATGGTTTCTGATAACATTGATCTGATGGACATATTTTTTTTTTAAAGTTGACATTAAAGTATCTTCAGAGGGTCTGGAGAACTCGCTGATCAAGTCTGATATAAAGAGAAAGTTGATTTCCATCAGAAGAAGCCAGAGGTGCTTTATTCTTCCCCAACATTTCTTTGACTTGTAATAATTTTTAATGACTTTTTAGAATTTTGTGAATCACTCGTGGTTTGGGGTGCTTAACCAACCCGCCAGATTTTAAATGCAAAATGAACCGGAGACAATGTGACTGATGTTGTTGACTGTATGGCTCTGATTCAGAAATTATTTGCAAAACCGCATTCATTGTATTCAAAATCTGTGAACAGTTAACATGAAGAACTGACTGACCTTTTGTGACAGATTTACTGCACATAATAAAAATAAAAAATACAGTGGGTCTTGTTTGGATGAATCCATCAAAGATGTAGCTGAAAGCCAGAAGAGTGCCAGTGATTACCGCCGTGACGTCCACAGCCACTGCAGCAGCTTGTGAGAATCAGCCTGTGATGGAACTTTGTTGTGGTCCGACTGCGACAGCACAACTGAGTCACAGGACGGTAAACGAACATTTAAAACATCTGCTTGGGCAACAGCATTGACCCAATTGACACACGAGGCAAAAAGAACCCATAAAAGATTGCAGTGTTTCTTTACATTTGGAAGTAATGCATGCTCTCTTCAGGGTTATTATGGACGCTTCAAAGTATAACAGAAAGTGGTTTCTACGCTCAGTCAACCTCAATTCAAATGCTCTTTTTTAACACAAACAAAGCCAAGGTTTTCGTTTTTTTTAGTTGCACTGAGGCCAGACTTGTCTTTACACTGTTGCCTCTTCTCTTCCATGTCAAACCCAAAGAACCAGGAAAACATCCTGAGATCAGCGTTTCTTTTCATTTTGTCCACCGAAGGGAAGCAGTAAGAGAACCACAATCCACCATGCGTGTAATGTAAACTGCTGATGAAAAACACACTTTCGAGAATGCTTGGCTTGGAAGGGCGACGTTGTTTACCAGACTTCAACACAAAGAAGATGACAAGAGCCTTGACGTCATATTTAATGTCAGCAAATAATCACTCCGTGGCAGAGTGAGACAAGAACACGGTTTTATGGTGTCACAAATCTACAGCAAACATAATCCATGAACCCAGTTTAAAACCACAGTAAACAAGAACAAATGGATGCAAGTTTGAGTTCCAAATCATACATAGAGCAACCTTTTTAGCAGTTACCGCTGAAATGCATTCATGTTTGACTCGCACTAAAGAGTCTCAGTAGTGACTGGAAACAAGATGAATGAAACTGTGGTTTCATCCTCTCACACTTAATGAGAAAAGCAAGATGGATCTCTTTGTATTCGAATCAAAGCAAAATTAAACACAGGAAGTGGGATACTTCCGTAGCAACAAGATCATAAAATCATGAGTTGAAGAAAACAAAGTGTTGTGTTGCAGATCTATCTGTAACCAGCAGCCATAAACTAGAGTACTACACAAAAAGTGAGCAGATTTTGTGTTTCTGCTTCCAAAAAGAAAGAATATCTTCTTATCATCCAACTGGGTTTTGATAAACAGTTCTTGATCAAAATTTTCTTTCTTTCAATGTTTGCTTTGAACCTTTGCTGCTTTTTTCATTCATTATGTTTCTAATAAGCAATCTTAGATAACAATACCTTGCAAAATAACCTTGAAGTTTGTCATAATTTATTGTATTATGAGTTTTGGGATCCAAATCTAGGCAGAACCTGAGAGAGAAAGACAAAGAGTTTTAATGAAAAATAAATACAGAGTGTCACACTTTTTCTATATTCAGATGATGGACTGCACAAAGCTTGGGACATCATAGGTCTTCATAATGCTGTTTGTTCCCTAATTTTCAAATATCATTGTTTATCCTGAGAGTAAATTACACACAGACAGACTTGCTAGATAACATCTGAAGGTAAAATAGGTCAACTGGACTTTGTTGAGGGATAAATTGGGTCAAATGTTCATCACTTTTCAAATTCTATATGATGTTATATGGATATAGTCAAAACATTTAAAATGTTTAAGAAGTATGAATACTTTTGCGAAGGTTTGCAGCTAGTGGATAACCCAATTATTTCATTTCTCCAATGCGTCTAATGCATTGTCCTTATTTCACATAGTGTGGTCTACGTGACTTCCTGACCAACTGCTGACTCTGGTGGAAAGCCCCGTCGGCCCCCAACCTGTTTGCTGAGTCTACTGGAAAGTTCCTTCTTTCCCCAACTTGCGACATATCTTGGCAGCAGGGCCTCACCCATCCTGCTGACTTTAACATTATAACTTCCTCTCTTTTCTATAACTCACTATTATCTGTTACAAATCATTAGACACATTCAACTTGTATTGAAACCTTTTGAATCGATTTCAAATCATCACAACTTTGATATTCATTAAGAATTAATCACATTTCTCACATATTATAAATCATCAAACATAATACACATTGTTGTTGCTATTACAGATCATTACTCGGAAATACATTTCAGAAAGTTATTTAGTGATTATTTATACACATATTACCAATTGTATTCATACACATTCAACTTAATTATTATTTTAATCAAATCACAAGATTGCTTTATTTCTCTCAGGCCTTTATACACCTTTTCTGCGTGTACCTGGAAAGATCTCACAACCCCATGCCAGTTTTCTTGACAACATGCAGTTTATTAAGACCAGGCTTAGATCTCTCAGTCAGCGATGTTTTTATGAGGATCTGCAAGAGACTGATAATTATTTTATTATACTAAAACCTGATTTTATTATTTTGAATTATTTTGTTATTTAGTTTTGGCTGGTTGAGCAAGAGCACATCTGTCTATGGTGTGACAAACTCAGAATTCATTTTTATTTCTGGTTTAACATAACAGAAAACTTCTGTTGCGTCCACCTGGTTTCCATCTGTACAAACCTTCTTGTCATGCTGTTTGATCATTTCCAGTCCTTGAGATGAATAATTGAGTTTTACACTGATATAATGAACCCAACAATAAAAAACTCTCTTTGAATCAGTTGTTTATAAGGAGTGGAAGTGTTTTAAGTTAATAATGTCTGGTCTTGGAAATTCCATCCATTTTGTCCTGAGATGCATTTATATGAGGAAAACATAATTTTACAGAAAAAGCACCTAGTCATGCAAACAAACAAAATTAACAAAGCTTTGATTTTATATTGCATAAATGTAAAAATGAAAAGATTTAGGTAATTACATGACTACATAATATTGCACACTAATCTAATACATCCCAGCCCAAAAGTATGCATACTCCAGGCAGATTTAGGTTTAAAGTAATGCATGCTTCTTTCCATTTTGCCATGAGTGCTGATTTTAATTTAATTGAGAATGTGTCCAGGGAATGAAGACTAGACTGATCAGCTGAACCCTATAAGTGAAACATAAATTGTTTTTAAATTGAATGTTGAGAAGGATATGAATATTTTTTGATATGCTACTTTTAATAAGATACAAATATAAATGTGTAGGGTACATTTAAAATAATTTAAATATCCTTTATGTTTTTATCAAAAGTGACTGAAAATTTCTTCCCTATTGTGATGTCCGCTTTGATTTTCTTCTTCCCAATGTCTAGATGCTCCTATTTTATTGGCTGGTTGTATTAAACAATTGATAGGAATATCTGCAAATTGACCATTGGGTGCTGAGTCGATAAGGTTTCTAGTCAAAGTAAAAGAGCTTTTAAATTTGGTGACAATTTGAAGTTTTGCCAAGAATACTAAAATAATACAAAAACGTTAAGAGTTTTTAAGAGTTCTCCCTTACATAAAATCATCAAGCTCATGAATCTACAAAGTTTGGATCTTCTCATTAAGCTTAATAGGGGCAGAGGTCTGAATCGTTATAAGATCTTTGACCTTGTTCTGATCCTCAAAGGACAGAGAGCAAACAATGAACAGCAGCAGCAAGAATTCATAATGAGACAAGGAAAATGTACAAAGACCTTCAACGCTCCTGAGATATTAATCACAGGTTGACGAGCAGATAGACCCTCACATAAAACGGCGAGAAAAGAAAAAATGCACAGAATACCACAAGCAAACTTGTCTAGACAGTAAACAAGCTCTGCCTCAGGGAACTGAACATGTGGGCAAACTAGATACAAACCTGAGCGCAGGAGACTCTACTGACGGAGAACGTCTGGATAAACAACCGTGAACACAAAATCATTACGACACCACTTCAGCATTTGTAATAAAGAAGAGAACATTGTATACGCTAGTTAATAGACACCACCCCAATAAAAACACAGATATCTTAAAAGGAGTTAATAAGACAGGTGAGTCTGGGCATGTTTCAACTGATATAGTTTCATTTCAAAGATATGTACTCTGTATATATTCAGTGTCTATGTCCTATGTCACTTGCTTCCAGACTTTATTCATGTCAACACACACAACCACAAATGGATAGTTCAAAAAAGACTGCAGAGACAGTTTTCCGTTATCATATCTGGATCGTACAAGTTGCGCAGCAGCTGATAAGGAGAAAAACTGCTGGAAAACAAAAAACCAAGCATGGAGGAGTGTGCACCTTTTGAAGTTGTCTTTCTTCTTGCTGTTGAGTTGTGGCGTAACGCTGCTGGTTAAGCAGATCATTAAGAGTAATGGTTGCTGAGGATTGCGGGGCTTTATCTTTAATGGCGAGAACAAAGTTGTTGATGATCTGCGGGGATTCTGGAGCTGGATTTGATGGGAATTCCCATGCTTGCTGGAACAGTTTATGTTGAAACATTTTGATCTGTGATAACAGACAGGTGCTATCATAAATTTAAAGTCAGGGAATTACTGGCTCGGCTTTACATACTGAGACAGAAAGCATGTGGGGTTTGATATCTTGACAGGCTGAAGGTTCTCCCTTGAACAGATGCACAACTTTTATTGTTTGGCAGGAGCATGTCCCAGTAAATTCTTGACTTGGAAATAAAGTGAAGATTGGATTTTACACATGTATGGACTTTTCTTAGCTAACACCAATATGCAGAAGATACGGCACTAATAAAGCATTCACAGTTCATGGCACAACTGGTAAAGAAACAGTTTATCAAAGAAAAATAAATATTCTATGTCTAAAAATTGACCATTGGGTGGTCCATTGGTTGACTATTTTTTAGAAAACTATAGAAAAAAATTACGATTATGCCATCTTCAAGAAATCTCTCTTTTACCTTTTGGGTTTTTTTTACAGGAAATCATGTGTACCACATTTAACACTGGGGTTAAAACAGTTAACTGGTTTAATTGTGATGGATATATTGACATAAACATCAACTAATTTAGTAATCGTTTTACCGTTAACTGGAGTACACAGACTCAAAACAGCGACTTGCTACAAAAACATCCTTCTCAAAGCACTTATTAAGTCAAAGTTGTATAAAAAATATATGCATTTTGCACTTAAGTTAAAAAAGACCTTTATCTGTAAGTATGTTCAAGCTAAAACTCCTTAAGTGCCATAGTTTTATCCTCACCTGGTTCAAATTATGTAAAAACATCCTCTATTAATTACCTTTTGCTATGCAGTTATTAACTAGTTAATCCAAAAAAAATAATCAACAATCCGACTTTGTTTTAAGCCAAACCCATCTACAAATTTTGTTACCAGACTTAATGTTATCTAACTGAAACACATACACTATATAGCCAAAAGTATTTGATTCCCCATTCAAATTATCGGAATCAGATGTTCCAATCACTTCCATGGCCATGGTTGTACAAACTGAAGCACCTAGGCATGCAGACTGTTTTTACAAACATTTGGGAAAGAATGAGTCGGTCTCAGTGAATTCCAGCATGGAACTGTGACAGGATGCCTCCTCTGCAACAAATCCAGTCGTGAAATTTCCTCGCTCCTAAATATTCTACAGTGAACTGTCAGGCGTATTATAAGAAAACGGAAGTGTTTGGGAACGACAGCAACTCAGCCACGTAAACTGACAGGCGCAGCTGATGATGAAGCAAAGAGGTCGCCAACTTTCTAGAGAGTCAATCACTGCAGACCACCAAACTTCATGTGACCTTCAGATTAGCTCAAGAACAGTGCGCAGAGAGCTTCATGGAACGGGTTTCCATAGTCGAGCAGCTGCATCCAAGCCATACATCACCAAGTGCAATCCAAAGTGTCGGACGCAGTGGTGTAAAACACACCGCCACTGGACTCTAGGGCAGTGGAGGCTTGTTCTGCTTAATTATTTGAAAACAATCCAAACTCTTTGCAAAAGACTGTAGAAGTAAAATCCTATATTTGTGTCACTGCAAAAAAGTTTCTTACCTTCACTGTAGGTCTGATACTCAACTCCAATAACATTGGTCAGCAAAAGGTTATGAACAGAAAAATATTTTTCCTCTATTGTGCAAGTATAGAAAGGTAGGGAAGTGTACATTTCTGCTACAAGTGAAGCATACTCCATTTGAAGCCTGCAGTAAAAAGAAAATGCAGCAGATATTAAATCTATGAAAGGCTGCAGAAATTTTCTGCACAATTGTGGATACTGAGGAACCCATGTCAGAAAATGACACATCTTGAATATGATAATAGTTCCATGGTCCTTCAATTTGAAATTCAAGGAACTGCAGCAGGAATAAGGTTTTATATGTGAAAAATGACAATTTCTTTAAGAGAAAAAACCAACACAAACAACATATTTAAGATTCTCTTTTCAAAGTATGTAGGGGTGCACATCTTTATTCATGGGGAGCTGCTTATCTGTGAGGTGAAGAAAAGTTTATATTGAAAATGGTTGGCATTCATCGCAGCATTTCAGTTGCGAAATCAAAGAGGAAAGTTTACAGATTATCTCCGCTAAAATGCTTTCTCTCTGGATGAAACAGAGCTTTTAAAACCTTTTCCCCTCGAGGCAAACAAAAAGGCAAACACCAACTATTCCTTATTTATTTTCTCCTCTCACTTTCCCTCCAAATCAGGAAACTCACTTCCACAGAGTTCTTGTGTTTATGAAAACACGAGTTTCCAAGAGCCTGCAGTGAATTTATATTTGGTACAAACTCCGTTGTGCGTCTTACTCCTTGGCATCGTGCCCTCTCATAAGATTTCCATGGGGTTTTGTCCCCCCACAATTTCCACAGTGATTGATTTGCTTTTTAAAGGCTTCCTGTGTCGGGCACGGCCTATGAGGCACATCTGTAAGTGTGCGCTGGTCATGCTGGGTCTGTTTTCCTCTGCTGTGCTCTTCTGTGGTGTAGTAAAGTGAGGTATCTGCCTTTTCTGTGGCCTGGGAGAATGACGTGCTCCATTATAAAAAGAACTGACTCCAATGAAAAATGAACCTCGGGTCCTAACGGGCGTTGGTCGCTCGGCGGATTACAGCGCCTCAAGGGATGTAGCCGAGCCTCTGATGTTGATGCCTAAAAACGGGGAACAAAAGCAGCTGGCCTGTGAGTGATAAAGTTATACTGAGTGTTCACGTCAAGTATAGTTAAGAGTTTGAGGAGTCAAATCTGAGCCCTTCCAGCTGCTGAGGATCAGCTTTGGGTTGTAATTAAGCGAATTTGAGAATGGATTCTGTCTGCTTTGAAGCCAAGTAGTTCCAGTTTTGTCAAGATAAGTAAGAATCAAGTTAAGGGGAAACAATCTGGGATGGTAAATTGTGAATTCAAACATGAGTAAAAGTATATTTAAACATTTTGCGATTTTTTTGTTTGTTTTTGTTGGGAAGGTTTAGGCTGTTTCTTCACAATTTTTTCATCAGGTGAGCAAGTTCAAGATCTGAAGGTGATTCCAGGCGCTGCATTAGGAGCTGGAAGCTGCACTGGGAACAATGGGAGTGACCAAATCACCATTTCACACATTCTGAGAAAAGAAGGCATATACATGTTGAGCTGGATGATAAAGGCTGGACCTCCCAAACTCCCCCAAAAATAAGATTATTTTCACACAGCAGGCAAAAGCAACCCTAATGCGCCTTGGGGATTTTTTTTTCCAACATGTGACTCATATCCAACTTTTTCACTGCAGCCTGAACAGCCCAATTTCTATCTTTTAACCAAGAAAATCGAAATAAAAAAATCTGATTTGTGCCACTACACAACTGTTTTCAAAGTGCCTGCGGTCTGAATGGTCATGTCACATTTTATCTGACTTTTATGTTCTTGACCTGAGACATGCGTCATAATTCTGCACTTAACATATATGGTAAATCTGGATGTAAACAATAGCTGAAAATAATGATAGTGAACTTATGAAAGACTCTGACTACACGCCTGAACAGACTTACCTAAAGAAATTGCAGTCAATGCTCCACAGAAGGCTGTTGCTGTTAGTTGTATTTTCTTTTTATTAGCTTCCTTCATGTTGTTATGATACTTCTTCTTTGGCGTTTTACTGGCAGCTTACAAATTTAGTGTATTACCGCATCAACTGGACTGAGGTGTAATCCACAAATTTTTGTGACTGTCAGTCCAAATTGCTGAATAAACTTTAAAATCAACCCAGAAATTCCTTCATTCATTACTACTTCCATAAACAGTGCGCTGCTGTGTGACGTTTTCTGCGCATGCGGGTTGCTTCGGGGACGTAAACCATTAAAGAAGTCTCATTACTGTTGTATTTAATTAGTAGTATGAACAACTCAGCAAAAAATAAATAAAAAAATTGGAATTGAGCATCAAGATATGTTGTGTGGATGTAGCTGAAATGAATATTGAAAAGGAGCATTCCAGATGCTCATTTGCAGCCCGGGATGCAGTCAATCCCGGAGAAAAGGCAAAAGATCTTAAGCACTTCTATGTTTTATGACCAGAAAAAGGCGGCTAGTTGAGAAAGGGCAAAACTTTAAAAAAAAAAAAAAAAACAAATTTTAAGAATTACCTAAAAAGAAGTACAAAAGAAAAATACAATGTTAAACCAGCAAAAGTGTAATGAAAATTAAACATTTATTCATAACAAAAGAACTCCATATTTTGCATACACTTAATCTGGGTGAGAAAGCTGCTAAAATATGCATTGCATTGCACAAGATTGCAGAATTCAATGTGTGACGCTACAGACACGTCTGGGTAGCCAACATAATGTTGACCACATGGGCACTAAAGCAACAATTGGATCAGGAAATAACAATAGAAGGTGGTTTGCGCTGTTAAAGCAAACATTTGCTAATTAGACTCTGTAAAACATTCTGCTGGGAAGCTTTGGCTCAGTTCTCCATTCCCAAGCACTCGTTTCCTTGTTGCAGGTGACTAATTTTAGCAGGTGCTGTACTTTACTACGCTGCAAACTTTATATAAGAAAAGTTTTGCGAGTTTAGGAATGTCTACTTGGCCTCCAAACTCTTATTTTCTCTGTGATGTTAACATTAGGACTGCAGGAGAAAAAATATTAATTTACAATAGTTACAAGTCTCAACCTAAAGGACAACAGATCTTCACTGCCTTAGTCCAAGCATTCCTATGACAACAGGGCATCATATGATTTTATTTTGTAGTGATTGCACATTTTACACATCTTTTCCAAATAAAAAAAAAGATATTAACCTTTCTAACTTCTTTACTGTAAATTTAATGTTTGTCTGCAGATGTTACATTTTAATACTTAAATTAATATGAAACATCTAAATGCCATTCTGCGTTTCAAAATGCAAATTAATTAGAGCATCTTTGCTTGTTTGCTACTCCTGTAAGATTTAAATCAATTACCGTAATAACACCAGTATGATATGTTAATTACAAATGGGACTAATAATAGATATATTACATGCATAGTGTAACCTGGGAATGATGAAGTATCTGGCATTTACATGGCCTGTACACAGGGATACATTATGCTAGCTCATCAGTCCACACTTATATACTATCCATATTAAAGAGGTGCAAAAAACCATAATGCATCTCAAGGAACTATTAATTCATTTCAGAGAAATCTGAAACTTAAACTACAGTAAGGTAAACTTACCATGACAAATATTTTCCTCAGTATTAAGTGTTACGTTGTCAAAGGCAGAACCTTTGGTGGGCCAATTCCCTAATCCTGATCCAATCTGTTTCAACCTACACCTTAAAATTAGGACTTATCTTCAGAAGACACTACTTAACTATGAAGCATCAGAAGGTAAGGGTCAAAGCACACCTGCAAAGCTGAAGCTGACATTAAACAAATAAAACCCCATCCAGAACAAAAGAGCCTGAGCCAAAAGCCACTTCAGAAACCTTTCTTCTTAATCCAGGGATGTAAAGCAGATCTGAGAAACGGGAAAAAATCCCACCTGAAAGCAACAGGCGTCCACGGAGCCCATTAGCATTTACTTGTGTTTGAATGTGATTGAGCTAATTATGCCGGGTTGTTGAGATGTTAAGCGAGCGTAAACATTCAGGGGGTTGGAACAGGCCCCCGCTGAGATGAAAAACCACCTATTTTCATCCAAACGTAATTAATCAGCACCTGAGTCTGCAAACAGACGCTGCAGCTTGCTCCATTGCCTCTCTTGTAAGCGCTTGACTGACAGATGAAAGCGAGGAAATTTGCAACCAGTTAGGCGATTAGACGCAAAGTGAGTCAGATCTGCTCCGACATAGACCTCAGATGTTGACACCCAGTCCTCTGCTGGTCTTTCAGTGGCAGAATTGTGCATTTGTACACATTTATGATCGGATAAATTATTAAAGTTCCATCATATTTTATTGCCAGGAAGCTGGCAAATCTTGACAGGATTAACATAAATAAATCACACTGTAGAATCAAGACCCCATTAGGGACAACAGTGTTAGAAAATGGATGGATGGATGAATTACTCTGGAGAAACAGTTTTCATCTTTGTTAAAGCAGAAGACATTTTAAAACACTTTATTTTTTACAATGAGACCTTTAGCAAACAAAATCTCCATGGTGATATTAGGAGGGACCTCCCATCTATATTTAATAATATAGATGGGAGATTTTGTTGTTCTTTGGTTGAGCAGCTCTTGCATTATATCAGTGTCAGATACATTAATGCCAGAGTCTGATACTCTGTACATGCATAGCCAGATCTCAGCATCACGTTTATCAAGAATTGACCTACGTTTAAATTCAGTGTCACGGTTTCAGAATGAAAAAGCTAGTTCTATGCGAGAATATAATTGGTAATAGTTCCCTTAACTTTCGTAAAAAGATGTTATATCTGATTGAGCTTGGACATTAAATAAATGAAAATAGAAACTAAGAGAGCTACATACCTCATTCAATATTTTTAGCAAAACCTTTTTCTCAAGTAGTCTAAATTAATTCTTTAAGACAACAGAGGTTGTCTTAAAGAATCTGTATTCAATGAGGAATAATTCAGTGAAGGTTTGACCTGTCCATCTATTGTTGACAGCTAGCATCTACTTTTCCTGAAGGTGGCCCTGATACAAAAACCACTAAAATCAAATTGAAGTTTGATCGGTTTAGTTATTTTATATGTGAAACTACAGATTATTTAATATGGTCTAGACTCTTAAAAGAACTGTAAAGTCTTCCTTTAATTTAGCACTAACAGGAAGTTCTGAAGTAGATGCTAACGTTAGCATAATTTAAAATGGCTAGCCTGAAGTTTAGTTAGACTCTTGCAGACTTTTTGAATCATTTCAGTCTTGCCTGTCGTCATTTCGTCTTTCTACTGAGGATCCAAAATACTGCAAGATAAACAACTAAATGTGGTGGCGTCACCTTCAATGCTTATTTAACCGAGTGACGACAACCAGCTTCTTTATCAGCCAGCTCTGTCAACGCAACAGTTCAAAAACACCTGGACTAGTTTCTTCTATACTTCAAAATAAGAGTTTGAAAGATGGATACACCCCTGTTCAAAACCGGGAGAGGAATTACAAGTAATCACTTGTAAAAGGAATAAAACGGAGCAAGAGACAAAACAACTGAGGGGGCAGGGATCGTTGTGTTGCATAAGCAAGGCATTTTGCAAAGCACCTTCTATGCCAGTAACAGATTTTAAATTTCTCAAATGATAGAGCCAAAAACATTTCATCTTCACTGAATAATACATTTTTATGGTATATTTTGGCTTTTTATCCACACAAAAACTGTTTAATATCACCATTACTCATGATTACGTATAAAATGTCATAATGCAAGGTTACTAGGAGTCTAAGGCAAGCAACAACTACGGACACCCAAACAGTTTTAACAGATTTATTTAGCAGTAGAATGTGCTGGAGAGCGTGTGGAGGGGCGTTGATCTGCGACAGCAGGGAGGAACCGGGTCAGCGCAGGAACTGCAAAGGGCGAGCGGTTAAAGAGGGAAGTAATGGAGGGAATGACGGAGTAACCTGATGGTGACTTACGGTCTGCGGGTTGAGGTAAGCAGAGGAGAGTACATGGCATGGGGTTCCAACAGTTGGTGTGGTGGTTTCCAGATGGGGGAGTTCCAGCAGGTGATTGAGGGCGGACAGGCAGCTGAGTGGCGGGCGTGACGCACCCAGGTGCAAGGCCCAACGGAGCAGCTAGGATCAGATACTTCAGGTGAGTCTGGCTCAGAGAGTGTTCAGTGCGGGTTCACTGTAGAGGAAGGAACAGATGAAAAGGAGTCAGAACAAGGATGACACTGGGAATACAGCACTGACAGCCAGAGAGTACCACTGTAGAAGCAGATGAGTGGTGCTGAAATGTGGTGGTGATGAGTAACAGCTGGCTCACATCAGCCTGCCACCCTGTGAAGGAGAAGAAAACCACTCCCCTGCAGAACCCAACATAAAAACTCAGACCAAAGTGAAGATGTGAGAAAACTCAGTATTTGTGTTTGTGAATGTAGAAGGGAAAATGGAGCTTTAGGGTCTCTTGCATAACAGTTTGTATATCCACATGCTTGTTTGGACACGATTCCCAAGCAACATTGTCTTTGTATTTTACTTGCTTTATATTCTACATTATTTAACAGTAGTTCAACAAATTAATTTCCTGTTGCCATGCTTAATTCCCAACTGGAAGCAATCTGATTGGCTGATGTAGATTTTAGCTTTGTGCTACCCTGGCCCTTACGATGCTCGGGGGCGGATTTGTGCGAGTTCATGTGGATGAACTGTTCCTCCTCTGACCTGCAGTTTCCAAACTTCTGAGTTTCCGCCTCACAGAGCATCCCTCTCCCACAACTCCCACAGAGCTCCTTCAGACTAGTGAGCAGCAATTAGCAAACGCTTGGTGGACCTGCACATCTGCTGAGGCCATTATACAAAGCACTTCTCAGTGAAATGCTGGTAAAAGCATTATTAAAGGGTTAATAGAGGGGCAATTTGTGCTGACTTCCGTGAAGATGGAGTGTCAGAAAGAGCAGGAGTTTTTAAAAAGACAGAGGCCCAAATTTCAAGCATTAAATTACAAAGTCAAATTTTTTTTAAGTCCTATTTGATATATATAGCGTTTTTATAACAAACGATGACATGGTTATTTGACTGTGCTATAAAATGGCACTATATGCCTGGAAAATACATAACACTTCCCCTTTAAAAACAATAAATGGTATCAAAGATGTTTTCTCTTCCACACCACAAACATACCTATTTGATCTCTGCAAGACTGTACCAAATATGGAAAACTTGAAGGCGGAAAGAAGTTTTAGTCACTGACAAGAATTTATTTTCATCTGGATGGCTTTGATAGCTGCGAGCATAACTGGCATCACAAGGAGTCTCCATTGGTGTAGTTTTAGACACACTTTTAGATCTGTTTTGAGTTTTTTTGGCAACTGCTCCTTAACTTATTACCGGCTGAGGAACAGATTACTTAAATTTAAATGTTTTTTTTTATATAGTGTATTTTATATAGTGTCTCATAAGCAATAGTGGTAAGAGACACAATAATGTCTCTTACCACTATTACTTATGTTTGTACTTAAAATCTACTGACAGAAAACTCAAATACTTTCCTAATCTTCAGATAGTATTCAGGAGTACACAAAGTTTCCCTTCACGCTCACAATGACAGTCTTTTTACTAGATGGAGTGATATGCTGACAGTAACTTGATATCGCTTTCGTTGACAAACTTCACTTTGACAAGAAATATCATGCCGCTCTGATATTTCCTTACACATCTGCAGGACACATCTGTCATATCAAATGAACAAGTCAGAAAAAAAAAAGCCTTCCACATTGTTTATCTCTCACCTCCCAACACATTTTATCCCTACTGCTATTGATTTAATAAGTAATGCCTGGTGACTGATGTGACTGTGAAGCCAATAATATTGTGATCTGGATTCATTTAAAGAATGTTATTTGAGTTTTAAAAAAAGTTATGTTTAATATGCAATCTGGCTGCAAGCTGCTTGTTTCTTCTTTAATTTCTTGTTTGCAATGGAAAAACATCAGGAAGCAGAAAAGGTGCTGCCTTCAAGCTTCATTGTCATCTTAAAGGTTAACAACAGGCAGTTGGCGCATGGAGGAGAAACAGAGCTCTCATGTTGCAAAAAAACTTCAAAGTGCAGCAGGCCAGGTTATTTCAATTAGTTTTTGACTTGAACCCTAAGCTGGACCCCCACCTATCATTGCCAGGGATCAGCCACAAGGGACCCTGTCACCGTTTCCTTTGACTGCACTGAGTATTTTGTTTTATTCAAAGTAGAAGATGGGACTGAGAGGTAAAGTGATATGACTGTCTTCCTGACGGGGCGTGCTGCTGTACCCGGCCGTGCGTGCCTGCAGGCTTGTAGAGGGATGATTCCTTTATCCCTGCATGAGCTCTAAACAGTAGTGTGCACCCACACACAGTGTACATACCACATGTCAAACACAGTATTATTTATTGCCTTGCTGTTTTCAAGTGTTTATAGAAACTTTCGCTCCATCATTATTTTCATGCAAATATGAAACAGAACAAAGATTCACAAACAAAGTGTCGATACGGTGTAATAGGCTGACCTTTATGTAACACTGGGGGAGTTTTTTTTTTCTCTCCCTCCCTCAGTCACTCAGCAAACTCTTCGTTTGACTGAAGCATTTGAGGCCACACAAACCCTGTGTACAAGTTCAAAGTTGTTCAACCGAAAAACGATTGGGTTCGCTACACAGTTGACATGAGCAAGAACACATCTGGTCCCATTTTAAACCAGCAGGGAGAACGGAGTGTTGATGGTGAAGATGATATCGCCTTGTAGTATTTATACAACTTTCTTTCTTGACAAAATCAACCGTTTGGCCATGCAAATCTGTGATATGAAAACTTTTTTCTCTTGTTTTTCCTCCTCACTTTGGTTGCCACAGTTGTCACCCCACGCACCATTTGCCACAACCTGGAGTTTCTCCAGACTAAACATGGGAGAAAACATGAGGCCAAGCAGCATGCCTGAAAGTTAATGCCTCAGGCTTTTCTGATAACATCAACGGGTCAAAAGAACAAAAAAACAACAACATCCAAATGGGCAAATGAGTTTCATGTTAGTTCCAACTGCTGAGTTCAAAACAGAACGATCCTCCATAATCCAAGAGGGCGTTGAAGGTTAATCAAGTCTGTGTTTGGGTCACCATCTCCAGAGGTTCCCGTTTTCTCTCTCTGAAAATACAAATAAAAACGTGACAGAATCAGACATCTTACAAACAAATAAAAGCCACAACTTAAGACTGTTCACACTAATACAAATAGGTTGTTGCAGCTTTGTTACGTTTTTCTCCTCTTGTGTTTTTCAGTTGACTTATACAAGATATGTCATATTCAAAATGAAAAGATTCAAAAGGTGGATTCACTTTTGAAAAACATTGTACTTGTAATGATTGGTGCAGTTTGACTAAATCTATACATTTGAATGTTTACACAGAAAGACCTGCTGGAGAGTTAGCTTCGCTTTAAAAGGGCAGTATTATTTAAAATCTGCTTTCTTACCTTTAAATCATACTAAAATGTTATTCCCTCATCAAAAGACAAACCTGAAGTGTTGCTTTGATTTTTTTTCATGCATGTTTGAGAAATCCTTTAATCTCCACAGCAACCATTCAGCTGTGTAAAATGCTACTTATAGCTGCAGTTTCCACATTTTGTAGCTTATGCCACACAGAGCAGCCTCCCCCATGACTCTCCCACTCAGACCCTTCAGACTAGCTAGATGCCATTAGCAAACATCTCATTATACAAGTTACTTCTCAGTGCAATGCTGGTAAAAACATTGTTAAAGAGTTAATAGAGGAACAATGTTGTGTTGACTTCCTGAAGGCAGAATTTCAGAAAGAAAGTGACAGAGGCCCAATTTCAAGATATTAAATTATGAAGTCCAATTTTCTTAAGTCATATTTAATATAGTACTTTTATAACAATGGAAGAGAATATAGTTACTTAATTGTGCTATAAAATGACACTATGTGGCTGGAAAACACGTAATATGCCTATTTTACACATTTTCTGTAAAACAAATCGAGGAAGAATCGAAAAAAAAAAATCCAGCCCAATTTGTCGGCTCTTCCCGACGCTTTTTTGCCATCATTCTCTTTGGAGCCACTCTACAGATATTCAAATTTTAAGAAAACATTTCAATACTTGGAGATCAAAACCAATTAATCTAATGCATGATGAAAGTCTGGCAGACTTTCATCATGCCCAGATGAAAGTCTGCCAGAGCTTCATGTAAATACTTGGATTAAATGGGAGGGAGACATACTCACTCCAAATCTGCTGCTGCCCTCACTCTTTCGATTCATTTTGAACCTTTTTCCACAAACACACACAAAAAAAAACACTCCATCAACCTTTTGATGTGTCGTTAAGCTAAATAGGAGGAGACATGATGGAAGAGTCACACACACACAAAAAAAACACAGTATCACTTCATGGTGCAGTGACTTTTATCCTCCTGTGGTGAGCTGCCACTCCGCCTGTTAAAACCTGCTAAGTAACCCTAGACGTGGAAAGTACCCCTGGAAGTCTGAGACACAAGGAGCACGTGGACAGGAGGCCTTCACCATCTACCTGTTTGGCACACATACACATACACACCCCAACACACGCGCACACACGTAGTTGTGAAGTATCAGTGCAGCTTTCCTCCAGACACGCAACCCAGACAAGATCTGAAATACAGTAAGACCCCCTGCTACTTACATCCTGCTCTGCTTCTGTTGTTGCAGAGAAGGCAATCTGTCTGCACTTGTTTGAAGAGCTCATGCATGTCAGCTAACCGCTCACTCAGAGACCATATCAGATGTCTCTGGTCACATTTTGACAACTGTAGGTGTAGCGTTTTCTGGCTAAGAGTGTCTCGGGACTCTGATGCAAGCCTGAGCATCTCCAAGGTTTCAGACACTTCTCTCCTTACACCTGGCCTCCTGTGATCCAGGCATCAAGAAGGGGGCAGGTGGGTTTGCCTTTTGCCCCCTTGACCCCAAAAACAAAGCAGTTTCAATTGAGCGCCCGCTTCAAGAGCTGCTGACAGTGTGAGGAGGCCTCCTAACTTTGAACATTTGTCGTTTTTTTCTTCTCTGCCGCTAGTTATAAAGAGGGAAAGCCCAAATGAAGTCAGTGAACTCATAAAACAAGCCTTTAATTTGTTTGTATTTGCCCAGGAGCTACCACTACTATTGGCCTCTTGCTCCTCTGGACTGCAGTCATGAATATAATCCCACAGGCTATCTGGTTTGATCAGATCAGAAAGAAAATTTACGAGCAAAATTTAGGAGGCCCAATTTGTTGGATATGAAATGAGCAGGTGGGGTTCATCATTGTCTTTGTACGTTTCTGCTTGCACAGCAAAAAGGTGTGCTGGAGCGGAATGGGAGGGTAGGAAGACGTCTCGCCATGTACCAGTTTTCATAAGATAACAAGTCGCTCTCACTTTGAACGTATACAGCCGAATGAAAGATATATATCTGTCTATAGCTGAAACACGCCATCCTTTGTGACTTCACAGCTCATTAAAGTTGTGAAACTATGCGGTGATGGTTCATATATATAGAGAGAGAGACAAATAATTAAAAGTCATATGAAAGTAGATTCAACTTTAATTTTAGACAAGTATGAAAATTTTGTGTTATTTTTTTTTTATATCCAACTAAACCAAGAGTGACAATAAGCCAAGATGAACCAAATGCAATGGCTTTTGCTCATTTTGCAGGGTTAAGATTGTGATTATAATGATTATGTTCAGGACTAATTGCATTTGGGGTTGCTGTACTAGTTCATTCATTTGTGCATTTTTCTTTATCTTTGTCAGTTTGTTGGATTCCACTTTTCCAGTTTTGTGTCCCAAAGTCTTGAGGGTTATCAAACTTTTGTGTTTTCTTTAGTTAGCCATGGTTTTCACTCTGGAGCTGTTTCTTAGATGCCGAGAATTTTTTCTATTGTTAAATCATGAACTCTAACCTTAAAATGAGGCAAGTGAAACCCAAAGTTGCTTTTTTGATCTCAATTATCCACAACAGATGTTTTTATCTATAGATTATAGCTAGTAAATATTCATTTGTACCCTGTTCCCTGGTTTTTGCTTTAATAACAAAAGCAGAAATTTTATTTCCGTTGTTAGAGATTATCTTTGTCTTGAATAGTTGAAAGTTTGCTCATCTGAAAAATATCAAAAAGCGAAAGAATGTTTTTTGCAGCAGTGTTCTGAAGAAAAATTTTAAAATAAACCATAAAACTAACCTAAGTCTCTAATCAAAGTTTTGATTTTAGTGGCCTTTTTTGTGCAGTGATTAGACAAAAAAAAAAGGTCAAGAAATCCCAAACCCAAAGTTGCATATTGACCTGCGTACCACTGTGTGCGTATTACTGAGGGCAAAAGGTGACTGTGGATCTTGTCTAGAGTAATATTTATATATTGTTTGTAACGCTACAGTTTAGAGCAATAGCACAGAGACAGATTTTTGTCTTTTTTTTTTTTTTTAAAAATGGTTTAAAACCTACCTGGTTTGCTTTCTGTTGTGTAGTTTTATTGTTATTACCATGGTGACCAATGCTGAGAAGGATCCAAAAGCCCCAAGAAAGAACCCCACTTTATCATCTGTAAAAAGCAAAACGTTGATATTAGTAACTGTTGTTCATCCTGCATGGCTGAAAAACAAATAAATTAAATAAAAAAACTTAAAGGGCCACCAGGAAAGCACCTACTGGAGATTTACAGGAAAAGGGATGCTGAGTAATGGCTGCAGGGTAAAATCCATCATGTAAATTAATTAGTAAGTCTAACACAGGTATAATCATTGTACGATGAGAGATGGATTGAAAGTGCTGCCAACAGTCCACAACAGCCCAGCAATATTTAGTTTGATTCCTAAAGTTTCAAGGATTACTGGGAAGTTTAAGGTGAAGCATCCTCCCGCTTTGTATTTGTATTTTTTTACATTTCTTGTCGTTTTATAACTTGTAGTTGCAGAAGTGGACATGCATACGGTTAAGGCATGTTTGGTTTTTTGTAATTTTCTGATTTATAGTTGTTGCATGTTGTCTTGTCTTTCCCATTTTGCAGTTAAGTGATCAGGAAATGACAGGATCAACATTCTCATCTACTTTGCCACTGATGCATTTTTAAAATGTGTATTTCTATATTTTTCTATTTATTTGTAAAATTGCTATAGTATGCAATATTTGTAGCATGAAAAATTTTGCTGAAAGCAATTATTTATTTAAGATGCCATTTCTTTTTCTAATTTAAAACCATACCAACTGCAGGGTTGATTTCTTGAAACTGTTCTATGTGAGATTATGCTGCTGCAATAAAAACTTAAACTTATTTTTATGCGTTAAAAGGCAATAGTTGTGAAAGCCAGTGTGGTGTATTTATCTTTCCTTAATATACCTTCCCTTTTCAAGAATGCAGGACTAAACGAAGCTATTATTGTTACACTGTGAACTTTAATGCTGACTGAGTGATTACTCAATGCACCGCAGGAATTAAGCTAATAATTACACCAAACAGTCTTTCTGTCAAACACCGCCCTCTCTGCCCAGACCAGTTAGCTAGCTAAGATTACAAACGTTTTTTGTTTTTTTTGCACTCAGAAACGTTGCCAAGAAGCAAGTTAGATCCCACCTTACTTCCAAGTAACCCTGTGTACTCCCTGAAACGGTCTGAACCAGCTTTTGCCCATTTTCCTACATCACAAACAAATCCAGCAAGTAGACTTTAATAAAACATAACACACAGTGCTCAGCATTAAAAATAGATGTTTGCACCTGATATATTTTAGCAAAGAATCATTACTGATCAGTATGTCCTGATAGTAATAAAATAAAATAACCAGTCATCACTCATTTTCATCATTTCTGTTGTACCGTAATCTAATTTCCCTGAATGAGAAATATAGATAGTGCATATAAATTACTGACCCATTCAGGTCATAGATTAGAATATGTTTGATAACATTTATTACTAGATCTGCTTATTTTCAGGAGCTGATTATTTAAATTTAAATTGAGAGCAATTAAATTTTTTTATCTTCCCAAAACCATAATAACTAACTTGGTGCAAAATATCTGTTTTTTTTTATCTCCAGCTTATCAGATTTACATTTAAAGAGTTTTCTCAGGTGAAACATAAAACAACCGATGAGATTTCATGAAGGTAAAACCCAGCTATGCAAAAGACAGTCGTGTGTATCTGTGATAGATACCAGGAGATTAAAATAAAACTAAATGCTAAGTTTGAAGGATTCTCCCAGAACTGTTCTTCACATATGTTGCTACTTCTTACACAAAAGTATTTAAAAAGGTTTTGTCATCTGTCAATGTACTGAGACTGATTAGAGGTAATTAGAGAATAATAAGAGAAAAAACAGATTTACATCACAATAAAAATGCAGGCTGGTAATATGGAAAACAATAATCTGAAATACAAGTTCACACAAAACAAACCTAGAAGTTTCTAAATTAGCCAGTTTTGCTAAAAAAGATATCAATAAATGTATCAATTTTGACCAATCTGGTGATTCCTGAAGATTTTGGCACTAATCTTACAAGATGCACCAGATATTAATGGGCTTTCTGCATGTGGAGAACTGACACCATCTTAACATCCGGCTTTTTCCTCCTGGCTACGTTCAAAGTTATTCCATTACTCATGTGAGACATTACTGATCATATTATGCAGGTTAAAACTGAAATATCTGTGTTTCAGTCTCATGTCATTGTTTCAGGAACACGAACAGCATTCAGAAAACCCACATATGAATTAAATCATACTCAGGTATTCATATTGTTGTCAATAGGTGCAATAGGTCAAACATTTGCAATTGATGCACAACATTTGCTTGTACATGTTATGGTATTAAACTCTGGAAACATTCCTGTCTGGGGCCTGACTTTCTGACTGCAGACAAGGTTGATCTTGTCCATGGACAATCCTCAGCTGTACCACAATTTACTCTCTGGAAGATCCAAAAACATCTGGGGCCTCGCCAGATGTTTTTGGCCAGATGTTTTCGCCGTACATTTTGGCGCGTGCCGCGCCAAAATGTACGGCGCCATATTTTACGTACAAGTCGGCACGTATAAAAATTTACTTTGCGTCAGAGTTTGCGTAAATATACGCACACTTTTTCGCTGGCGTGAAAATGTGCAGCAGCCACGCAAACTTTTTCTGTGGACAATATCAAACTACAAAGCGTCAAAACTCACCTAAATACACTGAAATCTGATTAGATTCAGTTACTTAGACCAAGAACCACCAAACCCGATGTTTTGTTCATGGTTTTAATATTTTATTGTTTAAACGTAAACGATGAAACTGAACCGCAATCGTTGTAATCTGTTGATGACAAATAAATCTCATCTTATCTTATTTATCCTCAGACAATAAGCCAACACGCAGACAAAATAAAGAAAATAAAAGGATGTGAAAACCTCACTAGAATGTAAATTTTTCTCAGTTCTTGTCTCATAAAGATGTAACGCATCCGCATCTGAATGTATTTAAGGGTGGCGCAGGGCGGACCAGCAGCTGCGCTCCATTTCCCGCAAATTAGGATTTATAAAGGAAAGGTGCGCAGTCACGTGCGCGCGCACTGCTTTATGCATCCGATTTTGTTTTTGTTTTTTTGTGCGCCGCACTTTTCTAAATTTTTCCGTACGCCATATTTTAGTGTGAAAACTGCTCTCTCTTTTATGCATGAGGCCCCTGAACTTTTTAATGTTGTATTGCTATTATATTAATCATTGCCTCAAATTCAGGCTGGAGGAATCCAACCACCCCTCCCAGCAAGAGGGGCTAATTTAACTTCACTCATCATTAATCAAAGGCAACTCTAAACAAACGCATTTATAACTTTGTGAAGAAATTCAGTGTTTCAGCATTTTGGAAGTTTCTTCCAGATTAGTTGAGGATGAAAACTGAATGCTGCTTCTCCATATTTGCTCCCGACTCTGGTTCAAGACTCTGACCTGAACTTTGACTGGTGGAGTAATCAAAGAATTTAAAGAGAAACACATGAATGATCATCTCAGGATCTTGTTGGGACATTAGTCCTTTAATCCTGGAAATGTTCTTCAGATAATAATAGACTTGTAATTGTTTTTATGCGTCTCTCAAGGTTCAAGTCAGACTTGAATCACCACACCCAGATTCCAGGCTTGGTCATTAGCTTCACTAGTATCTGCATAGTTACTATAACTAATCTTACTGCTTGTTATGGTCTGAGATCGCACAAACATGAATATATTTAATAGGAGAATGAAAAAAAGAAAACAATATGCATGATACATGATTCCAAACTGTCGATATGAAACTGCAAGTAATGATAATAATTTACAGCATTTATCTTCCAGGATATTTGAAAGACATGCATATTTGTGCTCTTCCCAGGCTCCCCAGGAGATGAGAGAGATGAGAAGTAAAGCTGATTTTTCTCTCTCTGGTAACAGTGCATCTGTACTCAGAGCTACACCTGAGGTGGATCTCACCCTGCATGACTTATTTTCATTAATTCAACTATCCTTGGAATTTGAAACAGGTTAAGTGGAGACATCAGTCAAACAACTCTCTTTATAAAGCGCTTAACAAATCCAACTCCAACAAGAAAAAAGAAAACAACACAAAGTCAACAAAAACAAGATTCTGCACCTGCCCTCACTCGTTGGACTAAGGTTCAACCTCAGACATGTCACAGAGACGCATCAATAAAACGCTAACCTGCAGCAGCAGCCGTGGAAAATCAAGAAAATGAATAAACAAAAACAAAGTTGAATTAATTTTCTGAAGCAGAGATTTTGCTTTCACTGACAAGCAAAATGACGTGACTGAAGTAACATGACTAGTTTTAGAGTCACTTGGTATCCTTGGTTGGTATTTCAAACAAAGCTTCTTTTACATAAAAGTGCAGTGATTCATCACTGGAAGCAGAATAATTATTGAAAATACACAGAGGCTTTGTTTTGAACCATTTGTACCCGACTGGCAGACCATTTTATTTCTATATATACAGCTGAAACTAGAAGTTTACATACATTTAAAACCATTTGGAAATGAACATAGATAGTAGAACTATACTTCAAAAGAAAAAGTCAGGTAGTTCTGACAAAGACACAAACCAAGCTTTTTAAGTTTTAGTCAAAAACAATTTTTATAAATGTATATAAATGTGCTTCCACCTTGCAATACATTGTCCCATCACATAAAAGCTCAATAAAAACATTTTGAAATGTATGCCTCGAATGCAAAGAAAGGTTACAATCTATTTCTTCTTTTTTCAGTAAAACACTTCAGAGTCTACGAATACTTTTGCAAGAGCCTTTTTGTCCACTTTCAAGCATTATGCTGCGACAATCAAAACTCATTCATTGTGCCCAGTTGTCTGTCCGCTTTCCACTTCACCTATGGTGAAAACAGAGGTTGACAAAAACCGAGTATAAACCTTAATGGATTTTGTCACAGTGTTTTGAGTTGATGTGTGATGATACCGACATAAATGCAAACAGGCCTCTGTTGAAGAGTTTCTCTTCTAAATGCTTCAGAAACCGAAATAAAGGTCATTCATAATTTCAGACTAACTTTCTGAATAGGAGAAGATTTATTGAAAATTCCTATGTAAGAAAACACTGATTACATTGATCACTGACAACAGGAGTGACAAAAATACATAAAATAAATAAGCTGCAGTGACAAGGTTGGAAATGCTATGCAATCATATGGGCTAATTGATATGCTAACTGGAACATGATGTCATGATCTACATAGTTTTTAAACATAATTTCACTGAAACATTATAAAAGAAAAGAAACCCTAAGTTCAAGTAGAGGCTGTGAATTTAGTTCACAATGTTGACTATAAAAGTGAATTAATTTAACTTCTCCAAACTAAGACATCTTCTGGGAAATGTGAACTTGCACAACACTGTTTGGACTCGCTGTCAACTCTTCTGACAGGCAGCAGCGGCTCATTAAAGTGACTGAGAAGGAGTCAAACTGGAAGTGGTGGTATTTATTGTTCAATGGCACGTCCTTTTCAACTTAATTACGACTTCTTTTGAGCCTACACATCGTGCCGCAGTGATTCATATGAGGGAAGGAGGGAGAAGGAGGGCTGCTGCTGCTCAGTCTGTATTTAGCGTTGTTTACTTGGCTGGAGGTCACATCTGAATGGTGGAGGAAAAGGAAACAGCTCCCGCAACACCTGCCACTGAGCTCCTCAGGCCATGTTGACAGTCGTTAGCTCCGATTTGTGTAATGAGAGCCATAGAGCGAGAGCAATCATTGTCACATACTGTAGTTAAAAACGTCTGCCATTGTCTGTTAATGGGAGTAAACTCAGTTATCCCTGGAGAATTTTTTGTAATCACGCAATTGTCTTGGTGTAGACGCATGCAGTTAAACTAAGATGAGTATTTATTGGTGAAGAGCACTTCATGAACGTAGTAATTAGACAAATGAGTCCAACTTCGATGGGAATCAAATGTAGGCAATTTCAAGTTTTATCCAATGTATAGCAAGAACATAAAATAAAAAAATAACTTGGAATAAAGACACACACAAATAAAAACAAAAGAATCTGAGAAATACTATCATCTGCTGGCCAGATTGAAAAACTACACCAGCGCTCTGAGAGTTTATGGTCAGGGTGAGGACTAAAAAGCCATTTCAGGGACCCAGATGTTTCTAATCCAACACAGAGGCAATCCAAGCTCCAAAGCATTTAGTTTAGTTCAGGGGTGTCCAAAGTGTGGCTCGGGCGCAATTTGAGGCCCTGGAACAATTTCATGTGGCTCCCGACTGCAGTACAAGAAGAAGGAGGGTGGGTACTTTTGTCATTTTATTTTAGCTTGAGTATTCCAATTACAAATTTAATACTTTAATGGAAAATGTTAGGCACAATGTCTTTTTCTTTTAATTTTATTTTCATAGTAAGAAGATATATAAACATCCAGTGACTTTTTACTCAAAAAACAAAAACAAATAAAAACACCAGAGCATTAAAAGGTTTTTAATGCTGTAATTAAAGTTGTAATTTTTTTTTTATTTGTTTGTTTTGCTGGGAATAAACCAAAACATTTCCTTGAACAAAAAAAAAAACGGACAAAAAGATGACAAACATTTTTCCTACTTTGCTTTATTAAAAAAACATTGCATGTCCAATTTATTGCATAGCAGATAAAAAAGTTTGGCTAGTGCTGGCTTATTTGCCAGGTGTGGTGTGGTTATGTTGATGTGTGCATGTCTCTAATTGATTCAAAATGCTGCAGTACAACTTCAGACAAGAAAGCTCTATTCATTGTAAAAGTTTAGTCTTGATGAGACGGAGGTCTTTCAAAGTCTAGCAAAATAAGGAAAGTCTTCAGTTTAGCAATAACCCTTAGTTGGAAAAGTTAGTTTTGGAAAATGTGTTCAGTTTTAGTTTTTCAAATCAAGATGTGTTTTCAAATTATAAAATCTCAGGTTTTGCTAAAGACATTTTGAAAGTGTCCAGAGGCTCAAGAGTAAACGAGGTTAGCTATGTTCGTTTACTTTGAGGAAATTCAGCGCTATCCAAGGCTGGGGACATTCCTATTAAGATTTTTTTTAAATCACAATTGTCCACACAGCAGTGAAATGACATTGCATGCTTATTTAGGATGGAACTATGGAAGATAATTAAGAGAAGAAAAGTTGACCAAGAATGGAGCCCTGTGGAACTCCACTGAGGAACGCTGAGGTAATAAATGAGTGTATCAGTGAAGCTGTAGTCTTTCAATTTAGTTTAAAAATGATCTGGTTTCTAAAATGGTTCTTGACTGCAATGTTGTGCAGTCACTGTATTCAAAAGTTGGTCTCAAATCAGGGTTTTTACCCAAATTTACCTGTAAAACAGTAGGGCTGCTCCCCTGTCCATGTCCCCTCCTTCAGACAGGTGCGCTCTGTTGACCTGTACAGTATGTAGCCTTCATTGCAGGTGAAGCCCAGGGTTTTCCCCTGCAGGTAATGTGTTCCATTCTTCTTCCCATTCCTGGGTGTGGGAAGCCAGCCACATGATACCACTAAGGAGCAACAATATGTCAAGAAGTCATCAGCCAGTGACAAGAAGCGAATATTTAAAGAACTGATGCTTCTTTTCTATGATGTGACAATGACTGTGTTCACCTTACAAAAGCGTCATTTCAAATATTGCTATTTATCTTTTACCAACAAGAAAAAGAAAAACATTATTACTGACAAGTAATATTTGACCAATTGAGTTAGAAATAAAATACAAACAACTGTTTATCTCTTGCTTTTGCCCATGAGCTGACGGAAATTAAAGATAGGCAGACAATGATCTTGTGACATGTGGTACCTGGCTTCAGGGCTTCCATTAAGGCCTGATGATGTTGATGGGCCCTGAGTGTGGCGTTTCCCACCGCCAGGCTCCGAGAGATAAGGGTATCATGTATACAGAACTGCGCCCCTTCTCCCAAACACATCGACAACATGTCTGCTGCCAAGGGGTCATCAGGTTTCAGAGGCAGAGAAAAGGCCGGAACAAAAGCAGGGTCGTGGCTTAATGGAAAAAAATATGAATCCAAAAGGTAGTGGGAGTCATAGGTGAAAAGGGAAGACATGTTTGATATGTTCCCTGGAGGGAAAAAATGAACAATATTAGTGAGGTTCTTTGTGATTTTTGGTTACTGAAACAAATTGCGGGTTTTAGACTACAACCAACTTCTAAGGAAAAACATGAACGTACAATTTCGCAGTTAAAGTATTGGAAGTAAATAGGGTGAACTGAATCACTGTTTATCCTAAATGGAACCTTTGCAGCATAAACAAATAATAGTAATTAGTTAGTATAAAGGATTACTGTGGTTAATTATTATGTTGGGTTGAGGCTAAGCAAAGGCAATGTAACTGAAACCAGCCATAATCTGAAAAGTTTAGCAACATTTGCTTGGGTCTTTTATTGGTCGCTTTGATAAAGATGTGTAAAAATCCTGAAAATAAATTAATGCTTCGTTGTAGAATAACCGAAAAGTAAAAAAAGAGTTTTACAATTCTCTGCTTTGGAGATTTTGTTATTCTCCTTTCTTCTCCCCATATATGGTGGTGAGAAAAACTCAAATCATCATCAAGTCTTGCTTTGCAGTTTAAAATGTTTTAATGTACTGTAGATAAAGGCAAGTTTACCTATTTTTCTGTCAACGTAACGTGACTTTTACAGATCAGCACACAAATGAAATATTTTTTGGTTACCTCTTCCATGACCAACACTTTTGGATCATGTTTTTCTTTTACAATACCAGGTGTAATTCAACATTAAACTCATTTAACAAGTAAAATATGTCAAATAGAGTAAACGTTGCTCAAGAACAGTGCTGTGAGCTACACCTCACTGAAAAACGAAAATAAAACAGACAAACAGAAGGAATTAAACAATAATCTGGTTTCTCTGCTTTCTTTCGTTGTGTCTAACTTTTTATCAATAATTTAATACAGTCAAATCACAGAATTGCTGAACAGCTCCATTATTTGAAATTCCTATTTTTTAGTTTCCATGTTACTTTACAGAGATGAATATTTGTGTTCAGTCTGATTTTTGGGGGATGTAAGTTCAACAGTTCCTAACACTCACATCCAGCTCCAAAGGTAAAGATTTCCTCCAGTGTGGCGTTAGATGATATGACCTCTCCTGACCGGGTCATTAAGTCATCGGACGGATCAGAGTTCATCCGACCAAGGAGACCCAGGGTGAGGTTGGAAAATTCCACTAGAAGCAGGACGGTAGCCGTCATGGTGGCATCATACAGACGGAGCTCCACAGCAGCACCAGAGGAAAAGATTACTGTCACATTCTGAGGACTGGGAACAAATACAAAAACACCTAAAACAAAATAAGAGTCTGATTAAAATCTGGACACATAATTACTGAATTAGCATCTTAAATGTACAAACTAAACACCTGAAATGACTTAAATTTACAGCATGTTTGCTGATGAATAGCATAGAACAACAGTATTGATCAGGCACATGTGTAAGTAAGATTTGTAAACACATGTACATTTGTGAAGGAAAAATTTAGTAGCAAAGTTTAAATAAATTTGAATGTACACTTTATGATGTTTTTATTAAAGGTTTGCACTCAGTTGCAGCTCAACAGGATATATGCTCGTCTGACCCTCCTCAAATAAGTGAAGAACAGGGTGTTCTGCGGTTAGAGATGTGAGACATGGCTAAGGTGATAAGCCTAGTTTGTTGAAGTTCAGTTACTAGTATCTGTTTAGCCATCAGCAGAGAGGCCTTTTTGGAGAAACGCCCAACGTTGAGCTGTGAATGTGTATGCAACTCTGCTCGACTGAAACTTACAGATAAGTAACGTATAGATTTTTACCTGACACTTGAGTGAGGGGGTGTGACTAAGTAATGTGTGATGTATCTAATGTAAATGAGGGGACGTTCAGCCCCAAGTCAGAACTCATCCGATTCTCACTGAGATGTGAGCTTTGTATGTTTTCTCCATTTGCAAATGTTAATTAAAGCTGTGTTTGTTGTCTTTTAAAGCTGAAGTTTGGTCTCGAATTTTGTGCAACTTAACACATTCTTGTCAGACTTCGGACTTATCAAACTCCATCACTGACAGCTGGATTTGAAGCAGAAGCTGCTTCACACACAAATATATTTATGTAATATTTATCAAGCACAAGACTGAAGACAATCCATCATTACCAGTTATGTTTTTAATATAACTTATAAACTTATATCTTTATCTGTAAGTTTTCTAAATTTAGTCCAACTTTACCGCAAAACAGAGCAGGTAAATATTTAGCGCTGCAGCGCCACACTTGAAGAATCAGAGTGAAATATTGCCATCTGCTGGCAAGAGATATGATCTACATCTCTTGGAGAGTTCATGGTCAGGGTTGGGAAATCGAACACAAAAATCCAATTAATCTTTGCCACTTATCAAAATTGGAAAGATGTGAGAGCATGGCATTCATTTAATGCAGATGTATGTTGATCTTTGTCATTAAGAAAGTAGCAGCAATAAAATAGTTACTCAGTAATCAGAAAGTTGTGACTTAAACAAATCAGAAATATGGATGAAAGCAGCTGGAAAACTGTAAGTGTTCATCACTGCAAGTCTTATTCCTAAAGCATAAGGTTTTATGCTTTAGAAAGTAAATGTTACTGCAACACCTTCCTGATTCAGCAGGAGGTCAAAATAAATTTTAAGCAGCCCACCTTGCAAATTCATCCATCTTTGCTCAGTAAAAGACAGAATCTTCTGGTTCCTCAGCACCTGAAGATGGTCGCCAGCAGTTCGTACCTCAATGACATCAGAGGAGTTCTCCTTCATGGCCACTGATGACAGCTGGGTAGCTCTGACTAAAGTCCCTTATTGGTAAACACAAATATCCTTTTTGATCTCGAATTAAACCAATGATTTACTGATGCTTGGATCTGGGTCATTTTAAATAATAAAGGGAATAATATTAAGTAATTCTGGTCATCTACAATCAATTAATACCATTTCATTTTCTTTTCTTAGAAAGAGTCCCATGAAGTTTCTGTTAAGCAGGGTGCTAACAAAAGGAGACAAATCATAGAGAAAATTCTGGAAACCAAGAATCTACCTCTAGGATTAACAGTATAATTCACATCCAGAGAAAGATAAAGTTTATAAAAGCATAGAGAGACAACTGGAATGACATATAGGTACAAATAGAGCTTTGGCATTAAACGTAGACTTACCATTCTTAAGTTTCAGCTGTTCTGTTCTGGCCTGAACACTCAGGTTTTTGTCTGTTGACAGCAACAGGTAATATTCTCCTCTGCCGCTGAAGGTGTAGCTGAGGCCGTCAAACGTTATAAAATGCAGATTCCCGAAAACACCTGCAAGACAGCAAGAAGTTAACACTGATAAACTTATAGTGACAATTTGGTACAAATACCCTCCCACCCCCCATCTCCAGCTTGCGTTGTGTGATATAATATTTTCCACTTATTGGCTCAGAGTTGAAATCTGTAACTCATTTACTCTTCCACGCTGATCTGGTTTTATTGGCTTCTCTTATGACCTTTTGTAGAAAATGTTTGGATAATAGAATCAGTCTGACTGAGACTAATCTTGTATAACAAGATTACAACAAAATAAAAAGTCAAATAAAAAAAAAAGTTGAGGAGCAAAAGGATTAAAGCTCACTGTGAGATAAAAAGTCACTGCTCTCTGACATTGTGCCATTCCATGATGACGTTGAGAACAAATACCACAGAAAAAACATTTAAACAATGATTTATAACATGATGCAATCACATTAATTTCAAAGAGAAACTGCACTTTTTCCGACTCCTGCAACAATACCAGAGCATACGGATGGTTAAAGTTGAAATAATGTTGAAACATTGCTTTACTTCTTGTTTTTGATACATGGACTTAAGCAAAATTATGGTATAATCCACCAGTTAAGTTTAGCTGTAGTTTTAAAGTAGTTACTCTGCTGTTTATAGTTTAATAAGCTGAATACTGGCTGCTGAATTAGCTGGCCTATTTGTTCAATTAGCCAGCCGGCACCCTTTACAGAATTGCCATTAGGAGAAATGTGTGTTGCTTATTTTGTTGCAGCATCATATCCGTTTTCTGTGATTGTAAATATATTCAAACAGCCAAGTTTGACTTTCTTGTAAGAAAGAAAAATGTTCATCTTCCTGTTTTTTAGCCAGCTGACAGTGAGAAAACTGGTCCCGCTCGCTCTTTTTTCTGGCATTTTATTTGAAAACTTCGACCCTCAGAAACAGTATGTAATGAAAGAATTTGTTTTTTCACATAAGCCACCATGCACTTCTGATTTGCTGAAGGTTCAACCTGCTTTGGGTGGCTGGTATCTGCGACATCCAGTGGAAGGCCGGTGGTTTAGGTAGATGTGGCAGAGGTCGCTCCACAGGCAGCAGTAGCAGAAGCTCGTCACGTCGTAAAGCCAGTGGGAGAACCCAGGAACCCGAGGGGGCTCCCCGTATGGCGGCGAGCCCCAGACGTGAGCACGGTCCGGGGTGCTGCCACCAACCGAGTCCCCTGTCAGGACCAGAGCACCTGTGTTGTCATAGCAACACTGCTGCCCTGATCCATGACTTGAACTACAAATTTAAGAAAGAGACATTAGAGTTTCTCAGATTTAAAGGTTCTTCTGTGATTTTTTTTTTTTTTTTTTTTGCATCTCCCACCTGGCCTGAACGGCTCTGACACAGTGGACACTCCCAGGGTGGTACGTACACACACTGCCCATCTCAATGTTACAGCTGTAATCAGTCTGACATTAAAAAAAAAGCATTGAAATTACACAAAATAACACGAATGTCTTTATGTTTTCAAAGCAAAGCTATCAAGATAAGTAAAATGCAGCTAAATCTTTTTGTGTTGCAAGAGATTAGACAAAATAATCACATTTTATTGCTATGGAAGAGGATTAGGACTCCTGGGGGGGAAAAATCTGACATTTTTGTCAGAATTCTGTCTTTTATCTCAAAAGATTGAAGTCAAAATGTGGAGGAAAAGTCAGAATTTTCAGAGAAAATTAAAACTTCTGAGATTAAAGTAAGTATTTTGAGGGGGAAAAAAAGTAAAAATCCTGAAATTGACATCAAAATTCTGAAATTAAAAACAGAATTCAGAGAAAAATGACATTCAAACTTCTGAGAAAAAAAAAAGTTTTCTTATGCATCCTCTTCCATACATTGTTGTGTGTGGACTCACATGAAACCTTCCTGTGTCTGCGCGGGCCTGAGCCAGTGAACAGGGACAGTCGATGAGCTCGTCCAGGAAGTCAGGCAGCTTCCTCTCCAGGTCGTCCCATTGCAGACACTTCCTCTGTGCCCAGGCTGACGAATCGTCTCTGAAGGACTGTTCCAGGTGCCAGGCCAGAACATGACCTCCACTCCACAGGGACTGTACGTTCCTGAGAAGAAGTATCAGTTAAAAATTAGCATTTAATAAAAAAAAGTTCAAACTGTGCTTTAAACATTTAGTTCAAGGTTCTGGAAAACCAGAAATTAATTGGATACATTTTTGTATTTTATCAGATGAAAAAACACATTGTATTAATAATGATGTGAGGATATGTGACATTGTCTGTACTTTAGCAAAAACATCAAATATCAAACAACGAAACCAGTAAATGGTGGCATGTTTCATAATTATCCCATAAAATATTAGAACATGTAGAGAAATATTGGTAATTGCTGTAAACATCTTCTCCTGAATTTATGCAATGCACATACTAATATTTATTAATTTAGTTATGCAAGCTGTAATTCACACTGGAAAAAAAGAGAATGCAGCTCAAACTTTAAAAAATTTGTTAATTTGTTACACAGAATTAAGTTTGTCAAGCTCACTTTGTTTACATTTGTTTAACATGACAACTATATAAACTTAATATATTTACTTGGATAAACGTAATTTGATTACTTGTAACAAATTAATTCAATTGTTGTAAGTTGGATCATCTGTTTTCTTTTTTCAGTGCAGAGTAAGGTTCACTAGATTTTAGGTTTTAGACACATGCAGGTGGTTTTAAACAAACACTAGTAAATATGGTGGCACCACTGGTAAACAAAAAAACCTTTAAATAATTAATTTATAATTTATTGCAGTAGCATAATTTCACCCTGAAAAATGTAGAAGATTGAAACTTCAATTTGAGTCAATTTATCAAAATGACTTTAATCCCATGCTAACAAATTAACAAAATCACAATCAAAAAAGTTATTAAACCCCTGATAACACTTTTAAAACCAATGTGACTAAAATCTATTTCAATTTGTTCTCCTTTTTCAGACAACATTTTCAGAAACACCTAGCCATCTAAGAGAATAAACATTGTAAAACATATAACATTGCACAAAGACCAAATTATAACATATTTAGAACAATGCTACCAACAAGCTGTAATTTTGTAATTAAAAAAAAAAAACTAACAACAAAAAAACTGTTTTTTCATAGTATTTTCCTAGTAACATAGTATTTTCCTATTCCAGTAATTAATTCAAATGCTTTTTCCACTTCACCCTTCTTAAAAGTATGGAGAAACATATGTGAAATTTAACAGCATTTGCAAATACACATACTGTCAAATGCAATACTGTCTAGAAGCTCGAGATGTGTTGTGGATACCTTTCTCCCTCTGATTTAGGACTGGCAGTTATTCGAATATTCCCCAATTCCCAAGTGGAAAACCTTTCTCTGGGTTGAGGAATGAAGCTGAAGTCACCTGTGTTGGAAATATTCCTGCCGAGAGAGTACAGGTAACTAATCTCTGCCTGCAGAGAGGACGACCCTGCAGGGCTCCTGCTGACCTCTCTGTAACCCCACAGCTCTACATTGACTCTCTCGGATTTGATTAAAGAGCTGTTCCAGGTCATCCTCAGCTGTCCGGCCATGTTCGGAGTGCCATAGTTCTGCCACAGTGTTGAATTCACAAGGGTGACTTCAAATGTGGGATCTGCTTTACTGGGATGGACTGACACAGAGAAACAGAGTTAATCAGTGAATAAAAACTCAAAAAAGAAAACGTACTAATATTGTTGGAGCAGAGTACAGCTTATATTCATCTACAGCATTAATAATATGTAGGAAAGGATTCATAAAACTGTGCAAAGTGTTGCAAAATATACTAAACTCAGCAAGGAACATTGAAAAAAAATTTAAGTACATTTCTGCAAGATCCTATAAAAGTTTCATGAGATCCCCGTTTACTTTGTCCAAGATTTCAGACATTCTGCTCCTGAGCTTTGTAAAACCAAAAAGATACAACTCCTACTTACAAGTGAAGTAGGAGGAAAGGAAACATAAAATACTTTTGCAAGATCTCACAAAAGTTTTGCAAGTCCCAAGTTATTTTTTGCAATGGTGAGTTGTAAAAATAATTGCATAAAAAAGCACTTGCAAAACATTCTGATTCTTAAGACCACAATCTAAAAGACGTACAAGAAAATCTTCGTAGGTTTTTTATTTTACCTGACAGATACTCTCCAGATCTGTTGAAATCTGTACCATCTGTCGAAACATCAAACGATATCCAGCCCGTTTCATACAACAGAGGAGCTATGCAGTACGGATGACCTTCTTCATCAATAATCCCCTGCTGTTCAATTTCACCTTTGAACCTGCAACAATGTCAGACAAATTTGGATTTATTTGACCTTTTGACTGGTGTTGCAACACTTTTTGTTCCATTTCCATCTCAATTTGCCATCTGTAAACCGAAAACTCTTCAAAATATGTAGCTTTCTCATGAGTCAAACAGGATGTCAGTAAATTAAGTTCATGTTTAAAAGTTAAACATACAGCAAAAATGTGCAGCAACAAATTGCAGCTTTTTTTACACTTAGAAATTGTACATTTTAAAAAATTTTAAACATTCTTTAATCTTCTTTGATTACTAAACTCAGATTGCCTGAAATGTTCTAAAGAGCTTAAATTAAACTCCTTTAATTTAAGGCTTTATAAATTATTAGTCTGCAATGATTTTACAGGATCCTGTAACTCTGATACATGTAACTGAATAACTGAATACTTATCAATAATAAGTGCATACAATTTAAGTGTTTATGGACTCAAACCTGCAGAGAAGGCGACCGTCAGGAGGAAGAGTCAAACCGAGGATCCTAAGTGCTCTTCCTCCCAGCATGGAGCTGGAGTAAGGCAAGACCTGGAAGCAGGACTGGTTGACATCTGAACAGCAGTTTGTCAAAGTACTGCTGCAAGCTAGACCTGATTAAAACATGCAAATAATCAGAACCCTTTCTGGAAAGGAAGACCGGATTTGATCAAGTATAAATTTCTGCATCCGTTTAATTAAGATAAATCCATGATTAAAAACACTTTCTGAAAAGTTTTCACATATAGCATAACATACCTGATGTTTTAGATGAGAAGAAAGTCAGAATTATCCAGAAAGAAAGGAGCTCTCTCATGTGTGAATCCATGCTTTGGGTTGGGAACACTGAGTAAACATTCATGGTCTTGACGAAGACTCCTACAGAGATGCAAAGTGTATCAAAGGTCATTCAAAGTAATAAACAATCCAGAACACGAGTCAAAGTTAATATTTTAGTAATGATTTATCAGATGTTAATTTTAAGTAGCGTTTAAACAGGATTTGCTCCCTCTTTGAGCGTCAACACAAGACACACATTCTTTAAATTTTCAGAGATTTGCACGCATGTGATTGCAGTCACATTTTTAACTTTAGTTCAGCTGCAAAAGCATTTACATTTCAATTCCAGCTTTGTGCCACTGGCTCTCAAACCAAGCTGTTAGATTTTAAGATAATTTTCCCACTTATTGCGTCTATCATATTTAAACAAAACATTAACAAAAGTTTGCAAGCATAAGGAAGTCTCATGCTTTCACATTTAATTCTTTATCTGAACCCAAACTAGAATTAGGGAATTACATTAACTGATTTATCAAACTTTCTGGAAATGTTTGTTCCTGAAGCACATTAATCAAAATTTGGCTTGAATATTGAAGTTAGAGTAATACGTGAATTTCTAACCACATGTTCACTGTAGTTAAATAAATAGGTGCGTTTTACAACCATTTTCTGACTTGTGACTGTTACAACCCCTCCCAAGACCACTAAGGGTAAGTTCTGACACTGGGTATAACACACACAAAAAAGTAACCTAAACAGTTGGTGTCAGTAGCAAAATATAGTTTAATTTACAGTTCAAGTAAAATCTCAATCACATGAGACAACAAACACAGGGACGCTTTAAGCTTCAGGGTCTCCAAGGCCAAAACAACAAACAAAACACCTCCCTTTTAATTATAAAATAAAGAAACACTTTCTAGAAGAGAACTGAAAAAAGTACAAAACCTGAACTCCCTGGCTAACCACAAAACAGGAGAAAACAGTTAAACAAAATGGCAGAGAACCCCTACCAGCTTCCACTGTGAATAGAAACAAAACTTTAGACACTTGATACTTCACAAAATGCTCACAGCAAAATCATTTAAATCCCCACAAACAATCAGCTCACAGACAAGATCACGTCAGAACAAGGCCCAGGGAAAAAGAAGGGACCTGACATCTCTGGTTGTAGCCCTTTATGGGGTGGCTGACGAGCTTCAACACATTGCACCTGTGGCAGCCAGGTAGAACTGAAACACGAAGAGAGCCCCTAGAGGTCAGTGACCATAATAGCGACAATAAGCACCTACTGTATATCCCTTATCTGAATAGCATGTCTTTTTGTCTTTCCCATTTTCAATGGTTACAAATTAGAAACATATAAACTGATATAAAAGTAAATATACAATATTGAAAATCTTACTCAGTGTAGGAGAATTTACAGCTGTGTCAAAATGTATTCAAACTAAAACTTAAATTATTTAAAAAATAATAAACAAAAAACAAACAGTGCAAGTTAATGGCATCATAAAATATTATTCAATTTTAGCAAACAAGTGCAGCAAGACATTAGTTTTATACATTTATCACACATACTAATAATTGTGGACTGCACTTTATTGGTCAATGTGATAACCAAATCCATGGCCACACTCCTATGTCAGTAACTCTTTTATGCACAATTTATTTTTTCATACAAACACAACACTTTAGTTTCAATAAAAACGTTTATTAGTTGATTTGGATACATTTATTCTGTTTCTTAGCATGCACATTTAGTCAGCATATGTATTTTTATCAACTTAAATTTAATTTTGTTTGCTTAAAATTAACTCTTTGTTTGTTTTTCTGCCGGTACTCACCTGCCTTGGAGTTGCCAAACAGAAGATGGGGCTCAGGGCTCAGCAGGCTTAAATGCTGACTGGACTGCACCACCAGTTCCTGCTGGCAGGGGGAATTTGTAATTACTTTGTTTAGATAAGTTTTGTATTTAAGTAAATATTAGTATTTAAAGCTTAATATTTTTGATTTTCATTTTTGGGTCTTTAGTTTAGCCAAACTTAGCTGTACTGTTATTTGTTTTTGTGGTGTTTGTAATTGTATTTTGTTTAGTTACCCTATTGTGTCTTAATTGGTCTGATCAGCCAGTATATAAACCCATGTGGGTCATTTCTTTGGTAAGTCAGTTATGTTTGTTTGTGCAGCAAGTTAGTTTACTTTTTTTTTGTTTTTTACTCGGTCCATCACAGTCAAATTGAGTTTTGTAGATGATAAACTTTTAGGCTTTTTATAAACAACATGCAAATGAGATGTTGTTTAGGTCATGTCTTTGTTTATTATTGAAGTATTAAATATCTTTGACTGTTTCTTGCACTTGCTCGTCAAATATACCATTCTCATCATGTTTTATTATGATAGTATAATCTTAGACCCTTACTTTCCATACAGTAGAAATCTTTTTAATTTCAGTTTTTAATTATGTTGTTTGCATTGTTAGTTTGGTGTACCCTGTACTGTAAAGTTATTATTCACCAGAATTAATGAAGTACATTCATTTTAAGGCGGATGAAGAAAATTAACATAACTGACAGAAGTTACACTAAGTCGGATCCGTTGGGAACAGAAAAAATCGAGCCAAACGGACAGGATCTCGAAGAGGATCTGGAATTTCTATTATCAACAAAGACTTGTATCTTCTCGCGAGATCTTCAGCGAACGAGCGCATCATTTGATAAGCCAAAAATGGGTTGTAAAAAACCCAGTGCAAATTGATTCCTTTATATTATTGCGACTAACAGTAATACACGTCCGTTTTTTGTATTCAGCTTAGTCTGAATTATGTCCGGTTACAACTAAAAGATCCGGAATGTCGGAATATTTGAGGGCGGTCATTCAGTTAGCATGCTAACAAGCTAACATTTGTAGCAGCATCACTGTCGAGCTAACCAGAAAATGTATCTCCTCTATACAGTTGTTGCCTCTTTAAGTGTATTTTTACTTTTAAAATGGATGAAAAGGAGGAGATATTTCACGGAGCTGAAAAGACTTGATGGTAAAACGGTTCTCATTACAGGTAAATAAACATTGCTTCTGCTATTCATCTTTATTGTGTTTGCAGTAAAGTTTGCAATTAAATCATTATCACTTTTACCCACTAATTTCCGCCGCTAAATGAATTGTGCTAATTACAGCTGGGTCCCTTTTGGTTATCAATTTAAAGTTTTTAAGATGAAATAACGACGGAAGCATGTTTTTCTTGGTGTAGGAGGTAACTCTGGTATTGGCAAGGAGACAGCTGTTGCCCTGGCAACGAGAGGCGCCCGTGTCATCATTGCTTGCAGAGACCCTGAAAAGGCTGAGGAGGCCGTGAGAGAGATCAAACTTCAGAGTCGATCTTTTAATGTCTTCCACATGGAGCTGGATCTGGCCAGTCTGCGCTCCGTAAGAGACTTTTGTAAGAAGTTTCTGCAGAAGGAGAAGAGTCTGCACATCCTGGTAAATAACGCAGGTAAGTTCATGCTTCCTGGACATAAAACACATCAGATTAAAACAGGTTATGAGGGCGTGCCGTGGTGGCGTAGTGGTTAGCGCGACCCGTATTTGGAGGCCGTCGTGGGTTCGACTCCCGGACCCGACGACATTTGCCACATGTCTTCCCCCCTCTCCTTCCCCGTTTCCTGTCAGCCTACTATCATATAAGGGACACTAGAGCCCACAAAAGACCCCCTGGAGGGGTAAAAAAACAAAAAAAAAACAGGTTATGCCCAGGTTATGTCATGTAATGCATTTCCGTACTGGGTCTTCCTCAGGCATGCCCGGCATCCTTGACTGGACAGACGACGGCTTCAGCATGTGCTTTGGAGTCAACCACCTGGGCCACTTCCTCTTAACCAACCTGCTTCTACCGCGGCTGAAGGAGTGCGCCCCCAGCCGGGTCATAACTCTCACTTGCTCCAGCTACAAATACCAGAACCTGGACTTCCAGGACCTCAACTACAACCTGCTGCCCTTCTTCACCTACTGCCGCAGCAAGCTGGCCAACATTTACTTCAGTCAGGAACTGGCCCGCATCACCGAGGGAAAAGGAGTCACTTCCTGTGCCGTGCACCCTGGTAAGAACCTTTCATTTCCTTCTCCTCAAATCTAATATTGGATAGTAGGGTGCCCCTAATTAATACTAATTTAGTTAATTTCAACAAATCTCTTCCAAAACGTTGTTCATTTTAGTTGTTCTTTTTTTTCTTCCAGCCAAAGTTGGTGTTTATTACATACAAAAAATAAAAGGTAAATTAAGAATTAGGCCAGAATAAAGAACAACCTGTGTGTATGAAGTGCCAACTCCAGACCAACACTGATCAAATGCCCCCAATATTATTTACGCATTAAAATGTTCTTAACATATTTAATTTATATTTTTTAGTTTGGGATAACCTTACCATTTTTTAACCTCTGGTTGTTCACCACTTATACTTTTTTTTGTTGAATGCAGAAAAGTAACAGATTAAACACTAAATTGTTTACTAAAATAGATTATTAAAAAAATTTAGTCTATACTGTAGATCAATCAAAGGTGAAAGTTAGTGACAGCCCTACTGTCTGCTAGAACTCCAGACTTTAATATCTTAGTAGAAACAAGAAACATGCTTAGTTCCTCCATTAATTTCCATTAATATTTTTGTCTATGTTACAACAAACGTTTGTGCTTCGATAGAAGCTGCTGTTTTTTTGTGCATTTTTGGTTGTGATTTGTCTGGAGATTCTTTGCTAAGCTACATAATTTTAGTTTTAAAAAATACGTCTCAGTAGTTTCTCTTTTTCTTTGCAGGAAAATTGTTTAAAGGTGGTTGTTGAATTGATTATTTTGATTATGTTTTTAACTGTTTCATACGTTTTCTGTTTCCAGGTTTTGTCCAGAGTGGCTGGACGTGCCACTTCTCCTTCCTGTTCCGGATGTTCATGCAGGTGATCATGTGGATGTTTTCCGTGCCGTGTGAGATCGGAGCTCAGACCGTCATCTATTGCGCCGTGTCGGACGAAGCTGCCAAGCACAGCGGGGGTTACTTCGTCGACTGCCAGCCTGCCACTCTGCGTCCGTTTGCAAGAGACGCAGGTGTGGCAAAAAAACTGTGGGAGGCCAGTGAGAGGCTGGTGAAACTGGCATAATCAGAGAGCCACAAGACATTTACACTGAAGTTATTTATTATCATTGTCATTATGCTTATATTGTAAACATTGTGAAAAATGTGGATTTTCCTGTTCAGTTGTTTACATTTTCACCAAAAATCTGTAACATTATGTTTTTTATGCCTTAACTAAACAATAAAACATTTAATGTAAGATAAATGTTTGGCTGCTTTAAAATCTCTTTTTTTTGTTTGTTTGTTTGTTTTCTCCCCTCCAGGGGGTCCTTTGTGGGCTCTAGTGTCCCTTATATGAAAGTAGGCTGACAGGGGGGGGGGGGGGGGTGAGACATGCAGCAAATATCGCCGGATCAGGGAATCGAACCCGTGACGGCCGGTTGGGTTCGAATCTTTTTATAATCTATGTTTTATTGGTTGAATTTTCTGTACACTTCAACAGAAGGATGGCTGAAATATCCAACAGTTGTGCTCTCAGCTGCTGTAAAAATCAAATATCAGTAATTGAAACACACTAATTTTGGGGGGGAAAAAAACTCAAAATGTTTGATAAAAAGTTTGAGGTGAGGTGTTTTTTCCCCCCCAACTGCTCAACAACCGGAGGTTACTACTGGCAGAAAAGACAGAAAAAAACAAGAAGTGGTAGAAGGCGTGTTTTTTTTAATGATTTATCACATGAACAAACTTGTTCACATGTGATTTTTAAATGCTTTTCTTATTTAATGGAAACACCACATTTACAAAATTAGTTTTTTTAACAATCCAAAATGAAAGAAAACCATTGCGAGAATTATGATTTGGAGCACAAGTAATTGGTGATTCAAACTAAAAATAGATTATTCAGACTTAGAAGAAAATGGCTGAGAAGTTATTCTTTGCTTCAGATTAAATGCAACATGGCAGATTTTAAACTCCAGGCCTTGAGGGCTAATGTCGTGCAATTTTTAGATTTGTTTCTGGTCCTACACACCTGCATTAAATGTCTGGCTGCCTGTCCAGAATCCAGCCTAATCCAAGTTCAATTTATGATGTTTCAGCATTTCACTAACTAACAGTTCAATCTTTTCTGTTACTCTTAATAATCATTTAACCTGCTGAGGAATGCAAAATGAGAAGACCTGAAATGTAAGACGTTATTACAAAAATAGGGACATTTTTACACCACAATACTAGATATACATTCATGTTTCATTTGATTAATGCGCAAATGTCAATGATAATATAAAAATTACATCACAATGATTATTTTCCAATATTGCTTAAAATGTCCTTTTTGGATACTCCAGCACGAATTAAAACGAAAACTACGGAAAGATAAGTGCTTAATTTTTTTTAAAAAGTAAAAATTACAACTTATCATTTACTTAAAAGAGAAAAGCAATTAGCACCATATAGTGGCCAGGCTATGTTATAGCAGTTTTAATTCAGTGAACCCGACCCAGAACAAGAAAACGAAACTTAAAGAGATATTCTGCGTAACAAAGCGACACCGTGACAGGAAAGTCTCCCATCTCTAAAGAAGAACTAAGAAGGAGGACTAAAACTTAACATACTGACTTCAGCAGAGGAATTTGCTAAAATGGCAGAGAAAATCGCTCTTGTTGAAAGTTTCCTGAGCTGCCATATTTGCTCAGAGACTTTCAGAGATCCTGTGTCTCTGAGCTGCAACCACAGCTTCTGTTCAAACTGCTTGCAGGAATTCTGGGGGAAAACTGGAAACAAGAACTGTCCCATCTGTAAAAGAAGATCGTCAAAGAAGGATCCGTCCATCAACTTCTTCCTTAAAGAACTCGCTGATTCGTTTGCTTGGAAGGAGAATGGAGCTTCAACTGAGAGGGGAAAAGAGAAGAAGAAAGAGAAGGAGGTGGTGTGTGAGAAACACTCCGAGGTTCCTTACTGGTTCTGTGAAGACGAGCAGAGAGCTGTGTGTCCTGTCTGTGAGTTTTCTCTCCACCAGAGTCACAAAGTGGTTCCTATAGAACAAGCAGTCAGTGAGCTGAAGGAGCAGCTGAAATCTGACTTAAAGTCTCTGCAGGACAAGAGGAACAAACACAAACAAGTGGAGAAAACATACGATGATGTGATTCAACACTCCAAGAAGCAGCTGCTGTCCACAGAGAGACAGATCAGAGCAGAGTTCAACAAGCTCCACCAGTTCCTGAGAGAGGAAGAGGAGTCCAGACTGGCAGCTCTGAGGGAGGAAGAGGAGCAGAAGAGGAAGACTATCAGCAGAAAGATGAAGAGGATTGAGGAGCAGATCTCCTCTCTGTCAGACAGCATCTCTGCTGTTGAAGAAGAGCTGCAGAAAGACAACATGTCGTTCCTCAGAAGTTATGAAGCCACTCAGAGCAGAGCCAGAGGTCAGAGGTCACTGCCAGATCCACAGCTGGTCTCAGGAGCTCTGATAGATGTGGCCAAACACCTGGGCAACCTGTCCTTCAGAGTCTGGGAGAAGATGAAGGACGAGGTCCACTTCAGTCCCGTCGTTCTGGACCCAAACACTGCTAATGGATGGATCCATCTGTCTGAGGATCTGACCAGGTTGAGACATGGAGACACATGGCTGCAGCTTCCTGATAATCCAGAGAGAAACATTTATATTGAAGTGTTTGGTTCTGAGGGCTTCAGTTCAGGGAAACACAGCTGGGATGTGGAGGTGGGAGATCATCCTGACTGGTATTTGGGTCTGGTCAAAGAATCTGTTGACATTAAGGGAGAGAGAGATGTTACACCACAATTTGGAATCTGGTGTTTATGTTTTGAAGATGGAAAATACACTGATGGTGATAGTAAGTCCATATCCGTGAAGAAGAGTCTCCAGAGGATCAGAGTCCAACTGGATTACGACAGCGGCTTTGTGTCCTTCTACGACTCTGAAGACATGACCCACATCTACACTTACAGAGACACTTTCACTGAGAAACTCTTCCCATATTTCAGTGTTGGAGAAGCTGCTGGAGCAAAACCGACAAAGATCAAAATTATGTGAAACTGAAAAGTTTGTGTAATTTTACAGATTTTTTACATGATTGTTTGATTGTGAAATGTAAAAATAATATTTTAGTTTATTCGTTAAATAAGAAGAAAAGCTGAAGTCTGGGAATTTATTAATTTTGTAATTTTTGAACTATGATAGATAAGAAAAAATCACTTTGTATGAATCCTAAAAGGTGGATTTATTGTTATTAAAAAATAACAATAAAACCAAACTTTCTCTGGCCAATAACAAGTTAAGGTTTTCTTTAAGGGGTTCATTTTACTTCTAGGGCTTTGGAATATTTTAATATTGTATAACCTTAACAAGACTCTGAGGTCATGTAACCAAGACAAGCTGTTTATGGATTTTATGAAAAACTAACAGGACATTTTCCTTCCCTTTAATTTGACGTTGGAGGACTCTTATGAGCTTTTTAGAAATCATCTTTTTATAATTGCTTTTGATAAAGTATGTGGATATACTGGTGTTTTCTTTAAGTCAAGTTTTACTTGACTTTTATTATCTAATGCTTCCAGCTTTAGTCTATTTTTATTTTCTTTTTAAGAACTGTAACACAGAAAACGTTTTTTATTTCACTAAAGAAATATGGAGATTAGTCTTTTTCAAAATGTTACAGCTTCAGTTGTTTTTGTTTACTTTATTTCACTTAAATGTTAAAGATCATAAAAACTTTTAGTAAGGGGATCATAGTAAATATAAAAAGCAGTTTTCAAATGATGATTTCCTTTATTGAGAAAAATATATACAACTAAACTACACTGGCTTAATATCAGTTGTTGCAAAAGGTGACAAAATCAATACTGTCTTTCTTCTTTAATACATTAAATCCTTAATCTAACTCACAACCAAATGTTTCGTTTTCACATTTGTTTAACAAGCTAAAAAAAATAGTGATATAAAACTAAAAATATTAAAAACTCCTAATAAGGCTAATACTTTATCGCAGCATTATACCAGTCTAATGTATTTTTTATTAACCTTAAAATGCACCAGTTGTGTTCAGTTGTGTGATGGGAAACAGATTTAACCTGCCGATCAAAGTCAAACCAGATCAAGTGAAAAATCTGCCAATTCCAATCATTGGCAAGCCGATCGGTGCAACACTATTATTAACGAATGGTTGAGAACATTGAACTAAAAGTTCAAATGATGTTTGATTACTTTGTTGCAGTGTCTGTTTAATACACTATGTACATTTAGTTTTCTTTATGAAATGCTTTCAAAAGTTTGTCTTTATGTACGCTCGACTTTTCTTACCATAAACAACAGAATATTAAATCTACTATTTTGGAAATTCTTTTCCTTTGTTATATTTTATGCATTTTTTGCTGTTTTTTTCTTTGTGCAGATATTAAAAGTCCACATGGTTATTTGAATGATCATCTTGAGAGATTTAATAAACATTTATGACATTTGGAGTGATGTGTTAATGTAAACTAAAAACCATCTACACAGAAAGACACTGAAGTTTCTATTTAAACTCATTTTATTGATAACACTTTAACACATTTTCTTGAAGTTAGAGAAACACGTGTAGCACGTAAGAGAACAGAGCAATAATCTGAAGAAGCGGCGAACTAGAGGGTTAATATTATAGAGAAGAAAGTCAAACTGACAAAAAGAGACAAAGGGAAACCAGAAAGAGCCGACTGCAGAGAAATGATTGAAGAAGGTTGGAAACAGAGGGAGCAGGAAAAAGAGAGACTCCCATGGAAGAGAAACCACCTCAGTGTTGTCAGAGCAACTTAGTTTCTGCTGCAGGAAAAACAAACAAAAAAACGCAGACGTTCAGAGTGAAAATTCAGAGCTCAGCCTGAATGAACCGGTTCGTCTCTCTGATCCAATTTCTGGACTAAATGCAAAACATTGTCTGTGCTTCATGTGGAGCGACTGCGCCTCCTGCTGGCTGTACTGACAACACTGAGAACCCATAGAAAAGCATGCAAAAGTATCAACACATCATCATCATCATCAATGTCGACTTTATCATAGTCATCCTTAGTGCCACAGTCATGATTATAATAATCCTTACCATATCAATCATCTTCATTATATCATCTGGAGACAAAAATAGTTATATGCACTTAAAAAGCTCAGAAAATAGAGAAAGGTCGAGTTTACCAGCATTCAGTAGAAAATGAGAATCCAAATAAAAACAACAAAAAACTAAAAGTGTCCTTTTGACTGTCATGCAAAGAAGATGAAAGCTACGCTGCTAGCAGCGGTGCTATAATACTGTGAACTCCCTCGTTTTAAATATGTGAGTCTTATTATGTTGATTTTCAAGGCTAGAAACACACTAAGAACAGAAAAACATCACTTTTGTACTGTACATGCTGCTATTTCTTCTTTTTTTTCTGGAGAAGGGTTGACCTCTTAGTATTAAAACATGTTGAAGTAGACAGGAGCGTCCTTACTGGATGAGACGTGAGTACGATACAAACTCTCAGTGGTGAGGAAAAAGGCTTCATCTGACAAAATTCAAGAAAGTGTTGAAACATCCGAGGGACGGCTGACGCAAAACACAATCCTGTATAATAATATAAGTCATAAAGTGTCCTCTACGGAAGTCCAAATGTGCCCCAATTCAGTAAGGAAAATAAATTATTACTTTAATGTCTTTTAATTATTATAATTCGCAAAAAAATACGTAGATTATTAATGGATTTATTATTCATTTATAATGTGTTATAATAAATCAAATATGTTGGTAATAAAAATATTTACAAAAATACAATAATTATCTCAGTATCATTTATAAGTTTGACTGTGTGCTCAAATGCATGAGTAAATGAAATAAGTTGATATGGTTTTACCTTTACCTTAAACTTTTAATTAGTGGATTCCACATTTAGATATTAATGTGGTTGATAGGGCATTAAATTAATTATTACGCACCTAATTTTCTGGACTCTATTATAATTTTTTGAAAAATATTTGAACTTTTGACACTCCATAGACCTAACTCATTGTATGTCGGCCAAAATAGGTGTGCTATCCCTTTAAGAACAGGTTTTACAGACAGTACTTGCACAATTGGAAAACAACTTAATAAGAAAAAAATAGCACAGTAAAAACATCCACTAAAATAAATAAATAAATACTCAAAATAAATAAAAACCTGAGGACTGTTCACCAAACCGACAGCTGGGTCTCTCTGAATCTCTTGTTCGGACCGAGCGGTGATACAAAACGCGAAGGCAGCCAGTGGTGGACGAAGAACAGCGAAGCTGATCGCGAGTCGAACCTCTTCTAAAACAAATATCAGTTTTCAGTGCTGCAAAGTCCATCTGCTCTACCCTGCTGCCTCTGGCACAAGCACTTTATGTTATGAAAGGCTAATAACACTGTACACAAACTGAACATAATGAAGTAAAAGCACAGAAAAATAAAAAAAACAAAGCATGAAAAAAAAACCATCCTGGGGTTCAAGGCCCATTCCTGTTTCTCATAAACCTCCTAAACCTCCCCCAGGGTTTCAAAGAGCACACACTGAAGGCTTTAAATCTACACACACATACAAATATATTGCACACTGTATTAAAAGACCAACATGATTGAAGCACCAAGCAAACACAACCTTCATAATTCCCCACTGCTGCAGGTTGGAGTCTTAATTTTTGAATGTGCTTCATTTGGAAAAAAAAAAGCAGCAGTAACACCAGCTTTCTGCTCTACGGCTTCAGAAACGAGAAAGGTCACAAATCCGAAAGGATCTGTCGTTCAGAGAGCCGACTTCTTTTGTCGCTTTCAATTAAAGACAAAAAAGAAAAAGAACCTGCTGTTGTGTTTCAGCCAGCAGTGCAGGTTAAAAATAACTCTGCCTTTTTAAGAAGGAGCGCTGAGCTTCAAGCGGGTGTTCATCCGTCTCCAAGCAACAAGAGGAGACACCGGCTGAGCATCCCCATCTACCCCGAAAATAAAAAGAGCCCCAAGCAGGTACAGGATTAGTCACTGAGCTTCAGGTCTGACTGAAAACAGAGGGAGGTTTCAGCACAGCTTCCTCCTCCTCTGACACTTTATGTTTGATGCTTGTAGAAAACAACTACAGACAACATGCTCTTCTTGTGCATTCTGTAGGTTTTGCAGCTTTAAGCTGTTGTAAGACATGAATCAGAGCTCCTGAGTGCAGGTAAGAGAAAGGTGGAAAAGAAAGTTTTCGTCTTGATTTACTGAGGTGTGTCAGACTTCAGCCTCTTCTGCCACTAACATTACAATAATCTTCTCAAGTATTTTTGTAAAGTTTCCAGTGAAAATATCTCAGTACCCTTGAAATAAGACAACACTAACTTCTAAGCAACATTTTAGGAAGATAAGAATTTATTTTAAGTCAATTGCAAATGAAAAAGTACTAGGACCAAACATGGAAAAGCAGCATTTATATTCTATGCACCACAAATCTAGAACAAACTTTCAGAAAACTGCAAAACAGCTGAAACACTGAGTTCATTTAAATCAGTGCTCCATAATAAACATATTTGATGTGTATTGATAATGGCACTTGACAAAATGTAATGTTTGTTACTACTTTCTCAATTGGTGATTGAATTAATTTTGTGTTTTATGATGTGAAGCACTTTGACCTGCCTTGTTGATTAAATATGCAACACAAATAAACTTGACTGATAATTTCACTTATTACATGAGAAAAATGTCTTGTTATAAGTGAAAATCTGCAAGTAGTAATTTCTATCAATATGAAAAAATAAAAGTTACTTATAAGTTGGTTTTGTCTTATTTTGAAGCGTTTAAAGATTTGTGCATTGGAAACTAGACAACTTGATCAGGTTTTGTGTTTTCGCAGTGCAGCTAAGAAACAACTGCAGGTTCCTCTGATTGTGCTCAGTTACCTGGAGTAGACTGTGAATGCTACGTCGCTACCTAGCATGACCGCGCTCACCAACACATCCTGTACAGATCTGGTCATAAGTTTACCTACTTTCATCAGTTATTGGTTTATTTACGCTGTTTTTTCCCCCAGCTCCCTCACTTTTAACAAACAACCAGATGGACTTTTGAAAAGAAGTTTGAATTAATTGCAGATTTTCTCTCTGTGTAGAGGGCAAAACTATAATATAATCTAGCCACTTAAACTCTCATATTGTTTCAAACCCAAGTACACTGGACCATCTGGCATGCATGTTGGTGGCAGTTTTGCTGCCAGTGTTACCGATGCATTGCACAAAGTTTCGGTAATTATTAAAAAAAAGAAGACTTAAATACCCAACAAAAATTCAGTTTTGAACAGACAGACCAAACAAACCAATTTAAGTAAACCGGTAAGAAGATTGGTCAAATATGGAGCCAGAAGCTTAATGTTTTGGTGGAGAGGCAACTTGCTTTACCTAATATTAGTGGGGCTTGTAAACTAATATTTACCAAATATTAGTGCATAAATTTGAATTTGTTGCATGATTTATTGTTATAAGGGAAAATCCACAGTAAAATCAAACTTGTGTGCCCAGTTCTTGCTTTTTAAAATGATAAAAGTGATGTTTTTTTTACCCATTCCACACAGAAGAAAGTAAATTAACCTCTTGCAGCCTAAACCTAATCCCATCCTTGACTGTATGTAAACTTCTGACCCCTGCTGTATAATCACACTCTACGTTCAGAAACGTCCCATCCAAAAAGCAACAAAAAATGACCAAACGATAAAAGTAAAAATACTAAAACCGACGTTTCAGCCATGACTTCAAGTGCAGTATTATAGCTAACGTAGAAGAAGCAAATTATAAAAATGGCCAATAAACCTTTTCCACTTAACAGCAACAATAATAATAATAATAAAAAAACAAGAAAACAGTCACTGTTACTATGGGGAATAAAACATGCTTCCTTAAAAAGATAAAACAAAAAAAGTTCCTTCAACTCTAAAAACCACTGGCATCAAGAAATCTGAATTATACAAATTACATATACAATTGCAAATGTGTAACAATAATAATCATAATATAGTAATGATAATTATAGATTTTACTTAAAACTTTACATACTGTATTTCCAGTGCAGTGTTTATGTCACACAGGTGCGGATTCACAGGAGGACAAGAGAGGGTCACAAAAATATTGTGGGGGTGGGAGAGAGACCGCAGGTAGGGGGCGCCACACCCCGAATCAAACACCCAGTGAGCTGGAGAGAAGAAGAAGAAGAAGCACAAGGGAAAAAGAAGAAGAAGAAAAAGAAGATGTGGAGCGAAGGTTGTCAGAAGCTTATTTTGTGGATGCAGACGGAGGCAGGGTCACAGTTGTAGAAGCAGAGGTGCATGCTGGGGGATGGAGTCCAGTGAGAGAGGGATTTGATTGTTGAGGCGTGACGAGCCATGTCCTCCAAGTCAACACTGGATGTGTTCCCTTTCTCTTCCTCTTTTCTCTCCAGCAGATCATTCCTGACAGACACAACTACAGAATTCAGCCCTGAAAAGGAGAACAGACGACTGATGCAATCACAGGTTTTACACTCTAAGCTTTGTCCAAGTTAAAAACACAGATAGGACTTGCTAAAGAGTGATTTGGATAAGCAAAATTAAGTCTTTATTTCTTCACATTTTGGTTGTTGTTGTAATCATTTGTATTAGGATGGATATTTATTGAATCTTTTATCATTTATTGTGACAACTCTATTAATAACATTTTTTGATTTATTATCAGCATTAATTCCAATTAAAGGTGTTGAAATCCCCCAAAGTTGTTAGTTTTACCCCCCCCCCACTTTTTTTTATTTACTTTTTTCAATTAAAGTATCACAAAATGTCAATAAATTAGAATATATAATTAAATCCAGGTATTGTGTACAGTTTAATGATTCAGATTTCACTTCTTTATGTGACTTGTGTCCTAAAGAAGCTAATTATAAATGAATAGGTCTGTCGCAATAAGCAATAAATAAATTACAACAAATTCAATCATTTTCACTTGCATGATTTATTGTTTTTCTCTTTTCTCTCTTTCTGTCAAAAGCTGCATGGTAAAAGTCTTCAGCCTCATGCTTTGGTCTCAACTAGCCCTTTTTTAAGGTCAATTTTGTTTACAGAGACTTCATAATTCATTTTATTTGTTGTTTCTGTTATTTTATTTATTTATTTTGGATATTTAAAATGCCTCCCAGTTCCACTGCTAAATGAATTTAGAATTGAAAGTTCACTGATCTTTGAGAATGTGTTTTGGCATTATTGTGCCATTACCATTGTGTTACGTAAAAACAGTCTCAAAACAACAATATTATCATATATCGCAATAACTTCTGGGGCAATTTATCGTCCAATATCAAATTATTAGTGATAAAACTTTAAATCCATATTGTCCACCATTAATTTGCATTTATATTAAAATTATTCCAAGCAGTTCAGTCACATTTTATAGAGGAAAAATAGGTGTAGAAAACATCCTACATAACAAAAAAATTACAGGCATGGCCTTCTGCAGATGTAGTATCACTTTCTTGCTTTTATGAGATTTTAAAAAAGTGTCATGCAAACACTTTTTAAAGATAAACAAGGACATTACTGCAGACCTGTCCTGGTGTTTTTGTGTCCTTCTCTCTCTTCCAGCCACTGGAGACAAACAGTTGTCCTTCCAAAGTTTGAAGGTCTTTAGCGTCTAATCAAGGGTGTTTCCATGGTATCAAACTTTTAACACAGACAAACCAGCACCCAATGCAGCAGCCACATTTATTGGCCTTCCTGGTGAAATTGTTCAAAAAGCCTTGAAAGAAACCTTTTTTTTTTACTGCATCGGGATAATGTCAAATCTTAAACTGACTTGTTTTTATTAGAAAATGACACATGGGTTACAACTGCAATCCCAAATGATGCTGTTAAAATAAAAGTACCTAAAGCATTTAATTCCATTTATGCTGTGCTTTTTAAAGTTAATCAGAGTTTTTAACAACTTCTAATTCATGAATTTTTGCTTCCCTGGGTTTTAAGTATTATGGCAATAACTAACAATTACTTTAGCAATCAATTGTTTTGGCGATTAAGGATTGAATCACATTTTTAAAAATGGCCAATTTCTGCATTTTTTTAATTTAGTCATTTAAGTCTTTTTATACAAAATTAGAAATACATAACATTGTAAATAAATAAATAATTTGATTACTTTTTAAAATGATAAAATAAAAATGTTATTGCCTAAAATACAATTAACAATTATTTTAATAATTCGTTCATCATGATTAGTTCAATGTGTTATGATCAAACAAATGAAGGATTTAAATGGATTTGGAGCTAAATTGGGCTCATAAAGTGAAAAAAAATTAATCTGAGAAAAATTATTGGAACTGAAAAGATTTGAAACTGACAAATGATTTTGAAATAGAAGACAAAATTGAGACAAAAAAAGATTTGAAACTGAAAAACAGTTCAAAACTATGTTTCAGATTCAAGTTGGGGTTTTTTTCCAAACATTTTCAGTGTAAGATTAAACTACTGAATAAAAAAATATGTTTATTTGAAGTTTTTTTTTACAAATCTTTATAAAAGTTTCCGATACATTTGAAGAAACTCTAATAATTTTCTTCCAGTGAGACTTTTGAAACATGCTGTGAGTGAGGCGGCCATCTGCTGCCGTGTTGCCCAGTTGGCTGACTCGTACCTCACTGGAGAGGCGCAGCTGGCGCGCCTGAGCAGTGGAAGTGGATGTTCTGCCACTTGCTGTCTCTGCGATGCCAGACACGCGTTTCCTCCGACTGGCTGGAGCGCGGCTGGCCCTGGTTGTCGACAAACTGAGTGAGCCGGATGTACGCGATGCAGGCGGCGTCCTCGCCGATCAGGTGGACGTGGGGGTTCAGGATGGTGGTGTGGATGGGCTTGTTGTTCTTAGCCAAAACTGATTTACAAAAAGACATTACTTATTTTAGATTATTCAATAGAAGAAGAGAATGGAGATAAAAAGAGATCTACAGTGTCTTGGAAACGGATTTATGCTCCTGGAAGGTTTTCTCATTTTTGCGTAACAATAACAGCCTTCAATGTACTTTATCTATGTTGTGTGAAATTGTAAACAAAAGCACAAAAAAGGCTAGCAAAAAAAAAATTACTTTTATTTATGTTACATTTTCTGTTTAAGAAGATATACTGTAAACTTGCCACGGGAAAAAAAAAGACAAAATGTCTTCGAGGGCCAAATTTGTGCTTTTCTTAAATTGCAATCAGGGGCCACACAAAACTAATCCAATGGCCACAAATGGCCCTCAGGCTTCGCTTTGGACACCCCTGTTAAAGAGAATCCAATTAGCTATGAAACAATTAATCAGATTAATTGTAATAAATTGATTATTGAAATAATTTAGTAATCAATTCACTGTTAACTGAAGAATACAGACTCAAAAAAAGGCCAATTGCTGAAAAAACACAGAGTAGCAATTAAATCTAAACTATAAAATAAATATACATTTTGCATTTAAGACAAAAGAAAATCTTTGTTTGTAAATCTGTTTTACCCAAAACTTCTCTAGTGGCATTTTTAACTTCAACTGGTTCCACTGACCTTGGAAGGCAATCACATCATATATTATTCTAATTACCATAATTCACATCTGAGAAATGATCTGAGGGAATCTTAGATCTTAGAGAAAGTGGACTAAATATAGGAATAGAGGAGTCTTAGGGAAACAAATGTTTATATCTTACGGTTCTCAAAGTAGAATCTGTGGAAATCCATGCCCTCTACCAGGTTTCCCAACGCCTCCGGCTCAAACGAAGTCAACCCAGGATCGCAGATCTTACTGACAACAGAACAGCAGGGCTTGTTTTCAAGATCCCAAATTATTCAAATGACACAAAACATTCAAGAGATCCCAGACTCACGCGTAAGCGTCAAAGTCTCCATTGTTGATGGCCTCGATCAGCTGTTCGGTGATCTTGATGATTTCTTGTTTGCGCGCTGCAGAAAACAGAAGAAATACGTAAAAATAAAGGTAACCAACAACATGAGCTGGACTGAAGGAGGCAAGTTAGTTTAGTCATTTAAATACAACCAAACAAATGCTCTGGCAAGGGCGGCCAGGACTCCACACAAAGCAGTTACTTTATTTTACAGAATTAATTAAAAGACAAAGTGGGAATTAAATGATTAATCAATCATTGAAATAATCATTAACTAATCTAGTAATCAATTAATTGTTGACTGGAGTCTACAGACTCAAAAAAAAGCCATTTGCTGAAAGAACAACATCGTCCGTACAGTAATTAAGCCAAAATATGCAAAATAAATACATTTTTCATTTAAGATGAAAACTTTATCTGTTTTACCCAGAACTGCTCAAGTGTTGCAGTTTTTGCTTCACTTGGTTCAAAATCTGTACAAAGAGACTCTCCTTTATGCAGCTTTTGCTGTCCAATTATTAATCGATTAAGACAATAATAATCAATAGAATAGTCCTACACTGTATTGATATTACATCAAGCAGGAAAGGCTGATTTTTTCACATGTTGATGTTTTTTTAGCTACAGATGCACCTTTTGCTTCAAATGATAAAACATTCAGTAAAGAAATGCTGCTGTTAAATTGTAGGTAATTATTTTAAAAAAGAACTGAATTATTTGTTTATTTGCATCTTTTAATGTAATTCTAATATTTAAAATAAGCTTAAGTGGTTAAATGAAAAATCTGCAAAACATTTTAAAATAATTTGTTTCCCCGATTAATCGACAGAATAACCGATTACTAAAATAATAATTAGATGCAGCTCTAAAGTAAACAAGGAAAATCTCAGCAACTTCCAGATGTTGATCCTGAACAAACAGTTTAGTTTATTAAGAGAGCACACACACACGCGCGCGCGCACACACACACACACACACGCGCGCGAACGTGGCACATTGTCCAGTATCGTCACAAGCAATGTCACCTCCTGTATTGAAATACAAGTTAAAGCAGCCACCTGCAGTCAGCAGTAATCTACCAGCAGAGCATCAACGAGGTTTAATGAGGCTCAAAAACATAAAAATAAACCCTCTGCATTTAGATCAACATGATCCACTTCACTTTGCAGAACATGCTTCTGTTTATCCAGATGTTAGCATCAATCCCAAACTGAAGTCCAAAGTCATCTGATCACAGCCTCTGATTGGCCACCATGCAGCAAGAGGGGCGGGGTTTGCTGTGGGCTTAGTACTCACTCTGGGATGAGGACAAAGAGGGGCTGGAGGGGGAGTGGGAGGGAGGTGGGGGAGTGGTGTGTGCAGGTGGAGGGGCCGGCTTGGTGACGGGGGCCGGCGCCGAGGTGGCGTCGCCGTCGGGTGCAGCGGGCGGCGGCACCCTGCGGACGCTGCTTACCAGGTCTGTGAGCCGGGACACTGAGGGGGTCCAGGATGGACGGATGGATGGATAGAATGATAGAGGAATACAGAACAAATTACAAACAATAAGATGGGAAAAAAACATGAAGAAGATCAGAAAAATGAAGCAATGGGTAAATTTCAAGTCAATTTAAAAGCTGTTTTGGCACTTTCACAAATTAGGTTATTTCATCAAATATGTTAATAGTTTCTGACACGCCGACATTATTTCATTTAAAATCCTCATTTTTGGGTGGATTAAAACAAGAATTTGTATTTTTTAATAGAAAGAGTTAATTTGCTATGTGATTTAATGTAATTTATGGAACTAGACTTAAATGAGAAGCTTAAATAAACTTTTACTTTGTTTCTTTAATATATATATGTATATATATATATATATATGCTGTATATAGTTTTGAAGAAGAGCGATGTTAGCAACAGAGTTACAAAAGTTACTTTATTAACAGCTTCATAGAAAATGTGTTATTTTGTAATTACATTTAGTATTTTTTCTCTAGTTTTCAAATTAACAAGACTTCACAGTTTACATAAATTGTCTTTTGACATATTTTCACATTTGGTATTTTTCTGTTTTAAAAAAAACTTTGCTCTTGGTCTTTTTGCACCTTTATTGGGGTTGTCATTAGACTTATAAAGGTTATTATTTATTTCTGGGGGTTAAAAATTACTGCCTTTTCTTAGATTTATACTGAACACTAGAGTAACTTTTGTGAAATATTGTATCTTGTTTTGGCTATTTTCCATTATTTTTAATGACTGTTTTATTGAGGACATCCTGTAACTATGCAATGTTTTTGTGCAGCTTTTTAAATCTCTTTCCTGCAGTTCTATTTATGGCCATTTAAAAGTACTTCTATATCTTGGTGCTCAAAGTTTGCATGCATCTCGTTGTAGAGCATAACAGCGCTAAATTTCAGCTTTCTCAATTCCCTTGTTCCACATCAGTTCTGACCCTGTTCTGTAATCTGTCCAAGCTTCTCATCATGCAGCATCTTGGCATGGTATCAGAGGAAAAGCAGATGCCAGATAAATGACTATAACTCTCATTTAGAGGTCGTTTACTGCTGAGTCTGTTTTGACTCCTGCCCACTTACTCTGCATGGGGACAACAGGGGTGTGTGGAGGGGAAGGGGCGGAGAGGGCAGCTGGAGGCGGAGTGCTGGATCTACCTTCTCCGTCGGTGATGGGCCCTGAGCCTCTACGCACAGAGCCCAGCAGGTCAGCAAACTTCGCAGCAGCTGAATTTGGGAAGGGAGGAACATGGAGGCGTTTGAATTTCAAAGCGACCCCCGCAATCCACAAACTTCCTCGCCGTGAGCAGCTGTCATCAACAACATTTCTGCATAACATTCTGACAAAATCCATGCTTGGAAATGTGAGAAAAATAACACCAACACGAGAATTAAGAAGCGCTATTGTTGTTTTATTTGACGCCATGAGAGGGAGCCAAAGAGTAATTCAGAAAACAGCTGGAGGGTTGACTTGAGAAAATTGAATTTAAAGCAATTTAATATATTTGTTCTAGGGCTGGGCAATATGGCTTGAAAAATTTAATCTCCAATTTTTTTCTACCAGATCCAATTTAACTGATTTCTTTACTCGCTTTCTTTCCTAAAATAAAAAATAAAAAAGGGCTACAAGAACTTTTAACTACAAGAATATTGTCATTAGTAGAATAAAGATGCAATTTTACCAGAAGAATCTCTTAAAATTAAGAGGAAGCAATATTTTTCAATGAGAAACAATTATTCCAGAGTGACCAGCTCAGTCCGTATGATTTTCCTCGAAATAGACTTTGTCATTTGCTCAAAGTCCTGCCACTGATAATAATTTGATTATAATTTGATGCTGGTGTGTTAGAAGATTAAGTTTGTCCTATAACTTCATAAGATGATCAACATTCTAATTTCAATTAAACTTTTTCATGTAGGAGTTATCTTAAAATTACTACCCTTTTTTCCTAATATTCTAAGTTTATTCTGGTAATTTAAAAAAAATCATAATCTGCCCTTATATTCTATCTTTATTTATTTAGACTTTGAATTAGAGTGTCAAACAAGATGGCTGCACTGGGAGTGTCGACATCAGCATGAACTACGGAAACACAAAGAGAAAAAAATCTTGATTTTCAGAACATTAAAACATAAAAAAAAAAAAAAGATGAATTAATAAAACTGCTTTATTGCCCAGCCCTAATTTGTTAATTTCTCAATGCTGTTAGTAAATGTTTAAAAAGGCTCAGGCTAAAATCTAAAAATCTAATTTTGCAAAAGTCAGGGATACTCTGGGATTTAGAGGTAAATAGCAGCAGGTGGATGATTTTAGTCCATGCAGGGATCAAATGGAAAACCACCCTCCCCCCCCCCAAAAAAAACAACAAAAATGTTGTTTTTGGCATAAGATCAGAATGTTAGAGGCTGAACCTGGCAGTCCATGCTGACTTACAGTGCACAGCAGCTGAGGAGCCCTGAGTGCTATCAGGCTGGGAACTTGTGCTGGACTGCGCCTTAAGTGAGCTGTTGTCTAAGCTCTTTCCTGACAACATGCACACACAGAATGAGACCAAACACAAGTAAATCAAGAGATGAAACGCAGGCGGATGTTTTCCACCAGAGAAACAACACAATCGGGAAATAACGAAAGGAGCGGCGGAGACGACACAACGGGGGCTTGTAAACATGTAAAGACCCGATTTTTGTCCTCACACTGAGAAATTAAAGCAACTCCTTGCTTGAAGCAACTAAAGGTAATCATTACCATGGTTAATGACTCAATTTCATTCAGATTTACAGCTGGGGTGCTGCTGCATATGGGGTTTTATTGTGACATTACCACGATTCTCACCAGAGAGCAAAAGATTGATGATGACAACGGTGATGGCTGCAGTAACGAGAAAAATTACTCATACTGTTTGCTCACTTCGTTTTCTTAAAACTACAATGTATATTTCTCTATTTTTTATGTGACAGAGCAACACAAAGTACAACAAAAATTTCAAGTGGAAGGAAAAGAGAAAATGACTTTCAATACTGGTGACAAAAAAACTAAAAATTTGATCTGTTCAGTAAAGGTGATTGATGTAGATGGAGACTTTCTATGTGGAATCAGGGTAAAATTATTACAGACACATTTTTCTTAGAATGGAAAATGTAAAGTATGACATAAAGTATTTGTATTTTTACAACCAAACTTTTATAATAGGTAGAACCACATCCATCCAGGCACTTTATTGAAAAGCTAAATTATTAAACTTCGCTAAATATGGTAGACATTTTGAAAGAAAGTGACCCAAGCCCTTTCTTTATAGAGAGAATAAGGAGAGAATACACTTGTTTGATCAAGAAAAAAAAATTGGAAAACTAGATGCCTTTCTTTTACTACAGCAAACAAGCAAAAACCTTTTTATGTTCTGGGTCTACAATGAATAAAATCCCTTTCCTATATAAACTACTTTATTTGCTTGATTTTAGTTTTTGTTATTTTCTATTTGGTTCCACAATTTTGGCAAACACGGCAAAAAGTTTGCCCACTCCTGCCTTAGACGTTAATTTGAGAACATTGGCGACCAAAAAACATAATAAAAACCAAGAAATACAGCAAATGGGTCAGGAGTTGAATGGGAGGAGATGATAGGAAAAACAGGACAATTATGTATAAGAACCTGGTGGAGACTGAAAAAAAATTGAGACGGATGTGAAGGTTCAACATACAACTGGAGCTCTATGTCAAGACTTTGACATTGTTGTTCATAGATGTTCTCCATCTTACACGACAGTTTGAGCTAAAACATAAAAATAAAAAATACAAAAATCCGTCTTCAGATTTTCTTATCAAAAGGTGATTCTATAAAGTATAGCCTCAGTGAAGCTGAATACAAACACTCACCACCCTTCATATTTTATTTATAAAACTTTTTAAATGCCATGCAACTTATTACTTCACAATTATGCACTACTCTGTGTGGATCCATCTAAAACATTCAATGAAATCCTCTGAAGTTTGTAGTAATGAGTGAAAAGGTTGAAGGAAAATTAATACTTTTGCAAGACATTCATTCACATGAATGTGATTCTTAAAAAGTACCATGCATGTGGGAAAAATCCCAATGAAGATCTGCACACTTCAATCTTCTAAGAGCAAGGGTAACATCAGAAACAATGACTTGTTTGACTTGTCAATAACTTACAACAACCCTGTAAATAACAAACTCAGTAAATGTTCTTCAGAATAACTATCTGTCTCAAAAACAAGCAGCATAAAACGTAACTGAGTCTAACAAGTAGCATAGTATTGAGGCCAATACAACAGATTGCATCCTCCAAAAGTCAACCTGGGTGTTGGATTACAAAGCAGCTGTCCAGTACTAACCTGACAAGACCCCAAAATGACTACGAAGGCACAAACTGTTCCAGACGAGCACGAGCGACCCCTCCTCCCGCGCTCACCTAGCCCATGAGGTGTTCTCTGCGCTGTCACCCCCGTTTAAATCTCAAGATCCATAAAAGTGCCGTGTGAGACGAATGCCTTCCAGGGGTGGCGCTAGAAGAACGGCGTGTGTTCACGCCTCTCTGGGCGGTCCGTTGCGGTTTCCAGCCACCAAAGCTAAATTTAGGTGGCCTCCCCCTTTTTTAGCCTCAACGTCTCTGTCAAAGGTGCCCCAACCCTGCCCAAGCCTCCTACAGGGGTGTGGTGGTAGGGCTGAATCTGATAGAGGAGGACTGTCGGGCTTTTAGGACTACAAAGTACATTAACAATTCATTAGTGGTTTTAATATGGCCAGTGAAATAAAATCTTAGCCAGATGTTGGTAACAACCCAGGTTATTTAAACACATTTTAAGGAACATTTTTTAAAATTATGGGCTAAACTGGAATAAAAGAGGAACAGAAAGCCAAAAAAAAATCCCAGTGTCAAAACAATGTCAGTATTTAGAAATATATAACATGCTTGCTGTATTTCTAAACTATTTAATTATTCTTATTTATTAATATCTTTTTTGTTTTTTTTTGCAGTTATTTGTTATTTCTTACATTGTGTGTGAATTGTGAGAGAGTTATTTTTTGTTTTTAAGCATATGCACTGACTGATGGCACTTTTTAAATTTCGTTATATATATTCCTTTATTTAACCAGGTAAACCCCATTGAGATCTAGATCTCATTTTCAAGAGGGACCTGAGCAAAAAATTTGCAATACATAGCAACCTGGTTACAAGATAAAAACAATTAATACATATGCACAAGTATAAAACAATAAAAACAATTTAAAAACAATGACACTGTTTCATAGAATCTTTAAAAAGATTTGTTGTTCTTGTGACAATGACAATAAAGATTTATCTATCTAATGTGCCAGTGAGCGTCACAAGCTGCATTTCCATTGACCTTAAAATTGTGCAAAATGGAATTACAAGAATAAATGTGCTAAATTGAATTACATAAATTTTGAAAAAACTCACTTTTGCTTTTGCTCTGAGATGAGGTGATTTTTCAACTACAAAGAAATTAATTTATTTTGCAGAACTGCAATGGAAACACTTTTGTTTTGCATCATGAGTCATGTGCTCAACAAACAAAAGCTACCACTGGCAGGAAAGATGAAGTAGATAACAGGAAGTGTTTATTAATGACAAAACTTATTCACATGTCATTTTCATTGAGTTTTCTATTAAATAAAAACACTGCAATTGCGAAATTATGTTTTTTTTTTATCATAGCAGATTGCTTGAGTTGTTGCTGATATCTAGAGTGAATCTTATGTCACTGGCCCCACTAGAAATGTTCAAAAATCATTTCACCCACTGTCATCTTCATTATTGCAAAGGGATGTTTAGAAGCAATAAAGCGAGGTTATTACGTTTCTAGAAGTGATGCATTTCTGTTATGCATGCTATTAAAGGATCAAACCAATCAGAAGAAATGTAAGAAAGTCAATTGGTGTGTTTCGGTTTCCCACATTACATCGTAAACTACCCGATAAAATGAAAAACATTCAGTTTATTTGCTCCCTCATAAAATGTTGCTGTGACGACACAACAACTTCAACACAGCTTTCAAGCTTTAAAGGTTTTTCTGAGGATATTAGGGTGGAAAAAGCCATACTTTTTTTTTTGACCAACTCCGTAGCAAAGTTTCTGAATATATCTGGATGTACATACTTAAAATTTTGGCAGCCTCAAGCCTTCAATGTTCTGCTGTAAAAATTGTTTTCTCAGCTAAAACGTGAAGTCGTACCTTTCAGCCACTCAGTAATAGCAGCACAGCAGTTGGTTGCAAAGGAAATTGAAGGCAGGCTGGTGATGTTGCTGACCAGGGAGACAAACTCCTTTCTGAGGCAAGTCTGCAAGGACTGCTTTGGGTTAAAAGAGCAGCAGTCTGAAATTTTACGTCTTTCCACATAAAATCACATATTGGAAATGGCAAAGATTGGCATCATGCAAATTTAGATTATCTGGATAATTCTGGAAACAAGTCAGTCAATCAAAAATTATTACTGAACCCTAAACAAATTAGTCATAATGTGGCGTAAAAACTACATTGGGTTGGATGCCGGATTTGTCTCTCTTCACAACAAAGATACAATCATCTAAATTAACTGGAAGCATCAGTAGCAATGAGGATCAATCTGATTGGTTAAAAATAATTCAAAATGTGAATTCACTTCACTTGGAAATTAAACACCATAATATTTACAGCAACCAAACAGTTTTTGCAACATTGTTATTGTGCATATTAACAATATGAGAACATTTTAATATACTCAATGCTCAATTTGAAATCACTGGCTCCAAATTAATCAGACAAAACAAATATTTTAGAAGTATTAACGGACTCATTCCTGAAAACGGTTCATGTTTATGCCTGGTCTCATCCTTTCCTCATGTAATCCTAGTTAGCACATCGCTTCTGATATTTACTGAAAAATGGCTGCAAGCACAATCACAGTTGCCTCTTTTACTTCAGCAAAAAAAACAAAAAAAAAAATTTTGGTCAGAATTTTTCAGCTTTATTGTCACTAAAACTAAAGCTGAAATGAGGTGTTAGTCATTATCGGTTGCAAAAAAGCTCTAACCATCATAAAAATCCAGAAAAAAAAATTGCCTTGCAGTTTTAAAATATTGAGCAGATTAATAACACTTAAAAAAAAAAAAAAAAAAGCAGATAAATTAACAGACTACTGCTTCTGTTGCACTTTACTGTTGTTTTGTCTTTCTAACACTGGTTTGGCTTTCATGCAGTTCTCAGCTGTGCTTGGTAGGGAATTTAAAAAAAAAATCACAAAGAGGAAGAGAAGATGGAAGTGCACATTCTGTTCTGTGTGCTTCACACTGAAATGAAGCATTCATGACCCCATTTAGACACATTGTACTCAGCTGAGATGTTGAAAGCAGGGCTTTTTCTCTGTGCTGAACTCCGCAGGCTAGAAAAACTCAGCCACACCCACAGAAGCTAAAAAAAAAGACTTGAAACAAAAGCGCAGTGTGGAGTTTCTTTTCTAATATGCAGGCTATGTTCTGCTCAGCGGCAACTGTGCCAGCTGAATATTAGACCAGGCGTATTGGCATTTTGAGGAACGGATTACTCAGGATCCGTTCCCCAACATATTTGATGAGAGCCAAACTGAAGCAGCTAAACAAAACATGTAATATTTTACAGCCCGTCCTCTCACCTCTCAGACACACCAACAATCGCACAGCAGGTGACAAAATGCATCATGTTGAGGCAATGCAGCCGGGCTCCACCAGGGGTCAGTAAAATGTTAGCTTCAGCTGATTTAAAGCACAGCGGAAACATCAGATACATTTTTATTTTTTATGAAGAAGAATTCTCTCAACAATTATAATGTGCTGCAGGATCTTTTCGTGGGCGTCTACACACAAATAAAAAGAGAACATGGAGTTATTTTCTCCCCTTATTCAAAATCCAGAACATAAGCAGGAAACATCCAGTGACAAGGGCATTTATCAGCGGCTTCCATAAAATATAAAATCAGGATTCCAGCACACTTTTAAAGTCCAAAGTCTATTGTTTATCAGGACTTGAATACGATGGATGGAACAAAAGAAGGAAGGATGAAAAGAAGGAAGGAAAGACGAATGATTGGTTAAATAAATTAACTGAGGATGGAAGGAAGATGGATGGATGGATGAATGAATAAAGGACATAAGGAAGGAAAGTATGAAGGAAGGAAGAAAGGATAATATATGAATAGATGGATAGATAGAAGGAAGGATGGATAAATGATTGGTCATATAAATTAAATGATGGATGGATGGATGGATGGATGGATGGATGGATGGATGGATGGATGGATGGATGGATGGATGGATGGATGGATGGATGGATGGATGGATGGATGGATGGATGGATGAACAGATGCAGGGTCAAATAGATGGATGAACTGATAGGCAAACAGAAGGCTTGACGCATTGACGAATGCTAAAAACAGTTGGATGAATAGATGAATGAATGGTTTAAATGGCTGGATTGATGGATGTACAGACAAATACATGAATCCATGAATGGCTGTATCTATGGATGGATGGATAGATGGACAAATGGTTGGGTGACAATCATCAACAGATGTATGGATGACAGAAATGCTTGGATGGACAGCTAAATAGACAAACAGAAAATTGGATGGACAGATAATTGGTTGGACGGACAGATTTACTGTAGGACAAATAACATGACTGATTGGTTCGTGGATGAAGGAAGACCAGATGGATGAACAGAGATAGAAAAAGAGATGGGGAGCTACGCAGTGTTTGTCTGTAAATAATTTTCTTTTTGCCACTGAGACACAAACTATTTCAGTCCCACAAACAACAAAGACAGAGATAAAACAAAGGCTTAATTTTAGAGGCTGTACAGATTGTTACAACAAATATTCACAAACTGAATCTTTTCACAAAGAGGCTCTTTCTGTAGCAAAGCTGTCAGGAACACAAACCTGCCTCTCTGAAAAAGAAGAAACCCTGCTGAAAATCTAAGCAAGCTACCAGGCAACCAAAAAGAAGAAAACATTTTTTATTTCCTCCGCTGTTGTAAAACGTACTCATCTGCCTGATATGATATTCATGATTGCAGTTACACAAGCTGGCTGCCTAAGAAACGGCATCATAAAAACATCAAGTGCTTGTAAAATAAATCCTGTAATTTACTGCTTCTGTAACGTCAGTGAACAGAAGCTCAGACTCGTTTGTATCGGTGAGGCCTAACCTTTCACATCCTCGTCCTCCACGGTGGTGTTGCTGCTGTCTGACGACTCCTGGAGAAGAAAACAAATTAACCAATCACTTTGTGTTCAAGCACAGCAGGGGATTCACACTGAGCAGGATTCACATAAAAACATCTGTCACACAAAGGATAAACAAGGTAAATCTGCAGCGGCGGAACACAGGTCAGCAGGGGGCGCATCCTGTCATGACACATCATGAACAGCAGCGCATCTATTACATGTGGAAACCGTTCACAAGAGGAAGCCAAAAGTTATGAACATGATTCTTACTTATGTTAGTAAGAATCATCGTTAAAACTGTGACATCAAATCAAACTGTAAAATCTGTGCGACTTTTGACCTTAAACTTTTGACCTCCAGTATCTAACTTTTATTAAAAAAAATTCTTTTTACGCATTTGTTAAAACTGTCACTATGTCGTGATAGCATATGAGACAGATAATCTGTGGAAAAAACTCGAGCTCCTCTGCCTTCTCCCAGTGCTCCCAGTGCTAACCAGAAACAACCAATCAGAGCCAGAAGGCGGGTCTTAGTGTTGTCAGTCACCCTCCATGTGGCTCGTCCACTCCTCCCCTTCCTTTGCTTCCTCTTTGCTAAGCTGCAGCTTCTGTCTGATAGCAGAGCCTGCAGTGAATACTCAAGCTGGTTAACATGGCCACCGATGAGTATTCCTGTCGCAATAAATCACATAATAAATTAAAATGACCTCAATAATTTTCATTTGGACGATTTATCTTCTTTCCCTTTTTGCTCTCTCTTTCTACCAAAAATTGGATGATGAAAGTCTTCCATCTGGTGCTTTGGTCTGAACGTCAATTTTATTAACAGAGACTTCATAATTCATTTTATTTGTTGTTTCTGTTGTTTTGTTTATTAATTTTTATATGTATAAAATGTTTTCCAGTTCCACACCTAAATGTCCATTAAAATTTAAGGTTTATTGATCTATGAGAATGTGTTCTTGCATTATTATCCCATCACAAGATTGCTTGAAAATGATCTCAAAACAACATAATTTTTGTTTACCGTCAATATTTTGTTACTGCGACACATCTACCAGATTTTCCTGCAATGGCAAGTGGTTTCTTAGCCATTAGCACATTTAGCAGTGTGTAAATGAGGATGACTGACAGCGCTAAGACCCTCCTCCTGGCTCTGATTGATTGTTTTTGGTCGGGAGCTGTGCATTTTTGTAGGCAACAATAGTAGCTCAAGGATGAAGTGGTGGAAATCTACCTTTTCACAGATTACTTGTCTCATATTACACTATAAGACTATAGTGACAGTTTTAAGAACTTTTTTATACATAAAAGTTACATATTGCAGCTTTAAACACTTTCTGCCTTTCTGAAACTTTAAACTGGAGGAGGCTTTTCTACCTTTCTCAAAATCATAAGCAGACAGACGAGCTTCTCACAGGAAGATTGGCTGTCATCCCTGGCAGAGCGGCACGCCGTTCGGATATATTTATCCTCCTGTCTGTCTGCCTGCCTTTCTGTCACTCCTTTCGCCAGAAGAGGAGTTTCTGATTTCCAATTAGCAGAATAAATGGGTCTAAATTCCCCTGCATGTACAGGGTGCTGAGAGACTCCATGACCTGATTAGTGAGTGCACACGTTCACCAGCAGCTTCAAGAGCACAAAAGTGGATTTTTATAGCCTTTAAAAGAGCAGCCGGTGACCTGAGCAGAGGAAGAAAGAGCAAGGAGGATGTTAACTGCATTTCTGCCAAGAAGAGGGGGAGAAAACTAACATTTGTTAGGCTCTAAATATCTGATCACACCTTCTGTTTGTTTCTTTGCACATTTTGCAATTTTATGACTCATATTTATAAAGTAGTTTATCAGCATTCTGTCCTAAAATCATTAGATGATAGATTGACTTTATTACTAAAGAATAAGTATTCTGCTCTAAATCAGATGGGTGTCAAAAACTTTAATGTTTCCTTTGAGTATGAAACAAGTTTATAAAAACCGGATGTCACAGAAAACTCAGTCTTGCCTGGGTGGAAGAGATCTTTCTGCAAACTCATGCAGATTCATGCACAACCTCCTAATACATACCATGTAAAAACATGTTTTCTGTAATAACTACGGTACTATCAGAAGTTACATAAGCTGAACAAACATAAGAGCACGTTTACGTGCAATACAGATCTGTGACTCTACAGTACATGAGAGATAAGAATTGGATAAATTGTCTCACTGATACAGTTAAACCTCACTGAAATATGAAATTGTATTTGAATAAGCTGAACAAATATGGACAGACTTTGGATCAAAGTGTAGAGTGTACAGAATTGATTAATGCCAGTTTGTCAAATAAAATTTAAATAACACTTACTATGATTTTAGAAAAAAGTGGAAATGAATTAAATTCTTTTCACTTTTTCCAACACAAGATAGATATTAGCAATAATTTCACTTTTTTTGTTTAAGCATGCTGTATACAAAATAAGGAACTTTTTAAAGAACACAGATAAATAATTGTGGAGAATTTTTTTTTTTTTTTTTAACTCTGCCATTGAATATTCTAATACCAGTTCATCTGGATTACAATGATGCATTATTGACATTAGAGCCAACAATGCAGGCGAGTTGAATGGAACCATTAAAGCAACTTGGGTCCATTAACACAACAACAGAACAACAAGCTGTCTCCATGTCACTCCGCTTTAATTCAGTAATTCGTGCAAAATTAGCCTCCAACAAGTACTGAAAACACACACGGAAAAACTTTTTAATAGGCTAAAATTTCTGTATTAAAAACCATCCTTGGTTGGTCTTGTGACTGAACACTAGCATTTTAATTTGTGACTATGGGTAATCAATCCATAAACAAACAAATTTCACCTTTCGTTCCTAGTTAACGAAGTAAGCATAGCTAACTTTTCAATTATACTGTAAATTAGGGAAATGCACCTGCATGTAGGGGACACATTTATGAGGAAGTTAGAGTAAAAAAAATCCTGAACTAAAAGCCAGGCAGGAGCAAATAGTTTGTTTGTAAGCAGAACTTCATAAAAAGAAAAATTCACAGCAGATCTTCCTGCTGCAGGTCTGTTTATTTACAAAACTGGTTTACAACAAATACACATGCAGAGGTAAGAAACATTTTAGCTAATCTCAGCTTTTTTAAATAAAGCATAAATATCAGGAGTTCAATTCCTACCACACTCACACAAACACTAAATCCACACACAATGCAGTGGTGCACTCACAGAAATGCATGTTAAAAACATGTAAAAAGGATAGGAGAAGGAAGAGGAGGAGAATGGGGAAAAAAAGGATGAAGAGTGAGGTCCAGACTTGGGAATGGTGAATACCTTTGTCCCGTCCACCGGATTATGGATGACAGTTGTCTGAGGTTCCTGGAAGAAGAGGAGGGGAGGTGGAAGAAGATGGAGGAAACGTGAGAGAAAGAGCAGAATATGAAGTAAATGTAGAGAGAAATGGTAAGTAAAGAAAAAAAAAGAGAAACAACAGAAGGAAACGCTGGTGGAGGAGATGGGGGTAAAACCCTCCAACAAAGCGACAAAGTGGGTGGGTGAGCTGAAAACTGTAATTTGGAGTCAGCTCTGCTCCCTGCAGACTAACGAACGAAGAACAGACACAGTCATCCAACCAAATTGCTTAAAATCACCACATCAAACTAGCTTTCAACTTCAAAGAATACGCTACACCAAACTACCCAAGGACTTTTGTGCAAGTAAAGCACAGATTTCCCCACAGCATGCATTATAAAAGTCAACCAACTGCACCCTTTTTTAAACCTGAACTTATCTGACTCTGTTGTAAAACAGCAGGAACATATTTCTGGACCAGCCAGCTGTGCATGTAGAAGTTTGACCTCCATGTTCTCAATGACACAAACAAGCAATGAACCATGTGGATTGTCAGAAATCTAAAGGGAAGAATCAGCCAGCTCATTTTTTATGCATGAAGTGCTCTGTGACATAGATCTCACAAGGGGTTGGCAAACCCTGCACAAAAACCCCCAACACACCCCAGGATAAGAAATAAATAAGAAAAAAATCAAGCAGATTTAACACCCTCGATTCAACAGAGATGATAGACCAGAGAGAACGGTCATTTCATGATTATATTCTGGAAACAAATACAGCTCTGGAAGAAATTAAGAGAGCACTGCAAAATGATCAGATTCACTGATTTTCCTGTTAGTTGTATATGTTTGAGTAAAATTTAATATTGCTTTTTTTATTCTATGAGCTACCGACAACATGTCTCCAAAATTCCAAGCAAAATTTGTATTTATTTTCAGAAAATGAGAAATAGCCAAAATCACAAAATAGATGCAGTGCTTTCAGACCTCAAATAATACAAAGAAAACAAGTTCATATTGATTTAGAAACAACAATACTAATGTTTTAACTGAGTGAGAGTTCAGAAATCAGTATTTGGTGGAATAACCATGAGGTGTTCAATGGGGTTCAGTGCAGTGAGCACTTAATTTTTTCCATAGTTGTAATTCTGAAACACTGCTTTCAATACCACAACTAAATGCCGTAAAAGACTCAAAAATTGGGCTGAAACGATTAATTGGACTAATCGATTATTGAAATACAGTTGTCAACTAACTTAGTAACCAAATACTAATTGTTAACTGGAGTATAAAGACTCAAAAAGGCAATTTGTACAAAGAACAACAAGCTCAGAGCAGTAACTGAGCCAAAATTGTACAAATATATACTCAGTACATGTTGCATTTAAGTTTAAGATAAAAAAAAGAAAAGACCTTTGTCTGTTAATCTATTCTACCTAAAATACCAGGTGAAGCTTTAGCTTCAAATACTGTAAAAAGTATTTTTATAAAGCACCTTTTGCTATGTAATTATGTGGTTAATTTAATAAATAATAATAATAATCAGATCAGCCGTACACTCTATTAATGTTAAGTCAAGCAGAATTTTTTTTATCCTGCAAATACATCTTTGCAACAAAAAAAAACCCTCAGGCTTTCACAATAGGAATTGTTTTATTTTGGAAATAAAATTTTTATTTTTCTGTTTAGAAAGGAACTAAATGATTTGTTTATTTGCATCTTTTAATGTATTTGTAAGCTTGTATAAAAAAGGATTAAATGAAAAATTTGCAGAAAGATTAATCAATATATTAATTGATAAATAAAATGAGTACGGTGTTGCAAAAACAATGCACCGTTTCAGACGTCACACATCTCTGTGTAACAAACATTAGGCTCCCCCTGAAACGAAAATGCTGCATTGTTAGAGCTTGACTTCTTCACTTTTGTGACTTGCAGTCCAACACTATTTCCTTCTCATTTCTGCAGGCCCTGATTCCTCATGACTCAACTCCTTTAACTGGTTTTTTATTCCCTCCCTCCATTTTCTACAGCTGTTCTCACTCTTCACTCGACATACAGTAAATCAGAACCCATCAGAGCCCTCCATATCCTCTACAGCACTCCTCTCCCTGCGGGAAGTGACACCTCTCTCATGACCAATCATTACTCGTCTCTCTCCTCTCTTTCTCTTTCTGTGATGCTCTGGGTGTCGCCTAGGCAACCATCTCCTAGGGAAACAAGCAGTGATGGCAACTCGGATGATGATGGTGGCAACGATGAGTGAGAACAAAGTACCTGGGATGTACTGGGAATGCTGATGCCATTGTATGATCCGATGGAGGGAGAGAAGGAAAGAAGTGCCAATGACCTCACTTAGGTTCAATTAAACTGATTCAGTTTAAAAAACAAGACAGAACTGTTTTGAAATATGTATTGCAAATTCCTCCACCGGATTCTACAGCTTCCAGGTCAGATGATTAGAGGTTTGTGGAAGTGAAAGCAATCTGCTCCTGATTGGAAAAGATGAAACGCTAACTAGTTTGAGACCCTGGCAGAAAAAAACAAACCTCTGGCCCTCCAAACGCTCTCAGTTCCTTTCAAGGATCAGAGAATCTGTCTGTTCTACAAAACAGGCTTCAGTGAACATTTAATTTATTTATTTTTTACAAGAGTCTTAAGCTCTTAAATGTAACTCTCCCCTTAAACTCTCTACGCCTGAGCTTAGTGCATAAGTGGACTTCACAGCCACACATGAGCAACACACAGCCTGGTTTAGAAACACGCTCGTGTGGCTGCACGTGTTGCTTTTTACTCAGCAGAGTAGAAGATATTATAGATTATTATTACATGCTCAGCTGTGTTACATGTCACAGTTGGTGAGCTCATGAGAGCAGCATCTGAAGCTATGTTTCCACCCATTTATAACTGTGGTCTGCAGGGGATAAGTGGGAATATAGTAGCTGGCAAGTGTATTTCACAAGTTGAAAGAATATACAGGACCTACTTTTAGAAAAGTAGAATTAAAAAAAATAAAACCCCAATTTCAATGTGGATTTATAACAGAAATAATGAATTTTTCTGCAGCTTCAGAAGAAAACTGAAGGGCAAAAAATATTTTCCAAAACTTTCTGTTTTCACCTGGTGAAGAAACTGTACTAATGCTGAAATAATTGAAAGGATTGTTGAAATAATAGTCATCTATTTTTCCTGGTCTTCAACACCAGCTTAAAAAAAAAACAGAAGGTAGATATTAGTACTTCACTGATTTGAGATTTTGGAAAATCACTGCAACTGAAATCATGTCTTTGGTATTTTCTGCCAATTTTATAATTGTCTTAATATTTTTACCACACTTAATTTTATTTCTTGCTTCATCATTTTTCTACCTATGATGTTATTATGATTGTTGTGAAGGCTTTGGTCAACTAAACTTGTTGTAAATGTAGTATATAAATAAACTTTGATTTGACTTGAACTAATTTAGTAATCGACTGATCGTTAACTGGAACATATGTAGTCAAAACTATGCCATTTGCTTAAAGAACAACTTATTAAGAGAAGTAATTAAAACAAAACTGCACGAAATATTTACATTTTGCATGTAGGATATAATAAAATATATGTTATCCATTAAAGAAGTGGAATAGTTATAGTTTCACCTGGCTAAAATTATTTTAAAAATATCTTATTAGGCACATTTGCTATTAGTTAATTATTATTTCCATTGCAAAAATAATCACTGCATTGTGTTGTTAGAAGCATTTTTTGTTGCAGATGCATTCTTTGCAACACATGACCAAGCATTCACTAAGTGCATTTTAGCCAATAAAATATTTATTTTGCAATTAATTTGTTTATTCCCCCCATTGGGACTAAATCCTAATCTGATTTGTACCAGGTTAAAACTTTACAGAATGGCTGCTGATAACAAGCTTTAGGACAAAGAGCACACACACAAAATTGAAGAAGCTTCTTGTTGCAGTTTCCATCTCAATCCATCAGATTTGAAACATAAACAAAAAAGATTGATTGAGATGTTATTTGACTGAAGTTTGTGTACCTTTAGATAGTTTTGCTACAGTAAACACACACTGGAAGTCCCTGCAGGCTGTCAGTGTCCAGTCATTTTTAGAAAACTTACACAGACGGGCAAAATGCCACAGCGGCACAAAACAAACCTGAGCGCAAGTCACACAGCATCCCCAGCTGCCACATGGAAATGTCTCCTGACACTACCTGCTGATTTAAAACCTAACCAGCCGATGATTACCTTCAACTGACGGATGCACACAGAAGTAAACACAAACAGGGAGCAGTGGGGAGAAGACAGAGGGCTTTAAGGCACAAACACACACACACACCCTGACTGAGGTGAAGGGAAGTTGGGAGGTAAATACCAGAGCAGGTGAAGGGATGTTTCCTTTGGGACTGGTGACTATGCTGTTTTTGGTGCTGTTTGTCTGAGGCTGTGCAGGAAAGGAGAGGAAAAGGGAGGAGACACAACAAGAGTGTTAACAACAGCAAGAGGGGGTGTCCATGCAGGTGTGTGTGTGTGTGTGTGTGTGTGTGTGTGTGTGATTGCTCACTGTACCAGTGTGAAGTCATTTTTTGTGCAGAAGTCTTGAATCATCCTTCAATTGTTCATTTTGCTCCCAAGGAGACAGACTTTCTAAAGTCAATATTTGTTCCACGTTTTCTGAGGTTCCTTCCAAGCTGCTCCTTTTTCACTCCTTTTCAGATAAATATGTGACTTTATATATAGAGAAGGGATTATTTGTTCTTTATACTCAACTTTTTTCATCAAGTAGCATGTTTGCTCTGTGCTTTTTATTTTGATAAAAGTTTAGACCATATGATTTTATCCATAAATAAAGATAATCTGTAAACATTTGGTACATTAAAATGCTGCTGAACTAAACCAGCAGAAATCTGCAAGACAGTCCTCAAAAAACCCCAGAACACAACAGAAGTCAGTTGTACTTTTGTAAATTCTTCAGAGAAGCAGTTCTTGCTTCACTTCTGCTTTTCAAAGATGCACGGTTGTATAATTGCGCATCTGTTTGCACCCATTTTCCCATGCAAGTGTAAATGTTGAGTTATGAGTTATTAAAACTGAGTGGAAAAAGCAGCAAAAGTCCAAATAAAAATATTGAAAGACCCTCAAAACACCTGGGAAACGATCAAGATAATTTTTAGTAGATTACAAGACATTTTAGCTTTTTGAAAGCAAAACTAGTAGAAAAAAAAGAACTACACTGCAATGCATATACATGTTTATTAGTGTTTTTGGTAAAAATGAGTAAAAAGTCCTAAAATAAGTTAATGTTTTATTCTGTGACATAATCTCACATTTGTGTCAATTAAACAACATGTACCATTCCTGTTTTGAACAGTAAGAATCTGTGTTACACATTACTAAAAAAATGTCCTCAACACTACGATCAATTTAAAAAAGTGTAGCATAATCTGAAATATGCTTCAGTTATATTCACCTTTTAGGATTTGTTGGGGATGCCATCAATTGTAGAGCTGGTAATTTTGATTAAAACAAAATTCCTTTATAGGATTTTTCTATTTGGAAGAAATGAACTCCAAATGTTGGATTTCTCTAAATCTTTTAAGCTACTGCAACAACAGAAGTGTTTATTTTAAAGTTGTTGTTGTTGTTTTTTTACCACAAATCCCAATAAAACTGCAGAGTTCTGCACATGCATGTTAGCAAATGTTTTTTTTTCATATAATTTTTTTTTCAATAGATGTGTAATGAAAATCTCCATATAAAGAGATGGAACATAATCATATGTGAATGACCTCACAAGCATAGCAGGATAAAAATAGGTGCATATCATATACAGTGTGGAGTCCAGAAAGTAGAAGACCGCTGCAGGGGTAAACAGTGAACATTATCTTAAATGTTATTTCTACAAACTGGTATGGTTAATGATAATGAGAGGGTGACATCATCTCACTGTCACCAGTGACGCCCCCCTGTTAAGGGTTACACATAGCAACCATTCAACAATGCTTTTTGGCCTTGAACCTCCTTTCTTTTCTCCCTAAAGCTTTGATGAAATGCCGTTTAGAAGGCCACACATCAAAGAGCAAACACTTTCTTTCTAGATCACACTGATCATAGAGGTTTGGCATCGAATCTACATTAATCCTGCTGGGAGAAAATATCAACTTGAAATTGCTAAGTGGAGCAGAATACTGGGAGTGGAAGTGAATCATCAAAGTGAGTCACTTTTAGAAAGTCAGCTCCCATTACATAAAATCTTAACCATGCAAATCTGTTCCGTCTCAGCAGTTCCTACTCATCGGTGCGAGGTCAAGCGAGGTCAGAGTTTGCTTAATGCCAAGAATTGTGTGAAGTAGGAGTGAAAATTTTAAAAGGGAGGAGAAAGAAATATTTCAGAAAGTGGGGAAAGTTTCGGCGAGCTCGAATCTGAGCCAGTTAATAAAGAACATTGGAGGTTAAATAAAGACTTAATTTCACTTTCAAGTCTCAAGTTCTGTAATTTGCTATGCTGAGTCATAGGTGGTTTATAACACGGGTGTCCAAAGTGTGGCTCGGGGGTCATTTGTGGCCCTCAAAGTGATTTTGTGCAGCCACACTACAAAAAATGGCTGCTCAAAGTTGCAGGTTGATGTAGTTAAACTAACAATTAAATGTTGACTGCCTTTCTAAAAAGATACAGAGAAATAAAATATGACAAGGTACTTATTTAGTTAAATTTCATAGTAAACAGGACAACAAATATTCAGCAGCTTTTACTCAGACTTCGTTGCACCCTTTTAGAAAATGCTAGTAAACAAAATAAAAAAGGATAAGTTTTAAAGAAAGAGCGACACATATCCTGTTTACATTGATGAAACTAAACATAAAAATTCAAAGATAATAAAAAACAATGCACATTTCAGATATAATTTGGACATTTTTGTTTGCTTTGTTTTATTAAATAAGGCAAATCTGCTGGATTTTATGTTTTAGATCTACAATCATTTACATTTTGTGGCATTTGGTTACTTTCAACTTGACAATTTTGGCCACAAGGCAAAAAGTATGGACATCTCTGGTTTATATCTGATTGAAATTATTAAGAGAAGTGTGTGTGTGTGTGTGTGCGTGTGTGTGTGTGTGTGTGTGGGTTCATATGTTAATGTGATCTGCCGTAATATGGCATTTAAACACCAGTTAACTGGCACAGGACAGGAAAGGAGAGAGCAGGCCAGCACATAGAAGCAGAAAAAAACATAAAACACAAAACAGCCATTAAAACAACAAACTTTCCCATGCAGTAAACTCAAATGCAAATATTCCCAAACAAATTCCTCCTTTCACACAAACATAGCATCAACCAAGCCCATCTTCATCGGATAAATGATTCCTCATCAGCGCAACAATCTGTGAGGAAGACGATGAACTCCAGCAAAATCAGCGTTTCAATCGAACCATGTTAGTGGCTCAATATCTTCTTCATGTCATTTCACAAAAAGCTCACAAAAGGCTAAATTAATTTTGCTAGAGAAAATTAATTATCTTCACAGGTTTCAAGCCTCTAATGACCAAAACGACAGTCTCTGATCAGATGTATCAGATGTATTGCATTGCTCCAGCTTCTGAAATCAAAGCATGTTGTTTTAGGTGAAGCCACAAACAGTAAACAATTTCTTCTCTTCAGAACATCATTGAACAATTGTAATCAAGTTTTTTTTTCTCTTTTACCTCATTTTCAGTGTAATAAACATATGTACTTTTGAGAGTCAATCACTTAGATATTTAGAGTCAAGTTTTAGGTTTTTAGGAGTTGAGCCCAAATCCAGTTATCACTCTCTAAGGTACGAGTGCAAGTCACATGACTTAAACATGATCCAAGTCCAAGTTTCAGATAGAGTTCCCATTTAATACAATCTGTTTACCTTCTGAGTTGCTCTAATCCTTACAATCCTTGTATTATAAGAACAAGTACTGTCTAAACGTTTTTCTTCTGAAACTTTGTGCCTCATCTTGACTGGGTCAGTTGATAAAAAAGAATTTCAGAGAAGTGGCTCCTGTTGCAACTCAGAAGCAGCGTGTAAAACATAAATTACACTCAAATAAAACCTTTGTAATTTGGCAATGTACTGACACCGGCTTTCAAACAGAATGAAAGTGAAGGAGAGATGAATAAAGCAAAAGAAAGTCAGTTGAAAAGCATGACCAAAAAAGGAGTGACAGCTCAAATGTGTAATCAGCGTGCTCACCATGTACTGGACAGTCGAGCTGGACTTGCGTTTCTGTCCTCAGGCAATTGATGAGATGGATTTATTGATGGATGTGGAGATGATCGGTAAAAAGAAGAGGTTGGGAGAAAATAAAACAAGCAATGATGACGACTGAAGATTAAAACACAACTTCTGTCCACAAAATGAAGAGCAAAAATCATGAAAAGAAGGCCGTCTTTAGAGAAGTCTGACTTGAAAGCTCTTGCTAAAGAAAGGTGGTGCAAGCAAGAAAGGAATGACATCAGGGAAAAGTTGCATGAGAAGGAAGTTTGCGAAACAGGGGGGTAAACGCACACAAAAAAAACGACCCTCTCTTCTAACTACAGGAAACAAGATGGCACTACAAAAATTGAACAAGTGAATAGAAAATTATTTATAATCAATAGAAACTTAAGATTTCTAGGTTATTTCATAATAAATATAGATACACAGCAAAGATACAAAATCTTACAGTTGAAATTAGACAAAACTTTCTGATTCAGCAAGAGATAGGAGCTTGTTTTAAGCAAATTATTTCTTAAATTGATTCCACTGGCAAATTATTTCAATTATAACATGACATTTTTCCCATGTTATAAGTGGAGCTAGTCGTTTACCTTTTGTTCAATATTAAGAAATCGTTGACCTAAAACAAGCTTATATTGCTTGCTAAAAGGTTACTTGTCTTAATTCAGCATAGTAAAATATTTGCACCAGAAACAAGACCAAAAATACTTGGTAAGATTTTGTATTTTTGCAGTGAAACCTTTAATTGAAATTTCTGGCAGCAGAGGAGGCTAAAGGTGCTAAAGGGCAGCTAATGCCAAAGAGAGGCCACCTGCAAGCGCTGGACAGGTGCTTCAGCTGAGAAGCATCAGGTGCTATTATGCATTAATGAACCAGCAGGGGCAAAAAACGGAAAGTGGAAAACGAATGAGGAGGCCCCAAAAACATGAGGACATGTGGAGGAAGGAAGAAGAATCGAGGCAAAGAGAGGAGAAAAAGGATGAAAAGCGGGGACATTAGCAAATGAAGAGGACGACTTTAGAAATGCTTCGGGGCGAGTGTGTGGGGAGCCTGTTGCTAGGCGATGAGAGCGCCACATTGGAAGTAAGAGTCTATTTCTGTCGTTTGAGTTTCCAGGGTCCAGACTGGCAGCTATTCCTGGAACCGGAGTCACATTCCCTGCTGAACCGAACGAGCAGGAAGGGGAGCGTTCACTCACACCAACACACACACTTAACACCGACACCCACGTTTACACACTCTCCAAGTGCAGGCACGCTCACACCCACATTTTCACTTTCTGGGTGTCTGTTTTTTTAAAAGGCAAACCGGACATATTGACAAACGCACACCTGTGCAAACTCCAACATAACGAATAGCTGAACAGTATGTTCCATGCTTCGGCGCCATGCATGCAGACGCGCTGATGGGAGCTGTGTGTGGGATGTGTTACTGTGGAGTGTCTCCGTGAGCGTGGGATGGCGAGAGATCTTCATTAAAGGATGAGCGGAAACATGGGGTTAACGACCAGATGGGGTGAGGAGGAAAAGGAAGCAACGAAAGGGAGAGGAAGTGATGAAATGAGGAGGGCTAACAGATGGTTATATTCAATAATGAAGACGCAGATAATGGTAGGATTCAAAATAAGAAGGGGCAATCAGAAGGATGGACTAATGGGAGCAACATGCAGAGCAGATGTGCATCCAGATAAGAGCTGTTTTTAAATTAAAATGCATCTAAAACTGCCTGATGTAAAACTCACAAGCCCTCGTTTGGATACACACAAGTAAAAAACAAGCCAAGACAATACATCTGTTTTTGACAAAAACGAAAATAAGCAAGAGCGAAAAAGCGAAGAGGAAGAAAAGACCGACTCTAACAAGGACAAACAGAGAAGAGAAAGAAGGCCTTAAACGTCTGAGGGAGACAATAAAGTCTTACCTTAACATCTGCCTTTTTGTTGAGCAAGGTCTTGGCTGCTGCAGGGATGAATGTAAAAATAAAAAAACAGTTAAACAGTCAGAATTTCTGAGATGATTTTGCTTTGATTAATTTTTCAAAGACAACACTCGCAGCATTTTTAAGATTTATTGTTCTCATTTGATCTTTGTAGTTGAGCTGCAAAATATTCTAAATGAGAAATGTAATCAAAGTGTGCTGTTTCTGTTGGGCAATTTTACTGCATGTGTCATGAAAGATAGATTTCTATTTCATAAGGTAGATGGACTTCTGCTCACACCTGACCTAGATATTATAGAGAGGATACAACACAGAGGAGAGACAATGGAAAATGTAGGTTAATCATAGAGCCACATTTTCCTAATATTGTACAGCTCAACTTTCTAGTCAATCATTGTTTTTAATGAAGCAAAAATCAGCAGCTGTAGCCTTAGTTAGACATTGAAAAACTATTTTGGGGTACCTTCCAGTTAAGAAATCACACCTACATCCAATTTCCATCACTATTTTAAGTTAGTGACTCATTTAAAAGTCCAACTCTTCTTGATGTTGCTTCCTTTCCAAACAGCATGCACTTCACATAAAATGTGCTTTTATTGGCAAAACTGAATACATCTGGGGTTTTGATGAGTCTTTTCGTTCCATAACTCAAACGGAAATGGATGAGAAGTTAATGTAACTGGAATTTCAAGTGTACTTTCAAGCTGGAGAGCTGTTCTAGGGGTGAATAAGAAAAATAATAATAATGTTGTTGTCAGTGAAATAAAAAGTACCTCGACTCTAATGTTCCCCTCGGGACGAGAAGAAAGCTGAAACAAAGATGGCGACCACCACACACAGCGGCCATGTAAACCCAACAATAAGCCCTGCCTGTGGAGGCCTTAAGGAGGATTAGTTTTCAGTCTGCTTTCTAATTAAGGGTAAAGAGGGAAGGGGTGAGATGGGAATAATACTTTAGACTCGGTTCTCTGATGAATATTAAAACGAACAATCCCTCGCAACAGCTAATGGAAACTATGAGCAGTCTGCAAGGTAGTTCTGTTCAAGAATAGATAGAAGGAAGTCTGACTGCTTTGAATTAACGTTTCCCCCAGAGGGGTTCAAAATCTAAGCCAGACACGTTGGTGGAGCGAGTCGAGCCAGAACACTGCAAAAACACTGAATCTTACCAAGTATTTCTGGTCTAGTTTCTAATGCAAATATCTTAGTGCACTAGAAATGAGACAAAACTAACTTACAACTAACTTTCCGCCAAGATATCACGTATTGTATTAAGTCAATAATTCCTTACTATTGATTTAAAAAGTACTAGTATCTCAATGTTTTTTGATACTGGCTTAAACAGGATGAATTTTTGAATACATGAATAAAAATGTTGGACTTGTACTTGTAAGATAGTTTTGTCTTATTTCAAGTGTACTAAGATATTTGTCCTTGAAACTAGACCAAAAATACTTGGCAAGATTCTGTTTTTTTGTAGTGAATATTAAAGCAATCGTTAAATATTTAATTAAAGTTAAAATTTGGATTCTTTTAAATGTGTCAGCATGTTATTGTGAAAGAGAAGTACATAGATAAACTTAACTGCACTATATCAGGCATACCATCATTGTAAAATATGTACACTATAACCTAAAGGAGATAAATCTTTTCCTGTTGGTACATTTAAGTGAATAAAACATGACCTGCTGGTTAAGGTGTCACTCTCAGGTCTTTCCATGGATGAAATCTTTTCAAGTGGCTGAGTGCAGTTTCAAGTCTAATCAGATGCAATCACATCAGCATCCCGCCAGTTACGTAAAACCACTATTTCTGGAAGTCTGGCATGTTTTCCCTTCTTTTCCTTCTCCCGTTTTGCATCTCCCTCATTCCTCTCGTTCTCTGAACATCTTGCTCCCTGATTTTTTTTTTTTGTCTCTAAACATGTTCCAAAAGTAGATATAGAGAAAAATTTGGATTTAATAAGCTCTTTTATGGAACTAGACTTTAAGCATATGTTTGAATATTTTTAAATCAAGAATTTATTTAAAAAAAAAAAAAAACAGGCAGAGAGAAAAAACAGACAGAGAGAAAAAAAACAATAAAAGGGAAGCAGAACCTTTCCCATTTTTTCCTGGCTTTCATGTCTGCCTCACTGATCACCTCATGCTTGATGTAAATTTTCATATTCAGCAGTAAAGAAGGGGGGAGAAGGCAAAGGGAAATGATAAGTAAGCACAATATTATCCAAATAGAGGAGAAAGTGAATGCACTCTGTTCCCAAACCCTGCCTGCTTCTGAAGGAGAAGAAACGGGGTCAGAAAAGAGTCAAGTTCATGCTCTCCTAATCTCTGGTGGTTTGTTAAGAGGAGAGGACTTGAGAGACAAGAGAAACGGTAAAGTGGGGGGGATGAGCGAAAGCAGCCTCACTGAGCATCCAGACGTTAGAGATGCACATTAAAGACAATTTTAGACACAGAGCAAAGTGAGGGAGCTCTGAGGAAACCTGAAAAATCAGAAAATACGGGAGGTCATTTGATACTGGAGGAGTGGGGAAACAGGGGAGGACGGGGGTGGGGGGGCGCTCCTTACCTTGCCAAAAATGACACATGAAGCGAGAAGAGAGAGGAAGAACAGATTAAAAACAAAACGAACAAGAATCCGTCAAAAATAGCACGATGCATCACTGCAGGAACAGAGCAAGGATGGGCATGGATTCACATTAACAGGCTGGAACAAGCTGCACTCAGGTGCAAGACTGCCTGGAGTACCCTCTCATTAAAACAGCATTTACTGAGCTGCTACATGGTGACTGCATGTGTGTGTATGATGCACAAAATAGAACAAGTCCTTCAGTAAGCTGGTGAGGCAGATCACTATAAATATTTGAGTGGAGCCTCATGGAAGCTGAGGGACACGGAGAGGACCGAGGGGTCCCGGCGGACCACCAAAACAAGGACACAGCCACTACTTACATCTCCTTAGCTGACAGCAAGGCTGTCATGTTGGAGAGTTATTACAGTGTGTGTAAGTGGTTTCCATCGACAGAGACCAGCTCAGACAGAAAAAAAAAATAAACGTTTTTTCAAGAACAAGCTTGGGTACAGATCCAAGTTTTACTGTACATCATTAGAAAGGTCTGAGTGATCTACAAAGATTAATTGTAAAAACCAAGAATATCTCAGAAGACTTAGCTATGATCACACATGCACCTTATGAAGAGTTTGTTGTGATTAAAAACTAGAAAACGTAGCTGGGAAAACAAAAACAACAACTGTAGCCCAGAAATCCACTTATTATATAAAATTCACATCTTGCACATTTGTATACTTCCACTTGAGTCTCAACTGCTTCTTAACACAGCCCAAGAGCTTAAACTAAAACCTCCCAAATTTTTAAGTCACAACTGACGGACACTACGCCGTTACCTAGCAACCCTAACAGAGCCCGAGAACATTTGGTCAGCTGGTTTTCCCGCTGCATGTGCTGTACAATGGCTGCTGGAAAAGTGTTTTGTTTTTGTCTTACCATCCAGAAACCATTTGCTACATTCTTGTTAGTTGTGCAGGAGGCTCTATTGTTGCTTTTCAAAGATGTACAGGTGTATAACTGTGCATCTGTTTGCAGCCATTTTCACATGAGAGTATAATGTTGAGTTTGGGGGTGGGGGGTGTGGCCAGCAGCACCTTATTTGGATTTAAAGAGACAAAGGCCCTAAAGCAGCCCATTTTGAAAGCTCAAAACAGGCAGATCTGAGGAGACTGAAATCTTATTCTATAATAATGATTTTGTGCAAAAAATATAAACGTGTTTTATATAGTCCATAATCCTATCCTAACCTGTTCAAGGAAGCATAAGAGATCATCTTTAAGATACCCAACTTCACAATTACCCACAACTTTGTGTTGTTTAATTAATGAAATCCCATCAAAGTCTATGTTTGAAATGTGACAAAATATGGAAAAGATCAATGGGTATAAAAAAACATCACAAAGCTCTGTAGTACTAACAATCAGCATGAACTGGGTCAGTATTATAGTCCTATATTGGTCCAACTGAACCGGATAAAGAATCAACGGATCGTCTTTGGTTCAGACAGTCTCAACAACAATCCTTGACAGGCATATTACAAACAACTGCGAATTTGACAAGGTCAGAAATTTAGTCTCAAAGGAAGTTGTTTTGGTCTTTCTTTGAGTTTATGAAGCATTAAAGTCCCAGACTGTGTTCATACCATGCTTCATCTTACAGAGGTCTTTCTTCATCATATTTAGGCTAATCAAAGTAAAATAGATTGTAATCACATTTCCACTGACTGAAAAGTTTCTCTGTAGGCATGCCAATATAAAAAATATGCTAAGAAGTATTAAAAGCTCCATTGACACCATTAAAAGGTCAAACGGAGGTCAATAAACAAACATCCTAAACGTTTTTGACTATGTGAGCATGCCCAGTCTTGCATCATTTGCAGTGTTCATCATGCACCAAAAATCCCTTTTGTGCAGCAGCGCATGCACCAGTCCAGTGCCCCATGCAGCATTCACTGGCAGCTCTCGGGCAGTTCCATCCTTTAAACGTTGCAGGGGGTGAACTTTCCAGTGTCATTGTCCGACAGAGAAAAGAGAAGAGAGGGAGAGAAGAGTGAAGAGAACAGCTGAGATGGGAGTGACACGGTGGGAACATGGAAACCTGATGAAAATATGGAGACGAACCCGGTGGCGTGAAGGACGAAGATGAAAATCAGAGAGGTAGAAATGTTTGATGATGGGACAAAAGAATGGATGTAAAACGAGGGGATGAGACACATGAGATGATAGGAAGAGATTGAGAGGAAACACAGGGACAGAACATCAGTCTGACTGGAGCAAGGCCATGCTCTGTATGAGAGAAGAGGACGGGATGAAATGGAGTGATGACAGAGCAGTGATCGGCACTGAAGCCACACCATCAGATCTCAGACAGGAAGTGACATGAGCGTTGACAGTAATAGCTAGGCTTTCATCCGCTATATATTATTGTAAAGAACTGATGCAAAATAATCACATAAATCTTAAATAATAAGTTACACATTAAACTAATTTAACATATCAAAAGAGATTAAATGTTTGTAATGGCGTCTAGTGGGTAAATCACTTAACTGAAAATATAAACTAGAGCTGGGGGATGTTTACAAATAAAATCTCCAATTTCTTTCATACCTTATCCATTTTTTTCTTACTTTCTTTTCTAAAAAATAACTACAAATGACAGAAAATACTTTTAAAAAGTGGCTTTTATTTCAACCATCCCTTCCATGAGTTATGTGATAGAGTATTGGGGCTAGCCAACGAGAACGTTAGTCTAATAAAGAATATAGTCATGTTATAATATTACCAGAATAAAGAACATCTTAAACTAAAGATTAAAAGTCATTTTAATGAGTAAAAAGCTTTGATGGAGTTATTAAGAGATTATATAACCACCTTTGTGTTTTTCTTCTTCAAAACACTTCAAAGTCCTGCTACTGATAATAAATTGATGCTGATATATTGAAAGATTAAATATTTCCCTATCTGTAAAAATTACACCAAACTATAACTTCACAAGATGCTCAACTTTATTTAGCTAATATTGAGACATTATTCTCATTTTATTTCGACTTTATTGTTGTAGAACTTTATTCTTGATTTACTACAACTGTATTCTTGTGATGCATTAACTTTGTTCTCATAATTTAAAAAACGCCACATAGTTGGCCTGAACTGAACGTCCAAATCAAACAAGATGGCCGCCTTGGCTATAGAAACCACAGAAGCGCATTGGTGGAAAACTAAATCTTCAAAATCAAAAATCTAATTCATCCAATAAAATCAGTTTATTGCCCAGCCCCAATATAAACAGTTTTGTATATTAATATAATATTCAATGTGTTATTCAAAGTATAAACTTAACTCAAGAGTCCATATTTTTGTCAAAAAGTAAATTTAAACATTAAAAACATTGACTTGCATGAACAGAATCAGCTGAAAAACACAATTTAGGCTAAATAATTGGATGAAAACTAAGCTAGTCCTGCATCTGATGATTCGATGACAAATGTAGTTAGCAGTGTGGTCAGCCATCATGCTCTGAACTCCAATGCTCAGGGAGAAGAAAAGGAACAAAATGAAATGAGAGTTAGAGAAAGTTTTAGAATGAGGTCAAAGATAAAAAAAAGAAATAAATAAATCAAGTGAACAGAGAAGGAGCAGAGGGGGAGCGGGGTGGCATGCCCTGGGTGCGCCACCGTGCTACCTTGTTCCACCAGCCCTGCGGTGGTGCCGGCGGCTGCAGCCACAGCTGCCGCGGCCGCAGTCACAGAGGCTGGCGCGGTGGTCTGCCTGCTGCCGACTGTTAAAAATCCAAAAACCCAGTAACACGTGAAGAAAAAGAGTTAGACATGAAAGGAGAAGGGAGAAAGGGATCAAAGAGGTGATGGAGGAGGGAATGATGGGTACGATATTCAAGACTGATGAGTGTGAGTCGGTGAGCAGGGAGTGAAGGGGAGGGGTTGGAGGACAGGAAGGGCTCACTGGTGGAGATCCATTTACGGTTCCGGTGAGAATTTTACATCAAGTCATCACTGGCAGGAATGTCATTCATTTTAGTCTTTTAAAAATTTACCTCAATCATTCTTTTCCCAGGATGGAGTAATTATAAGTCAAACTACTTTTCAAAAACAAGAGTGACCTAGTTTGAATTTATACATACATATACAGGCCTGGCATGATAACAAATTTTGCTGGACAATAAATTGTCCCAGCAGTTATTGCAATAAACAATAATATTGTTGTTTTGAGAATATTTTCAAGTAGTACAAAGGTAATGGCATAATAATAGAAGAACACATTGTCAAAGTTCAATAAAAATTACATTCTACTGAACATTTAACAGTGGAACTGGTAGACATATTAAATATCCAAAATATAAACAAAACAACAGAAATAACTTAAATGAATTCAGCTCTCATTTATACAAACAGAGTGTCACTTTCTTGTTTGGTTTGGTTCCTGGGTTGCTTCAAAACATTAAAATCAATTTAAATACAAGAATTTAAAAAATGTGGCTCCTCTTCAAAGTAGTTGGGAAAACGGAGGCTCAAGAAAAATACAGGAGCTTGTTTTAAGTTAATAATTCCTTAATTTTGATGAAAAAGTACTTGTTCCATTGGCAGATTATTTTACTTGGGAACAATATTTTGTTATAAGTAAAGTAATCTGCCAATAGAAGTAGTACTTTTTCATCGATATTGAGAAATTGAATGTAAAAAAAGCTCATGTACTGTATCTCGCTGAAAAGTTACTTGTTAGTTTTGTCTTATTTCAAGTACATTAAGATATTTACACTAGAAACTACACCAAAAATACTTGGTAAGATTTTGTGGTTTTGCAGTGCAGCAATGTTTTATCTCAAATTCATATATTTCAATGAACGGATGTGAAACTGTATAATTTTGACATTATGTGGATTAGAGCCACAAACAAACACTTTATTTTTTTACATGTTACTCTTGTGTATAATACAATCACTCCATCCTGGAAATGAAAAGACTAAAATAAATGATTAAAATCCTAAAATGCAGCTGGCATTCATGCTCATAATGAGCGAATGTTAACTTCTGACTGAGAATGTGTGACCAGAAACAATATTTGGAGGTTTGGGAGAGAAAAATGTCAGGGAGAGAGACACAAATCTTTTGTCTGTTTGAAGCTTAACACTCTACTGCATGTTTTCTCAGTAAAAGCCTTAATGTTAGTATGATGATAATGGTAATGACGCCATTTTTAGCCAGTGTTAATATTTATGTGGCAGTATTAGTGCTTGCTGACCTTAGAAACTGCCAGTATTATTTGACGCACAAATGTGGGCTGTATTTTATTTTACAAGTTCAAAAGAGGACAATTGAATATGTATTTTTTTTACTTTTTATGGTAAAAAGTATTACATCAACATGTGAAAAATAAATAGCACCGCCTCTGTTTGTCCAGCTGCACTATTTGTGTAATGGATGACTCATCAAAGATGCTGGAAATACAGCAAAAAAGAAAAAATGCAAAAAGTACTCATTGCTTTGATTTACTGGTGGCTCAGATACTTTTTTTTTTAAATAAAACTTTTAGAGTTCTTTCTCATTCTCTGACTCATCCACCTGATGGACTCACACTTATAATGGAGTACCAGTACCTACAAAGATGAAAAAGAGTGAGAAAAGGCGCTTGAGTGAGGTGAAACAGCCGCGCTGTACACCTGGGTCAGCGTGAGCGTGTGTGGCTGTGGGAGTCGGCTGAGTGCTTGCAAAGTGGATCCTGAGACAGTTTCCAACTGTGCAGCTTACAGAGTCAGAAAGCCCACTGTGAGTCATGTTTACTAAAGCAGCATGTCAGCATAGGCACATAAACACACACAGAACACACAGATTTCACACTGACACAAACCTTTAATGATTCATTCTAAATGAAGGTCAAATGTTATCAGGAAAGTTCCAGGGCAATTCGCTCCAGGCAGGATTTTATTTTGAAAAGTTACGTTTTCTCCCAGTTTGAGATTCAGTATTACGTTGTAATTCTACAACTTTTTATTTCACTGACCACAACAAAGTGGAAAACGTCCCACTAACAGGAACTGCTGAGTCACTTTTAATGTTTTTCATCAATAACTAAAGTTAAAAACTGATCAATCACACAGAAAAATCAGCTACTAGAGGTTTTAAAGACAGTGAGAGGCAAATATTGATTCTGTCTCACTTTATTACTCCGCAGGTTCAAAATCCTGTTTAGGATTTTTACAGGGATATACAGACATACAAAAACAACAACAAAGACATTATGCATCTTTAGCTTTCGGATCAATTTCAGTGTTCCCTTTATATTATTATAAAACTATAAAATTAAATCCAAAATACTTTGTTATTGTTATTTGGACCAGAATTCCCAGCTAGCATTAGAGATAAATTGACCATCTCTGTACTGATTTAAGAATCTTTTATTTCTGATCAGTAAGTGGAGCACAACACTCTTCAGTGTAGAAGTGGGAAGAAGGCTCAAAGATACTTATTTTTAAGTAATAGTGGATCATTTTCATATTTCAGATTTGTTTCAGTCTATGTCGAGTGTCAGTGGATGTTAATTTGTGCCCGTTTTGGCGACGTCTTGTCAAATCAGAGCAAACTTCTGTTGATACCAGGAAAGCTCAAGTAGTTTTGCTTTAACATTTTGAGCTTTTTACATCTCTCCTGGATCTGTGAAACACAGTTGTTTTAAAAATAGCTAAGTAAAGCAAATAAACAGTTATGGTTAAAGAAAACACTGAAGTTGAGCTGCGATGAAATGATAATGTGATTTTGCCTTTTTATAACATGCTCTAAAAATTTCAAATTAACATTCTTAGGTTAAGGGAGAGAAGAGATTTGTTGGTACCTGTGTCAAAAGGTGCATGCCATCATTTTAGCTTTCTTCCAAAATGATGACATGCTGTAATCACAATATAACAGACTTGCAACTCAACAAACTTCTTAGTTACACTGAAAGCTGGGAATTGACTTTTGTTACTTTAGAGGTATAGTTAAAGAACTAAAAGCCCATAATGGTCTTACCTGAGAAATTTCGGGAAACCAGCATGGTTGTAAGAATTGCCCCCTAAGAGGAGCAAAAAAGCACAAAAAACATTTTAATCAGAATCATATTTATATAAAACAACATCCGTTGTGCAGTTCATTAATCAACCATTGTCCAGATCTTTTTACTTCTTCATTAAAATTGAAAACAAAGATGAATTTTTAAAAAAAAACAACTCCTGAATCAGGTTAAGAAATTAAAAATTAAAGTATTGTTGTTTTCTGGAGAATTGTGAAATCTACTTGACTTGCAACTAACTTACTTAATATGGCAGCAATTGAAGATTCAACCAAACTGGAGAAATTGAAGGGAAAAATTTTAAAAAGTTCTTAGCTGGAACTACCAACACTTTTTTTAATTCTTGATTTAACATTAGAACATCAGTGAGAGGCCAAAATGGTGATGCACAACTACATTTGATGTAAAAATAGTTCAATAAAGAGTTTTATTGCATGTTCAGCTAAAGTATTTTGGGTTTTATAAAACTTGTATCATTAAAAGAGGAGAGCACCTCAAATGTTAATGGCACATTTCAAAATTTAACTAGATGCAGTCCATTCAACACCACATTTTCTTCATCTTTCCCGATTTTAAGCTTCAATTGTCACATTTACAGTAGTTTGTGACTAACAAGTAGAAAGAATCAATTATTCCTCTAGAATACAGGACGCTGGTGGCCCCACTTGATGTTCTAATATTAAAATAATTCAATTTTGCTTTTTGTTAACTCTAATCATCTCATTGCCCGTTTATATTTTGAGTGTGAAAAGCCAGAGAGAATTGGTGGCAGCTGATGGCATGTTGGTTGAATGGTGCAACATTTGCCTGCAGCCACCTGCTCTTCTGTTTCCAGCTTCCTATGAGCTGGTATTTGAGCCGTGCCAAGAGAGGCCAAAAGCAGCAGGGTAACAGTGTCATGCTCCAACGGTTAAGCCGTTATATCCACACAAAATGTCAGCAATAAATCAGCATGAAAGGAAAAGTTTTGGATGCAACATAACTTTGCTCTTTTTACCTCATTTTAACTATAAAGTCTATCTCAAGGTGACCTGTCATAACCTTCTTTGAACAGGTTATGACAGGTTAGGTCATAACTTGCATAAATTCTTTGCACAAAATTCTTCTTAGATAGTGACATCTAGGAATAATAATAATAATCTCTTGTCACTTCAAATCTAAATAAGCTGCTGCTGGCCACAACCCCCAACTCAAAGTTTACACTCGCACGTGAAAATGGCTGCAAACAGATGTGCAAATATACATCCATATATCTTTGAAAAGCAGAAGTGGAGCCTCCTGCACAACCAAATCGAATGCAGCAAGTGGTTTCCGGATGGTAAGTCAACAACAAAACACTTGTCTTTTCCAGCAGCCATTGTAAAACCAGTTGACCAAACGTGCCGGAGCTCCACTTGGGTTGCTAGGCAATGGGATGGGCAAGTCTGGGGTTGCTAGGTAACAGCACAGTGTGATGTTACATTCGGGAGGTTTTTGAAATGGATTACTTTTCAGACACCAAAAAACATTAATTTATTATCAAAAAATAAATTTTCGCTGTTTTATAAAAGCAGCAGAAACCCAATAAGTAGCATGAAAAGTGCCAAACATGAACTTTGCATAATAGGTCCCTTTAAATATATCATGTGTTCATTATATATCATCTAAGGGAAATAATTATTTACTTAACTGTATATTCAGAGCAATGTGTGCTGCTCTCACAAAAACAGGCATAAATACTGAAATTACAAATAAGACTTAAAAAATATAGACAAGGAAAATAGGAAAATTGATTTCATTTCAGCTCACATGAGAGAGTTTTAGAGGAGAGGAGTAAGATGTTGGAGACTAAAAGCATGCAAACAAACCTTGAGTTTCCTCCTGGCATTGAATTTCTTCAGGCACTCCACAGTCTCCTGTCTGTGCATCATAGATGCCACAGTGGATCGTTGCTTTGAAGAGAAAGAAAAGCAGAGGACACGATAAACAAAAAACATGAAAACATTCAGTGTTGTCATCTGTAAGCTTGAATTTAGTTAGATAGCAAAGACGGGACCACTTACGCAGACCCATGGGTGCTTAAGAGCCTCCTGAGCAGTGATCCTCTTGGCTGGGTTGATTGTAAGCATCTGGTTGATCAGGTTTTTCGCCTCTGGGGTGACTGTATCCCACTCTGGGGATGGAAACTAGAACACACAACAATATATCATTAAATTAGTTGATAATCCAACAATAAAAATGTTGGTTGTTGCTCATGTTTGAATAGAGTCAAACTTCTCTGCACAGTTTTTAAAGGTACAACTTAGGACATTAGTGAAATACAAGAAGATGCAATACGGATGTCCAAACGCACATAAATCTAACATGAAACTCAATTTAGAACTACTTAACAGCTCATACTGACGAGTTTTTTTTACTGGTCTTATCTTGGCACCAGTTCTTGGCACCAGAACTGATTTCACTGGGGTTGTATGAACCAAACTGCAAAACAATGTTTCACTTTTGATTTACGACCTAAAAAAGAAGAGATATAGATATACCTCGCTTCAACAATGTTAAAAGTCAGATTAGTTTTGCAATAACACAAGTGCACTGTCTCCAGGCCTTGGGCTGTTTGTTTTAACACCACCTGTCATGTAGCGAATGTAGCTCAGTGCACTGCATAGATTTACACTGACAGTTGATATTTTTAGCTCAATTTATAAATGTTATTTTAAATCTAGTTTATAAACACAGGTTTTTATGACTTATTTATAAATCCAGCTCTAAACTGTGGGTATAAACAAAGACTGCAGATTACTGGATTTTTTTTCTTGTTAAATATTCCCAGCTGGTATTTATAAATGCAGATTAAAACCATTCCAGGTTACAAATAAATTAATAAAGTAAGTATTTACAGGGTTAACAATCAGTCAGACATGATGTTACAAATGTAGAGTTAAAATAGAAATTATGTCTAAAACAACCACTATAAATTAGGAATGTTTTTTAATACAGATACTTGCTTCTAATGCAAAGTGAATAAAAACACTCACTGCACAGTGATTCTTCATAATTAGCTTACAACAGAGAAAGTTTTAAAGTTTTTACTAAAAAAGGCATTTTAAGTTATGTGATGATGTAATGGCCAGTTGGAAATTGGCTCAGTGCTAATCAGGCCCAGATTAGAGATTAGCACTGATGTGTCACTGGTGGAAAATCCCTAATAATAATAATAATAATAATAATAATAATAATAATAATATTAATGTTCTCTGAAACATTTTATCTCAACCCTTTTATATAGCATTGTTGTTGTCAGCTGTACTTTGGTCTTCTAATGTATTTGATCCAAAGTATAATATATTGCATTTCGTGTTAACAATTTATTCACACTTAATACTAAGATTACTGTACATAAACATACATAAAACACTCCTCTTCACTCCTCTCCTCTAAAAAGTCTTATTTTTTCTTTAAATCAAAAGAACAAAGATTTTGTAAATTTTTGTTAAAACAAGCAGCATGATTTCAGATTTGCATTTTAAATAAGATTTTTACATCTGATAAAACACCCTATATTAGAGTAATTTTAAATACATCAATTTCATATTTTTGGTCTCCATAAGATAAATATAGTGCAGAACATCCCTAAAATAGCCTTCCATGATTAAATGGTCAAAAGAAGATATCATTCTCTGTCTGCAGGACTGAAGCTCTTTAAAGAGCCGGACTGTATTTGATTGAATGCTTCAATTAATTCATGCATACTGCTCACTGTTCCCACCCCTGTGCTTTGCAAGGACCGTACTCATCTACCCAACATGGCTGCTCAGGACACATTTTGAAAAGCTTGTTAGATTTTCATAGTGCAATAAGTAAAAGAAAAGAAAAGAAAATACAGGAAAAGAAAAAAAATCAAAAGTGCAAAAAGTTGGGAAAATTTCAAACTTAAAGTCATTAATAACATGCAGTGAAAATTTCTTCCCAGAACAGATTATCAATGCACATATTGACAACTGTTGAGGACTACTTTTATCAACTTTATTAATGTTTTAGAAACACAGCAAACATGATTTTTACATATAAGCCACAGCGGCTCTCTTTGGTCGGATTGTTTATTAAAACTGAAAGGCCAGTCCAAGCGGAGCCTCCAGCAATTTGTTCAGAATCCCTCAACCCATCAGGTCCTGTTGTGTTTAGGCATAAACACTAAGGTCTGTGCCCCATGAGGACAGAATCACTGCCAGATAGTCAGTCAGTTTCTCTCTCTTTATTTGGCATGAAGTTTACTGTGATCCATGGTGAAACCTGAGCTCTTGCACCCCCTGAAATATGAATGAGGTGACTCGGTTACGCAAGAGCAGCCAAAAGGGAACGGGGGCAGCGGGAGCAGCAGGGAGGGCATCACGATGGAAGGAGGAGAAGGGAAAAAGAGCAGAGACTCACATCATAAGCCCCAGCCTTGATCTGCTGGTACAGCTTGTGCTGGTCCTCGTCCCAGAAAGGAGGGTAACCCACCAGCAGGATGTAGAGAATCACCCCTGAATCACAAACACACACAAGAAAACATACACACCGACGAAACAAAAACACACACATCATCAACTCAACCTTCCGCTGTTTTGTGTGTGATCACTTAGGAAATACCATATGGATGTTGTGTTTAAACGAGTGTGTTTCTCTACAACTCACCGCAGGCCCAGATGTCCACAGGTTTGCCATATGCCTCCTTCCTCAATACCTCGGGGGACAGGTATCCTGGTGTTCCTGCAAACCCTGCAGCAAAAAAAACATCCACTATTGATTAGCAAGGCAACAGATTGTGCAGAGAAACCAACAAAATAGTCAGTATTTTAGCCTTGAACTGCTGGAAATTCTCAGTCATACACTGTGACCTATTTGTCTAACAAATACTAACTCCTTCAGTTAATTTCACTGCAAATGCACAAAATCCTACTAAGTATTTTTGGTCTAGTTTCTAGTGCAAACCTCTTAGTACACTTGAAATAGGACAAAAGTAACTTACAAGCAACTTTTCAACAAGAAATATTAGCTTGTTTTAAGTAAATAATTTCTTACTATTGATGAAAAACTACTAGTTCGACTGGCAGAAAACTTTACTTATGAAAATATATTTTTCTCATTGCAGTCTACAACAAATGAAAAATGGTTGGCTACACAAAACCTAAAACCTAAAATCGTAACTTCCTTCTCTACAAAAGTCAATATTATAATCACAACTTTATAAAGATCACAAATTTAGGAAGACAAAAAAAAAGTGCAACAAAAATGTTGTTATCCAAGCTGTACTCTTTATTGTGTTTAGCTTATAAAATGTTTAAGTTGCCTCCATATGGGGGACGAAACACAATGACAGAGTAGTTTATTATGGCAATTGAATAAAATGTACCCCAGATTTACTGCCGTTGCTTCTGGGATACCTACCAAACCAGGCCTGCTGATCCCCCTGCACCTCGATGGCCAGGCCAAAGTCTGCAAGCTTCACTGCAGCATTCTTACACTTGCTTGCGAGGAGCAGGTTCTCTGGCTGAAGAGAAGAAGACGGCAAAAGGTTATCAAAGAACTTATAGGACAAGAAAACGACAATCCTCGTGGAGTAAAAGCTAGAAGCAGACATGCAAAAAAGTTTGCAAAGGGGTTCATGAAGGCTGCTTTCAGTCAAGACAAACATTTGCAAGGCACACGTTTTATGTTTTTATTCATGCATTGACAGATAACAGATTTACAGTAGAAGTTGGTCCACATTACAACAGTTAAACCTGATAAGTCTGCAGCACTCTTATTTCCTGGCCTCATGCAATGAGGCTCTATAGGCTCCATCTCTGTGGCCTAGAAAATGCAGCTAGCCTCATTATTCTCTGTTAGAGGAGAGCTCTAATAATGGGCATCTATCCCCACTGGTCTCTGCTCTTTCTCACTTTCTTCTTAGTCTCACTTAATCATTGCCTCTGTAAAGGTAACAGGCAGCTCTGACTACTGCATAAAGCCCTCCTGCGGGAAATATTAACACAAAATATGATCTGGGGCTATCATTTTTTCCAATAATCTTGATGCTGGATAATCACCAGGATTGCTAACATAATTACTTACATATTATGTCAGATTGGTTATCAAAGTTACCCTTTAATCTGCATAGGTAGATTCAATTATTTCAGTCGATGCCTGGGGAGTTAGACGCCTACCCAAACACTTAACTTCAAAGTTAACATAGGAAAAAAAAAGACTTCTTGGTGTCAGTGAAGCGTCAGCTTTTAAAGTTTTTTTTTAACATCCTTTAGCTAATGCAGCTGTTTCCTAATATAGATCAGTGAAGAGCAACATGTGTCCAAACTTTTTGAAATCAAAGAATTAGGACATTATATTTAGGTTGGATATCTGTCACCACTTCCCCTGCAATGCAGCAGCATCTGCCTGCATCCTTTCATTGTTTTCTGTCCTCAAATCAGACGATTCGCCTGTCCTCAAAACACACGTAGTTAGAGTCGTGCTTCTGCTAGCATCTTAAGCCAAGAAGGCAAAAGAATTGGTAATGCTTCCATTTTGAGCCTATATCATGTCATGATATTCTCCTTGCACTTGGTTAGGTTTTCTTTTGCAAACCAGGGAGTTTAGAAGGTGCCAGCGCAGTATAATCTGTGACAACGAATGTGGGTGAAATTTGTGAGGAAGCAGCGGCTTCCATCAAAAAGGTGACCTCGCATTCAAACACTAAGTAACAAACATCAGCGCTGCTTGACACAAGAGCACCGCCTTTTCTCCTGCTACCTTTTGGCAGACTAAGCGCAGAGAAGATTAGCAGCTGGTTTTGGTTGATGAGTGCAGAGAGGGACGGTTACCGACAGATGATGGAAAAGCTGCATTGGAGAGCAGGTCATGAGTGGGTGTTTGATTTGGAGAAATTCCCAGTCTCAGATTTTCGCACTTCCTCTTCTATTTATTTACCAGTTAAGGATCTGGTACTGAGGAGGGAGAGTGGCAGGTATGTACACATACGTTGGGAAGCTGACTATTTTTAAGGAATTTGCAGAGCAGGAACCTGAAGTTCAACTACATCAGTGAACTTTGATTTAGTAGAACACAAAACATGTTTTAAGCAGCAGCTGCATTTTGAAACTCCATGTGTTTTAACAGCAAAATACAGTGTACTGTCAAAGTATTTATACTCTTTGAACATTTTAACACTCTGTCATGTGAAACCCACAAATATATTTTATTATATTTTATGTGGTAGACCAACGGTGCATAGTTTTAAAAATGCTGATAAATAAAAACTGGAACAGCATGGCTGACATCTGTATTAAGCCCCATTGTCCCAATACTTTGCAGAACCAATTTTTTAGCAATTTGAGCTGCAAGCATGTTGAGAGTTATATCTTAACCAACTCTGCAATTTTTTTCACTTTTAACCACTTATGTTTGGTCTTTGATTAGGCCACAGTATACACATACTATATGGTACAACTAGAGCTCAAGGTTAAACTTTGCTCAAGCTTTTTTTTTGTTTGTTTTTGTTTTTTTTCTGTATTTGTATTCAGCCCCATTGACTCCAGCTGACCAAAACATTTCTTCCACACACTGTGGTTAGATCCACAGATGACCCCACGTTTCTTTCTTCGTACCACTTTTCTAGGGAGCACTACATTGCTACGTTTTCGGTTCTGATGCTGGATTGATGTTTTTGAAATGTTTTGAACTTGGCACGTTGTTTCATGACCTGACTCTGCTCTAAACCTCTCCACAGCTTTCTCCCTGATTGGTCTGCTGTGTTTCTTGATGTCGTTTGTTCACTAATCTTCCCCAAAAAACCTTCACAGACAGCTGTGTTTATACGGACTGCAACTGTTTGCATTTGATTTTACTTAGTGGTATCAGAGCGAAGGGGGCTAAATACAAATGTGTCAAAAACCTTAAAAACCCAGTGTCACTTTTATTCCAGGTTGTGTTAGGTTCCATCACATAATATCCCAAAACAAAAATACACTAATAGTCCACACCTATCACACCTAATAGTCCAGTAGACTCGGTGCAAGTGGGGACAAAAAGTGCAACATTTGTTAGATTTTCAGCTGGTGTGGTTCGCTTTCACACTGCACTGTGTCAAACGATCCAAACTAACTGAAAATCTGCTCCCCTCCTCGCCTGTGGTGGCACTGCACCAAGAACCACAGAAGGAACATGAAGACCTCTGAAGAAGACATGAACACAACTTCCTTCTTCACAAAATATAAACAAAAATTGAAAGAAGTCAGATTTTAGCAGTTGTAGGATTTCTCTTTTGTCTTTGGTAAAAGAAAAAGCCATTTCTCCCGCTAGCACTAGACTTTCACGTTTGTTTTGGATGTATTACCCAGAATGCCATGTGCTATAGTTCGCTTCCTGCTTATTGAATAGTCTCCGGTCCACTTAGATTTCATTTATGTATTCGAACCATGCCAGTGTTCACTTCCACTGAACCAACCCTTGGTTTGTAGGCTTTTTTTTTAGTTCAATTCTGCATTCACACATCCCCAAATGAACCAGACTTTCTAGGTAAATGAACTAGAGTTTGAATAAAGCGGACTAAACAGAGCTGATGTGAATGCACACTAAAAGTTTGTAGCTCAATGGAGTTGGAAAAACTTTTTACTGCACATTACATCGTCTTCTGTACAGTGTGTGCATTGAGATTGCTTTTGTTGGCACAAAGTCACAACTTGACTCTATTGTCATGTCTATTGCTAATTCGAGGGATCATGTCAGTCGGGCTGTCCTCAGTCATCACACTATGACCTATTGCGAGAAACACTCTCCGGTGCATGGCTGTGAAACAAGATAGGTGCGTAAGCTAAATAAAGCCTTTGCCCACAACAGTTCTGATAAACACAGCAGCCTTTGCTGGAATGCCAGGACTGACATTTGCATAGAGGTCTACTTGACAAAGTGCATCATGCAAAACAAGATGCAACATACAGACAGGAAGAACATACAGAAATACCAGCAGGTACAACACAAGCAGCAAAATGCAAGACTGGGAAACAGGTTGATTTCTATTTGTTTATAGACACAGATCATATTTGACATGTTGTTTGGAGAAGTAGTAAAAGCATCTCAGCAAAAAAAAAAAAAATCCCTTGAGAGCACTGAAGGCTGTGTGGACAATCTGACAAATTATTCCTGACAAAATCACCTCTAAATTTACAACCAGTTCTTCTTGCAACCGGTAAACATAAACTAATCGCAAGTTAATAATTACTATTTTACAAGAAAATGGTTTTCATGGGTGTAATATCAATCCAAACCACAGAATACCTGATAAAGGAATATATATTACTTCTCGCTGTCAAGTAAAAGAACCTGAGATGAGGTACTCTCTCAGCTGATATTATGTGGAGCAGGTGTGACAGAAATCCTGCTACAAAAAGGTTACATAGCAGAAGCATTGGTCAGCCTGCATGACCTGCATTGCATGCTTGACATTGTTGCATGCTTGAACTCTCTACACACTAAAAGTTATGTTTATACAAAAATGTAGCTGCAAGTTTAGTATAACTGAAGAAACCTGGAGAAAACTCAGGGAACATTTTGCCCTGAATCTGCATGACTTTCGAATTTAAAAACCAGGTATTATGTTCAGTCTGAACTGTAATATGAGCAATGAGATGATCCACAGCCCTCTATAACTCTTCAGACTTTGCAAGCAACAACTACAACGTCTTACCAACAGAAGACGTTGTAGTTCGTTAAACTACAGAACAGCTCGACCATGAACCCCAAAGACACAAAAATATAAGTAATATATAACTTTACGTGGGCAGCAAAGCAATTCCCATCACTCACCTTTAGGTCCCGGTGCACCACGCCCATTTGATGGCAGTGAAGCACCGCCTCCAGGATCTGCTGGATGCAATGACTGCATGCAAACACCAAGGGAAGGGGGGGGCGCATGTTAGTCTTAGCAGCGCTGCAAACCCGTGCACAGGCCATGGGGTGCAGAAAAGAAAGGGTAGGTGGGTGGTGGGGAAGATTTTAGGGGTAGAACAAGAGTTGAAAAGACTCTTCTGTTGCCAGAGTGCTACATTTGAACCATTCGCTGGCTTTGGTGGACCCAAAACAAGCAAAATGATCAGAAAATGAAGCTAAATCTGTTGCCTCTGAGTTAGCCTTAAAGCCATAGCATAAAACCAATACATAAAGGATTCATTTTAGAGTGGACTTTTTTAGGTTAATTGTTGTGGAGAATTACAGTAACCTAAATGGTAGAATGGTACAGCTGTGGATTTTCTGCAACAGAAGACTCCTTTATGTCAATCTAATATGCAAGAACCAGCTGATGGAGGCAATTACTTTTAGTTTGATATATTTTTCAACAACCCTCATCCAAAAAATATTAGAAATTTCATCTGACTCTAGATGCCCTTCCACCATCCGTGTTTTACCCAGCAGGCCTCGGTGAAGGTGGGATATGAAAATATGGCTGGCCACAGGGGGGCAAGGAAAACATTGATGAAGAAGGTAAACGAAGGGTTGAGTCATTACGCAATTAATAACATTTGAAAATTGTGTCTGTATGAGAACAAGCTGATAAGACTGAAATAAATGTGATGTTGGCAAGTCATCAGAGACTAAAAACAGAGATAAAGAAACTAGGAGGCAGCAGAAGTGTGAGACTAGATAATACATCTGCCATGATGGAAGAGGTGGCTATGATTAACGGGAAGACGACACTGACAGGATACAACAAGGTATAAAAGTATGAATATTATCAGATGATGGATGAGTAGAGCTGCAATGACACACACTTCTATAAAGTACATGCATTTATATCTGGACTGGTGTGTGTCTGTGTTTGGTAAAAGCTTCATCATGCATGAGTGCCTCCTGTGCACTGAACTTTTTTTTAAAGGATTTAGTTTGTGGGTTAAAATATCTGATTTAATGTCTACGCATAATTATCAAATGGTGCACTCTGTGGCATGTGGTTTTGTACTACTGAGGTTAGATTAGAAATAATTTGAGATGTTTTTAATTTAAAGGAAGAAGAGGTAGAGCATGCACGTTCTTTTCCTCATGAATGTCTGCAATAAAATTTGATTCCAGAACAATAAATTCTCTTACTAAACTACCAACTTTGTTGTGTTTTGGTATATTGGAGGCCATTAATTAATTCTGTAATTTACTGAAAACTTTTGTTTCCTTAAGATGAAGACCTATCATGGGCAGAAAGTAAAAAGTTTTTAAAAATTCTACTCAATAATAAAAATACTGTTGATTTGAAAAGAAATGTGCAAAAGGTGAAGAATCCAGTTATTGAATTTAAAAACACAGCTACAAAATGAATATCAAATAAAAAAACAAAAGTAATGGTGAGAGAGAGCTCTTAATTGGGATGTATTTCCACTTTTAAAGAACCATCAATTCTTTTATCATATTTTTCGTCCATTTTTCCCCTTCCAGCCACACATCAAACTAATATAATGAGGAAAGTGACTGCATGGAATCTCTTTGACATTTGTTGATATAACTTTCTTCCTACTTTTTAAAACTATACTAAATTTGCTTTGATTGCAATTACAGGGTATTCATTTGAAAGGGAAATGTCTTAATGGTGGCAGAGATTGGATGAAGAACTACCAACACAGAATAAAATCATTTCTGTGCAATTTTCAGTTGCACAAAACATGTAAATCAAATATCTATTTGTTTACAAAACATCTAAACTAGTTACTATGGGGTCTAATATGCTGTCATCAGGGTAAAATTCATTTTTAGCAATTATCTGATCTGTATAAGGCCGGTAATGTATCTAAATCTAAAGTTAAAAATCATCCTTTGATCTAAAAGAAATTCAGTAAAATTACAAAGTAGACCCTTGATGTAACGAAACCTAAATTACATAACAAGTCTATGTGGGGTCAGAGACACACAATCTGAAACACAGAGAGACGGTGGAGGAAAAAGATGCATTGACCTGAGTGCAAAGTTCAGGGCTATAAATTAAGAGCACTGTCTCATCTCTAAAGGTCTCCCAATGAATAAATACTGGGCAGTTCACATATACTTAGTGTATCTGGATACTGGGTGATCACAAGAAGAAATGTGGCTGCACATAAGCTCTGTCCTATAAAATCAAAACTTGTTTGTATTTTGTATGTGTTGTTTCTGTAGTGAAGACGCCTTTGCAATAATAATCTGCTCTTGTTCTTCACCGAGGTTCAGGATAAAACAGATCAAACCGAAAAAAGTACAACAAAACAGGCATTTTGCTTTGACTTTACATACTGACAAGTCTGAGTAATCATTCTTAATGTCTTCATATCCTTACAGCAAAAAAATTGAATAAAAATGCATGTTTTTGTACATCTTTGACAAACAGATGAGCAAAGTTTTTTGTTTTTTTTCCACTCACAGAATGCCACTAATGTAGATGCTTGAAACTTAATCCTGATTATTACTGTAGCCATTTTTTGTCATACATTCTGCTAAAGATCACACCCATTAGTGAGTGAACTGTTTTTCTTCTTCTCCTAAAAGAGCTTTGTGGCTCCATTAATGACTCCAAGCTGACATGCTCACGCACCAACATACACTAAGCAAGAACATCATTTTAAAAATCCACTGATTACCCCATCTAGAAATTTCAGCATTATACAAACACAGAGCACCTATATTTTATTTAAGTATGGCACATAAATAAATTAACATTTACTGCTGTCTAGACACTTCTTTGACATATGCATAATGAGATAATTAATTAGGGCTACACAATAAATCAATACCAATATATTTCGCAATAGACACATGATCAACATCAATACATAATACGTCTGATAGAATATTAAATCATTTCACTGAACTTCCATCCAGAACCTCACAGGTTTTCCCGCACTCTTTTGTTACCTAGCAACAACTTCTTGAGCAACTTGCGCAGCAGAAGTTCAAGGTTTTGCTTCATAACTCCTTAAAAATAAACAATAGCATGGAGTGAAAATTGTGGATAAAACAGGCAAGGTCACACCACCAGTTTTAATATTTCAGATATATAAACGAATCAAAAGTTATCAATATCGACTGACATAGCCATATCATCAGCCATATCGTCCAGCCCAAGATATAATTAGAGCTGCACCAATCCGATATTAATATCTGTATCGGTCTATATACAGTACAGACCAAAAGTTTGGACACACCTTCTCATTGAATTCAATTAGAAAGTGTGTCCAAACTTTTGGTCTGTACAGTATAAAAAAAAGTTATACATCGAGTATAAGCGCAGATCTATTTAGTTTAATTCTATGATTTATTATTTAATTTACATTATATTTAGAATTTCTAATTGAATTTCTGAACCATTTGAAAGAAGATTTGTTACAGTTGATTTTTACTATTTGGCCAAGGTAGTCAAAGTATTATTTTTGTCAGTTTCAGTTTCTTATTTATTTTACATTGGCTGATATACAAATTAAAGTTAGGTTTTACATGTTTCACCAAGCTTGTGAACCTACTGGTGTATCAACTAAATTTCAGAATATAGTACATATATGTTTGTGTTTAAAAAAAAAAAGTAAATTCAGCTCTATTTTTCTGTATCGGATTGGTATCAACCGATATTAAACCCCAGATACCTGTATCGGTATCAGAAGTGAAAAAAGTGGATCGTTGCATCCCTAGATGTGATGCATGCCGAACATTTATCAAGGATGTGACCGTGTGTGAGCATGCTCTTTCATTTTATAATTAGTGTACTTCCAGTCAGTGCAACAGGAGCTTTGGCTTTGTGGCCGATTGTGGGATGACTGTGAGAAGAGCAACTGGGAGGGCAGATGAAACTGGAAAAAGTGGGTGAGGTGGGCCAGATTCTTCCAATTAGAAAAATAAAACAAATATATAAAACAAATTCATTAACATTAAGCAAAAAGAAAACATTCATCACAACAACACACGAGCCAGACAGGCGGACGTCAGACTAGAGACGAAGAGGATAGACAAACAGGCGAAGAGGAGGAAGGAGGAAAAGAGGGGAAAAGGGAAAGGTAGCAAGCAAAGTTTGGGAAGGGGGAGGGTTGAAGGGTGGGATGCAGATGCTCCTCTACACATACTAACCTTCAGGTCCCTGTGCACTATGTCATGTTGGTGAATGTGATGGACACTTTCTAGAATCTGATGGATACAGTGACTGTGAAGACAAAACAGAGAGAGGAGGGACAGCGGGGGGAGGAGGACAGAGGAGGACAGATGAGCCACAGGGATGCACAGAGAGGTATGGAAAAGGACGAGGATGCCAGATGAGCAGAGTGACAGACGGGGCCAAAAAGCCCCACATTACAGGGGAGAAAAAGGGCAGGTCAGGTTAGAGGAGTGACAGTGGATGTCAGAGGAAATCACGAGACAGGCAGAGGAAAAGAAAAGGATGTGAAGCAGACAGAGAGGAATGTAAATGGTAGGCAAGTAGGTGTAGGTGGAGGAGACAAAAATGTTTCGTTTTGCTTTTTTTTTTTTTTTTTTTTTTAAACATGATGAGACAAGAACAGCCACAGCAGAGCAACTCGCCAGACAGAAATCACAACAACGCTGCCATGGGAAAAGTACAGAACAAAGATGACAGCTTGTGAGAGAAAAGATAATCACCTTTTTGCATAGAACAGAAAGAGATACTAAATAAAAGAAATGGAATGGACAGTGAATCATAGAGGACAGCGGTTATTTTTTTATCGCTGAACGGAAAAACAGCACTGTGTGCTTGTGCAATGCAAAGACAAACATGAAACTTCCTCAGAACGATGAGCGTGTTCATTTTGAAATATTTCGTGTATGCAGCAGAATCATTGTGATGATAATGTACAGAATATGTGACTAATGGCAGGCGCAGGGAGACGGGCCGCCTGCAGGATCCACACCCACACCGACTATGTGAGTGGGAGGACTGAGAGAGAGAATCAGAGAGATAAATGCATATGCATCGTTTGCAGAACCACACACAAATATTACATGTGGCAACAATACATGCCTAAAACTTTACTCTCATTGAGAAAATTATTAATATCCAGGTATGAAATTGTAGAAACTTTTACTTTAAATTGTGAATAAGCTGTATATAAGGAGGTAAGAGTAATAAAATAGATATCTGAGGTTAAATCTTCAGTTTCTAATAAAAATCATTGTCTAGTTTATTTTAAAAAAACAAAAAACTTCCAAGGCCTTAAAACACATTTTATGTAGCAATCTGGAGCCTGAAGGGCAAGTTTAGGTAAAAATCTGATCCAAGGACACTGCTTTGATGAATATCGTTCTCATCGATTCAAAAAGTGTGGCGTGAATTCATATTTTTAATTCTTTTTTGACTAACCCCAAAATGTTTGATTTTTGGACATTTTGTCACTGGAGCTTTTACAGTCAACACAAAATCGACTGGTGCTGAATATGTACTGGCTGAATTTTGAAATGCAATCATTTCAATGCATTTTATTTTAGGAAATCAGAAAACCTGGAAATGCTAAAACACAATGTTTTTTACATTTTCTTTTCAAAATTTTCCTTACTTATCCAGATCTGGAAAACATTCCAAGTTTTTAAGGACTTGGTAATTGTTATTTTTTTGAAATTATGTCCAAGTTCAATGTAGAAAAGGAAACAGTGGGAAAATAAGGTTGAAGGATTTTGAATCTGAAGTTCACAACAGAGCAAAGACATTTTTTGCATGCCAGGACATACTTGATGCATATGTCTGCTCTTTATTAAATGCCTCAAAATATCTGGCTTCCATCTTGACCCAGCCTCATGGCACCTCATAATTGGACTAGGTCACATTTAGGAAGTTGTAACTCAATATTCACACATGTGCTTGTAGTGATACCAAAAAGCAAAATGTTGGGCAGCAAACCAAAAAGAAATAATAAGCAACAAGACTTTCAGACTTAATTTTAGCTGGTTATAAATTTAACCAAAAGCTGTCGGTACAAACTCCAAAATGCTTAATTTATTGCCATTGATTTTTTAGTGTCTATCAATAGCTTCAAAATTCAGGAGATAAGAAGATTAATGATTAATTTTTGGTAACGTTTAACTTAAAATAGGCGAAAATCAAAAGACAACTTCAGCCTGTTCAGATTTCTGGTCTTTCTGTTTGTTGGATTTTTTTCTTTGATTAAAACAAAAGGCCATTGGAAACCTTACTGAATAAAGCAATGCAAAGGTGTGAGGTGCAAGTTGACAGCATCCCACTGAGCATGGCATTTAGAAATTAAAGAACGCCTCCATGTCTTTCCTCTGTTACCTGTTGGTGCAACCCTCTATTGTCTTGCTGTCGAAAAACATTACGTTCTTTTAAAGAACCTGCCTGTCCGCCGAGACTGGTCGAAAGTGCAGCCAAACCCACACTGGCTAAAAAAAGTAACATCAGTTCTCTGCAGGAAGGCAAACTGATAAATGTTTAAAAAAAATAAACATAGAGCCAAATGTGCAGGGTGTAAAAATACTTCACATTTGACGAAATGTAATGTTTATTGCTTGTTTTACAGTTGATGACATAATATTTTTATGACATTTTTAGATATTTTAGACATACAAATCAATTGTACTGTGATCCGATACAAAGTTGGGAGCTTTTATAAGGAGTGAAATATTTCCATCCAATTGTGATGCGAATTTTTAAAATGTTGCAAAAAAGAAAATGCTAATTAGGAGCATTTCCATTTACTGAGCGGATGGAAATCAACCAGTCCATGCTAAGCTTAGTTTTGTCAGATGTTGACAAAACGCATGGCTGTGTGTCTCACTCAGAGATTGCACTAGACTTTTTTGTTTTCTGTAATTTTGACCGAAAACAAAAATCATAATCTATTTTTCTCCTGTCATTTCTTAAAATGATCATAATGACATATTCAAGTCCATTTAATTTTCATTCGGCTTAATTAATGTTCAACAAGCTAAACAGAGAATCCACAATCACGCATCAAGCAGATGAATACATTATGTATTATGAACATGAGCAAGGATCAAATCCAACTTCTCAGAGTTTTGATATCGATCTGGAGGCTGAATCCACACTGCAGCTAAACTGAAGCTGGAATTACAAGCGGCAGCTAAAGTTTTGAATCAGGGAACATCTCAAACTGAAGCGATCAGAAATCTGCAGGATTCTCTGAGTGAGCGAGGATTGTACTTATTCTGCGTCAGATTTGTTCATAACTCCTCAACGCGCTGTCGGCCACTACGGTGCAGCAAAGTTCACCTAGGTTCTGCTTTCTGGACCTTTACATCCAAAAAGTGTCTCTTTTTTGAGCGGCTTGGGAGTGTTTTGTAATTGGGAATAATCATTTCAAAATTCCCTATTTTACCACATGTTCTGCTTTAAACACTTCAGTACAGAACTGGGGAGCAGTCCAAGGTGCGCTGTCTGTTGCTCAGTTTTTGTACGAGTAATGCCATTTCTGGGGTAAAACTAATTTAAAAATAGACTAACACTGGTGTGTATTAGATTTACTATTCAGCCTGTATAACCCCTGGTTAGGAAAGATTGCTTGTTTCATACTTTGGTGTAATTTACTCACAAATTTACTCATTGTGGCCTTGATCTGATCAAGCGTTCCTAAAAAGGAACTCTGATAGATTCTGACTGGGGGCAACAAGGTGTGATTCTGCACAGTTTGCGGTCTGAGTGAGAGTGAGACTAATTATCATGGCTAATTAAAGTCCCACTTCTTGCTAGTCTCCAAGGGAGCCAATGTGGTGGTGTGTGTATGTGTGAGTGTGTGTTTGACACTGGCCTGAATGAGTGACATTCAGATGAAGGAGGAAAAGATATTCAGGAAGGGAAATGATCACCAACCCGTTCAGATGTTGGTTTGGGTTTGGATTGCTTAAAACTAGGGCTGGGTTATGAATCCATTTTATCAGTAATTCAAATTGTTGGTTTTGGAAGATTTAATTTATGAAAAATGTTGTCTTTTTCCCACAAATGCACTCCTTGGGTTTCCATAGTTCAGAGTGATGTCAGCATGCCCAAAGCCGCCATCTTGTTTGACGAGCATTTATCTATTTGGACTAAGGTCAACTCTTTGACGGAATATTAGGGCCAGGCTAAGATTATTTTTAAAAATGGAAATAAACTCATCATGTTGCAAGAATACAGTCGTAATAACACAAGAATAAAATCGTATGACAATAAACTCAAAGTGATACAACAATAGAATCTTACCAGAATATAGTCATAATAGTGGGGGAACGAAGTAGCAAATTTATGAGAACTCCAACACAAAGAATAAAAACAAATTAATTCTTCAAACTTTTTTCCTTGTTAAAACAAGTTTCTTCTCAAATGATTGCGTCTTTATTCTACTAATATTATTTCTACATTCTTTTAGTTAGTTAAACAAAGAGTCTTTTTGTACTTTGTTGTAAAACTCATTGACGGAATGGTTGAAATAAAAGCAACTTTCTGATCATATTTTCTGCAGTTTATTTCTATTTTTAGAAAAGAAAGCAAAAAAAATCAATAAAAATAGAAAAATCGGATGTGTTATGACATATTCCTACCTTTCCTAAAATCCACAATAATCTCTTCGACAGGTGGGCCAGATATGCTAACATTCAAACATAAGCTATGATGAACAGCTGCGAGTGGTTGGATCTACCTTGACTCATAAATACAGAATATTTTGCATAAATCTTGACATGGCATTTATTTGCGTTTGAGTGCATCATTAAAGCTCTGTTATGTTTTCACCTGAGAGTATATTTGCCTTTTCTTATGTTCATCCCTGATGCAAATTCTGTGGGCAACACTAAGAGGAAATGTAAATCATGATTTATTTATAGGATCTGCACTCAAGTCTAGCCAGCCTTTGACAAGTGATGGCCTCCGCATTTTAGTCGAAGTTAAAGGGCCACATCAGATGAAATGTTTCAAAGGTCATACATTTATTTAAGGTTTTCAGAAGCTGTAGAATATTTTAAATAATCTTGACATTTGACATTTCAGGCTTAATTGTGTTGTATTATTTTCTACGATATAAAATGGGTTTCCTTTCAAAAAAAGGGAACAAATTACTGAACACTGCTGGATATGACCTTTCTGCTGTGAGTGATTTATGGGCTTCTCAGCCACCTGTTGGCGCTCCTGGAAACACACCAGTAGTTCCCGTCCAGTAAAACTATACTCAGCTGCTGAACAATAAAATAATTATTCACTCTTGAAGCTACAATAATGAGATTAAATCAATCCTGGCCGCTAATCAGCGACTCAGTCAGGAAACAAAACGGGTCATATCTGCCCTGATTTAATTGTTGATGCTTGTTGTGCTAACAGCTAAAAGTCAAGCAGTGCTTGATTGGGAATTGAGTCAAAGCAAGTATGTGGATATATTAGCGCATTATCTGTCGCAGTCTATATTGCACATTTCAAACTCAATTTTCCAATGCACACACGCAAACACAAATACTGAGTTTTCTTAAATGTCCATTTTGCTTGGAGTTTTTTTAAATAAATATTATTTTTGTGAGGATGAAAGGCCATAAAGCATAAAATTTATTTTTTACAGATATCTTGGTATGTGTGGACTACTGGCCTTAAACTGCATGTGCAACAGACACTCACAAGTCTGCAAAGAGACACCTGTTATCAAAAGCACCAGTAATTTAGGACTGTTAACAGATAAGTCTTTTTACACCAGGTCAAAACCAGAAATCCTGCTCTTTAGATCAGGAATATCACCAGATCTTACAGAGAATAATTACAAGCTACAAATGAAGCAGCTTAAAAGTGGAGACTAGAGCTGAAATCGACCATTTACCGTCAGATACCGTAGTGATTTTAGATTAAAAAGACAGGCAACTCTGCTTGGCTTTTAATGTTAGTGAATGGACTGACACCCACACTCACAACTGTCAGTTTCAAGTATCTCTTTCACTCTTCTCTCAGCCTATTGTCTGTCCACCCCCCCACTACTCCGTTTCCTCTTCCGTCTATTGTTAAAGTGAACTGTGTGTGGCGATGAGTCAGCAGGGGGCAGTGGGCGTTAGATATAAAACAGCGCAGTCGGTGGTAAAAGGGAGAAAAAGAATAAAACCAAATGAAAAAGAAACTGAAACTGTCACTGTAGTTCAAACTTCAGATTTGCTGACATTGTTTTTATCTTTTCCACTGTCTGAGGAGAAGCAAAGCAGAAGAATGATGAACAGCACAAGGTGCATCTTGAGCAAACTGCACCTGCAAACCTCACCAAGTCTTTAAAATAAAGCCTTGAGATTTGACCAATAGGAATCTGCTGATTATAGTTTAAAAAGCTTCCACAGACAGCTAATTAAGACATACATTTATGGTGGTTCCAATTATTTTTAGTAAATAAACGGTGAAAATGATGATGTTCACAGCTTTCAAAGCATCTAATTACTGGTTTAGCAAGAACCTTGGAATGACCTCTGGATGGAAATCACAAATATAATTTTAATAGCCTATAAATCAGAAGTGCTGCAATTTGCTATATAACAGAGTCCATATTTATCTCCAACAGACTAACTTAGTGTTGAATCTGTAAAACCAGATGTTTTTTTATGCTGAAACGTGATTGGTCAAACCTAAGTTGGGTCTTAAAGGTGTATGATGTGTCGGTGTGAAAGGTGAGGGCAAGTAGTGCAATGGAGAAAGCAAAGGAAAAGGGAAGAATGGTGGAAAGAAAAGAGCAAAGAGAAAAGATGGCTGACAGCAAAATTACAGCGACTGGCAAAAGTATTCAACCCCAGTGAACATTCTCCCTCTTTTTATTGCATTAAAACTACAAACTTTAATGTATTTTATTAAGATTTTATGTAGTAGACCAACACAATGTAGTGCATGACTAGAAAATGGAGGAAATTATGCATGGTTTTCAAAATATTTAATTCTAATTAAATGTTTAATTCTAATTAATTACAATTTATTGTGACAAAGATATTTCAAGGTAAGAAATTTATCACAATAGATGATAAATGATGCGATAAATTCCCACCCCTATCATGGGACGACCTGGTCAGATGAGGAAAAACTAAAAGATTTTTGAACAAGTTCTACATTTGGCAGAAAGCTAGCACTGCACATCATGCAGTCTCCAGCAGGGACAGATGTGATGATTTGAATTGATGGGAAGAAAACTCTATCTAGATCAGCAAAGCTTGTACAGATGTAACTTGTTGCAGCAAATTGTGCTTCTACAAAGTATCGACATAGGAGAGCTGAGTACGAGTAGACACCACACTGATTCCATTTGTTAAACCTTTTGAAAACCGAGTATTCGTTTCCCTACACTTTAAATTATGCACTATTTTGTTCCAATAAAATACACTGAAGTTTTTGGTTGAAATTTGCCAAAATGTGGTCATGGGGTGCAGATACTTTTGCAAGTAACTGCAGGAGTTAGAATAAGAAAGAGAAAAAGGAAAACAGCCTTTTGAAGAGGCAAAAAATAAGCAAGAAAAGATAACAAGAATTGTAAGAAAAGAAAGATGGAAAAATAACACGTCTACATGATTTATGAAGCTGAAAACAAGGGGTGAGACAAGACAACAAGGAGCAGAAACTAAAGGAAAAGGAGGGGAAATTGAGAGGAATAAAGAAGTACATAGAAAACTACAGACAAGACGACAACAGACTGGGAACGTTTTGAAGAAGAGGACGCAGAGAGATGAAGGCCGCGCTCCTACCTGGCGTCCGCCTCGCTGTAGTACTCTCTGGCTACGATGTCCTCAAACAGTTCACCTCCGGTCACCCTGCATCAACAAAAACACATTTATTCAACGTTAAGACGTTCCAATGTTGTTGTTTGTATTTTTTTTTTTACAACATTCCAGGAAAGAACAACAGAAAAAAGAAACACAAAGAAATCCAAAAACAAGGATTTCATCACCACTTTTTGGTTTATTTGTGGCTCACCCCGTTTCCCCCTAAAATCTCCCCTCCGCCCCTCTTCCCACACCGTTGCCATGGAAACTAGAGGGAATTGCTGAGAGATGGATGCGGAGGGTGTGGGTGGCGGTGGTGACAAGGATGGGGTAAATATAGGAGAGAGTTATGCAATGCTATATATGCACAGAGGGTGCAGGAATCGAGGGAGAGGAGGAAAAAGATGATGAAGCATGTGTGTAAAAAAAAAAAAAGGAGGGAGAGAGGAAGGATGACTTACAAGTCAAACAGGAGGTAGTGGAAACCCTCCTCTGATATACTGTCGTGAAGACGAACTGTAAAAGAATTGAGGAATAAACGTTTAGTACAGTCATTGTAAATTTATTTTGCTGTAACGATTAATTCGATGCTTTTTCTAACTGCCTCTGAAAAAGCATCACTGCTGCATTTTAAGTGAGAGATTAAAGGAGCGTAAAAAACAGCAGGGAGAGGATGTGAGGGAATAAAACCGCAGGGAGTCATAATAATAGAGCCTTATGTCATGTATTTGCATTATAGCAAGAGGTTCTGCCATTAAAATTATACATTTAAGCAACAGGAGGATGTATTGCACTGTTATATATCATTTAAAAAATAAAAATCAGAATCAACATTGCTCCATTTTGAGTAAACTGTGCGAATACTTTGAGCGGAATAAAAATGATCAGTATAAATTAGGGATGAAACGATGAATCAGATTTCAAATTACTAATTTAGTAATTGATTAACTGTTAACTGGAATATGGAAATTCAAAAAAGGCCATTTGCTGAAAAACAACACAGTCAGAGCAGTAATTAAGCCCAAACTGTACAGAAAATGTTCATCTGTCAATATGTTTCACCAAAAACTTCCCAAGTGGAATCTTTTTTCATTCACCCAGTTCAAATTCACTAAAGGAATTAATTTAAAAAAGAAAGTTAATTATTTATTTACTTCAAATATCTAATATATCAATAATATTATATAGAAAGACAGGATTTAATTAGCTTAATGAAAAATCTGCAGTGTACCCATTTTTATCCAATTAATCATAACAGTAACTGACAGATTAATCAATTGCTAAAATATTTGTTAGTTGCAACCCAACTATGAATTAGATATAGATTGAGAAAAATCAATAAAGTTGCTCAAAAGTATTTCATATTTCACTGTGTTGGTATTAGAAGGAGTAAAACAGAAAGAGTTCCTCACCAATGTTGGGGTGTTTCAAAAGGCGACAGATCCGAGCCTCTCGCTCCAACTTCTGGTGATCTGCAAAACAACACAGAAACAATCATTAAGAAATGAAACACAATGAGCAAAATCTAATGCAGAGAGATGTCTGCATCAGGGTTAGACGTGTGTGAAATTTTACTTTATCTGATACAAAAAGAAAATGCTGAAGTAGCAACTAGTTAGGTGAAGCATAGTGAGAAAATGCAGCATGATATAGTAAAAAAAAATTTAAAATGGCACATTTTGCTTAATTTGTTCAAACAATCACAATAAGCTTCATAGATCCATTTTTATGTTGATTATTTTGATTTTTTTCTTATCTTAAACCAGTAAACTATACAAAGTCTGATGTTTGCCACAAAAATGCCAGAAGTCCTCTAAGATTCAAGTAGATCAACATCTGGATATTTTCTCTTCTGGTATTTGTGTCACAAATATCTGATTTTATAATGTCAAATAACATTTTAGTTTGAATATCTGTAAATTTATGCCTTTAATCATGGAAAGTTATATTTTTTTCTTGCAAATATATGACTTTTTGACATTAGAGAATATTCACGCTTTGTCTCATAAATAAGTGAAATTAATCAAGAAACTTGTGAGTTTTATTAACAGACGTTTACTCCTCCTCATTGTTTTAGTTTTTTATTTAGCTGCAATGGTCCGAATATTCTGTCGTGCAATGCAATACAAATTATTAAAAAATAAGAATAAAGTCATTGAAACAGTCCTTTTTGAAGATGCAAATATTCAGCTTTTTGAGTTTCCACCAATAAAATGAAGTTTTACTGAAACATAAATTGTGTTTTAAAGACTCTGCAATCATCATTTAAAAGGTTTTATTTATTGATGCAAATTGGAAGTAGGCGTGGCTGAGATAGTGGTACTTGCTGGTAAAAAAGTGATATCATCCTGAGCTTAAGGCTCAAATAAGGAGCTCTGCATACAAAGATGAAGATCAGATCAATATAATACTCCTCTGACACTGTAATCAGTCACAGTGAAGCACAAAGCAGCGCCCCAACCTCGATCGGGCTTTTTTCTGATTCCCGAAAATCCTTTGGAGTTTAGAGCAAAACAGACCTAACACAGATGCCATTTCTGGTTTAAGTATTTTATCATTTCAGAACGCGGCGATCGGACCAAACATGCCCACAGACAGAAAAACCCAAGAAGAAGTGGATCCCTGTAAACACCAACACTCAAACAACTGATGAAAATAAATACATGCTGTTGCTGGAAACAGTATAGTAGAATCTGTGACAGGAATAGCTTGGAAAAAGGCAAGCAGACACATTTCCATGGGTACAGAGGAGTGACAGTGACGTGTAAGCCCAGTGATTACAGTCTTAGAAGACAAGCTGAGCCAGTTGGAGAAAGGAGTGGGGGAGTGTTGAAGAGGGAGAGAGGAGGTGGGAGGAGGAAGAACAATTAAGCCTGCGTGCCATCTTTCTGTTGAAAGATTAAAACAATGCTAATCACTGCGCCTGCTGCTGCTGCTTGTTTTCTTTCTCTGACTCTTCTGTTTGAGGAGCCAGTGAAACAAAAAGGCATGATTTTCTATTCATCTCTCTGTAAATCAAGCTGCTTTTTTCTAATCTCCAGGTGAGGTTATTGCTTGCTTTGTCTAAATGTCCACTCCGCCTAAACTCGTGTTTCTGCTGAACCGTCCTTGATATGTTAAGATGCCAAATGGTGGAAAAAAGGTCAAATGGGCCAGGATCGGGTTTCAGTTTGTTGGTGGCATCTGCTGATAGTAAGAGAAGAGAAATGGCCCAGAGTTGTTGTCTCCGTTCATCGTGGTTTGGTCCATTTGTCGACATACCTGAGCTTTGGTTATCTATTCTCTATAGCAGGGGTGTTCAAAGAACACCCAAAGGGAGGCCCACAACCTCAATTGAAGAATAAATTCAGGCAAAAAATTACATCAAAATCTACTTACAAAAAATCTTTTCCACCTTTCTGCTTTTCTTCTGTTTTCATGATAAATAGGAGCATATCTATTAATTGACTAGAGTGTTTTCACACCCAATAGTCCCATAGACTCAGTTCGATTGGTTACCAGAATTGCAACATTTGTTACATTTTCAGCTGCTGCAGTTTGCTTTCACTCTGCACTCTTTCAAACAAAACAAACCGTTTGAAAAACATGTCCCACTCCTCGCCTGTGGTGGCGCTCCACCAAGAACCACACAAGGAAACAACAAAAGAAAAAAACTTTTGCAGATATGTTAAAAAAATTAAGTGACATCAGACTGTAGAGCTTGCTCTTTTGTTTTTAGTAAAAGATCACAAGCCATTTCTCCCTCTACCGTTAGACTTTTGAGTTTGTTTTGGTTGCGTTTACCCAGAATGCCCGGTGCGTTAGTCGACTTCCTGCTTTTGAAGTCCAGAATTCATAATATGCATTCAGGTCACACCAGAAATCACTTTAACCAAACCAAAACCAAGGTTTGTATGCGGACCACAGTTCGCTCTTTTGGTCAAATGAACCAGACTTTCTAGACAAACGAACTAGTCAAAACTCCACCTTGGTTCGTCCAAGTATGCTTTTAACTGAGCATATTTGGGTAAATACAGGAAGTGTTTTTAAATGAAGTCTGATCCAGATCCTGTATTTATTGCTGAGAACAGACTAAATATTTTGTCCTCAGTCGAGCCCTGAGTAATAGACAATTGGATGCCTTTCATTTGACAAGGAAACACCATTTGAAGTTTTGGATTTTTAATCCCGTTCCTACAAAAAAAATCTGATTATTTATTTAATTAAAATAGTTCATGTTTGGTTTATTGTTGAGTAGGTAAAAAACAGAAAATTTTTCCATAATTTTTATTTAAAAAATTTTTCGCTAGTACTTTTGACGACTATTTTGGACACCCCTGCTCTACAGGAAGGCATCACTAAACACTGGAGAGGAAATTAACCTAGCACATGTAATTTAGAAACCAAAACTGCTTTCATTAGCAGTGATATGAACTGTCACACGTCCTACACAAACCTCTGGTATAGTTCTATAAATATTTTTGTGTTATTGTAAGACAAATGGAAAAAGTTGATGGTATGGGAAAATTGTGTTTCATCTTCTTCTGTTCTTTCCCTCCTTCATTACCTTATTATTGCCGAACAAGGAGGTAGAACCTGAAAATGAACACCCACTCATTTCAGACCAGGATGAAAATGGGTTTCAGGTCGTTAATGAAGCTGACTGGATCAGACAAAACAACCTTCATGACTGAAGGATGAACATTTCCCCACATTTCTCAGTTTATCGATAGATCAGCTTCATGAAAAAATAATCTGGGGAGATTACGGTTGATGGAAACAATGAAAAGGTTCAGAGTTGAGCTCTAAAACTCAGTAAACAGATCATAGTTTGGCTTTCTATCCATATGGCCAAACAGAGATTTAAAAAGGAGTGGCAAAAGAAAATGAGGTGGATTAGCAGTGTTTGCCAATTGCCAAGTGAGTTCCTTGGAGATAAATAAGTACTTTTGAAGTGAAGTATATTGAATATTATGATGTAATTTATAGAAGTAAAATATTTCATGCAGTATCTACATTTCCTGGGCATGAGTGGAAGTGAAAATTGAGTAAAAAAAACTATTTTCTTTTGGAATCAAAACACCATAAAGTATTACATTTTTAAAGGATTTTAGACCATTAAATTAGTACAACTTTTAGTTGTAAATAAAACAGAGCTCCGTAACTACCTGGCTGCACACCACTCTGTGGGTTGTTCGGTACCGCAGTGAAACAAAATAATTATGTTGAGAAATGCCAAGAGAGAAATTTTATTTAGAAAAAAAAAAGTTATTATGGAATGCAAATGAAATTATGTGAGTTAAGGTTACAGAAATAATCAGAATTAAACAAAAATCCATTAATTAAATATATTTTATTTCTTTTTAAGAAAGGAAAGGGAGACAAGAAAGAAACACAAAAAAGACATTAAAATCATAAATTGGATTTGGCATGAAAAAAATGATGAATGTAGTAGACAGTTCTTTTATTTAAAAAAAAATTCTAGTGCAGCTAAAAATAAGGCAAACAAATATATTATATTTCTGTTTCACTGTATAAAAAGTTTGAATCAAAGTCTGAGCTTTCATTTTGCTGTTACTCTGACTGTAAGGAGTTTACAGTCAACTGTGGAAAAGTAGCGCAGCCCTGGTAGTACACTCTGCTTCAAATATTAATTTAATCCCTCTCTTTAAAGCTGTCGGTCAGCCAAACGCTGTCGTTCTCTGAAGCAGTGGGGTAAATAAGAAATGAGCAGAGAGGTAACGGAGAAAGGAAGGATGGTGAGGACCGGTCCTGAAGGGGGATGAGAGAGGAAGTGGCAAAAAGGAACAAGCAGGAAGAGATATGTGGCAAACAGGAACACGAGCGCAGAGTGAGATAACCCAAGGATAGCATGCAGTGGAGTCTGCAGGAGACGTTGTGCTGGAGAAGAAGAGAGGAAGCGATGAAGAGAGGAATACATTTGGGTTAATCATCGCCAGTGAGGGCTTGCATCTCAGGAGAAGAGACATCCACAAAGAGAAGCATATATAACCACTGTTCAAGAATATTTGACTTACAAGATCAGCATGGCTCACTGCAGCTGGGAAATATGGAGTTTAAATGTCACTTTTTTTCTCATTTCCTAAAAATACTACAGGAATGTAGACGCTGGAAAACAGGTTCTTGGAAAAAGTATTCACACCCCTTAAAATTTTTCACATTGACGGTCACGATAAGTTTTGTTGGGCAATAAATTGTTCCAGTAATTATTGTGATAAACGATAATATTGTCGTTTTGAGACCATTTTTAATTAATATTTTGATAAAGACATAATAATACTAGTTGACCAATAAACTTAAATTTTGTAAAGAACACTCCACATTGAAACTGTAAGACAATTTAAATGTGCAAAATAAAACACAAGAACTAAAACAATAAATAAAATGAATTAGGAAATCTCTGAAAACAAAATGCCCTCCAAAAATAGTAATCATCAGAAAGGAAACAATCAAGTTCATGTTAATTTATTCTGCAATTGATTCATTGATCTATTGCTTATTGAAACGGGCTTACAAGTCACAGTCAAAGTACTGCAGATTTGTGAATAACAAGTAAACTAATGTATAATTTTCAAAACAGTTTTGAAATAAATATCTGAAAAAAGTATGTAGCCTGTTTTACCCCAATACTCACTATTCAAACAACTGCCTTCAGAAAAGGTGGTTTAGAAATGATTAGAGAACAGCATCGTGAAGACCAAGCATAAAGCAAGGCTAGACGATAATTTCAACTTGCAACAAAATATTTTATGCAACTTGTAAAAGTTAGCATCAAATAAAGCTAAGAGGGGAACTTTAAAAGCAGGGACATTTACGGTGAACCATCATCTTTTAGGAATCATTTCCATCAGAAAAGAAAAACCAGTAAGGAGGGTTAAAATGTTTGGTGTAATCAAACTAATCTGCTGAACTTGTGGCTATATTATAAATAAAACAGGCTCTACTGGCATTTGTAATTATAAGTAGAGTGATTTGACTTCATAATAGGCTTAAATGTAATAGGCCTTCACTTAAATACCTCCGCACGACTTATCTGACATTGACACAAAAGAACCAGGACAGAAATCAGGTCAGCTCTCTGCTGCTGCAGCAAGTAAGTCTCAGACAAAATAAACACCTCACATGTGCACATATATATTTATTTATATATACATACATACGCGCACACACCCCTCCACACTACCATGATATGCTACGAGGCCATACAGGAACCTCTGGCATCCCTCGTCCACAGATCGCTGCCAATAAACAAGTGCTATGATTGGCTGGAAACCTTACCCAACAGACCTGCCCTATATTTCCTGTTGACATGAGCTGGATTGACATGAACCGCTTGCTGTCTGCAATACGGGACAGAATCAGGGCTGAAGTCAAGCGGGGCGTTTGGGTAACGCGCAAATAACATTTAGTCATCCATTCCCAGATGCTTGATATCAGGATTTTTAAGAGGGTGAATCACTGTGACTGCAGTAAATAAACAGAGTTCACTGTCAGAATGACCATGCATGTGTGTGCCAGAGTGAAAGAGAGGCAGAGTCAGATGAGAGTCCCGTGCTAAAAGGCATGTAGGCGTACAGGCGCATGGCCCTCAGCTGCCAAGTGCCTGGGGTGCCTTTTCTGCCATGACCCCCCGGCCTCCCTGCAGCTCCCATCTCCATCTGCCCTTCCCAAGCAAACGTTCCTCCTAAGCAGACTCGGCTGGCGCTTTAAACCCTCTGACCTTACCTGCTTTCTGAGAAATATATCAGCAGCGAAAATCTCACTTGTGAAGCAGAGCAGTAAGTCATCAGGATCGCCATAAAACCTGGCTGCTGCAGCCCATGTCAGATGGGTCATGATGAGCTATTATTAGCGCTGGAGTAGAAGTCGTATGCAGCAGCTCAAACATTGCTCTGCTGTTTCAGAGAACACGGCTCATACATTAGTAAAGAGCGCAGTGCAGGCCGAGCACACCGCTCAGTCGGCTCGGATCATCAAATCTTAAAGCAGGAAGATTATGCCGTACCTCAGAAATCTGCAAGCAGCTGCAGCCTTTCATAAAACAGCTGAGGAGGAAACGTATACCTCCAGTTAGTGGAGATGCACCGGTCAGAGATTTACGGCCGATTTTTGTTTTCTTTGGAAAGCTCTGACCGATCCAATTTCTCTAAAAACTATAATTAACAGCACTCTGAGTTTCTATGTTCAAGTTTTTCTGACATTTACAGCTCTGGAAAAAATTAAGAGTCCACTGCACTGAACCCCGTTGAAACTCTAATGGTTATTCCACCAAATATTGATTTCTATTTGAGTTCTGAAAGCACTGCATCTTTTTTGTAATTTTCACCATTTCCCATTTTCAATAGTTTGTAGAATAAAAGAATAATGTTCATTTTACTCAAACATATACCTATAAAAAGTAAAGTTAGAGAAACTGATCATTTTAAGTGGTCTCTTATTTTTTTCCAGAGCTGTATATACAATCCTCAGTCATTTATTGCTAGAGAAAAGCTGATGTCACACTGTGTGTGTTAGTGGAGATGCACTGATTTGATATGGCTTGTATCTAGGGCTGAAACAATTAATCGGATTAATTGTGATGAATGAATTATTCAAGTAATTGTTAACAAACTTAGTAATTGTTAACTGAAATATATAGACTCAAAAGATGAAAGAAGAACATACTCAGAGCAGCATGTAAGCCAAAACTGAAGAAAAAAAAAAATATATATATATATATATATATACATATAGAACTTTTGCATTTAAGATAAAAAAGAAAACCTCTGTCTGTACATTTGTTTTACCCAAAACTGAGATAGCAGTTTCAGCTTCATCTGCTTCATCAACACAAAACATTCGACCAGATTTTTGCTTTGAATTTAATATATTTTAATAGTAAAGGGGACGATGACAATCTTGTAACTTTTTATAAAATGCAGAGCTGGTACAACCATTTAATAAACTTGGAAAAATAAAGCAAGAATATTCCATATCTTGTTCTTGTTGCTGAAAAGATATTTTTTAAAAATCTAGAAAGAGATTGTCAACCTGTAAAATGTAGGATATGGTTTGCTGTTTTTGTTTAATCTAGCAAATCTGCAAGACCCTTTTTATGTTGTAAACCTACAGTGATTTACAGATGCCTTATCTACAGAAATCTGATTCCTTTTCTTATTTCGTTAAATAACATTTATTTGATTAATAAAATTGTTGAGCAGGTAAAAGCAGAAAAACTAAAAAAGTTTTGCAATCCGTGGCAACCAGAGTATTTTCAACTTGGCGTTTTGGCCTCCATGTCAAAAAGTTTGGACATCACTATTCTAAGAGCTTATAACAAAAAAGACATCTTTGATTTCCGTTAATATTCATAAATTATCTTAAGTTTTTTCTGTTTTCTGACTCTGCTTCAGAATCTGCATTAATTTGCTTTAAGCATTAACATTACAAAGCTTATTAGCGTTAGCATGCTAAAGGTGAGAAATGTATTGCTTTATGGTGTAAGTAGTCTGATCTTTTGAATTTTTAACAATTATCCCTGACAGCCTCACCTCTGTGGTGAATTGTCATTGCTATCAGAGAGTACTTTCATAAATCTGTCTGCGTGGATTTAATGACATCTGAGCAATTGTTTCCAGAGGAAATTAATACCCACAGTAAAAGGTTAACTGACAGACACAAACAGATATGAGCAGACATTCTACCCCTGTTAAAATGCCTCTTAGACCACACTCTACATTTACACACATGCACAAGACATTTGTGTGGGGGTGTGCATGGGGTGTGTGTGTATGTAGCAGTGTATTGTCAGTGGGGTGCCACCTGACACAGCCGTGGCTCTGGGTCTCCGGTTGCGGGCTGCAGAGGCAGCAGGAGATTTACACCGGGCGAGTGTTGGTGTGAGGAACAACAGTGACTGCAGTGGAGCAGGACGGGTTTATGTCACAGTGCTGCCTAAACCGGGCTTTACTGCCTGAGCACAGCGTCCTTTACAAGTAGGACTTTATGCCTGTTTAATGTGAGCAATATCCTAGTAATATACAGTAAAAAAAAATTATGTGGAGAATTATGTTTTTCATGGATTTAGATATTAATTACAGATTAATGCTCTCTTTCTAAGAGATAGGGTGCTCACACCAGTCCTATCTAGTTTATTTATTTATTCAAACTCTAGTTCATTTGTCTAGAAAGTTTGGTTCTTTTGGGGAGGTGTGAATGCAAAATTTTAAAAAGTAAACTCTGGTCCGCCTAAAAATACTCGGTCTTAGTTTGGTTGAAGTGAACTCTGGTGCGGTACAAATGCTTATATGTGAACACTAAACAGACCGGAGACAACTCTAAAAGACAGGAAGTGGACAGCAGCGCAGGGCATTTTGGGTAAACACAACCACAAAAACCACAAGTCTAACACTAAAGGGAGAAATGGCTCGTTTTGCCAAAGACAAAAACGAAACCGCTAAAATCTGACACTACTCCGTTATTGTTTACATTTTGTGAGGAAAGACGTTACGCTCAGTGTCTTCTTCAGAGGTTTTTGTGTCACGTCCTTTAGTGGTTCTTGTTGCAGCGCCACCACAGGCAAAGAGGGGAACAGCTTTTTCAACTAGTTGGTATCTTTGACATAGCACAACATAAAAGCCAACCGCAGCAGCTGAAAATGTAACAAATGTTGCAATTTTGGTCCTCTATCGAACTGGTCTATCAGGTATGAAAACACCCAGACGATTACTTAACGGCAAAGGGCCTGAGAGTGACAAAGAAACTTTTTCTACACTATAATAATCCTTCGCGGAACATCCTTTTAACTGAAGGGGATCAGAAATATGTAAGGTTTTTAGTAAGACTTCAGCTTAAACTTAAACATACGGTTGACTAGAGCAGGAAATTTATTTGAATCCTACATTTTTAGAATCAATAATAGAATCATCAATTCTAGAAATGCCTCCATGCAGACCAGAAATATCAACACCAACCCAAATGTAACTACAGCCTGTATTTGGCATTATAATACAACCACATAAATACAACAGAGAAGTAGATGTGGAGTATCAAGCTGAAGCAAAACTTCAGGGTTTTGTTAGGAGTGGGGCTACAAAATCATTGTTTTCAAAAAGTTACATGTTCCTTATCAAAGGAAAACACAACCTTCCAGTTTGGAACCAGTTTCCAGGGTTCCTCAACGTCTTTCCTGTCAATATTCCAAACAGTTCAGCGACAATGTTTCTAAAAATATTGTTATAGGGCTCGTAAAAGACCATTTCAAAATGGAGGCAAGGTCAAACTGACTGAAAAAAACACCAAAAACTGAAATCTAATGTTTACCTTTAGGCAGGATTACAGTCCATAAATGATTCAACTCTTACTGATTACTTTATTTGATCTCTTGGAATGTATTGACGGCCTTTAATGAAGAAAACATAATGTAAAGTTTTTTTGTTCAGACTTTGAATTTGCATCCATTTTTACTCCCCAACTTATTTAAGCATATTACATCCAGTATTCAGGAGCTAAAGTTTCTTGTATTCAAACAGAGAGGCGCCCTGGTCCCATAGAAACTGGCAGCATTCAGCATCAAGTGAAGTTTACTCACAGTAATTATCCACAGGTTACAGACATGTGGATTTGAGTGGCATTTTGCTATTTGAATGATTAACTACCACAGTGTTTAAACTGACTAAATCCCTACAAAAGCAACAAAAGTAAAGAAAAACTTCAGAGAACAGAAAGAAATCTGGGGCACTATCCACAGATTATGGGAAGTTTTTACATTTTGTGAAGCTTTTTGGGACGAAGTAAGTGGTTTTCTTTTCACATCACTTTTCTACCACAATCTTCTCGAGCCGTTAATTTGTGAGTCCTTTTCTCTCTCTTTGCTGGCTGTGACTGCAGAGCTTTCAGAGCTATACCAGAGCTGTGGACTTCATGCAGCCTCTACATTTACCACCAGGAAAATCCCAACTACAGGATGCATAGTGTTCTGACTGCATAACAATATCCAGGGATTGCATGTCGAACTAAACAATGAAATAAGTTCTTACCTCTTGCAGACAACTTTTTGGTGTTGATTATTTTAGCGGCATATTCCTGCCCTGTTGACAGCTTCACACATCTGCGCACCACTGAAAACGCTCCCCTGCAAACAACAAACAAAATATATTCTTATTACTTTAAGGAAGATATTTTCAGATTTTTAGCAACAGCTCATATAATATTTATGTCCATCAGGAAATCTCTTCTGTTTATCAAACTTTTGCTTACATGCAACTTCTTCAGAGCCTTAGCTGGCGTAATGACTCCAGTTTTTGCTGAGACTACTCATGTTAATACATACGACTGATGATTTACTGGAGCTACAAGCAGGCTTAATATTCCTCAAATGTAACTGTGGAAAGCTACATTTAAAGACCAAGCTGTCCAGATTTATCTGCTTAATAAGCTCCCATGAGGAGCCTCAGAGCCAGTCAGCATGTTCTAGATAATGTGCTCACATGTGGATGGTGAGACGTGCAGGGAAAGAAACAAACATTTCTACTGTGAAACTACAAGGGCAAATAAAAGAGCAAACAACTCAAACGTAATATTTGACGTATTCAAAGAGCCTATTTCTGCAGAAAATTTAATTTAATATGAATTTAGTCATATAGAATAATTTAAAAATGCTGAATATGAGTTGTGTTGCTCTAAAAGCTGCACAGCAAACTCTCAAGTCTCTAAATAACTTCTCAGCCTCGGCTGGCTCGGATCAATCTGGCCGGTCTGGCTTCCAGTGGGTGTTGACAGTGAAAGGTTGAACTGTGACACTGGGTTTCGCTTCCAGACCAACAAGGTCAAAGGTGAAAGCTCTGGGACCAGATGGACTGAAACTCAGACGAGGCAATGCAGAGGACTGAAAGTCTTCTGTCAGATAGCATTAATTATTATTACAAACACATAAGCTGCTTTGAATTAAACAGATATTCAATAACTCTGCAGTTAAACAAAATATTGAAAAGAACATGAATAATTACTAAAAAACAGTATTAAATGTGCTACTTCATAACTACCATAAGAAATGCAATTGCACTCAAAGACAGCAAATAAAAACTGCATTCAATCATAAATAATCTTTACTGATAACACTTACAGAAACTAACAAAGAAAAAAATAGCTCAAACCACAAAACAACAACTTAGACCATTGGTTTCTGAGGTTTTAGAGCAACATTAAAATTAATTGTAATCAGTGCAAAATATATTTTTAAAAGATAAACAGTACTACAATTACTTATATTTTGCAGTAATTTTCCATCCTGATCAAGCAGCTTTCTATTGTCTGTTATATGCATCATAAGTATTTCCACAATATAGAAAAAAGGTAATGAATGAGGTCTTATTTTGACTCCGGGGACACAAACTCAAGAGATGTAACCTCAAATCTACTGTATATGTTAAGGAACAAACATATGCCTTCAGAGATCAATGGTTGGTGAAAAAGACATGAATTAACTGCCAAGGGTGTGAGAAGAATCAAGCGTGACGCTACCAGGAAGCCATTATCTTCCAGTTCTGCCATATTCCATAACTGCAGCCTACCTGGAGTTCCTAGAAGTACAAGATGTCCAGAGCGCAGAGACATGGCCAAAGTAAGGAATGCTGAAACCGGACCATCACTGAACAAGACACATAAACTGTACTGGCCAGACTGGGCCAAGAAATACCTGAAGATAGATTTTCCAAAGGTTTTATTGACTGATGAAATGAGAGGGATTCTTGAAGGACCAGATGGACGGTCCCATGCGTGGATCAGACACCAGCACGGTGAAAGTGGCATACTGGTATGCACTGGTATTATTAAAGATGACCTGGTTAAACTTTTTTGGGTTGAAGATGGGCTCATAATCAACTCCCATGTTTTAAAAGACATTTCCTTCAAACAGAGTTACTGGAAAAAGTCAACATCTTTCAGAAAGGTGATGGTTTTTATGCATCCAAGTTCTCCTCTGTCTGGCTAGCCAGTAAAGATAAAAAACATATCACATGAAATGATTATTGTAAAGTGATTTTTGTTTATCACTCTCACTTAAACATATGAAGATAAAAATAAAAATTTGATGGATAATAGTTGCTCAATAATTGCATACATTAAGATATTCTCCTAAAAATCCCAAAATGTCACTTTTATTTTTTTAAACATTCCTGTTTGAGGTTTATTAACATTTTGGATCAACTGAAACTAATGTAGGTAGTGATTATTAAAAATAATCCTTAAAAATATGACTTACTTGTGCATAGTGTAACTTTTTGTTGTTATTGCCACCCTAGTCTATGTCAATTATATTATTGACATAGACATTATTGAATTATAGATAGCACGTTTAAAAAAAGGCAACAAAGTGCATGATGGTGAATAAAATCAAGTAGTGAAAATCAGAAATCAGCAAAACAGATAGACAAATTTGGATAATTAGTAATTTCTTCCTTTTTCTTGAAATATAAAACAAGAACCTGCTGCATATCTACGTGTCATCATACTCAGAATGTAAAATCTTGGTCGGAGAATCTCTAATTACAAAGTGCACAACATGTAAATCTGCACATAACCTTCAAATATGACAGAGATAAAAATCTACTTTTTATGGAAGAAAAACCACCAGCAGAGCAGCGCACAAATGTTTCACAATAAAAGTCGTTTGACAAAATCTAAATGATAACCAGTGTTGTTTTAAAGTGAAAACTCGTTATATTAGCTGCAGAATTCACTGTAAAAACCTATAATGAAAGCCACGGCACAGAGAAGATCAAAGAACATGCTTACTAACAACTGTTTTAAGAGTTTGTTTATGCCAATTTGTGTTAAAGAGGAGCTGCTTGTCGACCGCCAAGGCTGATATTATCTGTAATAGGCGCACAAAGTCACGAAGCTTAAATGTCACAAGTCCCACAAAGGAAGAAACAGCCGCCAAAGGTGAGAACACAATAATTATCTCTCCTCAGATGCTTAGGATTAGTATTACAGAGTCATGGATAGCATTATTATCTCAAGGCCAAGCCACTTGCACCTGAACTCCTTCCTCTGAGATGGATGTGACAGGATGAGTAATTATAATCATTTGTAAAAGACGACTTGTAGAGCAGGATTAGTGTCACTCACAGAAGATCAAAGCCCGACTAATAGGTTATATTTTTTTATTTTTATTCAAGAGACAAACCTGAAGAATAAGAAACATTCCCAGCAACCAGAGTTATTGCTCCTGGGAGAGGAGCAAGCTTTGCAGCAGAGAAAGTGTTATTATCCCCAGGTTGTGTGCATGAAGTCACACTGGTGGACAAAACTATTTATGTTTGTCAAATGACAAGAAAAATAACTAAAATATTATATCTGTGGGGCACACCAGATGCCTGAAGTGAGTCTGAAACATTTGCAATAACAAAAACTAGCTTAGATTCTTACTGGCATAAAGAAAATTAAAGCGTTACTAATTCTCCTGCCATCTAATTATGATGTTGAAAATGATTCAAAACTTGCATCAACATGTATCCAGAGAGAAAATACTTTTTTGTGTTTTTCTCCGGAACTATTTTTAGATATAACCAGATTATTTTATATAAACGTCTTTTGTAGTCACTGATTCTGAAAATATCAACAATTATTCTTGTTTCGGACTGTAAAACTGCCTTTGATATAGCTTAATATCCCAATATTTTAAGGTTTACTTTACTAGCAGCAAGTTTCTGTCACCCTGTTTCTCCCTCAGCGCCCATCTCTTGTGGTTCCCCAAGGTTCTGTTTTATTCTCCATTAACATGCTCCCTTAAGGTTCAATCTGTAGGAAATCTCTTCATGCAGATGACTGAGAGATCGAATTACTCCAGAAGCACATTTTTCAGTGCTAATTGCATCTTGCCGTATAAATCTGGGTAGGCTTCAGCCTCTTGGCCACATTAAAGGCTAGAGGGTGACGCTTGGTTCTCATTTTGACTTAGACAAACTAAGATAAGATAAGATAAGATAAGATAAGATAAGATAAGACAAGATAAGATAAGATAAGATAAGATAAATCTTTATTGTCATTGTCACAAGGACAACGAAATTCAAAGGGTGCCATCAGTCGGTGCACATGCCCAAAAACAAAAAATCACTGTCTCACAATTCACACACAACGCAAGAATCAACAAACAACTGGCAAAAAAATAAGAACAGCCACATTCTCACATACATCATTTATGATGATTAATGGTTGTTTTTGATTGCATTTAGTTTTGTTATTGCTATCGGGTAGAAACTGTCTCTGAGATGGTTGGTTCTTGTTCTGGTTGTTCTGTAAACTATTTACTATTGCAAAAAACCTTTTACAAGCTAAAGCTTTTATTGAAGGTAAAGCTTTCGTTTTAACTCGGTGGGATTTTGAAAGGCTGAGCTAAGATTCCAGTTTGGTCATTGAAACTCTCTGAGTATTGGTGTGAGTCAGCCCTGCCTTTAATGGCTACAGTTTACGCAGAAACTAACATTTTACTGCTGAATTTAAAGCTCTCCATGGACAAACTGCAGCATATATCCATCCTCAGCCATATGCTTCAAGGTTAAAGGGAAAAATTCTGCTGGAGAATTTTTCCCCTATTGTCCAAAATGTTTTTATTTTGTATAGATTTTTTAATACTCAAACTGCTTCTACAAAAAACTGAAAGGGCATGAATACCTTAAAACAAAAGCTCTCACATTATCCTGAGACTTCATGGGAAAACAGTTCAACTATTCAAGAATTAAATCTTTGAACATAAAGTTTTAAAGTCGGGTGGATTTCATGTGTGGATTACTAATACTAAACCATTTATTTGCAGGAAGTGCAAATAATAAAGCAGAGGCTAAGCTCACATGCGCTCCAGTAGGAGTGCAGTAAAAAGGTAAACTGTAGATTTGTTGTTGATATTTCACTGGACCTAGAATTTATTTGTTCAAAGTGCAACAAGTGAAGAAGTGAGACGCAGCAATATAAAGATGGACTGATGAAAGTCGATGACTGCCAAAGTGGATCCTGAAGGATCAAAGTGGAGATAAACGCTGAAACAATGGTAAAGTCTCAATATTGTCACCATAACAACAGAAATCGGGAATAAAAAAAAACACAAAAAATTTAATGTAATTCTACACAGACATAAAATACTAAGCATCTTAAATCTCAAATAAGGCAAAATATGAAATTGCAGAAAGTAGAAAAGGTTGATGAATATGAGCATGTTGTAACTTTTCTGAAACTATTTGCTTGACTCAAGCTCAATTTTAGAGAAATTAGCAATACTTTGACGTTTTGTTTGTAGTATTTTATGCTTTAGATTTTGCTTCCGACTTAAGTGCAGATTGCAATCTGTCACTACTGCAGTCTTTTAGAGAAAGGGGTAATGAGATACAACAGCGCTGTTGTAGGAAAATTAACATACAATAACCAATTAGATGGCAGATAAAGCAGTAGAAAATTTTGTGTTTCAAGTCTTCACATTTGGTGATATACCTTGATGCCTTGCTTTTGTTAATTGCAACAAAAATCCTTTTTTAAAGATTTGTCCCTCAAGCAAAGGTCTATGAAAGCTGCAGAAATAATAGAATAACTTCAAACCTTCCCAACGCATATGAATTATCTTATTGGTTTATTATTTATACAGAAATTCCCTATAATTACAGAAGCCATAAAAACCGCCATGCTTGCAGCTGTAGCAGATCTTTTTTTCCCTGCATATCAACAAATCCCCGCTCTGCGCGAAGGGCACACAAACTTAGAAAAACATATTTTCTGCAAACCGCAGTTTTTGCCTCATCACATGTGGAAATGCATTCACCACAACAATTTCCCTGCTTTTATTTTTATGTCCTTGTGAAATAAACCCATAAATAGAAAACCTGCGTGCTATATAAATATGCCAAAACTTATTGAATTTAATTTGTAATAACAATACGAAATCACACTCAAAAGCGTGGCAGGGAGCCGAGTAGTTTGAAAGCTGACGTACCGAAAAAGGGCGCACACGCACATACACGCACGCACACACACACACACACACACACACACAGAGCCGCTGGCCCGCTTCAACTCTGCAGCCTTGCTGCTGTCGCCTGTCCGAGCCTCCCTGCACAGCAAACAGCCCCGCCACCGACTCAGACACCCTGACACCACAGATACTCACTTCCCCAGCTCCTCGTACAGCTGATACTCGTCCGTGAATCGCGTACAGGTTGTCGTGGCCATGGCTCTCCCCTGTCTGTCTTTCTCTCGCTCGCTCTCTCTCGGTTTCTTTCGCTTCTTTCTCCTGGATCAACTCCGAAAGAATTTACCCTCAGCTCGTGCGAAAAACGGTGTAAAAAAATGTAAAAAAAAAAATAAAATACCAACGCGGGTCCGCCCAGCAGCTAGCCGGCCGTTGGAGCGGTGGAAAAAGCCTATAAAGAGGCGCAGAGAGACGGAGTGGTTGTAGAAAGACGAAGCGGGCGGTGTGGGTCTTTCTCTGTCAGACTGGCTCCGCTATCTGACAGCTACCGCGCTCAACCGAGCCGCTAGGCAAGCTGGGTGAACTAAGTACAGCCACTTCCGCTTTGGATTTCCAAAATAAAATATAATTTCCACACGAGGTCAAATTTTAAAACATTTAGAGTTTGTTCGTGTAATAAAGCCTAAAAATGTGTTGACTGGTCTCAAATGTATTCTTAAAATTTAAATAAAACGTTAGCTGATTATTCTGACAGTTTTAAATGAATAAAGGATTTAGGAAAATTGATTTAGGAGAAAGACAGGCAAATGCAACATTTATTTTGTTGTTTTATTTATAGTTTTAGCACATTCAAAATAATAATTTTAGCTGTAAAAAAAGAGAAACTGGAGCAAGTCTCTATCATTATCTCATCTAGGATGGGATACATTAATACATGCAGTTCCATTCCATTCAGTAAATTTTAATATTTACAAGTCAACTTCATTTATTTCAATAATTCAATACACAAAGTGAGACACTATATATAAATTGATCAAGCATAGACTGATGTTTTTATTAAATATTAATACACAAATAAGCTTTCATTTGTGCATTATGATGTGTTTGTCTTACAAATATGACATTTATTTATGAGAAGAAAAACATTTCTAATATCGAAACATGGGCTTAATGAAAATAACTTTTAATATATGCTTAAAGGTTGTTATTTTCTCAAGGTATTAAAAGGAATTTCTTGATCTCGCACATAGGGAATCTCCATAAGTAGTTACATTAACTTGAGTAACGTTTTGGGAAAAGAAATAGTGCCTCGGAGTAATTTTACTTCACATTATTATGAACTTTTGCTACTTGAGTAAAATTTCTGAATACTTTATCAAAATAAGTAACTTCAGAGAAGAAAAAGACAACATATTTTAATCAAAAATGTATGAGACACAGACACCCATACACCTTTTACGGTGCAGAAAAAAGTCATTCACAATTCCAAGTCCTGGGGATTTTCAATTGACTAAAAATGCTCAAAATTCGATGATAATCTGCTTAACTTTTTTGTAAAGTTATATTTTGAATAATTATTTGATTTTTTTATTATTATTATCATTATTATTATTATTATTTAAGAAAAAGCCAGTAAGCTAAACTGACCCAATACTGAGAGTTTAAGCTACAGATTTTTATGCACAAAGTTATTTTTGTTTAAATATAAACAGATGGAATTTAATACAATATGTACCGGAAGTGCTTTAAATAAATGTTTTATTTGTTTTCACTGTCATCCCTCTTGTCAGCATAACTTAAACAGACCATTTTAATAGGTTTCTGAATTAAAAATAATTTTTGAATGAAATCATGATCCTAAAAATTGGAATCAGAATCAAATTTCTAGACCCTGAAAGATTCAGCTTTGTTGTTATTTTCTATTCATTGAGCCTGCTAGATAATCTTAATATTTATAAGATAAAATAAGCACTATATATTGTCCCTGTAGTACATTACCCAGTTCTAACATAGGATTAATATTATGCAAACTTTAATTTAAAAAATATTTGAAAATGTCTCTGTTGCCTAAATATTAATTGATATGACCAGTTACTCAGTACTTGAGTAACTTTTTAACTAAATATATATTTTATTCTCGCCTGAGTAATATCTTGGAATGCTACTTTTTACTTTTACTTGTATAAAAATATGCTACTCTAATCACCTCTGTGTAAGACTAACATAAGCCTTAATGCTTTAACGCACAAATGTGGTTTATTTATTGTGTCAAGTCGTTTTCCGGTGTCTCGCTGATCGCTCTGGCTGACTTGACGCGACTCGCTTCATTTGGCTGCAGATTCTCCACGGGAAGGCGGTGGCTCTATGTCGCCCTCTGATGGACACTTCGCGCACAGGCGCGGCGCCACAACGTAACCGAACACACCTCCCTCCCTCCCGCATGGTGCGTATTTCCAAATAGGGGCAAATATGAGGGAGCTTGTTTATGACTTCAAAAGCTGCCTTACAAACGACATGTTTAATGTTTAACTGTTTACTTAACGAATGAACGAAATAACTATAATTGATTCGTCACAGCAAAGGATGTCAGTGCTGAAACGCTTTACCTATAAATTTTAGTGCACAGAACTCATAATGTTTAAAAGTTCTCAGTTCTGTTTAAAATTATTTTACAGTCACTGCATGATAGACATGCAAAATTGTTTACATTTACAAAATCAGAATGCATAAATGCAGTGCTTTATATTCACTGTATGTGTAGATGCAAACTACTTTTTTTTTTATCACGTATTAAGATAATTAGTGGTCTGATAAGTTCTAAATGTTTCTAGAAAAGCATTCAGTCTTGAAAATGCTCCATAACTTTCTCCATTACAAACATTTAAACTTTTACATTTACCATGTTTTTCAATGTTTGATGAAAATTCTGCATCTATTTCTGCATTTAAAAAACATTTATTATGATCAAGTGATATGGCATTGCATAAGCTGATGTTTTGTGTATATTTTATGCTTATTTGAAAAATGTCTGTTGCAGTTTCTTGAGTTGAATAGCTCATTTTCTCTTTAGGAAGCAGATAAAAGTGTATACTTCTCTCTGCTCCCTTTTCACTTCGTTGTTGAACTATTCATGTGTATTGAATGAATAAAATGAAAACATAAAATGTTTTCAATCACAAATTAACATGTCTAAAAAACTTTTAAATCTTGAATTTTCAAAAAAAAAAAAAAAAAGCTGTAAGTGAAAATAAAGTCTGAATTTCTTTCTTCAGATTTTTCATAGTTTCTGCAATTTAAAGTGTAAGAATTTACTTCTTTAATGAGTAATTTTAATGACTTACAAAGAAAAGATATGTTTCAGTCTAAGAAACTACTTTTTCCAACATGAGTTGGGAGACGCATAATGATGAGGTGAGTCATCGAAGTAAGTGCTTTTACAAATAAGCTGAATGAGTAAAGATTTAATAGCTGAACATTATTTTTGACAGATTTATATTCGAGCTTGCACTTAAAACATGTTTCTTACTATATAATTACTTCACGCAGCCTCTTAAAGTTGTTGCAACAAAATGAAAAAATTCTGTGGTTAAAGAGCCGCAGCACATAGTTCAGTGCTTCCCATTTCTGCAGCAACATAATCACAGTTATTGGGCACTTATGACTGATTAGATAGTCACCCTTTCAGCTTCCTGAGTCACATCTTCATCAGCTGCTCTGTTCATTACATCAATGTTGGCGGGGGAAAAGGGGAAAACTTGAGTTAAAATCTCCATTCTTTTTATTTTTAATCCACAGGAAGAGGCTTTCTCTCTCTCTTTTACATATGAAGCTGGGGTTAGAGAATCTCTGACACAAGGATAAATTAACAACAGATATATTTCAGAAAACAAAACACATTTTATAACTCTTCACATAAACACATCATTCTTGAATAAATAAATAAATAAATAAATAGATAGATACAAGTGATTATTTTAGGGGCACATGTCCATGCACATCCTGCTTCTCTGAACAGTCTTAATATTTTCAAACTACAATAAATCTTCTGTCAATAAAAACAAAACCATGATCTTCTGCGTTCAGGCTTTCCATGTGTGTGTGGCTCACAGCAGGAGACGGACAGAGTTGACGTGGAGATGATACAGGAAGTCTGCATATGACGCTCCTCCGTTGGGACTTTTGTCTTCCACCAGGTGGCGCTGCAGCGCCTCCTCGCAGGTGTCGCCTTGTTTCACCACCACAAGCTGAAAAAAGGACAGTTACTAAAGCGCTAAACAAAACGTTTCTTGAATCAACTTTCAGTTTAAATTACTTAGTCTGGTGAGGATTAGTTGCTTACACTGCACATCATAAAAAAATCATTTATTACAAAAACAGTTACACATACTTTACATAATATTAGAAATATAACAAATGGCTTCATAAATGCACAATTTTAACACTTTACTTAATTAAATAATTAAGGTACATTAGAAATATAACACATTTTCACTATCATAACACTACATAATAAAATAATTAAGCAAGGCTCTTTTAAAAGCTCTAGCATCTGTCACATTTCCATGTTTTCATTCCTTTAAGTGTAACAGTCTTTTGTCCAGCACCTGTAAAAGAACCTTTTAAAGTATTACAATTGTGTAAAATTAGTTTAACGTACATCACAATACTGACTAGTAAACCAAAGTGTTTTCTATCTCACCTTGCGGGCATAGGGAACCTCGGAGTTGAGCGAGCTGATGAGTGACCGGACTCTGATGGACAGACGGTTTTCCAGAGCTGGAAGGTTGGTCTGATTAAACAAACGGGAGGAGAAAAGAGGCAGAAAACACAAACCTGGAGGACGTCAGATTATTGCCTTATTCAACATCAAGGCTTATAAAGGATGCCAAACGTTGTACAAACTATGCCGTCACTACAATATTCTGAAGGAAACATATTTTCTCTAAGTGGTTTAATCTTTACGCAGATCAGTCATGAGTGTTTGATCTTCTGTCTTCTATAGGCTCTTTTTTGAACAATTTGGATTACTGTTAGTGTTATTATTATTTTTGTTTTTACTTTTTATTGCGTGTTCAATATAAATAAATAAATCAGTGTTTCGCCCACCTCGCCTGAAGGCAGCGAAGAGAAGCAGCTGGCGTTGAAGAGCTCAACAAGCGTCCCCGCAGGGACCTGAGTGCCAACCCAGAGCAGCACAGTGAAGGGGGCGTGAACCAGGTACAGACCACTGGAGTCCAGGCTGGAACTCGTGCACCGTAGCGCCCCCTCTGGGTCTGGAGGACTGGAGCTGTCAACTGAAGGCAGCTGCAGAAAAAAAAAACTAAATTTGCTGGTTGCCTTACTGTCTTGCAGCAGATAAATGGAAATGTCTCCCAAGATGCAACATTTTAATCCACACAAACTTTGGGTTGAATATCTTATTTAATGTATGCTGTGTCAAGAATAACTCTGATGTGTTGGTGACCAACCAGAGGCAGCAGCAGGGGGTAGAAGTGTCGGACGGTGCTGCGGGTGTCGAGGCCCAGCACCCGGCAGCGCTGCTGCAGCCGCTGGTGGACGGAGCTCCTCAGACCCGGCAGCAGAACCTCACTCTTCCTCAGGCTGTTGACGTAAACTGGAAGAGCTCGCAGGAACTGAGGAAGCACCAGCTGCAGGACGAACACGACACAATAAGGTTAAAATACAATAAAAACAAAGCAGAAGTTGCTTTTTTTGGTTGCAATTAAACATCTGGAAGGATTTAAAACAATTTATACTTAAGCAAAATTTGAAAATACTAAATACAGTTGTGTTTGTGTGCAACTGTTACCTCACCTGGCCAGCAGACACTGAAGACGAGCAGCAGTGTTTGCGGTAAGACGCCAGAGCTTCTGTTACATCTGTCTGCAGTTCCTTCCTCAGCTCCTGCAGAGGGCGCTCTAACACTGCACAGTACACTTGACAGACACACAAAGGAAAGTAGAATTAATAAAACAAAGTAACCACAGAAATGTTTAATTGCTCTTAGATTACCAAGTTTTGTCATTTTGGTGATAAAGTCAATCGAACTGGTTAAATATGTAACATTGTTATTCTTCACTGAAGTATTAAAGAAACATATTTTCAGAGTTAAAGTTTCTAAAATCGATTAGAGACTTTTTTTTTAAGGGTCACATAGCTTTTGAGGTTCTCAACAAATAAGATTTGGCAGAACCAAAAGCAAAAATGGCTCTATGGGTCAAAGGTTGCTGACCTCTGAACTTTACCAACTATCGCCCTGTAATGGTAATTCAGCATATTGTAAAAAATAAAAAAGAATAAATATTACAACCGGCACTCAGAGGAGGATACTAATTAACAAGAATTTCACTAAAGATGCAATTGTTGGTCTTGTTGACTGTATTGGTTATATTGCAGGTATATCTGTAAAAAATACAATAAAAATATTGATGGGGAAAAAAAAGATGCCATTGTTTCTATGGAAAGAAGCCTTTCTCTATAACTTAAAGACAAACTATAAATATGTAGGACTTAATAAAGTTTATTAAATTTATTTAAACCATTAATACTAAGTTGGAAAATGTTCAAGTCTCAGACTTTTTTTTTCAAATTGAGAAATCACAATGAATCATCCTGCTGCAAAGAGTGAAAGCTATTATAACTACTATATATTTCAGTGACACACAGGGTATATTTCATACTCTTCTTGCAGTAGAAAGTGAGAAGGGTTTCAGCCTGGTAGTTCCTGAAAGTGTCCTGTAGGTGGCGTGAGCATCTCAGTGTCAAAGTGTGAACTCTGGTCCTTCTCTCTCCCGTCTGGGAAGTATAAGACAGGACAACCTAGTGCATGAGACGAAAAAGCATAAAATTATTACAAAATGCTTCATGTTAAGTTAAACTTACATTGTAATAAAGACCTGGAAGACTTAATGTTACAAAATGTAAATTATTTCCATAAATGCTTTAATTTAACATGCAATCAATTGATTTACTGGAAAAGAAGCAATGCATCCAATGTCGACTTTGGCAGAGATTGAAGATGTTGACCAAATTAGTCAACATGCTAGTCATGCCAGTAGATGCTAACAGCAGTTTAAAATGTCTCCAATGTAAACATTTTTTCAGTCTTTGTTTTAAAAAGCATAAAATCTTGTTTTACAGCTATTCATCCCTCCTCCTAATATAAATAATCAGTAACAACTTCCTAAAAGGAGCCTATATAATGAAGAAAAATCATAAAAAGCCAAAACAGACGATGTGTTTGACGCGTCTTCACCCATTTCTCTAACTCGCCTGAACGGCTGCCCCTCTCGTCTCATCCAAAGCTTTGCTGTGGGTCAGCTCCACAGCCAGAGTTGTCCTGCAGTTGAGTGTTGCCATGGCGATGTGTCCAGGGTTCGAACCAGGGACAAACAGCCCATAGCAACCAGACACACGCAAATCTGGCAACACAAACACACACAAAAAGTCAAATCACACATTTTATAAAGAAAAGTGATGGAATGAAAACATCAAAATCTTCTTTCACCTTTGCTGACGAATATCCGGAGCTCAGCCTTGTAGGCCGTTTCCGTCTCAACAATCCGCTTCAGATCCGTGCTGAAACGCTCTCTGTCCAGTTCGCCCTGGGATGGAAATGTTACAAAAGTTCAAATGAAACAATGAACTTGAGAGGAATTCTGAGTAGAACATATGTACAGACAAAATGCTTTGTTTTTATCTTAAATACAAAATGTTTTGGCTTAATTACTGCTCTGATTATGTTCTTCATATCAGCAAATTACTTTTTCTGAATCTGTATACACTAGTTAATGATTAATTGATTAGTAAATTAGTTGACAATTATTTCAATAATCAATTAATCACAATCAATCTTTTCAGCCTAAGTGAGAAAAGTACAATCTGAAATTTTTCATCACAATGTACAGCAGTATGAAGACTGTGTGTTAAAACGTATGTCACTCTCAAAAGCTATATAAATCAACAATTATATCAATCTAAGTATATACATATATCTTTTTATAAAGCATATCATGGTTTTTCAAGATAATAATTCACACATCAGTGGCATTGTACAATGATGTCTGAATGTTTGCATGTAAAAAGCACCACATAAGTTGAGTCCATTTACCAAAAACAAATTTAACAATGGCTTGAAGGTCAGCAAAATTCTCAGCAGAATTTCTTAAATATCAAACTTTTCATTAAAAAAAGACCAAAGTTCCACAGTGGGCGGAGCTACTGGAGTACCTGGAGGTAGCTGTAGGTGTGCAGAGCTCCACCAGTTAGAAATGGAATGTGGCCCGGCCAAGCCCCGCCCACATCCTGCTGGGAGAGAACAAACATGTGGACGCCGCATCCCTGGATGATGCACTCTTTAGCCAATGAGATGGCTTTTTCTGATGGCTGGAAGATAGACTATAGAAAACAAACAGGGAGAGAAGAAATGTTTCATGAATTAATGTACAGTATCTCACTAATGTATAGAATGTTATAGTTAGATTTACCTTTGGTTTGTTGGTCCCAAAGAACCCTGAGGAAGAGTTTGTGTGTCCCGTCTCAATCAGGGCGGCTGTGTGGAAGATAAGCAGCTTCCCTGGACACTTCAGGCCCTACATGTTTTATAAAAGAATCTCAGTTTTTGCAAATCTCGCATTTAGGAAGAAAATAGCGGAGAGAGTAAGCAATATGTTTACTGATTGATTACCTGCAGTACAGCCAGGCCTGCTTTAACAGGAAGCTCAATGGGAAGTCCACTGGAGTCACTGCACTCAGCTCCAAACTGAGGAATGAGCTGCAACACACTGCAGACAAAAGAAATGACCTCAATTGTTTCTGATTCTGGAAGAGATATGGGTGTATTTATAAACCATTTGTGCTCCATCATTGTTACTTAATGATGGAGCACATTTCAGCCCTAATGGGAGGTCTTAAACCTCCCATTAGGGCTGAAATAACAGCAATGAATTTATTACAGAAATAATGGAGACCTATTTTAGTAATAGATTAATCATTAAGTGGAGTATACACACACAAAAAAGGCCACTTGCAGGAAAAGCAACATTTTCATAGCAGTAATTAAGTCAAAACTGTGCAAAAAAAATACATACACTTTGCAGTCAAATAAAAAAACTACTTTGTCTGTAAAAAAGTTCTACCAAGTGCCATACACACTTTCTTTGTATAAACACAATATGCAAAAAAAGAAACAAACAAATCTCTAAAAATGTTCTTGCTGATTTTTCTGGTAAACAAAATAAGCTGGTGAAATTAGTAACTGGATGAAATTCTGTAAAATATCCCTGATTAAGTACTGTTTGCTATCCAACTATTAATCGATTACTAAACTAATTGTGAACTACAGCTCTACTTCCCATATAAGAAAGGAACAGGGCAGATTAAATGCCCAGAAAAATTACAATTAAAGAGCTACATCGGAAACTCTACAAGCAGAATTTTGAATCCTCTGAATGATGTGCAAAAATTCATCAGATCAAAATCAAAAAACAAGAACATTACTGTCAGAACAGCTGATATGTTTCCTTACCTGTCTATACTTTCTATGCAGTCTTTGAGGGACACCAGAAGCCCCTCCCTCACAGGAAGCTGCATGTCTTCCGTCTCAGCGATGACCAGCATGTGAGGACGGGAAAGGTCAGGACTGAGGTCGTACAGGTGGATCCTGCTGTCATACGTCATCAAACCCACACGGAGATCTGATGAAGCGTCTCCTGCCTCTCTACAACCCCCCCCCCCAAAAAAACAACAAAAAACAACGATCAAACCTGATGTTTCCAAACTGGCTAAAAAAACTACAGATAACGTAAAAGTATTTATATCCTTTGAGTTTTTTCTCAGTTTGTTAAGTTACAATAAACTACAATGTATTTTAACAGGAACTATATGTGACCAACAGAAAATAATGAATATTTCTGTAAGAAATGTGCTTACCTGACCAGTGAGGTGAGCAATGTGTGTATTTGCTGAGCAACAAATTCTAAGTGTCCTCCTCTCAGTGCAGAGGCAGAAACATCTATGGCTAGAAGAAGAGCAGCAGCTTCACCCTGGAGTGAAAGAAACAAGTTTTCAACTCACATTTCCTTCTAGAAAATCACTTACGTAAAAGATCTTATGAAAGTACATATGCATTAAAAAAAGAACTTACTGAAGAGCAGGTTCAGAAGGGAAAATGCAAATAAAGCCAAATCTGCAGAATGGGAAGTTTACCTTTTCTGAGTTGAGTGTTTCATACGACCCCATGCTGAGTTCGGGTCTCTTGTCTTTATCAACCCGGACCCCCTTCGCTCCTTTGGTGGGCTGGTACTGCTGCCACGGCACTGAGACCCAAAAGAGCAGAGTAAATAAAAAGAAAACAACCGCTTAGATAAATTAAATAAATTGAATTACTTTTATATAAGCATGGGCATTTATTGTACCATTTATTCTTTATCGATTATCGTAAAAACAAAAATTTCTATGAGAATTTTGATTTATTGTTGCAATGATAAATTGAAGTTATTAATGGCAAATTTTACAAAAACAAACAAACAAAACGGACAATATGATTGGAAATGTTATTTTTGCGATTTTCTCCTATATTTGATAATATAATTGATATTGAAGCATTTTCAAGGATTTCAAGCACCCTTTTCTCGGTACTGGACAAAGTATCAGATGTTTCTGTTTTTATCTCTAAAACAAACTGATTTTAAATACTACCTTCATTGAGTTTCCCACAGAAGGGGCAGTAAAACCTCTGCCCACAGTCCTGCCAGCCCATCGCTGGGCACATGGAGGCGCCGCACCAACGACAGCCCACGACACAATCCGTATGTTCGCATAGAGGGATCGGCTTCTGATGGAAAAAAATATTTTTTAAAAATCGACACAACTGTAGCAACACACACGTGTCTTCAACTGGAAAATTCTTTAACAACAAAGATGATTATTTATCTCACATTAATAAGAATAAAACTGACCAGGCATTCATTTTGATTGAAGAAGGGAGTGACAAGCGCCCCTAGTGGCAGTCGGCTGAGTAGCGCCGTCTGACCGTCACAGGGGACGCAGTAAGTAATAGAGCGGATGGCCAACGGGCTTACGTTACCTGCAGCAATCAGATTAAATTACTGATGCAAAGTTTCATGTGTCTACAGCTACATGACTGAATTAAATCCATGACAGAAAACACCTGAGACAAAAACCTTCACCTCTGTCCTCTATGACACAGGAAGTGGTCGCCAGAGGAGGCAGGCGAGAAAAATGCTCCGAGATGAAAACTTTTCCGTCCCACTCCGCTCTGTCCTCTGCCATCACTTTTACCTTCACAGAGACAGAGAGGTCTGTCAGCTTCCCTTTAAACATTTCACTATATTCAAATGTAATGATAAAGAATTAATTATTCATGGTCAACCAGCTGTTATTGCAAATATGTTACAATGAATACGATTAGGCAAATAATGGATGTTTTACTTTTCAAAAGCTGAGAAGCTGAATGTGAACACATTTAAAAATGAAAACAATGTGAGGAAAAGTTGCTTTTAGAGCTGAGAATTTGAGAAATTGAGAATTGAGATAAGCAAACTTACAGCGCTTGGTAAGAGTTCAGGATTCAGGCCATAACGAGACTCAGAGTTGGGAGACTGCAGAGAAAACAAATACTTTAATGAACTTACATTGATTTGTATCTTCCAGCCTTACATTCAATCAATTCACATACAAAAAAAACTTTTGACAGTCGAGCAAATTTCAACTTTGAGGAGTATAAAGCCTTTATATCTTCGCCTTGAGCTCATATATATTTTTAATCAAAAATTTAGCAACACAAAATGGTTTTTGAAGTGATAGATGGTTTTCAATTAAAATATATTGACAGACCCTGCAATTAACTCAATTAAATATAATAATCGCGTTCGATAGTAAGTTTTATTTCATTATACAAAAAATCTCAAGAGTATTTTCTTCATCTTTTGTTTACTTGTATGACTTAAATCTTTAAGTATTGCAGTAATTCATATTAAATATCCATATGTACAAATATGTTAGAAAAACCCAGGGTTCCATTTTGTTTTACATGACTTTGTAAGCTACCATTTATGACGTTTAATGTTCATTCAACAACCTGTGGTGTCAAATTATGATCCAGTGGAGATGCAGTGGGCACAAAGTCATTTATGCTCCCTGAAAAAATACAAATAAAAACTTCGGTTGGAGAAGTCATTTTAATTGTAATTAATTTTGAACATTTTATTCTGATTCCTATGATGTTATTTATGACCAAACCCACGCAGAGCTCACCTTTAGAGAACGCTGCAAAGCTCCACAGAGGCTGCTGCTGGATGGGAGCGCTGGGTGAGCTCAGCATGTCATTAAATCCAACAAAAGATCCAGAGTTTCCCCCGTCGGATGCAAGATGTTGATTATGGTTTAACTGAGGTTCAACACACGAAAAGCTAACAGGAAGAGGATGTTGAGCTGGTGGCTGATTCAGAAGACTTCGATATGTATGTTGAGAATATGATGAGGGATCTACTGCTTGGTAAGCGTTAGGAGGGGAATAATGTTGCATTGGCTGCGCCACTTCATTATATGGAAGAGAGCATGGTGGTTTGTTCCTTTCTTGGATAGTAGGAGATAAACCATCAGGAATGCTCTGATCAACTTTACAAACATACTGCATGCTGGGATGAGAGTTGCTCCCAGTAGAAAAGGCAGCAACATCATTCTTAGAGTAAACGCCAGATGCCTGCAGGTGGTTGTAGCTCAGGTTTTGGCTGGGTTCACAGCCCAGGCTGAGTTGCTGGAGGTCGGGGAGAGGATTGCAGAGAGGTCCTGCAGGCGCATCAGAGGACCAGCCATTCTGGACCGCCCACGGCGGACAGGGAGGGTGGCTCTGATTACGGGACGGGGCGTCCATCATCCGCCATAAAAATCAGAAATCAGAATTTTTCTCATTGGAGGCAGGACCTGATGAGACAACAAGGCATGACAGAGAACATTTAATATTTAAAATATATTCTGTTTGTTCTCTGTAAAGTTTTTTATGCATCAGTTGCTGGGCACATTTAGGGTTTCTTCTTTTTGACTAGACTTTTCAGTTTTATTTCAGTTTTCTTCAGGGTTCGTACACTTTTCCCACAGTAAAATTCAAGCACTTTTCAAGTATTTTCAAGGTAAGTTTTCAAACTTTCCTAGCACCGCACTTTGTAGATTAAAACAATACAAATGAACCAAAGAAGACAGCTTCAATTAGCTTTTTTATGACATCACTTATTACTGTTATTAATAATGCACTGTGTTGTGATAGTAATCTACATAGAGGAGACAAAGTAAACAAAAATCTAACATAATTTCATGTTTTGAAAAGTCTCTCACACACCCTTTGTGTAAATATTTGATTTTCCTAATCAAATTAATTTTTCTGACTGCTTCTGGCAGCATGTAAAGTTCAGCAGAGTTAATATTATGGTTTTTGGTTCTTTTCCCCATTAGTTAAAATGAAAAAAACATGTAATGCTAAGGAAACTCTTTGGATATGGACATTTCATTTCCAAAAGGTCAGCGCACCAGAGCCCTGACCTCAACCTAATAGAGAATATTTGGGATTAGTTAAAAAAGAGACTGCGACCCAACATTAGTGTCTGACCTCACAAATGCTTTATAGTAAAAATGGTCATAAATGCACTTCTTAACCTTTAGAAAAAGCCTTACCAAAATAATAGAAGCAGTATCTGCATAGAATAAAATATCAGTGTGTATGTAAAGGCAAGTAGGCCAATACTTGTTGGTTTATAGTGTTTATAGGCATTTTTGAGAATGAATAACCTATTATAACCCCATGTCTACCAACCTAGTAAACATTTAAAATGCAAAAATAACTGTTATATAGTGACAACTTTGGCCACATCTTAAGCTATGCTATCACTGTAAAAATAAAACTAAAGTGGGCTTATTTCTATGGTTTTATTACTGCTACTTAGTTGTGCTAGCTAGCTACAGAGACTCTCCAATGACAGAGAGGTTTCTGTCGTTAATGAGGTCCTGAGATAGAGGCTCTACACACACATTAACTCCAAATTAGACAGACAATCAAATAAAAATCTTCAGCTAGAAATATGTAGGATGTGTGAACAGATAGAGGAGTCAGTACCCTTTGACATCAACGGAAACAGGAGAGTCCGTCTGCCTCGGTGCTCGTTAACATTACGAATGTCGGTGTCTTCATTTTCACCTGAGCTCCAACGGATCTCAAACACCTGGCCTTATATTGTATGAAAATATAAATCTAATTAAGATAAAAAACAATCTCATCCTTTTGGACCAGACACTACCCAGCCTCGTCTAGAAATCGCAACGTTAGCATCACGGAAAGTAAGAATCAATACAGCGCGCTTCCGGTTGTCCTTTCAAAATAAATGAATCCATAAGTAAAAATGTAAAGCAAATGCTGGTGATTAGATGAGTTAATGTGCACATTTTAACAAAATTTCGGAAGAAACCATATTTACACCTCTTGATAAACTAATTTTAAAGAGAAAAAATAACTTATTCAATGCTACATTTAGCTTTTTTTTAAAGGTATAAATTCCTTATATTTACCTTACATATGGATGACCTTGAGTTAAGAAGACAAACAAAAAATGTACCCTATATGATTCAAAGATTCTCTTTGTGGAATCTATAAATCCAACAAAAATTATAAATGGATAGATTTTTATCTAAAAGTAACTGATAACAGTTCACAACTGGGCCTTTTAATGTGGTATTTTTCCTAATAATACAACTAAATCAACACAGAAATAGTTTATCAATTACAAACCAAAATTTCTTACATGGCTGTTTAATACCATAAAAATAAACCCTACATAAAAATAAACTTTTGTGGGCTGAGCATGATGGAAGAAGGGTGGAAAAGTTTTTGATACATGCATTATGCTATGATAATAAAAAAACACCAAATATACAATGGCAAAAACCGATTTGTTTGTTTATGATAAAAAATGCAGTTGCACAAAAGTTAATTTCCTCTTCAAAACTTGTACCTGGGTTGAAAACAAGACCATTCAGTTCAATTGTGGAGTAAATGCGATTTTTTTAGTCTAGAAATGTTTGCATTATTATTAAATCTGGGTTTTGTAAGTAGAATTCAAACAAAAAACAAGCCACTGTTGCACGACAACCTGTGTATGAAACGCATAAAACTTTCATCTTTGAAACTGAAATTATGCAAACAGAACAAAAGTGCATAATTTATTTCCTTTTTAAGGACATAAAAAAATTATGTTCATGAAATGATTTTAAAAAATACAGCAATCTAAAAGTTAATCTAGGGAGTATCCAACTCTAGTCTTGCAACATTTACACCAACATAACTGAGACTAATGAAACCCTTAACAGAAACAGATTTTTTTTTCTCAATCTAACAGAGTAAGTTAATAAACAAACTGATGGGTATTAGATAATCAAGATACAAACATCAACAAAAGTACTTATGTAAGTTGATGGGAATGGAACAAATTTTTTTACAAAACATCTTTTTGAACACCAAAGAACACCTACAACTGGTGGTACCGTCTAGAACTCTGCAGAGGCTGGTCCTGCCTGGATCTTTTGGCTTTTGAAGCAGTCCCTAAAGAGCCGCTCTGTCGCTGCAGAGTAGTGATTCTGTTCCTAACGTAGTCCTTCACGCCTTTCCAAGAGCGGTTCCTCAGAGCGTGAGGCTCGGCGTCGAGGCACCGAACGCAGTCGTCTTTCTGAGGAAGCTTTTGCTTTGTGATGAAGTTCATCAGGTGTTTTTCTACGGCTTGGACCTCTGCTTCGTTCCACATATGTTTGGATTTCTTTTGCATACCTGGAGAGACTGAATAAAACAAAACGAAAAGAAATAAGCTCTAAATAAAATAACTGTGCTATTATTAAGAACAGAATCAGTCTTTTAAATTAGAGCTTTAACCATCTTAAAGTTAATTGTGTTTTAAAACCTTGTTTGTGATCTGAGGAAAATGTTGGACTTTTTTCTAGCTTGTATGATTACTATTTGAATAAAAGGAGAGAAATGACAGATTAATCAAAAAATGGTGAGATGAGTTGAGAGAAACACTTGCAATTCTTTGTTTTTCTACTTGAAAACCACTTTTAACATAAAGCTAAAAGTCAGGAAATGAAGTCCAGCACTTATGATGCGCTTAAAAGTTTTACTATGTACACCTTTTTCTTAACATCAATCACATGATTTGCTGTAGTTCACAGCAAACATCGCAACGCTAAAAAAGGAGGTTATCCTCTTTGCCATGGTGCTACAGACAGACTATCTGGATAAGATGGGATATAATTCATTGGCTTTTGTATAAATACCTTTTTCTTTTGTTCTGCCAGTCTTAGCAGGAGCATTCATGCTGCAGCTTGTTGCTGCTGCATAAGTTTGTGGTAGGAAGAGATTTGATGAACCAAAGCTGCAACTGGAGAATGCATTCCGATGCTCTGGTGCAAGTTCTTCTCCATTAGGAGGTTGTAATCTCCCTGGTAAAAAAATAACAATGAAATAAAGTTCTTAGTATTTACAAGAATGAGCAGTTCGTTTACAAGAATGAGAGTGCTACATTTGTTTTTTTTGAAAGTTGGAAATTACCCGTTAAGTTGTTCCCAGAGCTCTGTGATGTCCCCTTCCTGGGCTGGCTCTTGGTTTTTGACGGCGCTTTGGAAGATCCGCTCTGTCTCTGCAGAGCTGTGATCCTGTTCCTGACGTAATCTTTTATACCTCTCCAGGAGCGGTTCTTCAGCGCGCATGGCTCGGCTTCCAGGCACTGGGTACAGTTGTCCTTCTGGGGAAGCTTGTGCTCTTCAATAAAACGCATCAGATGTTTTTCTACGGCACAAACCTCAGCTTTGTCCCATTTAGGTTTTGGTTTGTGGAGCAAGTTTGAGCCTGGTGAGAAAAAACAGAAAACTCAAATAATTTACTTGATTTTTTTTTTTTTATCTTCTAGTGTTTAATTAACGTATATGTTAAATAAAATGGGAATTAAAATAAAAAACTAAAAGACTACTGAGACTTCCAATGATCATCATGTGCTATGTGAACAATCCGCTTTTTTTGCCCGTATGCAACCGACATATCAAACTTTTTCTCAGAAGTGTGAACTTCTGATGTTTTCATCCACCCAAAAAAATCCAATTTGTGCTTCTTCCATATGAGATACAAAATCAGATAGACTTCAAAACGTCTGAACAGTTATGTTGCGTTTTATCCAACTTTTATGTAATTTATATGAGACATGCAGAAGAAGAAGACACAGTAAATCCGGACGTAAACAATGGCTGAGAATAACATTTATGAACTTATGACAGGAATCTGTTCAACTAGAGCGCGTAATACAACTTTAGTCTTGTGACTTTATGACTGTAATCTCGTACTTTTTTAAAATCTTTTTTAATGTGGCCCTAATACTCTGTTGTTGTAGTAGTATGAACGACTATGCAGAAAAAAGCAAAAGTAACAACAACAAAAATCAGATTTTCAGCAAAAGAACTGAATTGAGCATCAAGACCTGCAGTGTGAACGTTACCATAGTTACCTTTTCCTTTCTGGGACTTTGAGTGACTAGATGCTGAACTGGGACCTGCACTGGGCTTTTCTCTGGCTTCCTGTTCTCCATTTGGAGCCTGTGATGTCACTGAAGTGTACCATATTTGGCTTTAATCACCACATGTTGCTCAACAGAAGATAGCTATTATCAACATAATACAGATGTTACCAGAACTCTGCCGAGGCTTATGCTTCTTTTTAGCGGTTCTGCTCTTTGATGGTTCTTTGGAAGATCCTGTTTGTCTTTGCAGAGTTGTGATCCGGTTTCTCACGTAGTCCTTCACACCTTTCCATGAACGATTCATCAGCGCACGCGGCTCGGCCTCGAGGCACTGAACGCAGTCGGATTTTTGAGGTATTTTGTGCTTCTTGATGAAACTCATCAAGTGCTTTTCTACGGCCTGAACTTCTGCTTTGTTCCATGCAAGTTTGGCCTGGTTGTGCAATCCTGTGAAAATGAAAAATATATTAAGATGCGAGTCCTTAAATTAATATGAAAATAGATATTACTTGAGCCACATCAGGGATTTCCAATTGTGCAGCAGACACATAATCTACATTTAAAACCTGGCTGAAATGTTCCTGGCTGTTACATTCGTTAGTTATTTTGAGAATAACTTCACTGGCACAACTGTATTAGAAATGCAAAAATGTATTACTGATTCTCAGTTCAAAAAATATGAGAGGAGGTTCTTACCAAAGGTAGATTTAATTGCATTTTTTTTTTAAACTAGTTTTTATTTTGCGAGTTCCTTCTTGTTCTGCTTTGACTTCTGTTTATTTCTTACTGCAAGTGTTTTTAATTTTTGAATATTTTTCATAAAGCCAAATAACATTCTAGGAAATCATTGTAATTACTACAAATAAATACCTTCAGTCTTCGAGTTTTTCAATGCATCAGGCATACTGCAGCCAGTCGCTCCTCTGCGCTGCTGGTAAAACTGCAGTGGTCCTGAAAACAGTGAGAGAAAAACAACAAGATAATTCTTTGAAGGCTTTTTAATTCCCCAAAACGTATTACCAGCTTTTTGAATGACTTCATAATTATTTTATATATAAGCACACCTCTAAATGAATTACTTATTCATAATTAAGTTATTTGGTGAGGTTTTTAAATAAGAGTAATTAATAAAATCGTATAATGTTTTTATTCTATTTAACCAAATGCCATTTTTTAAATAAGTTAAATTTCATAGTCTCTTTACAGTTGAACCAACTGAGCATTAAAATCCAAACCAAAGTGAAGATCTAAGGATTTAGTAGTTCCTAGTCTAAGCAAATTTGCACATATTCCTGTTTAATACACCCTAAGTACGCTAACTGGAAGTACATAGATATATTTTAAAGGAATTTCATCTAATTTCTGTTTGGCACGTTTGTCAATTATTTTTAAATTTACAAAATTTACAGATTACAGATTATATACATTTTTGACCCAAGAGGAAAAAAAACTTTAAATGGTTTAAATACAAAAATCAAAGTGGCATAGTTTTAGACACTTTTTGTAAAAATTTAATTTCTTTTTAAAAACCTTTTGCTGTACAGTTATTAATTGGTTAAACCAAAATATAATCAACAGATCAGCCGCATGCTACGTTGATATTATAGTAGAAATCTTTCAAGTAGAAAAGATCAAATGTTGATTTTAGAAATATTTTTTAAGAGCAGATGCAGCTTTGGCTACAAATCAAGTTTAAGTGTTTACTGAAGGAATACTGTTATTGCATTTTATTTATGTTTATTTGCATATTTTAATGCATTTTGCATTCTGTACAAAAATGAGCCAAGTGTTTTTAATCCAATTAATCATCAGAATAATTGATGAGTAAAATAATTATTAGCTGCAGCTCTAATTCTAACATTGGATTCACCTGCTAACTTAATGAATTAAATTAGCTCAAAAAGTGAAACATTACCTTCAGACTCCATGACAGAGTCATCACACATTATGTCGTTGATTTGCCGCAGAACTTGGATGTCACTATTGGGGCCCAAAACTTGCTTGACCTCCTCATCGTCCAGATTAAGGAGCTGAAGCAATGGTGCAAAATGCCTGCGGATTTTCATCACCACCAGGACAGAGGGGTTTTCTGCTCCACATCCTTTGACATGAAACTGAATGCAAGACGACCCTTTCTGAGAAGTCAGTGAGTGCTGCCGGGGAAACACGTACGGGTTGTTGCTCAGAATCCCACATTTTTCCCGAACGCTGACCAAAAACTCTATAGATGACTCAAAAGAAGGCTTGAGGATGATGGGGACGACTCTCCCACAGTTCCCTCTGATGGTAACTCTACTGAACAAACCACACAGTTTTCTTTCCAGCTTTGAGACGGACACGTCCATGTCGTCACAGACGTCTGATCGCATCCGTGACTCGAAAGCCGCCAGTGAAATCGACGCCACCTCTCCGGGAAGTCTCCTGTTGAAAAGAATCGTCCGAGCCAGAACCGTCCTGGCCAGAGCCGCAAAGTTTTCTGAACAAAGGTTCTCGCGAAGCTTCTTCTCTGCAGCGTGATGAGCCGTTTCCAGGTGGTAATAAAGACGTTTCACATCTTGAGCAGACGGCACTTTGTTTGCCCTTTTCTTCTGCATGTCTTTAATATTTGATAATGCCAATGAAGACACATACTTAGTCCATTTTTTGTCGTACATGGAGAGGAATATTTTGCATGACTCTACCACTTTGGTGTCACCAAGGCTCTTGGCATTGTGCTGTACGATGTTGCAGATTTTCTGAAGATGGTAACCAAGTTTGAGGGCAAGCGACGGTATGTTGTACCGTTTTTTTTCAGGGTCGTATTGCCCCATCACCTTCACAGCAGACACCACATGTTTAAAGTTAGAGGGCTTAAAGAAATCCTCAAAACTCTTCATAGGGGTCGAATTTTGAGCCTCGAGCAGAAGTCTTGCAACATGTCGAAGGTTTTGTCTTGCGTATTCATGCTGTTTTGGATGACTTATATATTTCTTAAACATTTGCTCTCCATACTGCAAAATAATCCGGTTTTCCATGACAGTTTCAGACACGTTGTCATACACCATCGCACCAATGAGGTTCTTAAACTCCTCACTTATACCTTCACAATTTTTAGTCAAAAGCGCACAGTGTGATACGACTCGCTTTGGTATCTCCTGTGAGTAGTCTTCTGTCTTAACATTTTCCCTGCACCTTTTCATATGGAGGTGGATGCGTCTTTTTGCATAGAGACCATGACAATAAATGCAGTGAACAAAGTCTGTCGCTTTGAGAGAAGTTGTAAGTCTACCTCGTACGACAAGTTTTCCCTCCCCTGTCTTTAAAACATCTTTGTTGTGTTTGAAGTTTCCGTCATTTGTTAGTTTTTGCCATATCTTTCTCCTTTCCACTGAGTTTGCAGGATACTGAAATACAACGGCAACCTCGATCCTGTCGCTGTGGACGTTCGTAAGATGCTTCGACATTTTGGTCACCGGTCTTCCACAAAACAGACAGTAATTTCTCTTGATGGTAGAGTGTCCGTTCTTTGCTTTGGAAGTTTCTATTTCCACTTTTCCATACTTCTTCTCATTATCTTCAGATGTCTTTGTTGAAGAAGTGGTATTTTCTTCCTCAGACAAAGAATCTTCTGAATTTTCCTCCCTTTTTACTGGGTCATCCTCCTGACGTCTGGGACTCAGACAATCCTCAGAATTGGCATCGTCCTCAGACTGGGAATTTGAAAAACTGACTTCACTTTGAGGCACATAATCAGACCCAGGGTCAGAATCCCCTTCTGACGCCCTGCAACTTTGATCCATTTCCTGAAACAGGAAAGAAATATGGAGCAAAATTAATTGCTAAAATAGATAATAACACAGAATATTCCATGTCAATTTAAATCATTACACTGCAAAAGTACAAAATCTTACCAAGTATTTCTAAAGTAAATATCTCTGCATACTTGAAATAAGACAAAACAAACTTACAAGTAACTTTTCAGCAAGATACAGGAGTTTGTTTTCAGTCATTAATTACTTAATATTGATTAAAAATACTAGTTCCACAAGCAGATTTGGTCACTTAACTAGACATGTCCCCAGAGACAAGGTTTTTCTAATAATCTTTATGAAACTGCCTTTGTACAGGTCATGAGCAAAGCCTGAAAGTAAAACGGTACCAACCTCAGATCCAGCTGGTGACACTGGAGATGCTGGCACCGTGTCAGAGAAACTTTGTTTATCACAGAGTGATGGTGAGGAACAATTTGCTGCAGGTGGAGACTAAAAACAAAGAAAACCAGATAAAAAAATTCTGTGATTAAGAACTGGACTTCACAGTTGATCTATAACATTTAAAGAAACCAGCAGCAAACAGTTTACAATAAATGTAGAGCTACTTGTTCTTAAATGGTAGTTACAAAGCATAACTTACCTGAACATCGTTGTTTGAACGCTCCTCTTCGTCATCTGAAGGCATTGACTCCAGCTTCATAAGAAAAACAATACAAAGTTTAAACTACCCATCATCTTTACTTGAATCTGTTGAAACCTGGCCAGAAAAAATAACAATAACTGTCTTTTAACCTTTGCATACTTACAAGTTTATCAAGGTTTTCCAGCTGTTTGAGCAGCTGTGTACGCTGATTTAAAATTGAGGAACGTCTTTTGTTGCCTTCGGTCTGAAAGCAAAAAAATAAATAAAAGTATACATGTAAAAAAAAAACCTCAGTGGTGCTCAATGCTTTAAAATCAAGTTTTCTTCTTTTAACAAAAAATAACCTGTCATCTTCTGGAGAGATAAACAGTATAATGATCATATCCTTACCGAAGGCAGACAACCATTCTCCTGCAACGGCGGTTTGTCGACATGACCAGCTTCACTTGAAGGTACCCACTGATGCTGCTCTGTGGAAGTGGCTGAATTACAGATGTTTGTGTATCTATTGCCATTATCTTGTCCTCCAAATGTTGCTTGAGGCATGTTAACATTCAGCCCACATGATGAAAAACCAAAGGATTGATTTTGAAAACCGTGTGATAACCCAGGACCAGGCAACTGAGATTGAAACATTTTGTAGTTGGCTGTCTGAAGAGGTAAATTCTGGACCCCACAAGGCAGCGGACTCTGGTTTTGCTGGGAAAGAGCCGGTGGAGGGATTATTTTCGCTTGGTTTGTTGTCTCCAACCCTGCAGGTGTGTAAAGAGTTTGCGACTCAAATGTCATCCCATGAGATGCAGTAGTGATGGCGGGGTTAGGAAAAATTGAGTTGGAAGAAAAAATGCTGTTCATGTTGGCAGCCTTTAACAGGTTGTTGTTTCTGGAGGCCAAGCTGCTCGGATTGTTCAGACAGCTCTGATTGGATGTCTCCAGGTGGCCAAACAACGATCTCTGGGCGGAGGTGGAACCCAGACTGAGAGCCTGAGAGTTAGTGTGAAGGTTCATGGGAAGTCCTTGAGCTGAAGTAGTGGACCAGCCATTCTGGTCCAACCATGTTGGACAATGTATGTGGTTCTTGTTTGCAGCAGAGTTGTCCATCGTATTTCATGACCATCCCGTTAGTTGCTTGGAGTCTCCTATTTTATAGCGATGAGATGTACAAGAACAAAAAAGAAAAGCAATTATAAGTTTAAATTCTCCACATGCTTTTCCAGCTGCAGTTTGTAGATCACAAACCAGCTTTTTGAGTAACTGTAGGGCAAAATCCAAGTTGAGTGTGACTTGAGTTCATCTCAGACTCAAGTCACCGTCTCTGATAATTTTCCTGACATGGCAACATCCTAATACTGAATCACACGTCGTGAGGTTGCATATTTGATGTTAGGAAAAGTTCAAACGTGTGGTAACTTCTAATTATCACTTTAAGCTAAAGAACAAGAGCTGTGGCTCTGCCAAGAGATTATCTATGCTGCTATCAAAGAATCTGCAGCTGTTGTTTATGTTCCCGTTACCACATTGGGATCTTCCTACTGGCTTTGCATTTTTCCACATTTATAGTTTTGCTTCTAATTAAATTAAAGATTTTTTAAAATATAAATTAAGTAGTCTATTAGTTATTGTTTCCAGCTATTTATATTCAAAAAACTCATTTGATTTGATTATATATTCTATAAAAACTACCAAACATTTTTATCTTAATATCAGTTCCTAAATATATTGTTTAACCACAATGATTCAGGCTAAATGTATTTTTGTTTCCATGTAAATTGTAAAAAATTCAATTTAATTCAGTTTATTTATATTGTGCCAATATAAAGGCATCTTCCAAAAACAAAAGTCAATTCAATACAATAAAACACACAGATTCCAAGTTAATGGCACACAACAATTCTGAATTATTATTTAAACTAGTTTAAAAAGTTTCTAAATAAACCCAGCAGATTGCATCGGGTCAATGACTTCTGTTCACTCCTCCTGGACAAGCACATAGCAACAATCACTTGCAATATGTCGTTGATTATGCAGCAATCCCGCATACTGAATATGCATGTAACAGCACTAGAAAGCAAAATTTCCCCAAAATTTGCGCAATGTTTGCAAATGCAACATTGATTGGATGAAATATTTGCGACACATTTCAGCTGCCATCCTGCATGCAAGTAATACATTTGACCACAAGTGTGGTGATTAAATTGTTAGGGATAACCGTAATCAATATCTACTGATTGTAATTACTAATGGTGTTGCAATGTCATTAATAAAATTGATTATCGCCCAATGACATTTAAATTTAGCCCTGCAATGTTAACCGAGTAAAGACCATTACTAAGTGAGAGATATATTATCTTCCTTGCTAAATGTTTACATTTTGTTTTCGATAATAAAATTTCTCTCTGAATTTCAGGTTCCGTCGAGACTTTTTGTGCAAAATTTCTTTTTTTTTTTTTTTCCTTTTTTTGGAAAACTGATACAATCACTCGCAATTTGCAAGAAAGAAACACCTAAATATTCAAAGTAAATCTAAACACACTCATGCGGTGACTGTTAGCTAGCTGCTTTAATGAGATGCTACCTGCACGATTAGGTTTAAACATTTCTGACCTGACAAACATTCCAAGTAGAAAAAGCTGCAAAAAATGCTGCTAAAATGAAGTTTGGTTATTTTTATAACAATTAATTTGAACACTAACCATACCTGCGAATAACTCGTGTAGTTGTTGTGTTTTTTTTCGCACCAGCTTCAAGTATGCCATTTCCGGTTGACGACTTCTTCTTTGTTTTGTTTTCAGGTGCGTTATCGCCACCATCTGGTGGAAAGTGGAACATAAGAGTTTTTAATTCAAATTTCTTTCAAATATTTCATTTTTGCTTTTGATATATAAACATGTAAGCCAAATTTACTCACCATAAAGTCGGAACTATTCTGAAATAAATTATTTTAAAGTTGTTTGAAGACTGATGTTTACATTTATCGATCAAACAGCTGCAGCTGATCCAGAACGCTGCTGCTCACGTTCTCACTAAAACCAGAAAGATAGAGCACATAACACCAGTTTTAAAGTCCCTCCACTGGCTCCCTGTAGCTCAAACAATAGACTTTAAAATACTGTTGTTAGTTTATAAATCACTGTACGGCTTAGCATCACAATACATTAAAGATCTGCTGTTGTTGTATCAACCTTTCAGACCTCTCAGGTCTTGTGGTTCTGGTCTGCTGTGCATCCCCAGAACCACACGAGGAGAAGCAGCATGCAGCTTCTATTCGCCACAAATCTGGAACAAACTTCCAGAAACCTGTAAAACAGCTGAAACACTGACTTCCTTTAAATCTCCACTAAAACCCCACCTGTTTAGAGTTGTATTTGAAACGTAATCAATTACGAATTTAACGATGGCATTTGATTTAATGTAATGTTTTGATTATTATATACTTTGTGTTTTGTGTTTGTTATGATGTAAAGCACTTTGGAATGCCTTGTTGCTGAAATGTGCTGCACAAATAAAATTAGATTTGATTTGATTTATGTCTATGTGTTTTTGAGATGTTTTCCTAATAATATGGAGTACTTTAGGTGAATACATCATCTACCTGTCCTGTTGATATTTCACAATCAAAAAAATATATATTCTGCTGTTCTTTCTTGTTCACAATAATCTCACCATTTAACCCAATCTGCTCATATTTCAAACTTTATATGACATTGTTATCTGCTTTGTATTTAAGATTTTTAACAGGATGATAAGATTTTTTAAGATTTAAACATCACCCGATTGTTTGACTTGTCAACAATAATATTATAGCAAAAGTAACTAAATAACAAAACAGATTTGTCCGCTTATTTTGTGCTTTGATTGAGTTAAAAACCTCAGCTACTCAATTCACCATGATTCAAAGAGTAGCGTAATAGAATAATAAAAAGACCAAACAGTAAAGACAAATCACTTCCATTTAGTTGCTGTAATGTTTAATGTTTCTATAAAGTCCAGGTGCACATATCAATGGAATGCGGTTATTTTCTTTATGTTCATTTTCAGTAAGAAAAAACAAATTCAACAGTAGAATTGGTGCAAATATGAGTATAAAGTTACTTCAATTTTCATCTTTAGAGACAAAAAATTACTAGCTTTGGTTTCAGTTTTTCAACCTTTTATGGTAAATGTCTTGTTAACTGAACTTTAATTGAATAAATGCACAAGAAACTTTAAAATTAGATTTATTTCCTTAGTTTTGGAGCTATAATATTATTATCAGTGAACAAATTTACAGAACATTATCCTACACAGATAAAGGAGACCTTTGATAAGATAAAATACAAGAGAAGATACATACAAATCCCAATAATCTAGTCCCATTGTGTCCCAACGCCCAAGTATCATGTTTGGAGGTCTGACATTAAAATAAAACATTTGAATCCCTGATTCCTCTTCAGCAAAAATAATCTATACAAATATTAAACAAAGCAATGCAAAGAATTTAATCACAAACACTTTGAAAATCTCATTATGACATTAAAATGAAGAGCATCAACCACAAAAAACTAATACATAAATAAAACAAAAATAAATGTTTCATATTAAGAAGTGAAAGTTATTTTTTATATAATAGTCATTAGTAAAAGCTCAGGAATTTTGGATAATTGGAAAAGCTTTTTACAAAGTCTACCAGCAATTTCCCCATTTTATTTTTAACATGTAGATATTTTTATGTTTTCACTTAATTTTTTACAATTTTTTGTAGTATTGTCTGTTTGCATGTAGTATCCACAGATATTTTCTGCTTTCTGATGGAGCGTACCTGTCATACTCTGATTTTATTACTCAGGGAGACATTTTACAGACTTTAACATGAGATGTTTTAACCTCGCCGGCCTTTCCGATGCAGAAGTATGGGAAGAGTTTCTCAGTGAAAGTGTCTCTGTGACTGCAGAGGAGACTCTTGTCCTCACAGTTGTAGAAGGACACCTCTCCCCCATTGTAGTCCAGATGGATTCTGATCCTCTGCAGATTCCTCCTGACTGTCACTGCCTTGCCTGCACCGTTGGAGTATTTTCCACCGCGATGCACCAGAACTAAAACTCCAAACTTAGCTGAAGCAAATGTCTCTCTCTTTCGGTCGAAGGACTCTTTAACCAAACCAATAATCCAGTCAGGATGATCTCCCACCTCCACATCCCAGCTGTGCTTCCCTGAGCCGTAGCCCTCAGAACCGAAAACGTTGGCATACTTGATGTTTCTCTCTGGGTTGTCAGGAAGCTGCTGCCATGTTTCTCCACATTTAACACTGGTCAGATCATCGGACAGATAGAGGCTGGGATGAGCGGTGTTTGGATCCAGAATGATGGGACTGAAGAGGGCCTTCCCCTTCATCTTCTCCCAGACTCTGAAGGACAGGTTGCCCAGGTGTTTGGCCACATCTATCAGAGCTCCTGAGACCAGCTGTGGATCTGGCAGTGACCTCTGACTTCTGGCTTTGCTCTGAGTGGCTTTATAGGTGCTGAGGAACGGCAAGACAGTTTTGCGGAGATCCTCTTCAATCGCGTAAATACTGTCTGTCAGCAAAGAGATCTGCTCCTGAATCCTGCTGAGAAATCTATTGATAGTTGTTCCCTTCAGCTCCTCTTCCTCCCTCAGAGCTGCCAGTCTGGATTCCTCTTCCTCTTTCAGGAACTGGTGGAGCTTGCTGAACTCTGCCCTGATCTGACTCTCAGTCGTCAACACCTGGATTTTTAGGTGTTCTGCCATTTGGCTGTACGCTTTCTCCGCCTGCATGTTCCAGTTCCTCTTGTCCTGCAGAGTCTTTAAATCAGATCTGAGCAGCACCTTCAGCTCGTTGATGGCCTGGTCTATCGGAACCACTTTGTGGTTTTGGTGGAGAGTGAACTCACACATGTGACACACAGCTCTCTGCTCATCTTTACAGAAGTATTTTGGATCATCTGGATGAATGCTACACACCACTATTAGCTTCTGTTCTGGTTGGAGCCATGGGGATGGTTCAGGTGTTTGGAGCCATGGGGATGGTTCAGGTGGTTGGAGCCACGGGGATGGTTCAGGTGCTTGTCTTCCGGCAAAAGAGTTGGCGAGTTCCTTCAGAGTGTAGTTCACAGAGAGGTTTTCTCTTGAGGATCTTCTTTTACAAACGGGGCAGTTTTTGCTCCTAGATTCTTGCCAGAATCTCTGCAGACAGCTGGCGCAGAAGTTGTGGCTGCAGCTCAGAGATACGGGATCCTTCAGCGTTTCAGCACAAACGGGGCAGCTCAAATAACTTTGAAAAACAGTCGACTCAGCCATCTTCTGTTGTCTTCAGGGAAAAGGACTCACCGATTCGTCTGCAGTGTAATATCCTGCAAATGTTGAGGTTGTGTAGCGATGATGTTCCTGTGATGGTGGATCTGGTCTGACTGTGGAGAGAAACGGTTGCGTTGCTTTTACTTCCCAGTGACGTGTCACCAGTCAGACAAGTTGTGTTGTGTAATTGGGGTTTTTTTGTTCGATAAATTTCCTTGTACTGTGAAAACTCAAAACATTACAAATAAATTACATTTTTACATTTTTAACATTTCTTCTCTTAATTTTTACATAAGGACATTTAGGGGTTTAGAATATTAAAGTTTGTGCCAAATTTTGCAAACATTCCACATTTAAAGAGTTTGTTTCAGCTCATCATAAACAGGACAGACAACATTTTTTTTCCTTGAGCCGTTTAAAGAAACCTGTTCTGCTTTACTTTCATTGTGAATGTTCCCATCTTTGTGAGCCGTCAGGTTAAATGCTGAGTCAAGAAGCAAACTGTAAAGCTTCAATAATGTACTTGAGAAACTGTAAAACATAACGACATTGACCTTTCTGAAGTTTGCATTCATTCAGCCTGGGCTTTAAAGCTGCAGTATTTATATCGAATATTTGTTGAAACTGCCACTATGTCGTGACAATATGGTATGAGACAGATAATCAGTGAAGAAATTGCTAACTAAAAACAACTAATTAGAGCCAAGAGAAAGGTCTTAGCGCTGTCAATCACTCTACATGTGGCGCTGCTCATCTCCCCCTCTCACTCTCCATTTACTATCTGCTACGCTACAGCTAGCAGAGCCTTTCATAAATGCTATGGCTAGTTAGCAAGGTCATTGTTGTTGGTGAATAAACCAATAAACCTGTAGTGGAAAGTTGTTTCTCTGTCATTAACACATTTAGCAAAGCATTCACAAGGTTGATTGACAGCTGGAACAACTGTCTTTAATTAGTGTGCTCACCAATTAAAGAGCATGAAAACTATCAACATCCCACTTCTTCACCTGGAAAAATTTGCTGACTTAGTAAGTTTTCCAAATCAATCAGATTGTGAAAACATCTGATGTCCACAGCCCTCTTCAGATGAATCCTGCCGACTTTTCTAAGACATTGTGTAACTTTTCTTCTTTTTTTTGTTGAAATATCTTTTCATCTTCAGTTTTCAAGCAAACAACAGGAAGTTTTACGTCAAAGCTCATTAGATTGGTATTTGGATTTTTTTATCCACTTCGACAAAAATCTTTTCCAGCTGAATAATGTCTCAAAGTTTAATTTTACTTTCATCAGTCTACATCTGAGAAAAGCTTTACGGTCTTACATCTTTGTCCAGATGTGGAGGAAAAACAATTTTTGGCCCTTGTTGACCACATGCAGGACATGAATGAAATATTTGTAATTTCTTCGGCATTTCTGAGTTGTGTCCACTGCCAATTCTTTGAAACTTTTTTATTTATTTATGTTTTTTGGAATATCTCTGATTCGCAACAGCTTTTTTAAAAAATTATCTGTATTATTGTGTCATTGAATCCCATATTTCAGGTAAGATATTGACTTCTCATAACCTCTCCACTAACTTAGTAATAAATTATTTTAACTATATTTCTTAATCTTGCAATCATGCTGGTATGCTATGTTTACTGCTATGCTGTCAGAGTTTTTAATCTGTCTATTTTAACTCCTGAAGTCTGAATAGTTGTTGCACCAGTGACTAAATTTGCCATAATAGTAAAATCTGAAGAATAAGCTTATAAAATCAAGTTGCTTCATAAACCGATCCAAATCAATTTTATTCACAAATTACATTTAAAAACAATGTATTAACCAACATGCTGTACAATAATAAAACAGGTCAAGGAATCAAGAAACAAATAATAATAAAATGTAAAAATGAACACACCAAAAACACCTATCTTTGCTGAGTAAAATTTCAGCAAAGATTTTTTTTTAAAATAAAAACAGAAACACCAACTCATATTGTATAAAAATTCACTGAAAATAAGAATGTTTTTTTTTAAAAAAAAAAAAATAGACCTAAAAACAGCAAGAGAAAAGGCATGTCTAATATTTAATAGCAAATTGTTCTGCAAAATTGAAGCCACAAACTAAAAAGGTCCAACGTCCTCTAAGCATCAAAAATAAAAAGCTACAAAATAAATCCTTTATTGATTATTTTACAAACTTCATGTTGGCAGGGTGTCAGCTGCCATCTTATGAATGTAAATGTCTCCATATTGGGATGTTCACATACAACATAAACATAAATGAGTGGATCCCCTGTGTAAACTATATGTGGTTTTAGATTTTCTTTTTGCACATTTTCTATGTAAAATTGAGACATCGAAGTCTGAACGTGTATGTTATGATATTCGACATTGCAACTGATGTCAAAGTGTGTTGTTTTCTTAGAAAATAACATTTCTTTTCAAACATTACACTCTGTTTCTGTGATGCTTAAAAATTAATCTATGTTTTACAGACTTTGATACTTGTAGATTCCACTTCTCCTGTTTTTCCAACACAGAAATAAGGCAAGAGTCTCTCAGTGAAAGTGTCTCTGTGGGTGTGGATGTGACTCATGTCTTCAGAGTCATAGAAGGACACTTCCCCTCTGTCATAGTTCAGCTGGACTTTGATTTTCCTGAGACTCTGCTTCATTGTGACGATGTTAGCTTCACCATCCGTGTATTTTCCATCACCATGCACTAAACACCAGATTCCATATTTGGGCAAAGCATCTGTCTCTCCCTTCCTGTCCACAGACTCTTTGACCAAACCGATATTCCAGCGAGGATGATCTCCAACTTCCACTTCCCAGCTGTGGTTCCCTGAGCCGAAGGCCTCAGAACCGAAAACATTGGTGTAGTTAATGTTTCTCTCTGGATTGTCAGGAAGTTTCTCCTTTGTTTCGCAGCGTCTCACGCTGGTCAGATCATCAGACAGAGAGAGCCATCGGCTGGCAGTGTTTGGGTCCAGAATGATGGGACTGAACTTCACCTCGTCCTTCATCTTCTCCCAGATTCTGAAGGACAGGTTGCCCAGGTGTTTGGCCACATCAATCAGAGCTCCTGAGGCCAGCTGTGGATCTGGCAGTGACCTCTGACCTCTGACCCTGCTCTGTGCAGCTTCGTAACCCCTGAGGAATGACAGGTTGTCTTTCTGCAGCTCTTCTTTACCAGCAGAGATATTGTCTGACAGAGAGGAGATCTGCTCCTCAATCTTCTTGATTTTCTTTTTTATCGTCTTCTTCTTCTGCTCCTCTTCCTCCCACAGAGCTGCCAGTCTGGACTCCTCTTCCTCTTTCAGGAACTGGTGGAGCTTGTTGAACTCTGCTCTGATCTGTTTTTCTGTAGACGACACCTGCTTTGTGATGTGTCCGGTCATTTCATCGTATGTTTTCTCCATTTGTTTGTAATTCTCCTTCTTGTCCTGCAGAGACTTTAAGTCAGATTTCAACTGCCTCTTCAGCCCACCGACCGCTTGTTCCATAGGAACCACTTTGTGACTCTGGTGGAGAGAAAACTCACAGACAGGACACACGGCTCTCTGCTCGTCTTCACAGAATAAATGAGGAACCTCTGGATGTTTACTGCACAGCCCCATTTTAGCTTGTCTTTTTCTCTCAGATGAAGTTTTGTGTCTTCCAGATAAAGAGTCAGTCAGTTCCTTCATTTTAAAATTCACCCACTTCACTATTAGATCATCTTTTAGATGATCTTCTTGTTTTTAAAGACAACGGGGGAAAAAAATTGTTTCTTCTTGTCTTTTGTCCCAAAGTAGCAGTGTGTGGACTCACCAACGTTTCTTCGCCGCTCTCGCTCAGGTCCAGCGTCTTTTTCAACAGCGATCCACCATGTTGTGGTGGCGTTTCAGCTCTGTTCAGCAGCGAGGATAATTCCTGTCATTCTGTCTGACAACTCAGAGACGTTTTACCAGTTAGACAAGCTCTGGTGACAGATAAATATTTTCTGCCTCTTTTGTTCCTGTGTTATTCTTCCTGTAATTGAAGCTGCTATGTTCTTTAACCGTTTAATTGAATGAGAAAAGAAAAAAGAAGTAAAAAGAAATTGCCAAGAGGCTCTTTGTACGGAAAAAGGTGTGTAGTTTGGTTGTTGTTGAAGCCAGAGAGAATTTCATTCTCACTCTACTATAAACCCGATAAACAACATTTTTGTCTTACGCTTAAACAGTAAGCTGGTTTCAGTGGGTGGAGATAAGAATGTCAGGTATTCCTACGACCAAAATGTGAAAATTAAGTATTTTACTATGAAGACTTTAAAACATAAATGAAAGGGAAAATAAAGACTTAACTCTAATACAAATTAAACAATTTATCTATTTATTTATTTACTCATTTATTTATTTCAGTCATTTTTAATCTTTCCACACATTAGTCAAAAAAGAAAAAAATCAACGTTGGGGAAAAACAAGCAAAAACAAAACAAAATGAAAAATTTAAAATAAAATACAAAAACAAGACAAAACTAAACAATATTTAAATTCCTGTCAATGCCAAGAAAACAAAGCGTAAGCCGAAAACAGCACAAGTTTACCTTATCACTTTTATACATTTGTAGCATCATCAAAATCAAATCAGCAGAGCATTTTCTGTATATTATAATCATTTTTATACTCTGAAGTGAAGAATTAATGGTAAATAATGGTATCTGTGATACAGCTATAATCAACATTATGCAAGCAGAAACAAATTTATCATTAGGGATATAGCTGTAGTAATATTGAATACCTTAAAGGGGACTTATTCTGCAAAATTCACATTTTGCACATTTTGCTTCTTTTGGGTCTCAACTGCTTCTAAAAACATCACAAAATGCTTTAAAAAAAACCCCAAAAACGATCCAGCTGTTTTTTTGGCAATAAATTTATGTTTTTTGGTGTCTGGAAAATGAGCCGCTTCAAAAAACTTCCAAATGTGGGACAAATTTGTATCATTTAGGGGCCGCACAAGATCAGTACATGGACCACAAATGGCCCTTGAGCCTCAGTGTGGACAACACCTGACTTAACTTAAGGTTTCTTGGTGCTAAAACCTCTGGGAGGCTCTCTGCTGCCATCTGCTGATCAGTTTCCCAAAGTTTTATACCCATTTTTGGCCGATTGAATAGTTTGATGACAATGGTTCCACAAACTAGAACGGCGTATTAGAGCCATTGTAAACAGAAAAAAAGGAAGAGTACATTTTTGCCCAAAAAAACAAGTATTATTCTGAGTTTGAAAAGTAGATTTTTTTCTAGACAAAACTCTTTGCAGTCCACATAACTAAACTGAGAATAATAAGTAAAAAAGTAAAGCATGACAGGCACACAGGTGTCTCTCGTAAGGTGAATGTGTAATCAGACAAGCAGCCAGCCGCACCTTGGGGAAGCATTCACAGCTAAAGAAAACAAGATTTACAGGGGAAAAAAACATGAGGCAGGAAAGGAATGAATCATTCAGCAGAAGTTATAAAATCCATTCAGTGTCGGTTTTGGAGTGTTTCATCAGTGTTTGTATTTTGACTATTTCTTTCAACTTCTTGTTTTGTTTTATATAATTTGGCTAAAAACTGAGACAACTTCAACACCAATTAAAAAACAGGAAAAAATTAATACTTAATTCATTAGAGTGATGGGGAAATTTCTGGAAATGAAATTAACTAAAACAGCAGAGATGGCAAATTTTTAAAACAAGGAAAAAATATCTTGTTATAAGTGAAGAAAATATGTCAATTGTTAATAATTAGGAAAAAACACATTATTCAGCATTTATAATTGAAAATAATTTTTATTGCATCTCCTCATTGTGATTTTGGTTATATAAAAATACAAGATCTTAAAATGTTTAAAATACAAATTAAAAACGGAGTAAAAGCACAAAACAACAAATCAATTAGAATTTAAACAAATACTTCAGTTTTATTCTAAAAGGTATACCAGAGTTCAGAAAGAAAACATCCAGAGTTGAAATGATTCATTTCATTTATTAGCATCACAGATGTTACTTCTTGTAAATGTGTTCCTGTTTAAACAGACTTAGACTTGCTTTAGGATTTTTTTTTTTTAAATAAATAATTTTCACAGAATTTAACATTGTATTTGAACTAACAGTAAATGCTTTACAGTACCTCCATAAATTTTTAATGGATCACAATCACATTACAACCTGATTACTAGCTTAAATATACACTATAAAAATAATTTACAAGTATTGAAGAAATGTAAGACCAAAGTACGGAGGTACAAAAGTGCCACAATTAAATAAAAAGTTGTGTTTAAATCATTGCTTTGTGTCAATATTGGTTTTAAAGTTATAATAAATTCTTACATAGGGTATTAAATGTATAATTACATAAATATATCAATAAATGCATTCATTATATTAATAATAGGTTTCATTTCATTTTAAGATCAGCTGCTGTTGCTTAAATGATCAAGTCAAAATAATTTTGTCTTCACTGGACTTCCTGTCCAGTTTAACCAATCACATGCTGGGATTTAGAAAGAGCAACTGTTTGAGCTATTCCGTGTTATCTTTAAAAACCTGAAGTAGATGTCTAAACACTGATTTATGTAAAATAATAATAGAAAGAGATGGACAAGGTGTTTATTAAAATTAGATTTGACAAGTCAACTAAAAGTTTATAAACTAAATTTATTTTTCTTTACATTTGGCACCTCTGGGACTGAATTCAGTGAAAGCTTGAAACAGTATGATTAAATTGAGCATAGACAAGAGAAAATTTACCATAAGAAGAAAAACCAAACACTAATTCTATGACAAAATCCACACATAAAATCCAACATTTAGCATAACTAAAGTGAATCAGGGTGCATCAGATAAATCATATAAATCCAATTATTTGCCTGTTATTCCTTGTTCATTTTGCTGTTTTCTGCATTTTCCCTTCTACAACATTTATTTTACTGAAGCGGCGTTCAATTTGCTGATTTTAACGTTAGTGGGTTCAGAATTTCCAAAATGTGCGATGCTGAAGTAGAGTAAGAGTTTCTCAGTGAAGGTGATCTACAGGAGCAGATCAGAGTCGTGTCTTCAGGGTCGTAGAAGGACGCTGATCTTCTAAAAATCTTTCTTATGTGAGACAACCTCACCTTCGCTGCTGGCGTACTTCCCACTGCCAGGCCACAGACTCCACACATTATATTTGGGTGAAGAACCAAAGTAGTCCTTCCTGTCCACAGACTCTTTAGCCAAACCAACATCCCAGCCAGGATAATCTCCCACCTCCACATCCCAGATATGTTTCCCTGAGCTGAAGCCTTCAGAACCAAAAACAGTCGGGTAGTTAGTGTTTCTCTCTGGATTTTCAGGAAGCTGCAGGTAAAAGTCTTCACATCTCACTCTGGTCGGATCGTCAGACAGATGCAGTTTGGGGTTCCAGCTTGTTTATCAAGGATTTAAAATAGAAAGTTGGTCTGACTGCAAATAATAACATGAAAAGGCAAAGTACTTCAGAGAACTGAAAAATACAAGTTTAGACTTCAACCAAAATTCTAATCTGACAAATTTTGACGTCACACATTTTGGTATCAGCAGCTTTTCCAACGTTAAAGTACGGGAACAGTTTCTCAGTGAAAGTGTCTCTGTGAGAGTAGATGAGAGTCGAGTCTTCAGAGTCGTAAAAGGAAACGTCCCCCCTGTCATAGTCCAGATGGATTCTGATCCTTTGAAGACTCTTATTCACTCTGAGAATCTTACCACCATTACTGTATTTTCCTTCAAAATAAGATAAACACCAGATTCCATATGTAACAGCATCCTTGAACTCTCCCTTCCTATCAACAGACTCTTTAACCAATCCAACAGTCCAGTGAGGATGATCTCCCACCTCCACATCCCAGCTGTGTTTCCCTGACTTGAAACCCTCAGAACCAAAAACATTGCAGTGCCTGGTGTTTCTCTCTGGATTATCAGGAAGCTGCAGCTCTGTGTCTCCACGTCTCACATTAGTCAGATCATCAGACAGATGGATCCATCCATTAGCAGTGTTTGGGTCCAGAACGACAGGACTGAAGTGGACCTCGTCCTTCATCTTCTCCCAGACTCTGAAGGACAGGTTGCCCAGGTGTTTGGCTACATCTATCAGAGCTCCTGAGACCAGCTGTGGATCTGGCAGTGACCTCTGACCTCTGACTCTGGTCTGAGTGGCTTCATAACTGCTGAGGAACGACACGTTGTCTTTCTGCAGCTCTTCTTCAACAGCAGAGATGCTGTCTGACAGAGAGGAGATCTGATCCTCAATCCTCTTCATCTCTCTCATGATAGTCTTCCTCTTCTGCTCCTCTTCCTCCCTCAGAGCTGCCAGTCTGGACTCCTCTTCCTCTCTCAGGAACTGGTGGAGCTTGTTGAACTCTGCTCTGATCTGTCTCTCTGTGGACAACACCTGCTTCTTGGAGTGTTGAATCACATCATCGTATGTTTTCTCCACTTGTTTGTGTTTGTTCCTCTTGTCCTGCAGAGACTTTAAGTCAGATTTCAGCTGCTCCTTCAGCTCACTGACTGCTTGTTCTATAGGAACCACTTTGTGACTCTGGTGGAGAGAAAACTCACAGACAGGACACACAGCTCTCTGCTCGTCTTTACAGAACAGTTTAGTGTCTTCTTGATGTTTCCTGCAGACCAGATGCTTTTCTCCTTGTTCTGTCTCTGATAGCCCCATTTTTTGTCTTCCAGCAAAAGAGTCAGCCAGTTCCTTCAGAGTGAAATGAACACCTGGGAAGTCCTTGGAAGATCTTCTTTTACAGATGGGACAGTTCTTGTTTCCAGTTTGTTCCCAGAATTTCTGCAGGCAGCTTGAACAGAAGCTGTGGTTGCAGCAGAGAGACACTGGATCTCTGAAAATCTCTGTACAAACATGGCAGCTCAGGAAACTTCCCAGAAGTCTCTCAGTCATGTTGTATCAAATTATTTCGACAGCAAGACTCACCAAATGTTTCAGCTGCTTCTTGTTAAAACCTTCCAAAAAGCTGTTAGTTTTTCAACAGAGATCTAACACCCAGCAATGGCGTCTCTGCTCAGTTTATAACATCTAATGTTTCTTTCAGACAAGCTCATCGATTGGTTCTGCAGTTCCTTGCTAACTTGTGATTGGCCACAAGTTAGCAAGAATAGCTCCTGCTGCTGCTGCTGCTCATGTAGTTATAAATAGTGGCTGGAGTTAAATACCAATGTCAGGAATCTGTCTTCAACTGCGTGTCAATTAACAATTTTTTCCCCAAACCTTTATTGAAAGAACTAATGAAGACAAGACAGTTATCAATATATGTACCAATATCTGCCTGAATTAATAGAATAGAATAGAATTCAACTATATTGTCATTGCACTGTCACAAGTACAAGCAACAAGATGTAGTTTGCATCTATCCAGAAGTGCTCTACGAGATATAAATATTTATTCACAGATGTACAAGACTATGTATGTATGGACTATAAGGGGTTGTAGCAAGAGATATACTATAGATATTGTGTATAAATATAAGTATGGGAGCTATATGCACAGATTATACAGAATATACAGGAATGTTAGGGAATGGATTATAGATAAATAATGGCAGATAAAATTTACAGGTTGTATGTGTGTGTGAAGAAAACAGTCCGTGATGTATGTGTGTGTGAGGATAGTCCATGTGTTATTGTTGTATGAGAGGATAGGGGAGTACAGTCCTTATAGTTTATGTTTTATGTCAGGAGGCGTTCAAAAGCGTGACAGCTGTGGGAAAGAAGCTGTTCCGGTGCCTGGTGGTTCTGGTCCGTAGGCTTCTGTAACGCCTCCCAGAGGGCAGGAGGGAAAAGAGTGTGTGTGCTGGGTGAGTGGAGTCCTTTGTGATTTTCCCGGCCCTTTTCAAACACCGCTTCCTGTAGATGTCCTTGATGCCAGGGAGCGGTGCCCCGGCGATATACTGGGCAGTTTTCACCACCCTCTGCAGCGCCTGCCGGTCGGAGACAGAGCAGTTCCCGTACCAAGCTGTAATACAGTTGGTGAGGATGCTCTCAATGGTGCAGCAGTAGAAGTTTGTGAGGATCTCTGAGGACAGGTGGTTCTTCCTCAAGGTCCCAATGAAGAAGAGGTGCTGATGCGCCATCTTAATGAGTTTGGAGCAGCTGGTCATCCAAGTTAGGTCCTCGGAGATGTGGACTCCCAGGAACTTAAAGGTGTCCACACGCTCCACCACTGTCCCCTTAATGTGGATGGGTGGATGTGGGTCAGCGTTCCTTCTGAAGTCCACGATAAGCTCCTTGGTCTTCTCTGTGTTCAGCTGCAGGTTGTTTTTGTCGCACCACTCAGCCAGATGGTCTACCTCCTACCTGTAAGCGGCCTCATCATTATCTCTGATGAGGCTGATCACCGTGGTGTCGTCTGCGAACTTGATGATGGCGTTAGAGCCATGGACAGGTCTGCAGTCGTAGGTGAAGAGGGAGTAGAGGAAAGGACTCATCACACAGCCTTGTGGCACTCCGGTGTTTATGATGATGGTGGATGAGAAGTGGTTGTCCAGCCGGACATGTTGAGGTCGACTGGTCAGGAAGTCGAGCAACCAGTTACACATGAGTGAATTGATGCCGAGGTCTGTGAGTTTGGTAATGAGTTGTGATGGGATGACAGTGTTGAATGCTGAACTAAAATCTAAGAACAGCAGTCTGGCGTAAGTGTTCTTACTGTCCAGGTGAGAAAGGACAGAGTGCAGCGCTATAGAGACTGCATCCTCTGTGCTCCTGTTCTGCCTGTATGCAAATTGGTGGGGGTCTAGTGTGGGGGGGAGACAGGATCTGAGGTGTGCTAGGACCAGCCGCTCCAAGCACTTGGTAATGATGGGGGTAAGGGCTACCGGGCAGTAGTCATTGAGTCTGGTTGGGTTGGGATTCTTGGGGATTGGGACGATGGAGGTAGACTTGAAGCAGGTCGGTACCACAGCGCGGGCCAGGGACAGGTTGAAGATGTCCGTCAGCAATCCTGCCAGCTCCCCAGAGCACGTTCTGAGGACACGTCCAGGTATGCCATCAGGACCCGCAGCCTTGTGGGATTTAATCCTGCTCAGAGCCGCTCCTACGTCAGTGGGGAGGAAAGTCAGTGGCTGTTGGCCTGGGGTGGTAGCTGCTTTGGTTGCAGTTGTGGTATTCCCTCTCTCAAAAGGAGCATAGAAGTTGTTAAGTTCGTTGAGGAAGGAGACATCAGTAGAAGCGGGGGTGGTATTGGGGTTCTTGTAGTCTGTGAGAATCTGAAGGCCTTGCCACATACGTCGGGGGTTGGAGTTAGAAAAATGATCCTCCACCTTCCTTTTGTAGTGGTGTTTGGCCTTCTTGATTCCCCTCTTCAGCTCAGCCCTGGCTGCACTATAAGTCTGTGCATCCCCTGACCTGAAGGCGATGTTGCGGGCCTTCAGAAGGAGACGAACGTCTCGGTTCATCCAGGGTTTCTGGTTGGGGTACACGGTAATGCGTTTGTAGGTGGTGAACCGGTCCTGGAGCACAGCGTCTGAGCCCTCTGGCCACACCTTTACTGTCCTCACGGTTGGTTTCACACGTTGGATGAGTGGTAAGTACCGAGGTGCGAGGAACAGGGAGAGATGGTCTGACTGTCCGATGTTGGGGCAGGGTGTCACATTGTAGGCTCCAGCCAGATTGGAGTAGAAAATGGTCCAGGGTCTTGTCTCCTCTGGTGTGGCAGGAGACATGTTGGTGGAATCTGGGAAGAACTGTCTTCAAGTTGGAGTGATTGAAATCACCTGCAACAATAAAAGCAGCCTCGGGGTATTTAGTTTGGTGTTTGCTAATAGCCGCATAGAGTTCTTTCATGGCTAGCTTGGCATTAGCATGGCAAGGGGAGGTGGGGGGGGTGTACACGGCAGTGAGGATGATCGAGGTGAATTCCCTTGGGAGGTAATAAGGTCTGTATTTGACCATTAAAAACTCTACATTCTGTGAGCAGTGACTCTCGGTAGTAGCAGAGTCTGTGCACCAAGCTTTGTTAATGCACAAACCTCCGCCTCTGGTCTTGCCGGAGTCATCTGCTGTCCTGTCGGCTCGGTGTGTGTGGCATCCACTTAGCTGGATAGCATTGTCCGGGCAGCTGTTGTTTAGCCATGTTTCGGTGAAAAACATGACATTTGAGTCCATAATCCGTCTGTCACTCGTGATGGATAGTCGTAACTCGTCTATTTTATTAGCCAGAGAACAGACATTGGCGAGGAAAATGCTGGGTAAAGGGAGCCGGTGTGGTGTTAGCTTTAGCCGGACTACAACAAATAGACTGAGAAACAGTTTCTTTCCCACAGCCGTCAGAGCCATTACTCCCTGCCGCACCCCTCCCACACATATCATAACCTCGCAGTCACACATACATATCCCCCACCCCCACACAGCCATATTGTTCTGCACTTTGCACTGTCACATCATCTGCATTTTGCCATAATTGGACCTGCTGCTACTTCTTTGGTGTGGTTGAGTGCCTTTAGTTAATTTTAGTTGTATATATTGTTATTATTATTATTGTGTGTTTGTTTATTTTTATTGTATATATGTGACTTTTTGCACGAGCTGCAACAAAAATTTCGTTGAATCCTGTTCAATGACAATAAATGCTATCTATCTATCTATCTATCTATCTATCTATCTATCTATCTATCTATCTATCTATCTATCTATCTATCTATCTATCTATCTATCTATCTATCTATCTATCTATCTATCTATCTATCTATCTATCTATCTATCTATCTATCTATCTATCTATCTATCTATCTATCTATCTATCTATCTATCTATCTATCTATCTATCTATCTATCTATCTCGCACCCCTCCACGCTTACCCCGCCTTTGTTTACGTTCTCGTCGCGGCCTGCGTACACTTCCACCCGGCCGGGAGAAGTGAGCAGCCTCTGGTGTTCTGGAGATCTCTGGGATGAGTCGGAGATCGGCGATCATAGAGTCAAAATTGTAGCTCCAAAGGTCCAGAAGTTCGTGTCTGCTGTAGCGCAGCAACGCAGTGCAATTCGGGGAAAAAAGTCCAGTCATGAATAGATAAAAAACCACTAAAGAGCAGATTCTGGAGAGACGCTGAGCCTCGCGTTATTTACGCGAGGCTCATATTTATGTAAATCAGTATATTTACATAAATATTAATATTCATTTACACCAATTAACAAGCCAGGAGGTGCTTATTTGTGCATACATTAAATAAGGTGATAATCAAGTGTTTCTATAGCTTTCCTGTAATTAGAGTAAGATGCTCTTTTTGAAACACCAGAGAAAAAGGAATAGTGACTAAGTTTAGATTTGTGTGGTAATTTTCTAAGGATGTTATTAGATCAATGATATAAATGTATTTTTATTTTTTGCTTTTGATATCATGAACTTGGTGCATCGTCACATATCAGATTATTTTATCCCAGAAGGTTGCAGCATAATAACAGCTGTGTCAAGTTCAGACTCTTGCAGAGAACACTTAAACATAAATCTCTCTCAAATTTCAACAAAATACTTACGTTAGTTTAGTACCAAAATCTGTAATTAACTTCTGAATTTGGAATTCCTTACATTACTGTGGTAACTTTTAGACCCTCCCATTAGTTTAATTGATGAAGAACACACAGGGGGACATGGTGAGGTGGACATCTTTTTGTTTGTCAAATGTCTGGTGTGACTATGAGAGGTTTTGGTAAGATTATTTGTTTTAATGTTACCTTCTAGGTTAAAGAAACCCAGATTTCCCAAAAATGCTTGTGGCAACAGGTGGTTTGCTTTTTTGAACACTCGTTTTGAAGGTGAAACACCAGATTTAGTAAACTTTTCATTTTATCCAAGATATTTTTATTTTGTCTATATTTTTGCAAGAAATAAGCTACCTAGTGATTTTTCAAACAATCAAGTTGGAAGTGCGTTCAAAGAAACACCCACAGCCTTTCTTGCAAAATTTGGGTTTTGGCGCTTAGGCAGCAGCAAGCAACATATGAGGTGTTGGTGATATATTTGAAACAATTACCTTGTGTTGCAATCAATGCTTTTGGATTTGACAGAAAAGCATATGTGACCCACTGGTGTCACCCAGAGGTCAAAATGTGTAACATTGGTTGGCTTCCCTGCACTTCTTAATAAGATCAGGATACCATCAGGAACTGCATCCATAACTACGGCAAATTCTGTTGGGGTAGCAGAGACATCAAAGGTTTGCAAAAACTCTGAGTAATCAAGTAAATTCCCACTATTATTAAGTAGCTGTGTTACTAATATATTGATGCCAAATCATGAGTTAAAAACTAAATTTAGTTTTGTTTTGGGTGTTTTGATTGTCCAAATGAAACATCTTTGTGAAGAAAAGTTGTTTATAATTTGAAGACTGTGCCAACATTTGTTTATGAAAATCCGATAAAGGTTAAGTTTCTATATTTTATAATAAAATAACAGTGCATATTTCAGGTCTCCAATGGAACACAATATGTATTTGTTTATGAAGTTCCACAAAGATTTATGGTTTTGTAAAAACTGTTTAATCAAAACAATTTCAAAGGCATTATCAAGTCAAGAAAGTATCACGAGAAATGTTCATAATGACACATTTTTACACATAACGCGTTTTATTTTTCCATGGAAAATTTGAAAATTGTTAACATGTTTGTTCTCACTGGGTGACATCAGCTACACAGATGTGTAGATAACCTATCTTTTGTTTACAATAATATTTGCATGTGTTTCTCTGTAATATTATGGCAACCACTCATGAAAATTCCAGTGAAAAAGTAAGCTAACATTGTTGATTCTTATCATGTAAAACAATTTGAATTGTTTATAATGTTTTTCCCCTCATCCATCAGAAATCCATCATTCTGAGAAACCAGACTAAAGTCTAAAATGTTCTCTATGTTTACCAGCAGAGGTCAGTAAAGGCTGCAGAATGGGTTTAATTACAGTTCATGTCAGGTTAATTTTGCTTTTGAGTGGCTCTGCAAATATTTTTGACATGTCCAAACTTTCCTCAAAAAGCTGCACGCCCTCAGCAAATATGCTGTTAATTTCTAAAGTCACAACAAGAATTTACAGTCTAAATATTAGTGCAGCAACTTTTTGTTTCATTTAATGTCAAAGTATCAAAAAGACAATGACAAAGAAAGTTTCCGAGGCTTAAAATGTGATTATACTCAGGTCTGATAGACTGGGGGGAAATCTGTAACTCTACTACCAGGAACAACAGAGACTTTGAATGGATGAATCAGATGAGAATTTATCTGGAGACATTATCAAAAAAAAAATAAACTAAATGTAAAGAGAAAAGCATCAAATTGTCCCAGATTTAACTCTATCAATTTTCCCACCAGCTTCTCTATTCCCTTTGAATAAAAGCCTTCTAAATTATGGGAGCACTTTTTGTTGTTGTTGTTGTTGTTTTGTTTGTTTTTCTGTTCTTTTTTGTTGTTATTGTTGTTTGTTTGTCTTGTTTTTCAAGTTTTGGTTTTGCCACTCTTCCATAAAGGGCGGCTTTGCAGAGTGCATGACTAACAGCTGTTGGTTGTTAAGATGTGGTAATGTTAAGTGGTAATTCCGAGCCGTCTTCAAACGCACCACGAGCGTAAACATGCTGACGCCGGTGTTTCACCTGTGGTCTGATGACAGAGGGGAACTTGCTGCTAAATCGAGCTTTACAGTCTATTTCATGTTCAGCAATTAGCCAAAAGGCAAAAACCTTTGCTGAGTTTGCTTCTAAACAAACCAAGTAAGTTGAGTAATGTTGTTGCCTTTAGATAATTTTAGCTGAATGATTATTAATCTATGGCCTGACTCTTTTTGCCAAAAGTGTTGTTTTTTTTCCTCCCTAAAACATTTCTTTGGAAAGAAAGAGGCGGCGATTGTTTTACCAAGATAAGTTGTGGATAAAAATGACATAGGTCATTATTTTAGGAAGATCACAATATTAAGCTAGTTACCAAGAATGCTACCGCAAAAACACAAAATCTTATCAAGTAATTTTGATCTACTTCCGAGTGCAAATATCTTAGTGCACTTGAAATTACAGACAAAACTAATTTACAAAGAACTTTTCAGCAAGATATAGGAGTTTGTTCTCATAATTCCTTAATATTTATGAAAACGTTGAAGTTCCACTGGCAGAATTTCTCATATCATGGGAAAAATGTCTTGCTATAAGTGAAATAATCTGAACTTTTTATCAATATTAAGGAATTACGGACTTAAAACAAAATTCTTATCTCTTGCTGAACAGCTTCATATAATGTAGTTGTGGTCTAATTTCAGGAAATTAGACCACAACAAATTGGTAACATTTTGTGTTTTTGCAGTAATGCTATCTGTTTTACATCCCTTGCTAATCAGTTAATGTGATGTATAAAATCAATCATCTTTGATTTCTGTACAGAAGTTGTGCTCATTGTTGCTTTGCATATATTTAAAATAAATCTTTAATACCACAACAGGAAGAACAAAGAGTCAGGGAGGAGACAGCAGAGTCCAGCAGCAGGACGATGACGCAGGGTCTTCTCAGGTAAGGAGAAATTTACTTGATGAGGTGAAAGAGAAAGAAAGGGAAGGTCATGTGCAGCAATTTTAACTTTTTTGTAAGATACAGTACAGACCAAAAGTTTGGACACACCTTTTAATTCAATGAGTTTCCTTTATTTTCATGACTATTGACATTGTAGATTCACACTGAAGGCATCAAAACTATGAATAACACATGTGGAAATATGCACTAAACAAAAAAGTGTAAAACAACTGAAAATACCCCTTATATTCTAGTTTCTTCAAAGTAGCAACCTTTTGCTGTGATTACTGCTTTGCACACACTCTGCATTTAGTCACCTGAAATGGTTTTCACTTCATAGGTGTGCCCTGTCAGGTTAATAAGTGGGATTTCTTGCCTTATAAATAGTCATAAAAATAAAGAAAACCCATTGAATTAGAAGGTGTGTCCAAACTTTTGGTCTGTACTGTATGTTATTGCAAAAATAATGCTAAAAAAAACTGTAACTTTGACCGTAACAATCACAAAAAACATCTCAGCATCCTGGAGGGACGGATTAATGCTCTCCTGTCGGTTTAAATGGACATCCATGTCCTGATCTGTCCTCTCTAAAGGTTCAAACTTTGAAATTATTTTACATCTTGACTTTCTTTAAACTTTTCCAGAACCTTTCGCAGACCTGCTGCTGTGGTTCTTAGTCTTTATGATGCCGTTTGCTCATTAATGTTCTTGAATAAACCTCAAATGTCTTCAATAAACATCTGCATTTATAGTAAGATTAAAACACACAAAGTTGACTCTATAGTCTAATTAAATTACCTGAATATTAGTGGCTGAACTGGGTTTTATTTAGGGGTATCACATGAAACGGGGAAGAATACATACTTTTTTCATTTATACAAATGATGATAACACAAAGAAACCCGTTTAAAGGTTTGGTTATTGCTTCGTCATGGTAGTAATTTGGTGATAAAATAAAATAAAATAAAAGAAAAGGTCAAGTTTGGTTCCTGCAACAAATAAAACAAACTATCATCCTGCATTTGGCCCTGAGTCATGGCATGTGATTTAAATACTGGAGACAAAACATGGCTTCACATCCCAGATTTACTCAGGTTATTATCGTTAATGATAAGCGTTTAGTCACATCATGCTCTTCCTGTCAGAGTTCGTCTCCTACTGAAAACGTCTCCACTAAACTTGTGCCTCAGAAAACCTCTTTTCATTACGGCTGCTTGGATGCGCGTCAGTCGCACTTCCCAAAACAAAGTCCACATGTGTCCGTTTAATGCGAACCAGATGTGTGGATGGAGGCGGCCGGCCTCTTCCGTCTGGCTGCAGCTTTGAAACCGGGCCCTGGAGGGGGGTCATTAGTGGCCTTCGCCCCTCATCCTCTGAAGATGGCGTGAACCCAGCCGACCCATAACGCGCCTCGCCACAACAAAAAGAGGCTGCAGCGGTGGAGGCGGAGAGACAGGAGATCAAACCAAAGCCAGAAAAACTGAGCTGCTGTCATTAAATTTGGTTTTCTGTTTTAAGGATGTGATGCTTCACCATCCTCTGTGGTCAGATAACGAGTTTCCTTGTGTTTAAGCTTGTGTCAGCTGTTGTTTCTATACGTACGGAGATAAAAAGGCTCCTGCTGTGGGTTGTTATGGACTTTTTATCATTACAGTCATGTTAAAGAGCCTGAGCAATTCTTAAATGGTGGGAAAAATCAGACGATGGCTCCTGATTGTGAAGACAGACTTTGGGTTTTGGAGGGTTTTTTCATATTTTCAAATAACTGGTGACAAACTTAGTCCCAAAATCAAATTTGATTTTAAATTAATACAAAACGGAACCCATCCCTTAATTTTTTCTACATTTGGTCACATTGCAACATCAAACTTCAACATATTTTAATTAGATTTTATGTGACCGATAAAAACAAAGCAACACAACTGTGAAATGTAAAAGTATGTCTGCTTTTTTGTTTTGTTTTTCACAAATAAAAACAAAAATAAAGTGGTAGTGCGCATTTATATTCACCTAAACTGACCGACTGCTTAAAGACGTCATTGATTAGAAAAGCAGTCTAAAGCTGCATGGTAACTGTGGAAGAGCTGCACGTAACTTGACGTAACTGTTTTAGTCATGCCCTTTGCAGATAAAAGCAGCTATAAGAAGGTAATTATTAACAGAAAACTATAAAATATTTTGTTGGTGTTTCTTCAGGGAATCTGGTCAGAGTTGATAGGAAGATGGACGGAGCAAAAATTCCCTTTCAGATTACTTTATCTGCTTGATTTTCAGGGGGTTGTTTTTTGTACTTTTCTTGCCCCACCAGCATTTTTGACTCGTGACAAAAAGTTTGGACGTGCCTGTTTTAACTCACATCAATAATATTATTTTATTGAGGACTAAATCGTTTTAGTTCTGGGCGAGGGTTCAGTTTTTATTTTATTGTTAGAGGTTTGATGTACTGAAAAATCAGGTCATAACTGTACATCAAAGCTGAGTGTATCATGTTCCTTTGTGGCTTAAAGCTGCTGCTTTTCTAATATATACATACATATATTATTATATTTACATATAAACTGCACTACATACTTACTGCGGCATCAAAACTATGTGAATCCACATCTTTAACTACTCCCTAATATGTGTTTTAATTTTTAACATTTGACATATTTGATGAAACACAGATTATGTATTTTTAATCACATGTTTACAGGCTGTTCTGCGTCTTTGAACCTCAGCATATGATCTTCATTTAGCAAAAAGGTTCCAAATGTTTCGTTGGATGCTGTTTCCATGCCAGAACTTGATACTCATGCTGGTTTAAACACTTTCATTCATCCACTTCAAGGCGCTGAAGATAAATGTTTAGAAGATTTCAAACAAATCCCAGAATCTTTACTAGATTTTTACATCAGAGTCAGATCATCCATATCAATACCAAACAGATGAATGAATTTTTGTCAAACAGTTTTATCAGATGACTCAACTGAAGTTTATTTATGCTGCACATTTAACAATAAACTCGTGTGGCCATAAAACCCAGAATCAACTCAAATCATCAAGAAAAGGCAGATATGATAAGCAAGACTGAACTCTCCGAATTAGGATAATACTGAACAGAGACAATAAGTTATGTCATAAATATTTAAAATTTATTTTGGAACAAAACTGTTTCTCTCGTCTGAATGATCTAGAGTAAAACCAGGCCCTTTTATCTACTGGGACTTAGATGTTGGGATGTGAAGTGCTGCACTTGGCGTTCCTAAAAGCAGCAGGTGGAGTTAGCTAAAGCTGCTAACACTGCTTTCTTTCCATGCTAGCTAAGAAACTAGCTAGCATTCCTTAGCTAGGAAAGCTAATAAACTAGCTAGCATTCCTTAGCTAGGAAAGCTAAGGAATATGTAAAGAAATGAAATTTTGTGTTGCATTTTTAAATCATGCATTTCCCATCTGATGTGCCCCCACTCTTTCATAGTGCATGTCTATTGGGATCAAAGTTGTGGATTTCTCTGGGTTCTCATGGGTCTGGTAGGTGTGTTACTTTTGTAGCAACGTTATCGTTAAGGGATAAATAATATGCTGAAGGAGAAAAGCTGGCACTTCAGTTTGACATCTCAATAATTACTTGTAAGTTTGTGTTTAAAGCTACTGTATGTAACTTTTTACATGCATTTTTACATGTAAATATAGCAGATAATCTATGAAAAAATCAAACCCTGCTGTTTCAGCGAGTACACTAGGTTGATTGGCAAGGCTAAGACCCTCCTTCTGACTCTGATTGGTTGTTTTTGACCAGGAGTGGTGCATTTTTGCAGATCACTTTAGAGCAGGGGTGCTCAAGTCCAGTCCTTGAGAGCTACCGTCCTGCAATTTTTAGACGCATCCTTACTCCAGCAGACCGGGATCAGCTCTGAACAGGCCTGGTAACGAGACATTCGTTTGATTCAGGTGTGATGGAGCAGGGAAGCATCTGAAAGTTGCAGGATGGTAGATCTTGAGGACTGGTCTTGAGCGTCCCTGCTTTAGAGAGAAGGCATAGCAGCTTGATTTTCAACAGATTGTTTGTAGAGATATGTAAAAAAACAGAATTTTTTTTAAAAGTTACACACTGTAGCTTTAAACAGAAAAATGTAGGAGAATTTCACAGTGAAACCTAGTGGTTGTCCCTGGTATTACATGTTAACGCAGTTCTCCTTTTTAACAGAGTAGGTTCATGAGCTTTGTAAATCTCATCAGAAGTGAACAAAGACCTGCAAACTTGTCATTTCTTCCAGTTTTATCTCATGGCTGCTTCCTCTCATTCACTTCAGATCTGTTCCATAAACACAACCTGAAATCTGGACGTGTTTTCAAGCCTTTCTCGTGAGTAACGCAGGTCGGAGCCAGCCAAACAATTAACCCCCATCACACACATGCAAACAACAGCTCTGCATTGGCTCACTGAACCTCCATGCAGAAACTTATCTCAATCGCCTCCTTTTGTTAATATTTAGCGGTTTTTGAATTCTGATCCAAAGAGCACAGAAGTCAGCTAAGATAATCTTTACATGATTTAATCAGCTGCTACAGAAAACGGACCACCAGATCGCAAACACAACAGTTTTTCATTTCTAAAGATCCTCTGCTTGAGTTCACCTGGAAAAAAAGGAAAAATGGCAACAACTGACTGAGATGAACACTTAGATATTTTTGTTCAGTCATAAACCTTATTTAGTGTATTTATGTACATATTTATGTACTTTTCCTCTCTTCTAAATCTTTAAGCGCATGATGGGATATTAAAACTACAAAGATTTGATGTCATGGTTCTTTAAATGCTGCGTTTAAATGTGTTCAACATGCGTTAAAACAGCTTTTTTAAAAATTGTTTCCAAAAACATTAACTTAATGTCCAGCAAAGATTTATTGTAATGGCTCTTCACATTTTTGATCCGCATCAGAGTGCGATTTTGTGTTCACACCTCCCCAAACAAACCAGATTAAAGTGGACTAAACAGAGCTGGTGTGAATTCGCCCATAAAATAAAAGCAATTAGCAAAATTTTCAGAATCAAAATGACTCCACTGTACATGCATGCAGACATTTATGTAGTAACTAATTACATTTACTTGAGTAACTTTTTGTAATAAATTTTCTTAGGAGTATTTTTACTATACTGTACTTTTTACTTTTACTTGAGTAATTTTATTATGAAGTGTTGCCACTCTTTAGTAACATTTCTACCCAATGTGAGTAACTTCACTGGATGAAAAACAATCTTATTTTAATTAAATATTCAACAAATACCGACACAAACCTGCAGTTTTTGTTAAAGTTTTATATCAATAGAAACTGATTTGAGAAAATTTTTCTTTTTGTCTTATTTTGTAATTACGGTATTTAAATTTTCATTTTGGTGTTTAAAATATCAAAATTTCTACATAACTTTATATTTTGGTCCCTCTGTAAATGTAACTTTTACATATTAAATGGTTAATATTTTGATCTATTACTCTGTACTTGAGTAGACTTTTAACTGAATACTTTTTTACTCGAGTAATTTCTTAGACAGCTACTTTTTACTTGAATAAAAAGGTACTGAAGTAGTGCTACTCTTGAGTACTCTACTCAAATCTGCATACAAATCGTAGTGAAGTTTCTCAAGACACAACTGATGCATGAGATATATTTTATTTCCTATAGTCCTTTCTAATGCTGACCCGGGGAACCGCCCACATCATCCATATCCAAAACCGCCGCCATACGAGTTTCTGACCGGTTTTGGTTCGGGTTGATCTTGTTTTCATTTGGATCTCTAGTTGGAAACCCACCTGGTTTTTTAAACCATCACAAACAAAGGTTGAAACGGTTCAATCAGACTGCAGAGAAGATTAAGTGGTAGTACTTTAGACCATAACTGAAGTAGCAATAAAAACACCTTACATCTTCCAGGTTTAATAAACCTTGAGCCAGTTTGTTTACAGAGTTGAGAATTATGTTAAACATACCAAAACATTTATTTTTTCCACAGAGAAAAAAGGTCAGCAATCCACTAATCTGGTGCCAGCTTCAGCTATAACTGGTTTCTAATTGTACATAATAGTTGTGAATGTAATAACATTAATGACGGTCTCCTGTCTAGAAATTAGTAGTCACTTTCTTTTAAAGCCTTTCAGTTTACTCTTTCATTAAGCTGCAGGAGCCGAGCCGGTGCAAAGCTCTGCAGTTCCTCGTCAGGCAATTCTGTTTTATTGGAGCCTTTCTTCGCGCTAAAATAGCCTCAGAAACCTGATAACCATTACACAGAGAAGAACTGCTGGATTCTTTACAGCTATTACTGGTTGCAATTATAGAAGTGATCTCGAACTGACTCACAAAGAGCTTTTCTTTTTTGTCCTTTATGAAGAGACAATAAGTCAGAAATGGGGGCGCCATCTGTGGACTTGGGATTTTATTTCTAGCAGCTGCAAAAAAACTCATGTGCAAGCATGAATACTCTCGGTCCTTACCAAATACATGCTGCCTTCCTGTGTGTTCCCTGTTAATTATGCTTTTGAACGTGGGAAGCCACATTTGCACAATCATAACTAAATTTGCAAACAAGCCAGGCGCCCATTCTCCTCTCCAAATATTTTAGATTTTACTCTACAACATCCAGTAAATTCAGCTCCGTCATGATGAGTTCAAGTTTCATTGCCCACATACAGAACAGTAAATCAGATAAAGT